>NC_081297.1:31639708-32296916 GCF_030435805.1 Mustela lutreola | reverse complement strand
CTTAAGATGCTTGGCCAAAAAGAGAAGCACAAAATGGTTCAATGAAATGAGTGTGAGGAAGATGAGTCAGATTATCTCTAGAAGGCCAAGAACTTGCCATATGCTAGAGACATCTGAAGAGCAAAGATCCCTTTCCAAGATATTAGCATGTGGTTAGAAGGAATGCTGTTGGTGTGATCCAATGTGATTCCAGTCTTTTGTCCTCAGAACAAATACTGAGTGCCAAGTAACAAAACTGGGTGGTGTCTCAGCACCAAACACCACTGTGGTTGTCACCCAAGCCCTGAATGATCCCCAGATTGACAGAGCCTGAGAAACCAAGAATTAGGTATTGTACAGTGTCACCTAAATCCCACCATAAATATAACACAAATATGCACATTATCCCAGATCTCACCACCTGTTATTCTTGATTCCCTAAGTTGGACATATACAGAGGAGCAGGGAAGACAACTGTCCCTAAACAGAACTCTGTTTTTCACTCTCTACTTGAAACTTTAAAGTGGGCTGAATATTTTATTACTTAACCCACTCATAGCTCTCAGTACCAATAAACTGCTAATCTGATTTGATTCCTAATGGAAAGGTGTTGAAGATGAGAATGTCAAGTGCAAATTAGCTGGTTGGTATGAAATATGCCTATACAAACATATGGAGCTTTATCTCTAAAATTATTTTTCTCTTTGGCATTTTGAACCAAAGCAGTGTGAAAACTGAAATTCAATCTGGAATGTTCATAGCCCGGAGCTTCAGAAGCAGGAACTGAGCACACCTACGCACCCCCCAACACTCACATCACCTATTCTCCATGTCCCTCCCACCTCCCCCACCCTCCCCATCCCACTCTGAACAGTGTCTGACTCTTAAACTCTGAACGGGTCTCATTGCTGTCGATGTAAATGTGTCCAGTCAGAACAATTGTCCCATCTACTTTAGAGAGAAATTCAACACCAAGATAAAAAACTTTTGTTTACTTTTCCCAAAGTTGCTGGATTTTTCAACGTCCTCCCACAATACCTACCAAAAAGAAAAACAAAATGATGACAACCAGAAAGAAAAGCAAATTTGCTAATTTCACCTCACATTTTACTTCTCTTCTTTGTCTGTCTCCACCTTTTTCCCAAGAGGTTGCTGATCTTAAATTTGAGGTCATTTGACTTTGCTCTTGATAAAACCTTATTGTAGAAATTATCATATGTTTTGTTAGAAGAGCATCTCCATCTGAGTTTGAAAAGATGTGAACATAACCATAAAGAAAATCTCTTGCCTTAAAGACATTTCTGCAAGATTCCTCAGAAATTTTGCTAGCTAGTGATTAAGTCAGCCTGATCACAAATATCAAATTAGCCAAGGCTCAGTGAGTCAGGTACAGAAGAGAAATAGCACGATTGTGAGTTCCATAAAGAGAACACTTAGGGAAGGAAATAAGATTTGTACACATGTCAGCATCTAACCAGGAACCAGATTTGCCCCATGTAATGCTGTGCAAAAGTTTTTAAACTCAATGTCTTTGACCAAAATGCCTGGCTTTCGTTGTCAGTGGACAACATGTACATACTAGTTGAAAGAGTGGACCCACAACCTGGCTCCCATCCCGTGAGGTGTTGGAAGAACTGCTAATCTAAGAGGAAAATCATTTGGCTGGAACATAAAATAGTATGTTTACTGGTCAGTGTGGTCATGTTTTTATTGAGGAAATAGATTATCCAGAAATATGTACTGTTTATAGTTCTGTGAGATGGAAGGGTTGTTTCTAGGTCACGTAGCTTCTTTATTGTCAAATATGCAACCACAGCCATCTTCCTCAAGAAGATGGCCCATGTCCTGAAGCCCAGGATCTCAATTCATTCATTCATTCTTTCATTCATTCATTTGCCAATGACTGAGAACCAGTGATGAGCAAAGACATATTAAATTTGATTACATAAACAGAAAATCAAAAAATGATCTGGCTGAGGGTATAGCCACAGAAACAGATATTAGTTTGAGTCCCCACGTGAAATTATCATTTTTACGTCAAAAGTGATTAATACTGGCAATTTCATGTGCATTACTTTTTAATGCAATTTGTTAAGCTCAGTGACAAATACGCATAGTTTTCCTTGGTGTTGGCTTGTTTGTGTGTAGCATAAGAAAAGGAAGCTCAAGCTGGAGACTGTGGGTTGGAGAGTGGGGATGAGCATATCTGGGTGGGTTTGCTGGAGAACACCTGGTTGCAATAGATGAAGATGTGGATTATGCATTTGAGAGAACCATCTGGAACAGATTGTCTATAGAAAATTATCTTGAAGTGGCCTTACTTACTTAATCGGGGAAGTTGATCAAAAAAAGAAGAACATTAGGACAGAAATGCTGATGTTATAGGGTACTGGCACAGAAGCCAACAAGCAGCTAATTGCCCCCTTGATTTCTTTGCCCTTACTGACCTCGCATGTTCCACACCCTCTATTCACCTACCTGCCACCCCAATTCCTGGCGCTGCTTCCCTGATCAGAAATCCCTGCAATACGTGATAAAGACTTTGAACACCTCAGAGCTCACAGTCTTATGTGAAGAGCTCTACTGCTTCCCAAGAATGGCATCATTAGCAGTAGACTTTGACTCTTGCATTCCAAAATAGTGCTCATACCTGGTGTCTGGATTCTAAGCCCTGATTTGTTGATTCAAGATTGATGACTCCAAGCCTCTAAACGCTGACCTTGGCTGGATTTAGCATTGTCTTCACCCTTGCAAAATCTTTTGGTTTTCATTTCCTGACTTTCAAAACCTCTGCTCTTAATTCAACTGGTTCCTGCCGTGGCATTAGGAGGCCCCATTTTCAGGTTCTGCTTTCTGTTCTGAGCAAGCAGTCCCACGTCCCGAGGAAGACGTTTTGAAGATCTAACACATGGGCACAGGGGACGAAAGCATATCGAGTTAGACTCCCGTAAACTCTTGCCGCAACTCGGAGTTCTCTTAAAAGTTCACTGAAAGCGTGTTACCACATCACTGTCTGGGAAGCCCTTGATGATTCAGGCTGCCAATGGTTTCACTTTACACTCTGTGGCTTACCACACAGACAGCTATGGGGGGAAAGAACAAGCTTGCAGCCTAATAATTCATCAGAACTGGAAAACGCGTAGCTCATGAAGATGAAAGGTTGTAAACACAGACATATTTCTGGATATGCATTGCCGCAAATGATGAGGAAGAAAACATAAGAGTTAAGAGGAATTGTATCCTTCAGGAACCCTCTAGAAGATTCTCTGCATCATAGAGAGGCTGGGCTTATTGGACTTGATGCCTCTTAAGGTTTCGTCCTATTCTATGATGCTGTGACTTGCAAAAGCTTATCTATCTATCTATCTACCCAAATGTGAAACAGGATCCTTCATTACTTAACATCACAAAGATTATACTAATATATAGTCTATGAGGCATAGGCTGCATTTTGGGGGACGCTTTAGCTCATGTGCTACCCCAGGCTTTTAATCATCCCAGAAAAGGCCCGTGACCCATCAACGAGAGCAGAGTGTGTTTGTGGAACGTGGCCCAGCACCCTGCGCGATGATGTGCTTCGAGACACAGTTGAAGATGTCACTGGTGGCCACCCTACTTGCATTTTTCCTGCCATCAAGCAATCATCACTTTCTGCATGGGCAAATCCATTTTAATGCCCCATTCTTACCTTTTAGTCAAGTCTACCTGTAACCTGTTTTCTATGATGACAAGATGCATCCCAAATTACTCTGAAGATGATATTGATT
Source organism: Mustela lutreola (assembly GCF_030435805.1). NCBI lineage: Eukaryota > Metazoa > Chordata > Mammalia > Carnivora > Mustelidae > Mustela > Mustela lutreola. The sequence continues at coordinate 32,293,170 of NC_081297.1, read as the reverse complement.
TTCCTACAAATAATAAGTCCGCCGCAGGAGAACCATAAAACTCCGAGTCGTTGCTTCAGTGAGTGTTACCGTGTCATGTCAGTAGCTTTGGTTTTTATTTAATTTTGTGATTAAAGTTTTTATTGATTTCCCTGCAGGGTGGAATATATCAATACCTTTGGTTTCAAAGGAGCATTCAGTAACAAGAAAACATAAAAGGACTCAACTACTGAAAACTGGTGCTATATTTTAAAATTTAAGAAACTGCCACTATGAATCCCTAAGGTATATCTTTGGAACTAATTTTGGATGGGGCCGCTTAGCCTTGTGTGTTAGCTAATCCCTCCGGTAGCAGTTGGTTCATGGGCCTATGAAGTTTAGTTGAGAAATGCTTAGCTAGTAGTTATGAGAGCTCGTACTATTTTGCCAGAAGCGGATGCACTGGCAAGTGAATCACAGTCCACGTTATCATAAATCATGTGTGTTCCTTTCTCTTCACCGGAGGACGACTAACTTCATGTTACCCAATCTCCTGAGGCCCCACATGTGTGAGAGATTGTTCTTCTCAGAGGCATTGCATCACTGAGAAACACAGTCAAAGCTGAGACTGAATCTCTGACTCAGAATAGACCCCACAAAGATTCTAGATCATCTTCAAAACTATGCAGGAAATGTGTGGTTTCCTTTAAAGTTAGAAATGGTCCTACTACTCTCAAAGTCATCCAGATTTTGTTTTTGTTTTTGTTTTTTTAAATATTTTATGTATTTATTTGACACAAAGAGATCACAAGTAGACAGAGAGACAGGCAGAGAGAGAGGAAGGGAAGCAGGCTCCCTGCCAAGCAGAGAGCCCGATGTGGGGCTCAATCCCAGGACCCTGGGATCATGACCTGAGCCAAAGGCAGAGGCATTAACCCACTGAGCCTCCCAGGTGCCCCAAAGTCACCCAGTTTTGTGTGCTAGCTTCTCATCCCCTGCAAACTGGGGACCCCTATTGTGGGATGGGCAGGGGCGATGTCCTCTGAAGTCTAAGCTACTCTCTATTCCACCGATAGACTGGTTATATATCCCAACATGTCCCGTTAAAGCTAGTTTTTTCCAAGTGACATTTTACCTGATCCTCCTGATGGCTCCAGGGGTACAGGACTGTTCCCATCCTTCTTCCGCTCACTCAGAAACGAAGACTCTGGGGGATGCTGAAGGTGTGTTTCCTGACCTGCAGGTAGCAGATGGCAGAGCTAAAAAATTAAGCCTAGATCTCTGGTCTCCTGACCCTTCTACCCACTCTACGATGCTGAAGTCACACGAATCAACCAGACTTCACTGACTGGCCTTGGCAGGATGGGTTGGCTGGGTTTTGTTTTTCTGCATAAGTCCATGGCTTGTCCTGGTGGAGGAGAGTCGGGGATGTCGGCGGGGGGGAGGGAGGGACAGTCACCTGCCAGTCTGCCTTGCACACTTGTCCACATGGAGCCTTCTGTCTTTCTAGTAACTGGGGGAGCCTGTCCTCAGAGCAGAGGCAGGGCATCCTTCCGTGCTGGAGGAATGGAAATGCAGGCAAAGATACCAGCCAGGCAGACTTTGCAGGCTCACCAGTCATCGGTCTGCTCAGAAAGACACCACGGTTTTGTTTCCCTTCTCCCTCCTCCTTCAAAAACACAGTCCCCTTTGTTTCAAATCCCAGCAGTTTTTAAAAGAATGAGGCAGGAGGATCTCTGTAGCACACAATCCTGAAAATATAACTGAATATACTGCAGCTGGGGAGAGAGCCAGGAAACGGGCGTTGGATGGAGCATCATCAACAAAAACAGTATTAAAAAGGGGACCCTGTCCCCTGGCCTCGCCGCCGTTCCCTTGCCTCTGCTGCTTCATCCTGCTTTGAGAAAAACAAAGAGAAAGGGGAAAACCTCAGTTGAAGTCGAGGACTGAGGAAGAGATTCATGCTTGATTCTCCCTACTAGACATGACACGCATGTCTCATTTGATCTCTCGGCCACTCGTCGGACCGTGCACGTTAGCAGGAAACGTCCATGGTCTGCGGCAACTCAGCTCAGCGGCGCGGGCCGGTCAAGAGGCAGAAGAGAGAGGCCGGGAAGCAAAGAGAAGTGAGTGACTCACACAGATTTCCCACTCCGTTGGACTGAAGGATCCGTTTGAATGACATTTTGGTTAAGCTATTGCTGATGAGACAGCAAAATGTTAAATGCTGGGGCTGTTGCCTGAGCTGACCGTTACGGGTCAACTCTGAATGAATGCTTGTTGATGAACTAAGCCCATTTCTTTTCCCCACCAAGACCCCATGGAATTACACTTAAGGGAGGTGAAGGAGAAATGGCCTGTAGCCTCTGCCTTCCGTCAGGGGTCCTTCGCTGTCTGAAGTAAGGGGGACACGGGAAGGGACATGCCCAAAAGGAGCAAAGAAAGGGAGCAGAGGAACATCACAGGAAGCATTCGCAATTTCTCTGCAGGCAAAGCCTTAGTTGGGTAAACTCAGGTTTCCCTAACTGGGCCTCGCTGGTCCTGTTTCTTGTCGCTGTTGTGAAAATCAGCCCTGTGAGTACCCTTGGGCTTTTTTCAAAATACCCTGAGAATAGGCCAAAGAAAAGGGCAGAGAGTGGTGTTGCTGGGACAACGCCAAGACAAAGAAACTTTTAGATTTCTGGGGACAAGAGGCCACGTGAAAGGAATTTTCCCTTTAACACACACACACACACTCATGCGTGCGCGTGCGCACACACACACACACACACACACACACACACACTATGTCCACATACACTACAATTCAACAGAGGCTGTATCTGGGTATGTGGCTGGCAGAAGTTTGATTAATTAGCTAGCAGCATCAGCTTTAAATTAAAATAATTTCAAATGCAGAGGGAGAAAACATGGAATGGGTTGGGCTGCAATTCTTTTCTTTTTTTTTGAATGGGACACAATCTTAAAATGAACACATGAACAGTAAATGGGGAATTAGAGGCAGAGCCATTTCGAAAAGTGAATCCAGACCATCTGGAGCTGGGGACTAGAGAAGTCCACGAAGCTGCAAGCCTATGGGATTCTGAGTTTCCTCTTGCGGATGGGGGCATGGAGGGGTGTGGTGGGAGGCAGGAACAAGGGGGTGGAAGCCGGCCCATCAGCAGGTCGGGCAGCGAGGCCAGATGGCCTCCTACCCGAGGACTAGGTTCTCGTGACAGTGCGTGGGGAGGAGGGGCAAGCCCCATGGTCTCCCCCAAGACAATAAGGAGAAACAGACCCTGGGGCTGCGGGCTCCTGGGCCTGCTTCTGGCCTGCAGATAGGATGCCAAGTCTCCCCAGACAGGAAACCAGTGAGGCTCCGCGGAGAACATTTCAGGGATTGGAGAGGAAGCCATCGACCCTGGCAACAATGGGAAGAAGGGAGGGCGGAGGTAGAGGAAGGACTTTGTTTGCTTCATGTTGGTCTATTAAAGGTCAGTGATCAACGTTTGCAAGCCTCCTCAGGCTGCACACACAGAACTTCAGAGGGCTGCGGGGTTCGAGTTCCCTGCACGCGGGCCCAGGGAATCAGGGTTGTTTAGAGCTGGAAGAGCAGCCGTGATGCCTGCCGCCCAAGCGCCCCCCTGCCTCTCCCCTGGTCCTCACAGCCAGCCCCCAAGGAAGACCGAATGCTTGGCATGGTTGGGTGAAATCAGGCACAGTTTTCTGTCTTGCAGCTCAGTCAAGGCAGCAAGAACTTGGCACTCTGTTCCTCACAAAGCTGGTCGAATGATGCCTTGGGCAGGTAGCCTCAGTGCTTGCGTTTGTAAATTGGATATAGCTAGTTTGTAGAGTATTTTAAAAATGTAACCTTTTACCTAACACTTGATCACTTCAGAAGAAGAGGTAGCCTTTCTAAGTTGTTAGAATTCCTCTTTATCCAATCATTTCCATTTTTCACAATTACAAATAACTCTTGAATAACCATCTTCATGTGTAAATCTTTGTTGGAATCTCTGATTATTTCTCTAGTGGAAATTTCTAAAAGTGATGAATCAATGAATCAAAAACACAGAAACTTCTTGCAGGTGTCAGATAACACTGCCTGATGATTTCCCGTCATGCCTCTGCCGACATCCCTGCCCACACGGGGTAGCCATGATGATCCTGGGGTGAGCCACTTAAGTTCATTCCATCGGCACATATTTACTGTGGGCTATGTACCATTCAGAGGGCTTGAGATACAGCCATGAACAACAACAGAGAGAATTTCCTGTCTTCGGGACACTCAGTGCTTGTGGGAAGACAGAGAAAATAAATAAATATACAGTAGACTGTTATGCAGGGATAAGTTCTATGAAGGAATTAACCGGGGGGAGGGGCTGGTGGGTGTTGCTGTTTCAGGGAAGGTGTTTCTGACTAGTTGAGGTAGAAAACACCTGAGCCCAAGACAGAGGGGACCGAAGCCCTGTGAGGATCCAAGGACAGCGGGAGAGCAAGTACAAGGGTCCTGGGGTTGGTGCGGCTCTGCAGTTTCAAGACCTGGCCAGGAAGCTACTATAGGTATAGCAAGAGAGGGAAGGAGTAGGTGTTTGGAGTGGCAGCCAGTGGGCAGGAGGTGATGGAGGGTTGTTTCTAGTGGAAAACCGAGTCCCGAGAAACTTCTAACCAGAGGACAGATCCTGTGCTTTTCACATTTTATCAGAATTACTCAGGCTGCTGCATGCATCTTAGCTGAGACTGTAGGGTAGCAAGTATGGAAGCAAGACCAGTTAGCAGGCTGTGTAGTAGTTGCTAATTGGATAGGTCAGAAACATATTTCTCCTTTTCACCTGTGTTCTTGATTACTTGTGAGGCCGCCTTTTCCACAGGCTCATTGAGCATTTGCATGAAATCTTCTGGGAACAGCGGACTGACCTTACCCCTCTCCCAGGACCGTCCCTGCTCTGCCTTCCTTGGGATGGAGACCTTCCAGCTCCTACCCTACAGAGGGACTTAAAAGGCAACACCTAGAAAGTTCTGTCCGGTTTCTAGTCTATGTGGTTTCCACCGTGGAGGCATTTGGGGGAGTTCTGTGGTTCTGTCTCTGGTTTTTCTCACTGATTTCTAACTGCCTGCATTTAAAATATGTCCTTTATTAAGCTGTGATTGTGCGAATTGGGGGATGGGATGACTTTGGATGTATTAAAGCTGAAAATTCAGGCTGGATAAATATTACATTGGATTTACTCTTTTATTATGTTTTTAATCATTCTCTGAATGCTTTTTCAAGAACTGCTGGTTTCTCAGGAATGGAGAATCATTCAGCATCATGCTCTTTAAATGCAAAAAACTACTAGATAAACTGAATCTTTAAAATAACTAAACGAAAGTGTGCATTTGTTACGCAACATCACACAATTGTTCCATTGGCACACCTTCCTAATGGCTTCTTTATGCAAACGTTATCGCCTTTGTGCCATTTTCCACTTCTGCTGTTTCCAGTACATTTATTTCAATGAAAACTGCTGAAAACCATGCAAGGAGTTGGGAGCCTGGCCCTTTTATTCCTGCGTCAGGGTGTATGCCTTTACACGAACAACTTGCCAAAACTACCACTGGTAAAATTGGGAAGGGGAGCCCTCCTTGCTTAAAGTTGGCCATCTGTATACGCCCGCAGAAACGCAGAGCACCTGCAATCCATTTGGCTATTTCAAATACTTACAAAGATAGTTAATTCAACGCACGGGACCAGGGCTTACATTGAATCTGGTTTTGGGAGGAGTTTATCTTCAGGCCCCACTTAGAGATTTAGGAAAGCTGTAGGGAGTAAGAACCTTTCTCAGTCCGGACTTGGTATCGTGTTTCCTTTACGACGCAGAGCTTCCCAAAGGCATGCTGACTTGATTAGAGGGGTCCTTCCAGGATGCCCCATCTTTTTTGCCCCATTTCCTTTGGTTCGGAATTCACTCCGAGCTGCCGACTAAAGCCTTGTATGTTACAGACCTTTTCGCCTTTATTCGCATGCTTGCGTCTCTTCCCTGATGTCTGATGCAGGCAAAGCTGGTAGCCTTTGAGAGGCTGAGCACAGCACTTTGCAGTTTTAATGTGTCCTTTGTTCCCAACCTACATTAGGATATGGCCACTGGGAACGCCTGGCGTGAAAAGAGACTCCACAGTACCTGAACGTGCTCTGGGTGAGCGCCTCGGCTAGGAAACCCAAACACGTAGGCAGTCTGTCCATGATCACTGATGCATGGGAGCTAATTGCTTTAGTGCAGAGCTTCTAGAACTTTTTTCATTTTGACACCATTTACCTGAGCAACATATTCCCATTAATAACATCCCTCCCTTCTGGGAGGCAGTGTAGGGGAAAGGTAGGGAGTCAGGTTCCTGTCTGCCAGAGGAGGTGAAAAGGCAGGGACTGTTCAGACCATTTAAATTCTACTCAAGTGTTTACTGCCTTATAAAGATCTCTGAGATCCCTGAGATCTATTGATCCCTGAGAAATATTGTGTCTTTATCTTATATATCCTTAAGATAGATTATATATCCTTATGTATTTATATTCCTATAAAATTTGGATACCCTTGGGTGCCTGGGTGGCTCAGTGGGTTAAGCCTCTGTCTTGGGCTCAAGTCATGATACTCAGGGTCCTGGGATCGAGCCCTGCATGGGGTGGGGGGTGTCTCTGCTCTGCAGGGAGCCTGCTCCCCCCCCCCCCGCCCGCCTGCCTCTCTGCTTACTTGTGATCTCTTTCTTGCTCTCTGTGTGTCAAACAAACAAACAAATAAATAAATCTTTAAAAATAAATAAATAAATAAATTTGGATACTCTTATATTTTATCTATGATTTAACATTTTTAGAATATAAAAGAAATTGCAGTGAATTTGGAAAAGTTAATTAAAATTTATTAATTGCTTGGGTGTTTTTTTCTTTTCTTTTTTTTTTTTTTTGGTCACAGCTGTCTTTATTAGGTTGCCGAACTAAGGTAACCTTTGCCAGTGAATGAAAACCCTCTAACTTCTCTTATACACGGTGAGGCTTCTCACGTTCTAAAATTCTTGTATAATGCAAATTGTTTCCATTAATTTCATCTTTAATGGTGGCATACCCTCTTAATCAAGCAATAAATTGATTTTGGGAGTGGAATGATAAACAGATTTTATTTCTGAATTCGGTAAGAGAATTTTCTTGCTGGATGTTGGTGGATTTTCATTTCTAGTGAGACCCTATGCCTGGAATAATGGTTTTGTGGAAGCATGGAAGGGGTTTATAAGAACACTCCTTGTTGGTAATGAACGTTGTAATGTTTTTAAATTTAGAAATGCACAGATAGTCTCATGGTTGGCAAACTATGTCCCCAGGCCACCTGCTTTTGTAAATAAAAGTTCATTGGAGCACAGCCATGCCCTTTCACTTACATAACCCTATGGCCCGCAAAGGCTAACATATTTACTAACTAGTCCCTCAGGGAAAACATTTGCTGACACCGAACAAACAATACTGGGTAAAATAAGACCAACACTAACCAAACAAATGAGTAAACAAATTACATTTGTCTTAGGACTTGGAATGGAAATGTAGTTAAAAAAATTCTAATTTCCACAAGATTCAGATCTTTACTCATTGACTATTAGACACCCACTACCTCTCATGATCACACAATTCCTGGGTTTAAAAATATGTGCCTCTCTGGGTCAGTTCCGAGTGCTCTGTCTCCTGTCCTTTAAGAGGTCATGGAGGGAGTGACGCAAGCAAGCGAGTGTGCATGACCCATGAACCCCAGTGTGTGGCATTTCACCAACTACCAAGAACACGGAGCACCATGGGTTCTCTGAAGTGTGGTCTTTCTTACTGCTAAATTCAACACCTACATTATCTCCCAGCATGGTACGTCCTATGTTTTCTGGAAACTGGTACCTTCACCAGTAAAATGGGTTCTATTTTGTCAAATTGGAAGAAATCTTTAAACGTTAAGTACTATTTAGCCAGTAGAGCTGGGAATACAGGGTGTCATGCTCTCCTGTGGGAACAGTCTCTCGAGATAAAAATTGACTTTGATAGACAATGAGATGAGGTTGGCATTGTGATAAGTCCTAGAGTTATGACATTGGGACAAAAGCCAAAAGACTTAGCTTCTCTCCCCGGTGTCATCACTGGTTGGTTGTGTGACTGTGCGCAGGTCATTCTGAATCTCCATTTGCTTGTTAGTGATTATTTCTGATCTGGGATATCCTACCACACTCAGATTGTTGTGAGGATGAAATTCAATGATAATCATAAATTTTTGTGCAGGGGAGCCTGAGTGGGTTAAACATCTGACTCTTGATTTAAGCTGAGGTCATGATCTCAAGGTCGTGGGATGGAGCCCTGTGTCGGGTCCTGTGCTCAGCTGGAGTCTGCTTGTACCTCTCCCTCTGCTCCTCTCCCTGCTCCCTCTCTCCTCCGCCCCCTCTCTCTAGCTCTAAAGGGAATAAATAAATTCTTTAAATAAATAAAGTAAATAAATTAATTTTTGTGTAATGACCTGAACTAGCCTAGGACTCAGTTCAGGAACTAATCATATGTGATTTGAGGAACCATACTGAGAAGGCTGGTTTGTTATTAATTAGGCAGATTCAAGATACTGGGCATTGTGGAACATTCAGAGTCTGATGTGGAAGAGGAATACATTCGGATAGACAGTACAAGGAGCTGGAAAGTTAGCCAAGATGCAGGCTGGGTCTTCTAGGGAAGCCAGCCGATCTCATGCTTACTGAACGCAGGCCAGTGGATCAGTACTGAAGGATCTGGAAGGGAGAAGAACCAGCTTTCTTATCAGGGGACTCCAGTCAACAGCAGGTACGAAGGAGTAGAGAACTCTACCTTTTGAGAGAGGATGTGAGTAAAGTATCAGACTAAAGTGAAGAAAAGAATTCTGAGACTTCAAACTCGGGGCAGAGAGGGAAGAATCAGCATGGTTGCCAAGTAGGGGAAGAGGGAAAAGCTGTGGTTTGTGAGTCACCTTAGTGTCAGGGACTGGACAGCAGCAAAGTCAACTCCAAATCCCATCTGGGGGTGAGATGAGGCAGCTGACATGTTCCTGCTTTAATTGTATTGGTCAGAGTTGTCTTGTCTGACAGGCTGGAGGAGAAAGCTCTTCAGTCAAATAGAGCTCCCTCGCTGGCTGCCGCCCTTCAGGCAGACAGTTCCAAATTTTTAATCTTCTTATTTTTTTAAAAAAATCAGAAACATTTGAATATTTCTGAGAACTTCTCAATAAAAGATAAATCAACTGAAAGATAGTACATTAAACCATTAATAACCATTCTCGCTTTAATGTAAATTTACTTTATTGGGTTATCTGCTTCCACCATGACTTCTCTGAGAAAATGAAATCGAGAATAGGGAGTTCATAAAGCACTAATGACAAACTTCACAAATTTGCATGCTGTGACTGGTCCTTGTGAGAAAGGCTGCCAGGAACAGATGTGTGGGTTGTGTACTACGCAAATCTTCAGTAGATAGTAAGCCTCTGTGGCCACTGTGCACAGAGAGGTGTTTCCCAGAGCTATGGCTAATTGCACCTGCCTTGCCTGAAGGGCACACCTTTTTCTAAGTCTCCTGAAGTCATCCTAAATGTATGGAAACATCAGAGAAGCACAGGCCCAATAGTTCAGGTCCACCACTTTCCAGACCGCGAGGTCAGAAGAATATGGAGAAAACCCGCTTCTTACAGAGTTGAGTTCCCTTTGCAGTGAGCTGGAAGGTAAGAGCGGGGTACTTTCTCCTTCGTTGTCTGGAGTTCAAGAGGAAAGGCAGCCCAGCGTGTCAGAAGGTCAGAGCAGTCAAGAAGCAGCCCACCACCTTCAAAGACTGTCTTATTTTCAGTGGAAGTTTCCAAGTGATAATAACATCTTTCAGTATTGAGACTTTGAGAATGAATTTGCAGCTCCCCAGTGGTAGATAAAACACCATCAGAAAGTGTGACAGTCCCCTGCACATCCAGCTCAAAGGAAATAGATCACACTCACAGAAAAGAAAAATTGCAAAGCGGGCATCCCAGAACATATTGCAATCATAACCTAGGAAAACCCTCCACCAAATTTCTCTTATCTACAAACAATATGCCTGGCTAATTTTCTGCTGACAGACAGTGTGCCTGTAGTAAACGGGCTTCATTAACTCAATTGGAAAAAATGATTTTGCAATTTGCATGGAGCTTAAGAATGTAATTAATACAATTCATAGAAGGCCAATGCCACTTTGCAGACATTAGTCCCAGAGGGGATTATGAACTAGTTTTCTTTGAAAAGAGTTCTTATGTCTTCAATTCCAATAGCCAACACTGCCCAGCCTTCCTGGCAAGCCATTCTCATCTTTAGCAACAATAAAACCAGAATTGTATCGGCTTTTTCTCTGGGCATTCCTCACCAGTCCCGTCTCCCCAGTCTTCCTGCTTTCCACGGGCAGGTGCTGTCATCTGAATGAAAAGAAAAGAAAGCTTTCAGCTTAGAGTTGGGGGGAGGAGTCAGAAAGAAAGAAGCCCTGTCACTGGGCAGCTCACTTTGCATCCAGATTTCTTGTTGTATGTCCGCGTCCTCAGAGGTTAGCTGAGTGCTGATGGCCCATGTTTTTCTTGTCCGCAAAGAACAGTTAACAGGCCTGACCTTTTTAAAAATTTAGGTCCAGGGCACCTGGGTGGCTCAGTGGGTTGAATCTCTGCCTTCGGCTCAGGTCATGATCTCAGGGTCCTGGGATAGAGCCTTGCATTGGGCTCTCTGCTCAGCAGGGAGCCTGCATTCCCCTCTCTCTCTGCCTGCCTTTCTACCTACTTGTGATCTCTGTCTGTCAAATAAATAAGTGAAATCTTTAAAAAAAAAAAAAAATTAGGTCTGAAGGGGGACCACTTGGAATTTAGGGAGGCAGAAGGAGCAGTTAAGATGGAGACTTCAAGCTTTGAGAATTAAGGGGGATTAAGGTGTCCCCACAGTGTTTGTCTGTAGGTGAGGAGGGGGGCAGTTTGTGAAGGTGGTAATTGAGAAGTCTTACCTTGGTGGAAGACCAATATAAATCTATCTCTCTTTCTCTCTCTCTTTTTTTTTTTTTCAGTATGTTGACTTCAACCATATTCTATCAAAAATCTCTTTCCTGTCCCTTAAATTCAGTGCAGACACCTTCATTTCCATATATTTCCAGATCTTTGAAGCCCATCCTGTTGCTCATCACTAGCCATTAGGGAATCAAAACCACAATGAGATACCACTTCACACCCATTGTTGTGGAAAAAACTGTTATGACACTTGTTAAAATGGGAAGGAAGAAGTTATTCAGGACTATTGCCATGGGTGTCCAGACTACTGCAATGGAAGAGAAAGATCTGCTCCATTTCAAGTATAGAAAGACAGCTGGGGACACTCAGCCATCAGGCAGAGTTGGAGTGGGGAGGAATGATCAATGGATAGGAAGTCACTAGGAGGGGACACCAAGGGTAAGAGATTCTTAGTGCCTAGGCATTCCAGGCCAAGCAAGCCCCAAAGGTGAGGCACAGATGAAAAGAGGGCTCATAGAGATCTGACTGAATTTAGGTCAAAGAGAGAGTCTTTGTCACCATTAGGATGACTACTATACCGAAATGCAAGATGACAGGTGTTGGAGAAGATGGTGTAGAAATTGGAATGGTGGCACATTTAGGAATGTAAGATGGTGCAGCCACTGTGGGAAACCACTTGGCAGATTGTTAAAAAGTTAAGCATGGAATTATCATAGGACATAGCAATGCTACTTCTAGGCACTACCCAGAATAATTGAGAGCAGGGCCTCAAACACATATTTATACACCAATATTCAGAGCAGCATTATTTACCAAACACAGAAGTAACCCAAATGTCCACCCAAAGATGAATGGGTAAACAAAACGTGGCATATGCATATAATTTATTCAGCTTTGAAAAGGAATCAAGTTCCGATACATGTTCCAAAATGCATGAGCCTTGAAAACATTATGCTAACTGAAATAACCCAGACACAAAAACACAAATATTGTATGATTTCGCTTATATGAAGGATCTAGAATAGACAGATTCAGAGAGAAAGAAAATAGCCTACAAGTTTTCAGAGCAGGGATGGTGGGGAGGAAGGAACAGGGAGTAATTGTTTAATGTGGACAGAGCTTCTGTTTGGGCTGAGGAAGATGTTTTGGTGATGGTTACACAAAATGTGAATGAGCTTAATGACACTGAACCATACACTTTTGTTAAAATGATGATTTTAGATTATGTACAGACTATTACAATTAAAAATATACAATAAAGAAACCTATTCATTTTAATGTGCTGACTTCAAGCTCAATTTAAATCCCAGGTCCCCCTTCCCTAAGGTGGGTTTGGCAGGAGGCCCGCGGCCCGTGGAATGAGGAGGAGCCTCGTCTTCTCTTTCCTTCCTCTGCATCCCCCAGCACCTTTACCCTGAGATATACACCCACAGCTCCTTCCTGCCCTCTAGAGAAGTTTGAAGGTGGAGGGGGAAAGGGGCAATAGAGGGACAGAGCGTCATCTTTTATCACGGCTAGAACGGTCACAGTGGGGAAATGTCTGGATCCTCTTTGGTTTTGTAAGGGCCTATTTAGCCAGAACAGCTTCATCCTGAACCTGCCCCCCTGCCCCCCTCAGGGAACTTACTTGAAAACAAGTGCTGGAAACCAGTTGCAGGTAACAAAGCCCAAATACAAAGGTGGGTCAGGCCAGGTGGAGGTACCCAATCGGTGGGTGCGCATACTGTCTCCCTAGTTACCAAGGAGTATGGGCCCCGCCCTTTGGGTGCCCTTTGGGCGCCAATTCTGACCAAGGTGATAGGCTGGTTCAAATATCTACTATAGGGTAAATTGTAATTCAATTGGTCACTTATGTGTGACCTAGCAGCACTGTGCAGCTTTCTCTGTGTTACAGTCTCATTGGTCACCTGTGCGTGGCCAAGCCCAACCACATGGCCTTTGTCCTTAAAAACTGGTCTGTAAGGCAGAGAGAGGTCGCCTCTTTGCAAGAGACGGCCCTGGCTGGTCAGTTTGATTCTCGATGCTTGGCGTGAAATAAAGCTTTGCTTGACATTTGCTTTGTATCAGTCTCATTCCTTTGACCATGGACCCAACAGTTTATTGGCTTCTATTTCCACTAAAATGGAGGTCTCCACTGTGGGAACTCAGTTTTATTCTCTGTGCTAAAGACACCCATCACTGGGCGCCTGGGCGGCTCAGTTGGTTAGCCTTCGGCTTGGGTCATGATCCTGGAGTCCCGGGATCAAGTCCCATGTTGGGCTCCCTACTCAGGAGGGAGTCTGCTTCACCCTCTGACCTTCTCCCCTCTCATGTTCTCTCTCTCTCTGTCAAATAAATGAATAAAAATCTTAAATAAATAAATAAATAAAGACACCTGTCAGGAGGGGTGGCTGTGCCCCTCTTCACCTGGCCTCCTCACCAGCACACTCACCAGTTCTCACTTCCAGCCTAGTCTTCTCTTATTGCCACGGTCCTTCCTGTGGTGCTACAGAGCCACTAAGGTCTTTTTTCCAAAGGCCTTGGAGAACCAAAGGCCCATCACCCTATTATTCCTTCGCTAACTGTTGTCTCAGTCTATCCCAGCAAGCCTACTCTCTTTGGAAATCTCCAAATGTTCTGGAGATCTCTCTTTCTGTTCACCTGCATGTCTAAATGCCTGAGGACCCGTGTCAAGCTTTCTCAAGAAATCCCCTAAATAACTCTTCTCCAGTCCCTTGGCAGCAGCAGAGTAGGTGCCAAGTTTAATAGCTCAGCAAGCATCTAGTAAAGAAAGAAGATGCTTGTCTCTCTTCCTTGCAGGCAATCTCAGTCTCTATCAAGTCACAGATATGGTGGGATTTTTGAAGATTGTGGGACACTTAATATTTCTTGACACTTACTGGTGGGTTTTATTCTCCAATACCTGTGTAAAAGAAAAAAAAAATTCCAACTCAGAAGACTGCTACATGGAGACTCCATTTGCTTGCAGCTCCCAAAGGTGCTCAGTGTGAGAACCAGGGGGAAATGGCCATTAACTGCCAAGAGAAATGTCCCTTTGGCAAAGCCTGTTGTTGATAGAGAGGAGGAAGACATCTCGTGCATTCTAAGTATCTTGAAGAAATTCCTCTTTGTTAAGCAATCATGTTTTCATTCAAAACTCACAGTAACCCTATGAGTGGGTATTGTTCCATGTAATAGAAGAGGAGACAGAGACTTAAATAAATGTACTATAGATGACACAGTGGGATTATTGTGGCGCTAGATGAAAATCCTGTTCTGAGTGATTTCCCAGACTGCTGGCTTAACCACTATGCTACAGTGGGTCTTCTGTAACTAAGATCCACAGGGACCAGAAGATGCAACTGAGGGTATTTGAACTTTCTAGATAAGGACCCTGGGGAGTCCTGACTCTATGCCCTAAAACAGGGTATCCTCTGGGCCCTGAAAGCGTGAGGGAGACTTCTTAAAGATATCGCAGATTCAGGATCCTTGCAGCTGGTGATTTCCACCAATAAAGTGACAAGACACTGGTTGATTGCTTAGTTGAGATGTGGAAAGGAGGAAGAGGGTTTTGGAATAAACACTTGAACCTGAGGCTGAAATCACAGTGTTTCCAAAAGAGTGCCTATGGAGACTGCAGAGAATTTGAATTTTGTCTGGTGGTGAGGATTGGAAAGTGAGGTGGGGTACCAGGAAAATTTTGAGAGAGGGTATATGGCAGATGCCTTGAGTGAGGCCAGCAATGGCAAGCATGGTAGAACCTCTATGGAGTCCCTCCTCTCAAAGCCAAGGAAGAAGGAGGAGGCCACCATTGGTCCCAATGGGGAGGCAAATGGGACCACTTTGGCATCACATGGTACCTGTATGCTTGCTCATGATGGTCTTTTGAGGGATGCAGACTCCTTTGGGGGTAGTTCTTCAAGAGAAGAATCAAGCTGGGCTAGGCCAAGACAACCCCAGGAGAAATAAAGACTCCCCCCACCCTCCCCTCCCCCCTTCTTCTACTGGTTGTTCAGGAGAGATCATCTGCTAAGAGCGGAAATTTCCCTGAACTAGAGAGAACATTCTCTTTACCTTCTTCCCTGGGAAGAATCTGTGGGGAAAGCAGATACTTGGGGTGTCCTTGGGGTAGGGATGGAGGCTGGCCATGCAGAGAATCAGTTTTAGGGGATCTGCTGAACTTCGATATTTAGTGCACTTGGCCTCCTAAAGAGACTTGAGCAGCTCTTTCAAATGGAGATCAGAGACAAACAAGACTGACAGGTCTAGCAGAGTGGCAACTAATTTAATAAGCACTAATTAAAAGGCACAATGACTGGTCCATTGGAGTTGTACTGAAGTGGTAGTTTGAAAATGTCCCCTCCCCAGTATATTCACATCAAATCTCTGGAACTGGTGAGCATTCCCATATTTGGAAAAGGCCATCTTTGCATACATGATTCAATTAAGGATCTTGAGATGAGGAGATAATTCTGGCTTGTATAGGTGGGGCCGTATGCCATGAAAAGTATTCTTGTAAGAGAAGTCAGACCCACAGAAAAGGAAGCCACGTGAAGTGGGGCACCGAGATGCAGCCATGAGCTGAGGGACGCTGCTAGAGGCAAGGAGCAGATCGTCCCTTAGAGCCTCTGGAGGAAGGGCAGCCCTGCCAGTGAACAGCTAGAACTGTGACAGAATACACTTCAGTTGTCTTAAGCCCCCAGTCTGTGGTAATTTGTTACAGCACCCACAGGACACTGACACAACAGGGCAGCTGGAGTATGCAGTAGGTGCCCTTGACCAAATCCGAGTGGATGAGGGTCAGGAGAAGCTTCCAGACTTCAGAATAAGCTTTGAGCATATTTAGGAGGAGGGGAAGGAAAAGAAATGGGCTATGCAGGAGTAAATAAAAGTCTGTGAGAAACCCAGAGCCGAGAGAGAGAGCATGGTGTGGTCTCCAGAGTGGAGAGGGGGTGGCGGGAGATCCTGCTGACAGGCAGAGGTGTCCTGCGGAAGGGAAGGCAGGCCCAGAGGGCAGTGAGGGGTAGCAGTGAGCTACAGCAGGTGGTGTCCTGGTCAGGTAGGAGTTCCATGAGGCCCTCTCTGGAAGGCTAAATTAGAGCAGTGGAAGGAGAGAGGAATGTACATCCTGGCAAGGAGACTAGGCAGGACAATAGGCAGGATTTGGATGGGGGGAAAGCTGGGAAAAGGGAAGCATGAACACTGATGTCCATGTTTCCGGATTCATCCCTTTCCTGAGGGAAAAAAGGAACAGAAGGCTCCTAGTAGAACAGGAATTTTGGAGCAAAATTATTGGCCCGGGTAAGTCTCCTTTCATAAATGGGCAGTTGGGGCAAAAAAATCTTTCATGACCTCCAGAATCTCCCTCTTTGGCCCGGACAGTTCCAGCAACTTCTGCAGTATTTGTTACTTGAGATCACAACACCGAAATTCATGTTAAAATGTAAACCCCACTTTGGAAAAAAGCCTGATTTGCCATGGCCAGCCTTAAACATTTTAGTTTGAAAGAGATGATCAGCTTGGCCCTCTAGCAAGGGGAGGCCTTGAAGGTGGAAGGAAGATCATTACTATTTCCTGAGGGAGGACCAGAGTTCCACAGTGGCCCTTACCAGTGAAGACAGGTTGAGAACACATTGGGAGCTCAGCAGAGATCATCAAGGCATGATTGAGGGAGCCCTGACAAGAAGGGTGTGGGGGCAAAGATGAGCTTGAAGGAACACATCTCCTAAAAAGTTAATGCTGTATTCCCTACACTGGCATAAGGATTGTTTTCAGCTGAAGGCAATTAAGAAACAGCAAACTCAAAAAGAGCTCTCTGCCCTCCCCCCCATCTGCCTAAAAGTAGAATATCAGTTTTCCTTTGTGAAGGTTTTCTCCCTCTCCTCTCCCCTACCAGGAAGCGGGAAAGCAACCATTATCACTAGAGGTGTAAAGTCAGCACTGAGATGGGTCTACACAAACAAACCTTATAAAAATCATCTTTATCGTCTGTTACTTTCCCTATAGGCTTATCTTCCTGTAACTCACTGTTCCCAGAAGCCTAAACCCCTTTTCCTTTCTCTTGTCACTTCTCCACAAATTTGTCACTCTCTGTTAAAATGGTATAGAAGCCCCAGGTAAAACCACTCCTTTGGATCTTCATTTTTTTTTTTTTTTTTAATGAAGGCTTCCATGCATGTAAAATCAAAATATTACCATTAAATAAGATCTGTATGCCTCTTCTCCTGTGAATTTGTCTTTTGTCAGTTTAATCTGAAAGCCCCAGTCGCAAATATAAGATAGAAGATTTTTCTGTATAGTTTCATGATCTGCACATTGTTGTTCAATGTTATAGGGCTTTTCAGCAGAGAAAATAGTCACACTGTTTCCTTAATGTTTCTACATGTAGTCTTACCTTTTATTTTATTTTTTTTAATTAATTAATTTATTTATTTATCAGAGAGAGAGAGGGGGAGAGAGCAAGCACAGGCAGACAGAATGGCAGGCAGAGGCAGAGGGAGAAGCAGGCTCCTTGCCGAGCAAGGAGCCCGATGTGGGACTCGATCCCAGGACGCTGGGATCATGACCTGAGCCGAAGGCAACTGCTTAACCAACTGAGCCACCCAGGCGTCCCGAGTCTTACCTTTTAAAAAGCCTTCCCTCTTTTATTTCAAATGTAATCATTGCTATGAGTTGAAAGAAACAGAAAATAACTTTTATTATAATAATCTATTACTACTACTATGATTTATCATAGAATTATAAACTACCTGGAGCTGAAGGAATCACAGACTTCAACCTGATGGTATTTTTGTGGCTGGGGTATGTTTAATTACTCATACGACTAAATCATGATTGTCCCATCATCTTCCTTTCCCTAACATTTTTCTAACACCTTCTAGAACTTTCCTAGAATAATCATGTGTTCAAGTGCTCCTGGAGCTTCTGGTCCCATGACTCAGATCCTCACAATCTTGTCTCTGATTTTAACCACCTCTGGGTAGATAGTTCATTGTGGGCTCTCATTTACCACCATGAACCTTTGCCTCAATGTAGACTTCCTTCTTCATTTCTGTCCACTGGGATCTGCCACACCTGTGGGGGATTACTCTGTCTGGGGCATGTGTGCTGAAGTTAACACCCCTGGGGACCATTCTCAACCACAGGAGAGTTGGCACTGATGGGTGAATGCTCCTGCCTGTTATCCTTTGGGTGCGTAGTTCTGGGAAGGGAGTTGTCAGTGATGCATTCTCTGCTTGTACAAAGTCCTTGTCTCAGGCTCTGATTTTAGGGAACACCAAGCTAAAGTATTCCATGAGAAGTGTGTAAGACTCATTTCAGCAAAATTAAGTTCTGGTTGGTCTCTGGTCACCATTAGAAACAAATCACTTAATCAAACTGACCCCTTGTTTCCACTTATGTAAAATGAAAGTGTTAGACTAATCTCTTTGGTTCTCATTCTTTCAAATATTCACTCATTCTCTCATTTTTTTGTTCACTCTTTTCATTTACTTATTTTCATTCATCATTCATTTAGCCATTATACTTTCTGGCATTCATTCATTCATTCATTCTTTTTTGGGGGGAGGAAGCTAGTGAAAACACCCACATGCATGAGAAGAGGAGGGCAGGTAGAGGGAGAGAGGGAATCCCCAGTAGGCTCCAAGGTGAGCATGGAGCCCTGTACGAGGCTCAATCCAGGACCCTGAGATCATGACCTGAGCTGAAATTAGGAGTTGGGTGTTTAACTGACTGAGTCACCCAGGCACCCCTGTCATTCACCCATTTTTATTTATTCACCCACCCATCCATTTTCTCATTCATTTACTTCTATCCCTATATATTTTCTTTCTTCATTTATCCACTAATTTTAAGAAGATACCAATTCTTTAACCCATCTATTCATTTTTCATCCATCAGTAACTTTTTATTCATTCATTCACTTTTTTCTTTCATTCTTTAGTGTTTCATGCATTCATTCTTTATGCTATAATTTGTCATACAGTTCTTTTACTCTTCCTCCCCTTCTTTTTCTTTCTTCTGTATCTCTTTCTTCCTCTCTCTTTCCTTTCTTCTATCAAATGGTTGCTGAGAATCTTCTAAAGGACCAACCAGCAATCTACTATTTGAAATAATACTGCTTCTTGAATACTTGCTTCTGAGAATCAGAGACACACCACAAGAGATGGGTGAGGGTAAGAACAGTGTGTTCTCCACACGGTGTAAATGGGGAAAATGGTGGCTTCTGCGCTATTCAGTTGGTTAAGCATCTGCTCAGATCATGATCCCAGGGTCCTAGGATGAGCTCTGCATCAGGCTCCCTGCAAGGTGGGGAGTCTGCTTCTCCCTCTGCCTCCCAACCCCCAACCCCCACGCCCCCACCCCCACCCATACTGGCCTGTGCTCTCTCTCACTCTATCTCAAATAAATAAATAAAATCTTTAAAAACAAACAAACAAATAGAGAAATGTATGTTCCAAATTCAGGTAACATTGTGTATTTTTTTCTATCTTTCTTCTTTCTCTCTCTCTCTTTCTTTCTTAGAGAGAGAGCTAGAGCACATGCTCGCATGGGGTAGGGGAGGAGCAGAGGGAGAGAAAGAATCTTAAGCAGGCTCCATCTCATGACCCTGAGATCATGATCTGAGCAGAAACCAAAGTCCAACACTTAAACGACTGAGCAAACCAGGCATCCCCTGCATTGTATATTTCTAATAGATAACCACTCTAGTCAAGCATTTTTATTGTTTCTATTATTTATGAAAACTACAAGAAGTCTTATTTTAACCACTGAGAAAATAAAATTATTTCTGCTGTTTCCTAACCATATAAAAGTTAGTCAACAGCTTTACGGAATATCATACTCATATCATCTAAATGTTTATAAATTTAAAAACCAGATGAGTACCCATCTGAAAATGCAAAATAGAATATAATTGGATTATATGAAGATAGAATATAATGATAAAATCTCATTATCAAAACTACCTAATTATTAGCCTTCATACAAAAAGCATGAATCCTTAAATATTTTTATGGGCATATATCTATAATCAAGGGCATGGTGACATATACAATATGGTGCTAAAACATTTTTTTTTTCAAAACTGAGTTTTATAATCAAGAGGTTCACATCATAAAGGTAATTGAAAAATGAACAATTGAAGATGTAAAGTAATGTGCCAACACACAATCTCCATATTGTATTTCCACTCTTACAAATACAACCCACAAACTTTAAAGAATGAGGTACAATGTGTGGGTGTGTGTGGTTCTCTAAGTTTTTAAAATTAAATTGCAAAAACCTTTTTTATTGTCATATTTTATAATGCAGTCCTATACAGAAAATTACATGAAACATAAATGTACATTTTATTCAGTTATTGTAGAACCAACACCCTTGTAATTATCACCCAGTTCAAAGAAAGAGACCATCGCCAACCCCTAAAAACCCTCTGGTCCTTCTTCTCAACTCCAGATTCCTCCTGCTTTGAGCTGACTTTGTGGTAATTAGCTCTTTGCCTTTCTTTATGCTGTTTGCCTGTTTTCAAATTTGATATAAATGGAATCATACAATATTTATTACTTTCTGTCTGGCTCTTAGAATCAACATGATGTTTGTGAGATTTACCTGGCTTTTATGTGTACTTGCACGTTGTTCATTGCAATTCTGGCATAATAATCTATTGAATGAACTTACCACAATTTATTCATCCATCCTTCTGTCCATAGACATTTGAGCTTTTTCCGGAAGAGGATTATTATAAAGAATGTTGCCGTGAATGTTCCTGTATACATAATCTGGAGGACAAATATGCAGATTTCTCTAGGACATTTTTTAAGGTAAAATGGAATGGTCATAAGGTAAAAGTATCATCAACTTCAGTAAAAAGTACCCAACTACTTTTCAAAGTAGTATGACACTCTCACCAGCAGTGTGTGATAGTTCTCCCTTGCTTCACATCCTTGCCAACATTTGCTATTGTCAGTCTTTCTAACTTTAGCAACTGGGGACAGGGATGATTCTGCATTGTCATTTTAATTTGCATTTTCCTGGGGATAATGAGATTGAGTGCCTTTTCTGATTTTATTCACCCTTTGGGTAACGTCTCTTATAAGGACTCCTCGAGGTCTTGGCTGCTGGACTTTTTGTCTCTTTGATTTTGGTTTGAGTTTTTATGAAAAAAAATGTATTCTGAATACTTAGCATATATTTTGCTGTATGTACGTGTTTCTTATACAACAGTATCAGAAATGATCTAAGAAAAATTATCTAACAATGAATGTGCACTACCTCTTTGTAGGAAACCATGACACATAATTGAAAAGAATTAGAGGAAACCTAAATGAATAGAGAGATACAGAATATTCATATCTTGGAAGAATAATATTGCAAAGATCTAAATTTTCCATAGGTGCAAAGATATATAGCCAACATGTTTCTGAAGAAGAAAGAGGAAGAGGAGGACTTTCTCTATCAGATATTGAGGCTCATGGAAAACCACAGCAGATAAGGTTGTGTGGTATTGCGGCAAGGATAAGCAGATAAATCAGTGGAACAGAACATAAAATCCAGAGACAGACCCATGTACGGTGGAGACTCATGTATGGCAGATGGAGACTCATGTATGGTGAAGGTGATCCACAGAGTCACAGAGAAAGGACTAACCAATGCTGGCACAAATGAATATTCATATTGGAAGAATCAGTTCCAAGTGGATTCTTGACCTAAAAGTAAAAGTCAAAAGAACAGAGCATTTAGAAGATAATATAACATGATATATTCATGACCTTAGGTATGGAAATATTTTTAAAACAGATAGAAAAGCTCTAACTAACTAAAAGGAAAACGGGTTAACCAATTATTTGTTAAAGAGCATCTCTAAGAGTATAAAAAACAAGTTCCAAAGTTGAAAAATGCTGCAACTATTGTGATTGTAAATCTTTCTAAAAGCCATGATACTTTTTTCTTTTTTTAAAGAAAATGTCTGAATAAAATATTTTAGCCCTGTATGAAAGTAGACTCATTGCGTAATTCATTTACTTCTCCAGTGCAGGAAAGTACCCATAAAGTGATTTTTGGAAATGCTCCCTTCCTTGGAAGATTCTAGAAGCAGCAAGTCACATCTCAATCCATATTTCCTTCCTTTCTTGGATGTATCTTTTTCATCCTTTCCTACAGAGTAGAACTTGAATAGGACTTTCAAGTCATTCGGCGGATGTGAACCTCCTTAGGGAGGCCCCGACAGGCACTCAGAGCCTTTGGATTTCAACAAAGAATCTGCCAAACTTGTGTTTCTTTCCGTTCTCATCAAGGTTGCAAGGTCTGGGGTTGGTTAGTCAGAAGAGGGGAAATTTACTGACTACTCCTTTGAGGATATGATTTTTAGGAAAGCTAGTACGCCTGATAGCTCATCAGACATTGAGAATCCTGTGTTAGCAAATCGTTCATTGGGTGAGACACCTCCACTGGAACTGTGTTTTTATAAAATTGGGCTGCAGAGTCTCCATCTTTTCTTTCTGCACATCTGCACGTGATAAATTATTTCTCTTCCCTTTAATCCATTTTTTATTATTCTTCAAAAATATCTCATGCTTTTTGTCCCTGGTGTTGTTGGAAATAAATCCCTGCCAAGACCCAGCTCTCTTTGTCAGGAGGCCAACGTCAGGCAGGACGGCCGTTTCCTCTAGATAATGAATTAGTAAATTAGCAAGTGGTGAGTTGAAATTAGATAATTGCCTTAACTTGAAATCTATGTATTCATGAAGCGCATTAACTGAAAAAAAAATATTTATTGTCACTGACATCTTCACGCACTCGGTGTTTCTAGGCTTCAGTGCTGACCTCTTAAGGGGAGACAGGGGAGGGGGCCTGAGTGTCTGGTTTTCTGCTGGTGCCAGCCGTGAGTATATCAGCAACAGGCCCATTTAGGGCTTCAGATAACCTTCCACCTGGAGTAATATATTCTTATTTCATTTCCATGCTGGTGGTTATTATAGTAGAGACTACAGTAATTCCCGGCTTTCCTATAGCCAGCTTTTTACTCTCAAGTACCCTGAGGAATTAAATGGATGTTTGTAATTTTTCCCCATTACGGAGAAAGTTCTAAATTGTATTGCAAATAAATAATAATATTGAATGCTGATACAAGAGCCTTCTCCAGGCACTCTGTGAGCCTTAATTAATTAAACCTCCCAAACACCCTGTCACCTTGGTAAATGCATCACCGTATTTTAGAATGTCAAGCCTGGTAACTGGTAATTACTGAGAAGTTGAGGAAAGATCATTTGGATGGAAAGAGATTAACAACGTGGTATATTTTCAAAACGGTGAGAGGAATAAAAACGTTCAGCTTTGTGATGTAAGAGACTGGACGGTGACTTCCTGAGAGAACTGAGAGCATCTCTGAGGACCACAGCTGATGTGGCGGAAGACACCTGACAAAGCAGCGTGGTTGACAGGTTTGTGTGTGCTGTGTTGTGGGAAGGGCACCCACGTTTCCAGTGAGGTGGACTACAGAGGTTTCTGTGAACAGGGACGCCATTTTCTGTAGAGAGTGGTTCTGTTCTTAAGTCTAAAATAACATTCTTTGGATGCCATGAAGTAGACATCCTCAAACTGTAGCAAACAAACAAGCCTCCTGGAAAATTTCCCATAAGTCCAGATTCTGGGGCCCCACCCCAGAGTCTATGTGGGGAAGTCTAAGTTTGACTTTAGAATTTTACCTTTTTTTTTTTTTTTTCAATCAACATACACATGAATCTAATACAAATGACCCCAGAGATGTTGCCAAAACTAAACAAACACAATCTCAACTTGAGAAGGTTTGAGACAGGTATCTCTAGCTTTCCATCTTTCGGATAAATAGCATCACCCTGTGGAGTACCTGCTTTTGATCAGCACTGCCCACCAGTAGGCCCGCTCAACTGAATTAACTACAAAATGTTCTCTCTGGTCACCTCGGCAAACTGATCTGCTAGATGAAGTTGTTTAGTTCTTTGGGAAGTCTGCTATAAACAACAATGAAATGATAACAGGTTATCCTTTGTCTTCAATTCACCATGCATAAAGTTTCAGGCTTCAGACCTCATTGAAAGTCAGCTGGTCACTTGGTGACTGTCATAGGCTTGGAACTTTCCAAGACCCGATCCAGAAACCATGCTCAGAGCTCAGAGTATAGCTGGTGACACACAGATGATGCATATTTGAAAACAACCAAAGGGACATTTAAAACATGTCAATCCAAAAAAGTTCTTAGCTCATGAAATCTGGAGATACTGGTCTGAAGTATTTTTTGACTCTTCCTTAGCAGACTCACGTAGGAAGCCATAGTGAAACAAAATGGCAGCTCAAATCTGAGTTGTCGTCCATGGCTCTCCTATGAAATGCTTGACTGTGGAATAGACTCAGATCAATGTTTCAAGTGCGTTTGTATATGAAAACACCCAGAGCAGGGCTAAAATGTAGTTGTGTCACTGAACTTGGGTGTATATGTACTGGGAATAGGAACTTCCAGTGCTCTTTCTGTGCATGATACGTAAATAGAGCTTTGCTTGACTCAGGTTTGCTAATCCAAGTTTGCTGTTGCTGTTTTTTTCTGTGAATTGGAATGGAATGTTTTGTCAGTTCAGGTAGCATTGTTGGTCTTAAAAGGAGACCAGTGAGTATAAAAATAGATTAATGAATATGTGTGTGTGTGTGTATACATATATATGTATATATACATAGTATGTACATCCTCTCTCACAGAGATCTATGAAATTTAGACAGTTTTGTTTATTCTTCTGTGTATATTTACTGATATCCTTTTTTTTTTTTTTAAGATTTCATTTATCTATTTGACAGGGAGAGAGAGATCACAAGTAGGCAAAGCAGCAGGTAGAGAGAGGGGGAAGTAGGCTCCCCGCTGAGTAGAGAGCCTGATGCCAGGCTCCATCCCAGGACCCTGAGATGATCACCTGAGCTGAAGTCAGATGCTTAATCCACTGAACTAGCCAGGTACCCCTTATTGATACCCTTTATTTGAATATTCAAAAAATATTTTCTATATTACTTCTTACAGAGCAATCAACCTCTAGTTTTTTAAAAAAAACTTTGTGTTGCTTTGGTAAATAGACTCTATTTTGCCAAATGAAGTTGTTAGGCCGGTTGTTTTGAAACTATAAGCTTTTTATTTCAGCAGTTTCTCAAAATGTTCCAGTCATTAAACTGTAGAATCACTTCAAATAATAATCTCAGAATCATCTTTTCAGATCCTCCATATTTCTTTATAAATCTGTATTAGTTTTTACAAAAGCTTTAAGAAGGTAGGCTTGAATTATGTATGTCATGAGTAAAGGCATCCTGTAGCAGAAAGGAACTATCACTGAACAAGGGTTACCTCTTTCCACCTGTACCCACCACTCAAAATCATCACCCAGAGGAAGATCATCACCCAGAGGATCCTCCTGTCTCCCACGTCTCCAGTCCTCTTCCACCCACTCTGGACCCATCTCTTTGGCTTTTCTGCAGGAACATCAGGCTGGTTCTCCACACATCTATGCCATGGTTCTCACAATCCCCTTCACCTAAAATGTCTTTCTCTTTCCTCATCCCCCATGTCTACTTGTCATTGACATTCAGTGCATAAGCCATGAACTTAAAGTGTTTTCTGAAATTTTTCAGATCTTCCCATGGTCTCTTGTCTCTTGCGTCCCACTGCTCTCTCAGCTCCTGTAAGAATTTGTGCAGAACATGTCCATCATCTCGCATTCTGCTTATGATCAGCTTCTTTGAAGGGGAGACTCTGTCTTATTAGTGCTTGCATTGCCAGCACCAAGACTTTTCTGCTGCTCTGTAGGTGAGGACTATATATTTGATGAATGCATGAATGAATGAATCAAAGGCAAAGTATAAGGAAGCCAATTCATGCATATCTTCTTCAGACCGAGAGGAGCAGCACCATGAAACTGAATCATCTCTTGCTATTTTTATGAAGAGCACCTATGTGCCAAGCTGTAAAGTTCTACTTCAGACACACGCTAAACTGGTTAACTGAACTTCACAATAAACCCATAGTACAGGTAGGGTAAGTTAAGGTGGGAAGGTAGGAGAATCTCTAATTACTAGCCACCTTTTTTTCCATAGACCCTAAAACGTGACACACAGGGCTTCCTTGAGTTTTCCTAATTTTTGAATTCTTATACTTTCATGTATACCACATAGTAAGTGGTTAGTACATATTTGTTTTAGGATGAAGAAAGGAGGGAAGGGGAGGAGACAGGCAGGCTCTGATGTTGTTATGCATCTCTTAGGAAGAAATGCATCCCATTTTCCAAACATGGGCATTTGTATTATAGCAATACGTTTGAACTAAATTAAGAGTCCTCACTTATCGGGGCGCCTGGGTGGCTCAGTGGATTAAGCCGCTGCCTTCAGCTCAGGTCATGATCTCAGGGTCCTGGGATCGAGTCCTGCATCGGGCTCTCTGCTCAGCAGGAAGCCTGCTTCTCTCTCTCTCTCTTTCTGCCTACTTGTGATCTCTCTAATAAATAAATAAAACCTTAAAAAAAAACTTTAAGAGTTCTCCTTTATTTATATCTTTCATAGGATCCTGCTCAATATAGAATCTTCAGGTTTTTTCATCAGCCGGTGAGGCTGCTTATATGAGGGCTTCTTCTGTTGGACCACCGTGAATACACCTTCATGTTTGCCACTTGCATTCCCCTGGGAATAATGGGATGGTGGAATCTATTTTTTTTTTTTCTTTTTACTTTTAATGTTCTTAGGTGGAAAGCAGAGATGTGAGTTTAATAGTACATTATTTATTCCTGCATCTCAGGGGGAGGACAGAGGAGGACGGCGATGTGTTTGTGAATGTAATATAGCGGGGATTAAGGTACGAGAAGCTTTTTATCATGGATAGTCTCGTTACAGATGTTGCCAGCACCTGTTGAGAGTGAACTGCATTTGAGAAATGTCTCCTCATCTCGCCTCATTTGGGGTTTCTCTTTGCATTACTATTCTAAACCCTGTCTCTCAAGGGCTTCTCCTTCGGAGCGAAGCTTTGCTCTTTGTTGAAACTTGGCAAACAAGATCTCAGCTTGGGAACAGTCTCTGCTGTCTGCATCCTCCCCATCTCCCCCGCCCCTGTTTACTAATTTCTTCCCAGAACTGCCCAACTGCATTTAACTGGATACAAATTTTGCTAAACTATAGCACTGCTAAACTATAGTTTAGCAAAATTTGTATATATAAAAATTTGTATATATAAAAAATTTGTATATATACATGTGTGTGTGTGTCTCTGTGTGTGTGTGTAGCAATTAAGTCTTGATCCCCCTTCTTTATTTTAGGGTTCTTCTAATTAAAGAAATGTTTTGATTACTTCCCCCACTAACCCTCAAACCAAAGAGAAACTTTAAAATAAGTGGTGACATCCCAAATACTCTGGGATAAATTCTTCTTTGCAAGTTTGGAGTTGAGACGTGGTCCAATTCTATCCTATGTGTCATAAAGAAGTCTATTCTCCCCGCCCCCCGAACGAAAATCCAGATTGGAGCTGTTAAGCAGCTTCTGGTAGCACTCGGGCCCAGCTTCCAAGTGCAATCCTCCCGCTCACACCCAGCACCCCCCCACGCGCAGAAGTGCGGGCCCTTGCGCCAGGCCTGGCCCTTGCCTTGCCTGACCCCCTGCAGCACCTCCATTTCTGGAGCTCACAAGTGGGGCCGTGTTGCTTCTCTGTGGGCACACTTGCCGTGCACAACATCTAGCCGCAATCCCATCGTCCGTAAAAGGTCTTTCAGCTGATCTAGTGTCTTCCAGACACTCGCCATGCACCATGTGCCTGCGTCCCCCGCTGTCTGGTAGGCCCTTGTCCGGCTGCCTCCACCACCAGCTGGGACCCCGGCTGCCAGCCAGTGTGCGACTGCCCACGCCCCCAGTGGGGGCCCTGCTAAGCACGGCGCGCCCAGTGCCATCTCCAGATCCTACTGCTGGGAGAAGATCATGTGGGCCTTCCTCCTCTTCCCCTCCTCACTCTGGAGTTGGCTGGCATTCTTCTCTCATGTTTCATCTACAGCACTGATAAGCTGTGGAAACTAGACTAAAATAAATGTGACGATTCACTCACAGCCACACCTAAGAAGTTATCATCACTTCAGATCGCAAATTCTAGCATCTCGCTTTCGAATCAGGGCCTTCCGTCCTGCCCCCTCTCCCTCTCAGCCATAGTCTGGTCAAATGCACACTTGCATCCCCTCAAGCTTACCAGGTCACCTTGGCTGTTTTCTCTAACCAGCCTCTGGTTGTTTCTTTCCCCCTTCAGGCTAGAATCCAGAATCTATCCTTTCTGCTATTTCTCACCAATGCCCTCAATTCCTTTTCCCTCATTCTTCTGTCCAAGACTGAGAAAATGCCAAACCAACAGCCTTTCCCTCTCCTATATCCAGGCCCATGAGAGTCCTTGGAGGAAAAACACAGCAGTAAATACATGTTTCTTTAATTCTCTCTGCTCCTACCTGAGCCAGGTTATTCCTTCTGTTTGATGTGGCTAATTCCTTCCCTTGTTTCTGGTAAGGTTCCTTCAAGCACTACCCTCCACTCATAGACCTTCCATAATGCCATCAATCCCAGGGGAAGACTGGATTTCCAGTCTCATATAGGAAAATAATTAATGTCAACCGTATCTATCTCCTGTGCCTTAGGAGAACACATCTATGTGTCTCCATATAAAGCCTTATCTCTTTCCCTTCATCTTTCTACTTCATGAGAACAGGTGTCCTGATCACAGCAACTTCAGCTTCCCAAGGACCTTGCCCATCAACTGTATTCCAACCGTCACTTCTCTCTTCTTTGCCTCTATTACCATTTATCCCCAGTTTCTCTCTCTTTCCCCAAACAGCCACTGGGTCTTGAGAACAGTCTCTGTTTTCTGCCTGTATCGTGTCACTTACCATGGACTGTTCAGCTCAGAGGCTTTGCCAACACCTGTTGTCTCCACTGAAAAATGTTCTCACCAAAGTTACAAGTATCGTTTGAGTTGCTAAACCCAGCAGACCACTTTTGACTCCTGTTTTGCTGAACTCCTCTGGGTCACTGCTGGATGTCATTCCTGAGCTCTTTTAAATCTCTTCTCCTGCTTCTCACCCTGCTCTGCATGTGGAGAAGCTGAATGGTACCAGTGGCTTCCATGGACTTCCTTGTCTGGTGGCTGCCAGCTAGGTTAGGCCTATGGGAAGCCCCAGCAGACAACAGGAGGGGAAGGAAGGGTAATTTCAGGGGTATCCTTTCTTTCCTACCAGGACCAAGACCTGTATCAGGTAGTGTAACATTACCAAGCATTCAGTCCCTCCTGAATGGTGTTGGTGTCACTTGCTCTTCGGCTAACCCTTCAGCTCTGCCTCGCTGTTTCCTTTAGACAGCGGCTGAGTGGCATGATGAAGGAGATGGGCTCCAGAGCTAGATTGCCCATATGACTGGGCCACCGAGCAGCAGTGTAACCTCCATACCTCTCTGTCTCTGTCTTCTCATCTCTAAAGGGTGGATATGATGCCTCCCTCCCCCAAAGTGTTACAGAGATGAAATGGCTTAAAACACACGAAGCGCTTGGAATCGTGTGTGGCGCACAGTGAACAAACCATAGATGCTGGTTGTTGTGTTCGTATTACTGATTGCTTTTTTCAGTGTTCTTCCACCTGCCTTTTAATGGTTGGTGTTCCCCAGCAGTATTTCTGTAGCCACCTTTCTGGTCACTATTTTAAAATATCCCTGGGATGATCTAAGACAATTACGATAACCACTAACATGTATCACACTCTTCCTACGTAGGTGGCACTCTACTGTGTATCACCAAACTCATACAAAATCCTCTGTGCTGGGCAACCTCTCTGAGTTTCAGTTTCCTCCTCTGTGACATGGGGATAATATTAATACCTATCTGATAAAGGCTTTTTGGATGAATCTGCTGACTTACTACTGAAAAGGCCTTTATTAGACAGGTCACAGGATTATCCCCAAGGTATATAGAAGAAGCAATGAGGCAGAGGGAGGTAAAATCACTTCCAGAGTGGAGGAATGGCTCAATGCTCTTATCTGAGTCCAACCAGTCTGAGTCCAGGATCCTGTTGGCAGCAAGGAACAATGGGTGCACTCCAGTTCCCCGAGGCAGGAAATAAATCACGAAGTGGCAAATAGATGAGCTTTTGAACCAGCCCCATAATTTTCTAGAATGTTAATAAAAACATTTTGTTCCTCTGACTGATGAGTGCCTAGGTAGCACACAGACATATCTGCTCTGTTTCCACAGACAGGAAGTCAACCTGGACAGGGCTTGATTGACAGCAAGACTGTTCTATCATTCTCCAAACCCAGTGAAATGAGAAAAAGAATCCAGTAGGTTAGATACTCCCAGAGCATATAGCTCCCCTTTGGGCATTAGGTTCATGCTGACTTCAAAGGGAGGAACTGTTGAACTGGAGAGGAGAGAAACTGGACCCAGAAGAATTGGGCTTGAAGAATATCAATAGTGACAAGGAACAGAGTCTGGGAAATTGGCTTTACTACGCGGCAGTGCGTTCTAGCAATATACATGATTAAGCTTTCCATGTAAAGTGTGATTTTCTTTTATCTCACAAGTGTCTCCTTAAACAATGTTTTTAATTAGGACCCTTGTTTTCCTTTACTTCCTTATTAGGAAAGCTTCACACTTAGCCTGACATTAGAATGTTCTTCGAAATAAACAGTTTCCATAAAGGCAAAATTTCTCCATAAGATCATTACTATTATGTTGTGTGGGAAATGGAATAGTGCCTCTGGGAATTTAAGGCTGTCAAGAGTCTATTTCAGTAATACGTGACGTTCTCCAGGAGATCCGCCCTGTCTCCATGTGGTCCTACTTCCCAGAAAAGGAGAGGAGAGAACCGACCCTGTGCCGCTGATTAAAATCAAAGGCATTTTCTCGGATGAATAGATAAATAATCTTTTAAAAATGGAGCCCTTCATTAACGTTAGAATCCGCTGGTGCCTGTTGGTTGAACCCTGTGGTAAAAATCTGCCAACGTGGCAGAGTGAGGGGGAAATCCCTTCGAAATGAAAACATGCCCGCTCTTGAAGATGCCATTCCAGCTTTTCTTTTTCTTTCTTTGTTTATTTGAGGATCTGGGAGCACGAGGAGAGAATCTGTTAAGATGAGACACGCTTTCCACCGCACAGAATTTCAGATCTCTGTGGTATTGTGTAGAATTTCCCAGTTTGCAGATTTCCTGAGGAAATCTCACCAACTGCCCATGACTTCAGCCTGAAGATGGCTGAAGATGGCTCCCCCCCCAAACGTCCCCCAATGACTCATGTGTAATATAACATCTGAGTGTGAATGTAAGCATTTTAATATGAAAAGGATTGATTTTTGCCACTGACATGGGATTCTAATGATTGGAAACAATATATTGATTTTTTTTTTTTTTAATTAAAGCCATCTTCCCACTCATAATGGAAGGTCTTGCCCTTTGTGAAATTTATATCCATAGTCCTTGGTGATGTCTGCAATTACAACTCCCAGTGGCTAGCACCACATTTGGGAAGGAGAAAGGACTAAGAGGAGAGAAATTATTCTCACTCCCTTCTTGGTAACGGGCTTTTAGTGTTGGTCAAAGGTGGCTGATGGAAGGCTAGATGAATGCTGAAATGTCTCCACCCCACAACACGGCCCAGACGGACAAAGTCCCCAGGGCTTCAAGGATGCTGCTAACTCACGTTCTCAGAATTCCCTTTATCCTTGTCCTGCTCCTTGAAGTATCTGGAAGAGGCGAGTAAAGGCCCTTTACTTAGAGAAAATGGTTTAAGTTTAGTCCCTATTTGGTGAAAGTGTTACTTCCTATCACAGTGTCATTGGGATTTCTTCCCTAGATCCCACATATCGGAGGCTAGGCCCACCCAGACTGGCTGGAAACAAACATGAAATGAATAACAGGGAAGATCTATTTGGGGCCCATATTAACTCTGTACCACTCTCAGCACCCACCTCCCTCATGCTCCCATCATATATGTGCATGCACCAAGGTCACAACTGTTGTGACCTCCTGGGACTTTAGACGTGATCCAAAAAACTTCAGTTTTTTGTTTTATACCTGAAGACATCAAGGCCAGGGTGGTTAGTCCCATGCCCAGGCTTGTCTGTGGCAGAGCCAGGCCAACGCAAGCTCTCTTATCCTTAGTCCCCTATCTTCTGTCCCATACCACATTCCTTCAAGCCCAAATATGCAAATTTTCTCGGTGCCGGTGCCTCCTAACATTGGCCACAACTCCTTCCCTCATGTCTGGTGAGCTTCCCTTTCCCCCTCTGCCCTCTCACCTCCTGCAGATTCAAGACCCAGAATTCTTCTTCCTACCCCCACCACTTCCTCAATGTCTCATCTGGTCTCTCTCCCTCACAGATCCCCTTGCTCCTTTTTGTGTCCTTCCACATTCATACACTTAGCTGCGTGTGACATATATGGAAAGGGCATCTGGAGTCAGGAGAACGGGGTCTAGCCAAATCTGGATGCCACGTACTTGCTTTATTACTTTTTTATATATTCTGTTTCTCATCAGCAAGGAGAAGTTGTATTTGTTTATCTCTCGGGTTGTTGTGAAGATCAGCTAAAATAATGTCTAAGAAAATGGATGTAAACTAAGAAATACCCCCGAAAGAAAGAAATTCTTATGACTATTCTCTCCTTGGCCTTGCCAGCTAATGTGAGAACCTAAGGTGAGCATGGATAGATGGTGGTTGTAAGTGGATTGGTATTTATGCCTCCTGAGTGACATATTTGCCCCAGTAGTGTCTTCTGAGGGCAAAGTAACTGCCTAGTGGGGTACTCTAATGGGAGTGTGGTGGGCACCAATGCAGGACTTGGAGGAGATTATTTTGCATGCAACAATTCTAAGCTTTAGAACCCTCTTTCTCCACCACGTTTAAGGCAGGCACTTGTTTCACAAGAAAAAAAGGCGGGGGTGGCATGGAAAGACATTAGCCTGAAGATGCACATCCCAGAAAAGGGGAAGGCATTCTTAAAGTGAAAGAGTGGCCATTGTAAAGTCCCAAGGCAGGGTTTCATCAGTTATATGACCCAGCAGGTCTGGGACTAGGTACCTTCTTCATTTCCGGGCTTGGCAATTGCAGGTAACTGAAAATACAATTGTTCAACTGGTCCGTTGCCTCATACACAAATCCCACACTAGCCAAGAATGCGGAGATCCTTATGATGTCAGAAACACATCTGAGAATGATATCACTTTAAGGTATGTATTCTGTGTTGTGGCTTGGTTTGTTGTTTCATTACTTTACTCGGTTTGCTATGAGAGATGGGTTGGGAGAAAGGTGGGTCTTTGGTTCAAAAAGCAAGAATGAAAGTTTGTGCCGCTTAATCCCCATCACCTTTTTCTCCCATCACCATCCCCTGCTCTTCTCCCCTCTGGCAGCCATCCACTTGTTCTATCTCTTTATGTGTCTGCTTCTGTTTTCTGGTTTGTTTGCTCATTTGTCTTGTTTTTTAGATTGCACACGTTAGTGAATCATATGGTATTTTCGACCATGTGAAAAGTCAACAATATTAGTAATTTTTTAGTTTCCAGGAATTAAATTAAAAGCTAATTCTTGGTATTTAAGACCTAGGGATTAGGACTCAGGACATAGCTCCAGTGAACATAGACTTTCTATTTTCAATAAACTTCAGTAAATTTATTTATTAGTAAATTTCACTCATACTCACCATTTTGCATAGCATAGCAGGAAGAAAGCTTATTATTTTATTTTTTTCCTGTCTGACTTATTTCACTGAGTGTAATACCCTGTAGGCCCTCCATGTTGTTATGACTGGCAGGATTTCATTCTCTCTTCCGGTTGAGTAATATCCCATTGTATGTATCTACCACATCTTCTTTGTCCATTCATCTGTTGCTGGACATTTACATTGCTCCCATATCTTGGCTATTTTAAGTAATGCTGCAATGAACATAGAGGTGCATATAACTTTTTGAATTAGTGTTTTCATTTTCTTTGGGTAAGTACCAAGAAGTGGAATTAATGGATTATATAGTATTTCTATTTTTAATTTTTTGAGGAAACTCCACAGTCTTTTCCATAGTGGCTGCACCAAGATCAGAATTCCCTGTCCTCCTCATCCCCACCAATACTTGCAGTTTCTACAGATGA
The DNA here is from genome assembly GCF_030435805.1 of Mustela lutreola. Classification (NCBI taxonomy): domain Eukaryota; kingdom Metazoa; phylum Chordata; class Mammalia; order Carnivora; family Mustelidae; genus Mustela; species Mustela lutreola. Next base: position 32,259,090 of record NC_081297.1, on the reverse strand, counting down.
TAACTACATTTAACGTAGTCAGAGTTCATAATGTATAAAATTGTTGAATCACTGTATGATGCAACTGAAACTAATATAATATTGTATGTCAACTGTACTTTAGTTAAAACAAACAAAGAATGAGCGCCATCACTGATGCTCTCTCATGTAAGAAAATCCAAGCCTCTGTATGAGGGAAGAGGGATGAGAAACAGTAGCCAGGGAGCTGGCTGCCTCCTCTGGCTCTTCAGCAACTCAGGCCAACTCTTGAAGCTTCCTGGATAAGAGCTTTGCTGTCCATTAATCGAAGGACCTGTCAGGCCAATAGTTGAGCCCATGAGAGTCTGCAAAGACTTGGTTTGTTTATGGTGGTGGTAAACACGCCCTCAAAGACCACTAGCAAGGTAACAGGTCACAATCCTTTGTGGCATGAAGACTGAGTATGTCCCCGGTCTACTGTTCACATTCTCCTCCAGTAATTTCATTTCATGCCCATTATACAAATTTCCTACCAAAGCCCCCTCCAGTTCCTCTTTGCAAAGATGTCAAAACTCTATGGTTCCTTCCTCTTTACTATTCCAGAGACTCCAAGTGTCTTGCTGACTGAGGCATGTATTTTTTTGCTGACAAAAATGTGTTTGCCTAATTTTACTTATTCAATAAATTCTTTTCCTACTAACAAAGCTTAAGAAACAGAGGATCATACACAGAACCTTTTCCAAGCCCAGTTTTCTTAACCTAATGGTATTTTCCTCCCTTGGAAAATTTCTCCTTCCATCCATCCCATTCATCCCAGCTCCCTTTGCCACGCTGCACACACCTTAACACATTCTGTATCTCCTCACCAAAAAAGCTCACTTCCATGCTTCCCTTGCCCCATCACATATGTTTAACTCATATTCTGACCCAGCATAGTACTAGCTGTGACTTACCTTGCCTCTTTAGCTGGTCTCCTAAAATGCTAAGAAATCATCTCTGGACTAGACTTGGTCAAGGCGTTCAACTAAGAGGTGAAATGCATGTGTCCCCTATGTTTACTATCTGCCACACGTAATCCTGGGAGCAAGAGTGGCCAAAGGAAAAATGAAACAGCTGTTAAAATGGCAGGCACCTAATAATGGTAGAGAAACTCTTCTCTTGCCTTGATCTTGCCCAATTATATGGAAGACCCACAAAAGCCGTTGTAGATGAGCCATGTGACGGAGATACCAGCAATTTTGTTTTTAAATGCAGTCGTGTAGCAAAAGTGACTCTATTTCAGAATGCAGTGAACTTGGATTTGTTGTTAAAGGAGAGTCTAGATTATTCTGGGTTTTAAACTGGTAGACAAATCCCCATAAGTGGAAACCTGAATTTCCCTTGAACCATGGCCAGATCTCACACAAAACTGAGAGTGGTAATGGAAGTGGTAATGGAAGCCATGGCTAATGTTTCTTACAAGTGTTAAGAAGCAACTCACAGAATCACTCTCTTTCAGGGCACCACTGTGTCCTTATGAAGCCCTTGGGCCCCACTGATCCATGCACAACTTCCACAGACTCAAGTTTTGATGTACTAATTATAGACAAATGTGGGAAAACTGGACACTCATTCCAGAATTGAAAGAAACAGCTTTACTTGATCACCATCATGAAAATTATACGTAACAAGAAATTTGGATCCTGATCCAACATCCTCATTACAAAAAAAAAAGTGTGTTCGTGCCAAGTTTTCTAAGTGTTAAAACTGAAGTGTGATTTGAGTACTATTGAAGCCCAGTGGAAGAAGAAGGTCAGTAATCATGTGAGAAGAGACTGTTTTTATACCTTCTGATCATGAAGACCTCTATAGAAAGTTAGTCATTCTGAAGAGTAACAAAGGCCATCTGTTCGTGTCTACAGTATTCCTGCTAAAGGCTGACAGGGACTAAATGATCTTTTGATGTTTAATGCAAGCCTCTGGCAGTGAGTATTCTCTGCTTATCTGAAAATGGTGTTTGGTAGTGGTTTAAAAGAGCTAGACAGGTGGGCGACTTCATTCACAGGAGTGACAGACACACCGGGCTAGAGGAAAGCATCTCAGAGGAGAGTACTTTGGAAGGGAAATCCCTTTGATTAGATTTTTTAATTACTGAGGTAACGTGTGGGTGAAATTCCTGACTCTTCCTAATAGAATCCCAAGTTTATGAAGTGAAATAGCGTTTCCAGAAGCCAGGTTTTGTTCATCTATGATTGTGGGGACAAGCTGCTTCCGGGTGAAAGGACTAGGAGAGGTGAACAAGATTCATACTTTATGGAGGTGGTTGGCTCTGATTCTGAGAGTGTTTTCTGAGGCTTTCAGGATAAGTGGAAACACATCATGTGATTTCTGCCACAGCTTTCTCCTCAGGTGGAGCCTAGTACAGAAAGGAGATTTCAAAGAATAACGCACTGACGTTCTGCAGGACCTGGATTCTAATTCTCATATTAGATATTAGAACCTGAGTTTCCTAGTCTGAGAAGTGGCAAACTTGGACTAGATCATCACGGTTCAAATAGATATATATTTTTTCCTATCAGTGATGAGAATTCAGGAGGCATGGTTTGGAACTTGCTAGATCTTTCCAGATTCTCAAATCCATGATGCTACAATCAAAAGCATTCTGAGTAGCAAAGACCCATTGGTTTGGAATTGTGAAGGAGTTTAGCTGCTGGGCTGTTGTTTTGATTAACAGACAAAAGTTGAAAAAGAATGTTATTTATGCAAAGAACAAAATAACGGCATCTGACCTTCTATTTCTGCACAGAATATTTTTGTATTATAGTCATTCTAAAACTAGATTTCTTCCAAAAGGTGAGAGAAGGCATCTTAGTTGAATGTAGGATGTGGTCAAAATTTAGCAGTGGTTGTCCTTCAGCTTCTGACGGGCTCATGTTCAAGGAAGTGCCCTCCCCCCCGCCCCTGCCAACCTGCTATGCTGAGGAGCAGAAACACTGGCAAGAGATGAGGAAAAACTTCCTCAACTTAGGCAAAACTCCTCTGGGCTCACGTACTCTTTCTATCACTAGAAAGAAGAACTAGAGGGTCTTAAAAAGAAGAAGAATGGAAAGTTTCTTGCAAAGTTGTGCCCTCTCGACTGGCATCACTTCTGCAGAAAGATTCTAAGAATCTGAAAGAGCATGGACTTGGAAACTCCATTTCCTCATTCTTCGTTTCAGTGTGATCAGCAAATGCACATATGTAAAAATTATGCTTGTTTGGAGGACAGTAGTGCTAATGCAACGGGGGCAGTCCAGGCCACTGCTGTCCCCAGCTCAGAAGCAGACATGCCTCTGTCCTGGGGAACTGTGATCTAAACTGACAAGCTAGAATACTGAAGATATGTAAGAAAATGATCTTTGAGGTGATTGGAGGAAGCCTTCATTTAAACTGCGATTAATGAATTAAGCATCAGGTGAATTAGCAAGATGATTCTTTTCTCTCACCTTCTCTTGGCTGGTGGGTACCACACTCATATTCCAGGCTCATCTTTATTATTTTTGCATTTCTTTTCTTCACTTGGAATTTCTGCTTTCCAATTTTTGACCATTTATGTTAATGCCCAGTCTTCACTTCCAGGCTGGACTATAGTGTCTGGAGGAAAATTGCTGTCTTACCCTTGTCCGGGTCCTGAAGGCACGTGAGGCAGAGCTAGCACGCACACTCAGTACACTCTTAATGACTACTCATCAGCAAACCTGGCCTTACCCTATTATCTTTCTCTAGCCCAGTGGCTCAGAGATGTCAGTCACCTGACTAGGGCCATTCTAAATGAGGTTTCCACTGATCTTCAGTGAAATGAGAAAAATGAAGGCAATGTAGACAGCTTTTCATAAAACCTAATTTATTCTATTTAGAGAACTAGAGTATTCTAAAATTATGTCTTGCTCCTACTTTGATATTGAAATGTCCTCTCTTTTATCAAAATAATGGTGAGAGTAGATGGCAATTACCTGTTCGTTATTTAATAGTCATAGTCAACAAAATAAAAATCTCATGAGTAAAACATACATTTTCACTTCCTATTTCTTTTTTCTTTTAGGATTTTATTTATTTAGGGGCGCCTGGGTGGCTCAGTGGGTTAAAGCCTCTGCCTTAGGCTCGGGTCATGATATCAGGGTCCTGGGATCAAGCCCTACATCGGGCTCTCTGCTCAGTGGGGAGCCTGCTTCCTCTTTTCTCTCTGCCTACTTGTGATCTCTCTCTTTCTCTCTGTCAAATAAATAAATAAAATCTTTAAAAAAAAGGAAAGAAAGAAAGCTTTAAAAAAAAGATTTTATTTATTTATTTGACAGAGACAGATCACAAGTAGGCAGAGAGGCAGGCAGAGAGAGAGGAGGAAGCAGGTTCCTCGCTGAGCAGAGAGCCCGATGCAGGACTCAATCCCAGGACCCTGGGATCATGACCTGAGCTGAAGGCAGAGTCTTTAACCCACTGAGCCACCCAGGCGCCCTTCACTTCCTATTTCTTATTAAATATTGTTAGTCCACAAAATTGAAAAGTCTGGAAAACCCTGCTTTAGAAAACAGAACTTTTAATTTTTGTGGGGTTTTTTGTTGTTGTTTTTGTTTTTTGTTTAAAACAATGTAATGGTCCCTACTGATGCTGCCAGATTCCTCCCTTGGGAGCATTATGTCAGTTGAATAAGTAGAAATGCACTAGTAACTACTCCATCTTTGGGCAGACGCCTCTAATCATGAGTTAGTGGGCTGTGTGATTTGCTTGAGCCAATGGGTTGGCAGCAAATCTGACATAAGCAGACATTTGAAAAGAGTTCGGTGTTTTTTTTTCCACACAGGGCTTGCCCTCTAGCTATTCTTGGAACCCTGCCTCTGCCACGCTTAAAGAGCCCAAGCTAGCCTGACCGATGATGAGAGGCACGTGGACCATTTACCCCCGTTGCCCTCGTCAACATCCCACCAACTGCCAACCATGTGAGTAAGACCATTGGTCCTAGCCAGCTTCCTGCCAGCTAACCAAGTGAGGGCAGGCACATGAGCAAACACAGCAGAGACCACTGAGGCCCATATAAGAGATCCTCAGCAGCATAACGAGCCCACTAAGTGGCTGTTGCTTTAAGGTCCTATGTTTTGATGTGGCTTGCTCTGTGGCAATAGATAAGTGATACAGAGACATGGCACCAGTCTTCAAAACACTGAAGAATCTCTGAGATCTTCTCAGACTTGTAAGGATGGCATGACATCCATTGGCTAAGTGTATTTGGACTCTCAGGCCTGTCTTCTCTTCGAGACTTACAGTCCTGACTTTCTCTTATAAGATCTTCTCCAGGGCAGGAACCTAGGAGCTGCTTGACCAATGTCTTTTGCACAAATCTAATGTTTGTGATTGGCGCTGGCCTGGTATTGGGAGTGACCCACCGAATGTGATCTGAAGGTTGTAGGAAAGGCTTCCTCTCTCCACACATCTCCTTGATTAATAGTTGAAATTTCAACATCAGCAATTTATTCTCTGTGCTGAAGTTGTGCTCCCCATGAGGCTTCTAAAAAATGCAAACATTCCTGGCTGGGTTAGCATACTGTCATCCTCTTCCTGTGAACGCACTTATCAGAGATCTCGGTCACCGAAGGGTCAAAGTTGGGGTGAGGGCAAACAGCAAAAATGAGGAGAAATGCTGCGGGGTGACAAGGTCCCAGTTGCCAAACAGGGGGCTAAACACACTTCCCACTGTGGCTGAGTCAGCTCTGATTCCTGAGGAGAGCCCCAGCCACGAGCTGTGCTGCCCCCTCCAAGGAGAGGAGGAATGGAATCTGCCTGGCTCTGGACTCTTGCCCTGGGGGCGGGGATGGTTAGACAGGGGGAAAGATTCATCACCTCTCAGGACCAGCATTTCCCTTGGAAGTCCTCATCTGCTTCTTTGTACCCCCAAAGCAACATGCTTTCAATACTTTTGTAGGGTGCACATTATTCCTCTATTCTTGGCTCCACTTTCCACTGTCAACTCCTGGATGTCTCTCTACTTTTTCTTGGACTCCTTGGATGTGAACTGGTTTTGCCAACATGCCGAACCACAGTGATGAAAGCCACAGAGAGGTCGGCCTATGGGATGCATGGCTTGCTGCTGCCAGATTCCTTCTTTCTGAACATTATCCAAGTTTAATGAGTTGAAACTCACCAGTATAATTAGCATGAGGCTTAAGATACTACTCTCTGTACGTAATTGAATTTAATTTACAGCTTGAATAATTGCATTTACATGTCCAACCAAATGTTTGTCTTTGTTGGTTCTGAAAGTCTCCATCCATAGTTATCTAGGAAAACTTAGCAAGGCCAGGGATCACTAGTGAAGAGCTAGGGTGTTCTCAGCATCACTTCACTTGAACTGGAAGGTGGATTTATAAAATGCAGTCCTTGGAAATTACCTAAAAGACTTTAGGCATTCTGATCTGAGACACTTATCAGTTTTCTAGATGTATAGCCTTAAGCCTGGAAAGAATGCTGTTCTGTTGCTTAATACAGCAACCTTTAGCCTCCTGGGGTGAAAAGTACTTAGCATAATTAAACTGCTGATTGTTCTTGAAGGGGGAAGGTGGGTTTTGTTTTAAGATTACAAGTGGCATTTCCAGGCACTTTGAGTTGAGGCCATCTTGATAGTATAGGGTATCTTGCATTCTGCCATCCTTGAATTGCAGGCATAGCAAACTAAAAGTGCTTGTAAGAAACAGTGTAATTTCATACGCAAGTTCCCTAGGGTACCCCCAGACGTAAGATGAAAGTATCTCTTCCCTCCCTCCCCCACCCCTTTCCTTAGTAAGCTAAAGCAGCGCCTGAGCAAGACAATGTTTGCAAAGCTGAGCTCTTCTTTCCCAGGCATTTGGAGCAAAGATTATAAAGACTTATGATCTCATCTTCAAGCCTCACAGGCGGATGTAGAGCAACTGCAAGGCTTGGCTGGGGAGGATCGCTATCATTGAGCTTCAGCTGAGACTTCTCTGCAGTTGGGTTTGCTTTAGACTACCATTTTTCAAACTAGAATAATGTATAGATAGATTCTCTTTCCTTAAAAAAATAAAAAAAAATTTAAAAAAATCCACATTCCAGGGTTGAATTATAGTGCTACTTAAATATGTCCAAACGTATGTAGCTTACATACGGCTTAAAAAAAAAAATAGAAAAAGAAAAAATCAGCAAATAAAATAGAAACAAACCTATAAAACCAATGACATATAAATGAACATCATTAATTAATTAATTAATTTTAAAGATTTTATTTATTTGACAGAGAGAGACAGAGATAGTGTGATAGAGAGAGAGCAGGAACGGGGAGGAGAGAGAAAAGCAGGCTCCCACCTGAGCAGGGAGCCCCACATGGGGCTCGATCTCGGGACCCTGAGAACATGACCTGAGCTGAAGGCAGAGGCTTAACCCACTGAGCCACCCAGGTACCCCGAACATCATTAATTTAAAGAGATGTCCCGCTGGGGCTTTGAAGAAACCACATCACCTATGAATGAATTCGTTAAGACCGCTGCTACCAAGGACAGTTTGCCCCATTGAAGTTATCGGGGGAGAAATGGATGAATCAGTCTTTGCCTCATTCTTCTGTGTCAGGACCAAAATGAATTTTTGACACTGATCATGCCAGTGAGTCATTGGTCTTCCATGATGTGAATATTCCATCTATGTATGAAGTGTGTGCCTGTTTTTCTGCACCAGCCCGTGACGAATAATGTCATGATGCTTTAGCAGTGAATGAGAACAGCAGGTGGGAGAAAATGTTGATTGTCCAGACCAGGGAACCAGACCACTCCCCTGAAAGCAGCCCCATCTCAAAGAACAAACTCCAGGCTCCAAGATCTGGGGGCTCCTTGCAATCTTCAGATGGGATGAGGGATTTGGAGAGGGATTGATGCCAGTCATGCCTCCTCTTGGTCAGGTGAGCTGTCCCAAGCACGCGTCTGTAAACAGCCGGTTGTCTCAGCAAAGTCCCATCTATACCCTGTGACAGCAGACAGCAGACAATGGTATCAGGGAGAACTTCACTTTGTGGCAAATATACCTGGTTTATCTGTGAAAATCTCTATTGCCTGTGGCCCCTGTAAAAAGACATTGCTCATTGGCCTTCACTCCATGGGTCACAGCCTCAGAAGATGGAGTCCTCCTTCCGTCTAGAGGCCCAATGCCTTGTCCGACACCACTCGGGTTCTCTCTCCTGCTCAGAGAAAGCACATACCTCACCTATGCCAGTATTCATCTACTCTTTCTGCTGCTGAATTTATCCATGCCCTGGGCAGGGTCCCAATGCTGTATTTGGGAATCCGGTCTCAGGTCTTTATCAACTCTCTAATCCTATCAGCATTTTGTATGATTTCACTCTTACAGCTAATTTAGCAACCAAACCTTCAAGTTCTGAGCCTATTAGCATCCAGGGATTTTCCCCAACCCTTCACTTCAGCCCTCCACTCAGGTGATAGCTGCCATCCAGCCATCACGAGGAGCTCTTCCAACTGTGGAAGCTTAACTTCCCACATCTTTTTTTTTTTTTTTTTTTAAGATTTTATTTATTTATTTGACAGAGAGAGCGAGAGATCACAAGTAGGCAGAGAGGCAGGAAGAGAGAGAAGAGGAAGCAGGCTCCCCGATAAGCAGACAGCCTGATGCGGGACTCGATCCCAGGACCCTGAGATCATGACCTGAGCTGAAGGCAGAGGCTTAACCCACTGAGCAACCCAGGCGCCCCTTCCCACATCTTACTCTCTGGTCATAAACCTCTGCTCACAGTACCTCAGATCTTTGCCCTCACCCAAGCATCTGCGATTGCTCTAATTTATTCCATATAACCACTTAATTTCAATGGTACATCCTTCTGGCCTAGACTTCTTGGACTATTGTTTCCATGACTCACTTGCCAACATTCTTGGTTCCTTTGATCTATTGTTCTTCTGTTACACCTGCCCCATAAAATTCCAACTCCAAATCAACTTAACTGTTTGACTTCTATGTTTTCTTATATTACAAACCTCTCAGACCGCTAATGCTGATTTATAACCTCAATTAGACTTAAAGCTGCCCAGCAATCTTTCTCTCTCTCTCTCTCATTCCCCACAGTGGTTATTTCAAACCTCCTCTACCTTCAAATAGTCTACCCTGGCATAACTTCGTATACTTTTTTGCAAGGAACTAAGCTCTTATTTCACTAAGAAAATAGAGTCCATTTTAAAGAAATTCCCTCCATTTTCTGCTACCCTGCCTAAAACTCAGCATCAGAATCTATTCTTGTTGCTTCTTGATTGAATAGAAGAGGAGAATTTACCTACTTCCTCATCAGCTCCCATCATGCCAGTCCTAGCCTGGGACTAATTTCTCCACCTCTGCTCTGGATTGGATCTCTCCCTGCCTCTCAAGAGGCTTTGTTATTCATCAATTATCCCTTCTGTCTCCTATACTTCAGCCACTTTCTATTGGCATCTTTCCACCAGTATCTGAACACACTCAAGTTTAACCTACATTTAAATAAAAATTCAACTCCTACTTAATCTCATCTGTTTCTTCCTATCACCCTGTCTCCTTATCTTCACAACAAGATCCATCGAAAGAGTTGTTCACTCACACTGTTTTCACTTAATCAATCACCTCCTATTCACTCCTTATCCATGGCCTTCAGGCTGCTATACCCATCCTTGCACCAAAACCCCTCCTCCAGCTTGTCTTCCTGTCCCTAAATCCAATGCAGGATTTCATTCCTTATCTCGCCGTCCTCTCTGTGGCACTGTAGACCACTCTCACCATTCCAACACTCAACCTCAGCTCCTGTGGCACTGCACTCCTAATGGTCTTCTTCCCATCTTTCTGGCTGTTGTTTCTCACTCTTATTTTTATCTCTGTTCCCTTAATTTTGGAAGTTCTTGGAATTCTCTCTTAGACCTTCTTCTCTACTTACTCTGTATGTTTTCACTAGGCAGTATCAGTAATTGCATGGTTTCAAGTTGTTGAAGAACTATGGATGGAGCAAAGATGGACTTGAATTTCCAGCCAACAGGATGCCATTCAGAGGTGAGTGATGATCCCTAGTAATGTCATCTCTGGGAACATTTTCAGTCTTGGGGCCAAGACCAAGGGTTACACTTGAAGTGACTTACTCAGAGGCACAGTCCTAAGGGAAAGAGAAACTACTAAGTCTTCTGACATTTGAAATACCATATTAGAAATTTAAGACACCCAAAAGTGTGGCCTTTTCTCCTTACAAGATATTTATTAAATTATGGGATGGCATGAGCATGATGAACTAAAGATGGTCACAATTTCTCAGATATTGAGAGTTGGGATCTGTGCGCGCACTCTTGAGTCTGGGCAAGCTATGTGTCTGCTTTGACAAATAAAACTGTATGGAAGTGATGTTATAACAAATTCCAAGCTAGACTTTAAGAAATCTGAAGCTCCATTTCCTGCCTCTTAGAACCCAGACTCCATGCTGTGAGACTATCCAAACAGATCCATGGTAAAACTTATGTAGAGAGGAATCTGTCAATAGCCCCTGCTAAACTCCCAGCCAACAGATAGCAAAAACTTGTCAGACATGTGAGTATACCATCATTGAACTAGGTCCTTCCAAACTTGGTTGGGTCACCCTCACTTGATGCTTCATGGGACAGAGAAGAGGCAATTTCTTCAAGCTCTGCCCAGACTATAGATTCATGATCAAAATAATGATTGTTGCTGTTTTAAGCAGCTAATTTTGGGGGCTGGTTGTTAAGAGGCAACAGACAACCGCAATAGCATGTAAAAGACTTGAAAAGAATGTCAAATTCTTCTCAAAAACTCAGTAAAATCTTTCATAGTCTTAGGAGGTTTAAGAGAAAAAGTTTTGCTAGGGATAAATGGGTTATCTCTGCCTCAAGATATTTGATTTGATTTGATGCCTTTGATTTTAGAGCTATTAGGGAGAGTTGGAGGCAAATTAGGGTATTGAAGAGGGAAGCAAGATACAAAAGAGCTAAATCCACAACTTGAAGTGAGGAACTGAATTCCTGTCAATATTCCAGGGCCAAGGAGGCAGAAATCTGTCAGGCTTTTAATAAAAACCTCAGAAGGGCCATTCACCTCTCCCAGCCTAAAAAATGGTTAGATAAAAGATGAAGTTAGTCATGCTAAGACTACTAAGCAGCCCTGTGTAAGCTTAGTCTATGACTGTATCAAGGTGATTATCCCATTACCTTATCTACCTAGTAGGAAAGCAAGAGGATATACTTCCTGGTTAAAGATGACATCTGGAGATTTTGTGACTTTTTAAATAGATATTGTCCAGCATATTACCAAAACTGACTAGACTACTGAAGTTACAAGAATATATAACCCATACTCAGTATAGAATAAAAGACAATAGGAGACCCATAGAAAACCAAAAATGGACATTAAATACAAAGGCTTTAAAATCATTATGATTAATGTGTTAAAAGAAAATATAGAAACAGATGTACAAAAATGGATGAAAATAAATAATTTTAACAGAAGATTATAATTCATAAAAAAGATCAAATGGATGACTTAGAAATGTAAAATGCATTATTCAAATTTATGATCTTCTTGGATGGTTTGAAATTAAGAGCAGAGACAGTAAAATACAAGATTAAGAACTCAAAGATGAATCAATTTAAAGAAAAGTGAAACACAAAGTCAGCAGAGTGGGGAAGGGGGGATGGAGAAAACAGATAAAGCACAGGAGAAATGTAGGGATTAGTCCAAGGTCTAGAATATGTGTGAGTAGAATTCCAGGAGGAGAAAGAGAATGAACAGTTTCAAAAAAATATTTGATGTGATAATTGCTGATTTTCAAAATGATTGAAGGCACAAATTAATAGATTCTAAAAATTTAGTGAGTCTTAAGTATATATAAAGAAGCCACCCATAGGCACATTGTGGTTGAACTTCTAAAAACCAAAAACAAAGAAAAAATCTTTAGAGTAGCTTGAGAAGAAAAGATATTGCATTCAAATGAGAGACAATGAAATTTATGGCTGACATTCTGATGGAAATCATGGAACCCAGAAGACAATGGAATGACAGCTTTAAAGTGCTAAAGTAAAATAAATACATAAATAAATACATAAACAAATAAAAATTCAATGGGAAAATGGTAGGGAAATTAATATCAAAATTGAAGACAAAAACAAAGGCATTTTCAAACAAGAAAAAGATGAGAAATTTTTTTTCCAGACAACTGGAACTATACAAAATGTTAAAGAAAGTTGTTCTTGTCAAAGAAAAATGATTCCAGATGGAAGCTCAGAAATGGAAGAAGATTAAGAACACTAAAAATGTGAATATAGGGGTACAACTAGAGTATCAATGATTTATAGCAAAATTAAAAATAATATCTGTGGGTTAATGAAGTAAATTATACTACATAAATTATTGGAGGTAAATGGAGATACATGGTTGTAAAGTTCTTGAATTTTGGGGAAGTAGTAAGGATGCTTACTTAAGGTGAACTATAATAAAGTAAGGTTACATATGTAAGGTTACAATGATGTAAAACTAAACAATTAATAAAGGAAAAAACATTAAAATACAATTAACCTAGAAGAAAAAAGAAAAGGGGTGATAAAGCAGTAGAAAAAAACAGAAGATCCCAATTATAAAGAAATAGAATTGAGTCACCTCCAGAAAAATCACACGTAGACCATTAAATCAAATCACTTAATTAAACCATTGAACGGCTGTCAGAGTGAATGTGAAAACTGTTATATGGTCACCTGAATTCCCCTGGTGGGGACCTATAAATGCAACTTGCATTCACTTCTGCTGTTTTTCATAAGATGCAAGCACAGCACCTAGGCAGGCCCGTATAAATCTCCCCAGACTGGAAGAGGCTATCTGAAAATAAAACCTCCCCTAGTGTCATTCAAAAATCCCTTTTTTGGGCTCTTGACCTAGACTGTGTGCTCTCTCTCTCCTCCTCAGGCAGTCTACAAAAATCACTTTTGCTATGTGCTTGTTCCTTACCTAAGGATTCCCCTTGCTTTATATATACTTGACTGAGTCATAGACATTTAAATTATTTTGACTGCTGTCATGTCCATAGTAAGTATTGATATTCAACACCTTAGAAAAGGGGAAAAAACAGAATGCCTGGCGTCAGTCAAGAGTGGCATGATAATACAAACAAACAAAATAAACCAGATGGTAAACTTAAATCCAATTATGTCAGTAATTACATTGAAATAAAGATTATCAGACAGGATAAGAAAAGCAACTATAAACTCTTCACAATACAACACTTTAAATATAAGGGCAGAGAAAGGTTGAAAAAAATTATATTGATACAGTCACCAACCAAAAGAAAATTAATGTACCTACATTGATATGTGAAGAAGGCATAAGACATTTTACTAGAGGTGATGTTAAAAACTCAGTTTAAGAGTGAAATATTACAATTCTACTTTGTTTCCCCAGTAACAAATTTCAAAGCATATAATACAAATATCAACAGAATTTTTATTTATTTTTTATTTTTCATTTTTTAAAAATTTTTAAAGGATTTTACTTATTTATTTGACAGACAGAGATCATAAGTAGGCAGAGAGGCAGACAGAGAGAGAGGGGGGAAGGGAAGCAGGCTCCCTGCTGAGCAGAGAGCCTGATGCAGGGCTCAATCCCAGGACCCTAGGATCATGAACTGAGCTGAAGGCAGAGGCTTTAACCCACTGAGCCACCCAGACACCTTCAACAGAATTTTTAAAAAGTAGTGGACATATTCTCAATCATAGTTGAATATTTTAATGTTCTCTCTATAACTGGTAGAATCCAGTAGACAAAAATATCGTAATGGTATAGAAGGATCTGAACAACATGATTACTTAAGACAGAAAAAAGATAAAGATTACACATAACAATGGCAAAATCATTCTTTTCTATTATGCATGAAACACTGACCACAATGGACATGTGCTTGGCCGCAAAGAACATTCTTAAAAACACAAAAGAACATAAAACACATAAATCATATAGAGTAGTCTTGGACTACATAATGGTGATTTAAATACAAATAACAAAAAGATATTTAGAAAATCATCAAAAGTTTGAAAATTAAGTAACACATTTCTAAAAAAACTCATGGACAATGAAAAACTCACAGTGGAAATGATAACGTTTCAGTTGAATGATAGTAAAACTATGAGAATTTGTGGGTGCAGTTAAAGCAGTACTCTGAAGAAGTTTTCCAGCTCTAAATTCACATTTAATTTTTTAAAGGTTTTATTATTTATATGAGAGAGAGAGAGCACAAGGAGGGCTGAAGAGGGAGAGGAAGTCGCTCTATGCAAAGATTTGATCCTAGGACTCTAAGATCATGACCTGAGATGAAGGCAGATGCTTAACTGACTGAGCCACCCAGGTGCCCTCAATTCACATTTTAGAAATAAAGCTGGAAACCCAAGTTCCTGTACCAACTAGGAAAAGTAGGAGTATATTATATCCCTCTCCCCAAAAAACCCCCAAATGACAGCAGGTTTTTTTTTAATGTTTTTTTTTTTTTATAAAGTTTAATAAAACAGACAAATCCCTAGGAAGATTGATTTCAAAAATCACAGACAAAAAACAGAACTTAATAATATGAAGACTCAGAAGAGGGACAAAAATAATAGGTTCTATAGATGTTAAAAAAGTAGTATGTGGCTATGATAAACAATTTTTAAATTTTAAAATTAGATAAAATACACAAATGCCTACAAAAACACAACTTATCAAAAGTGACATAAGAAGAAAATTTAAAAACTAAATAGTTCTGTATCTAGCAGATCTGTAACTAAAACCTTCATACAAAGAAAACTCCAGGCCCCAATTGTTTTACTGATAAATATTTCTAAATAATGAAGAAGAAACAGCTCTTTAAAAAATAAAAAAAAGAATCATTGTTTTAAATAGGAAGATCCGTTGGCTATCCATGCAGGAGGAAAAATGAACTTTGATCCCATTCTCATACCACATACATAAACAGCTTAGAAGTAGATTATAGACTTATTACACAAAAGATTAAATCATGAATCTTCTGGAAGGAAACATAGGTTAATATCTTCACTTTCAAGTAGGAAAAATCTTAACTAGACAACAATTTGATAAGTAGAAATTGGTGAGTTGTACATCATTAAAAATAAAAGCCTCTATTCAGATAAATGATGCCATTACGGAGCAAAGAAGCAAGCCACTGATTAGACGAGGCTATCCAACAAAAGACATGTGCCTATCATATGTATATAACTTCCACTAATTAATAAGATAAAGATTGGCAACTAAATTGAAAAATGAGCAAAATACTTTGAACACATGCACTTCCTAAGAGAATACCCAAATTTAAAAAAAAATATGAAAAGGTGTTTATTCCTCAGAAAAATACAAATTAAAACCACAATAAAATATGATGTTCATGTTAGAGTGGCTTAAATTAAAAGACTGACAATCCCAAGTGTTGAAAAGAATGTGGGATAACTGTTGCTCTCATACATTTAGCTGATAAAAGTGTAAATTAATGCAATTAGTTTGGAGAAAGTATCTGACAGCTCCTAGTAAGGATATCTCTCTATCTACCTACCTATATACCTACTATCTTTTATCTATCCTTTTACCTAGTAATCTAGTTACCCAATTACACTCCTGGACAAATATCCAACAGAAATACATGCTTGTGCCCACCAAATACACGAACTAGAATCTTTATAACAGTGATGTTTTTAATGGCTAAAAACTGGAAGCAAAGCATCCCTCACATCTGAATGGAAAAAATATTGTGATATATTAAATACAGTGGAATACAATGAAAGATGAGAAAGAACAACTTACTTCTCCAAGGAACAAGATGGATAAACCTCACTGATATAAAGTAGACTGAAATAATATAGACACAAAAGATTAGACACTGTAGGCTTCCATTTGTATAAAGTTCCAAAACCAAGCACAGTTAATCTGTGGTGACAGAGCTAAGAATAGCAGTTACTGCTGGATATGGAGTATCAGCCAGGTGCCGGAAGTCTCCCATGTCGTGACCTGCAGAGTGGGGGCAGGAGCACACATATGGAAAAAATCACCACCTTAGAGTTCTAAGATTTGTGGATTTTATCATATTTGAGTTATACATCAGAAACAAAAATCCCAACAACAGACTGATGTCTTCCAAATCTATTCACCCTTATGTCTTCTTGGTTTTCTCAAAAGACAATGGGAAAGCCAAGCCCTCATTGATTGAACCAGTGGAGATACAATGAGCTACTTTTAGAGGGAGACAGTTTATTATGGAAAAAGAAAGAGCAGCCAAAGGTGCTAGCTTCCTGTAGTCCTTGTCCAACACACCAAACAGTCCAACACTGAAACAAAAGGGGCTGATGCCAACACCATGAGTCATGGGCTACTCCGTTGCTGAGGAGCCAACTCCAGACTCCAGCTAAGTAGGTTTGTATTCTGGAACTCTGTTCTGAGGGGCGCAGGACAGAAAGGCTTCTACCTCAACAGAACTTTGGAAGTAATGGGAAACTGTCTCATGACAGTCTCCAGAAGAGAGGGAGGTGAGTGGGGGATGGGAACGGGAGATGGACTCAGAGCAACCCCCCACCCTCTCTTGTTCTCAGAGGATTATAAGACTTCCTGCCAAGATTCAGATTAGCTCTGGCTTTGCCTGTGTATCTTTGCCTCTGTGGCCTCTACAGATATGTGCGAGGTCACCAAGGTGCCATGGAGAAGCCATTCCCCTTCAGGTTTCAGATCTGTGTCTTGAGTTTTTACCTGAAATATCTTAGAGGTATAGGTGAACCCTGTAGGCCCCTCAAATTCAATGTTTTCAGAACTGTGTTGATCTCCAACATTCTAAAGCCAAACCTCCTCAGTATTCACCACCTCATCTGCCAAACCCAGAATGTGAGGTATGTATCTTAACACCTACATCTCCATTCAACCCACTCTTCTTCCAGTGTTTGTTATCTGTGTGAATGGCAACAGCACTCTACTAGTTGTGACAGTGAGGAACCTGAGTCATCCTCTTCGTCTGTGTATCCAACGCAAACCACCAAGTTCTTTGGAATTTTACCTCTTAAACATCTCTTGTAGGCATCCAATTCTCTTTGCTTCCATCCCCGACTATCACGTTCCTTCCTCATGGTGTTCTGCTCAAGCAATCTCTTCTAACTGGAATGACCTTCCCACTTAGACACGACTCTCTCAGATTCTCAGCCCAGTCGCTTCCCTTTCTGTGATCTGCTAATAAAACAAAAAACAATAATGACAAAGCGAATATTATTTAAAAAAAAAAACAAAACACAAAGATCCCTATGCAATTAGATCTTAAAGCCTGTCTCCAACATTTAGCAGACATGGCAGCTGGGGCTCCCTCTTTAATCAACGTCTGCTTCAAACCTTTCTCTATTCATTCCCCTTTATTTTTCCCTTCCAATTTAGTTTCTGTGATCAACTGAATAGGTTCCCAATGTGTAGAGCGGGGCCACAGTGCAATCTGCACCTGCCCTCTTCCCATCTGGACTGACATTGCCGCATGGGAAAAGCAGCTGCCTAAAAGTTGTGTAACTGGAAGCCAGAATGAAGAGATCTCTGCCTTTCCCAGATGTATCTTCTCTTGACTTCGCCACGGGGCCTAAAGGATGAACGTACTCAACTTGGGACTGAAGTACTAAATATCCCATTAAAGTGCAAGTCAGTTCCTGCCAGAGCCACATCTCAACCTAACCACAATTTCCAGACACTCATCATTTACATTTATTCATTCATTGAGCACAGGTAATTGAGGACTATTTAATTAGGACTTTGTTCTGAGGATGCATTGGTGAAAACCTGGTGTTTCTTGTCCTTTGAAGAGAAGGTAGACATTATACAGCTGATTACACAAGATTGTAATTACTATTCATTTACCCATTCAATCATTATGTATCAAACATGTATGTACCCTGTACAAAGTATGGTGCTTAGTGCTGGGAATGTAACAAGTGACCATCACATTCTGTACCTTCATGAAACTTGCATTCTAATCAATCATAACTCAAGAGGGGCACCTGGATGGCTCAGTGGGTTAAGCCTCTGCCTTTGGCTCAGGTCATGATCTCAGGGTCCTGGGATCAAGCTCCATATTGGGCTCTCTGCTCAGCAGGGAGCCTGCTTCCCCCTCTCTACCTGCCTCTATGCCTGCTTGTGATCTCTCTCTATATATATATCAAAAAAATAAATAAAATCTTCTAAAAAAAGAAACAAATATAACCGAAGAGGACATAAGATTGAAGGTGAGGTAAGAGCTACAAAGTGTACACAGTTGTATGAGAGTATATAATTAAATAGATTTATATATATAAATAATATGTATGTTATATAATATATACATATAACTCTGTAATTAGGAAAACTGGCTTCATCTGGGAGATCACAGATGATTTCTGGTGACTTTTGAGGGATTATGTATAAAATAAGATGGAGGCCTGAGTGTGGAGGCTGGTCTTAAAAAATTAAATCTTAAAGAGATTTAAATATTCTCTTTCAATTCTGTTGATAAATCAAAGAGAAATTCTCACTTGTGTTCTGGAGCAGCCTTACCACATCTGTAACCCATATTAATTTCTCATTTAAACAAAGAAGGCCGTCTTATGCTCAGGGTGGACTATAATATTATCAATATTCTTTCATTTATCATGTTAATAATTGTTGTTAACCACAAATTGGTGGCCACTGGGACCAGTTTTTCACTTACTCATTTCAACACAGGAGGATATCTACTGTGTGCCTTCTATGCCATTCCAGCAAATTTCCATTTTTTTTCCTGAAGATATTGGGGAAACCACTGTGGGATTTTACACAGAGGAATAATGTGACCAGATGTCCTCTTGAAAAATGACTCTGGCTGCTTCTCTTTGAACTTCTCATTTAAAAAAACAAAAAGCAAACAAACAAAAAATGAGGGGCGCCTGGCTGGCTCAGTTGTTAAGCATCTGCCTTCAGCTCAGGTCATGATCCCAGGGTCCTGAGATGGAGCCCCACATCGGGCTTCCTGCTCAGCGGGAAGCCTGCTTCTCCCTCTCCCACTCCCCCTGCTTGTGTTCCCTCTCTTGCTATGTCTCTCTCTGTCAAATGAATAAATAAAATCTTAAAAAAAAAATCTATGGAAGTATTCTAAAATTTGTGAGAGTAAAAAAAAAAAAAAAACAAAAACCCTTCTTGCCATCCTTCTGTCGCTCTTCAATGAAGCACGATTTTCTATCTTCTACTTTCCGCGCTTGGAATGTGCCAAGAAAGCTTGTCCAGACTTAATGTGAAATCATAGTTGCTGGTGCGGAACTTCAGGCTACCTCCGTGGGCTTCCTCTTCACCCTTGGCAAAGCCGACTCAGATTCTCCGTGTCATTGGCTGGTTGGCATAATCCTCTGTGACCGCTGGAGCAGGGCTAACTCTTCTTCTCCAAATGAGGTGGCGGAGCTTGGCTTGATCGAAACATTCTGAGGTGGGTTGCTCATCTGCTAGCCTCGGGGCCATTAAAGATAAACGCACTCTCATGCACCTGGGACTCTGAGCCACGTGCCTTACCTTTTGGTAGGTCTTCCACAGTGTCACACCTTCTTGAAGACTTCTCTATCGGTGTCCCTTCATGACTGCCCTTCACCCTTCTACTCCTCCTCTTCCATATTTAACAACAACCATTAAAAGATGACTTTCGTTTCACTTTCATACTTCAAATGAATTTTTTTTAAAGATTTCATTTATTTATTTATTTGACAGACAGAGATCACAAGTAGGCAGAGAGGCAGGCAGAGAGAGGGGAGGGGAGAAGCCGGCTCCCTGTTGAGCAGAGAGCCCGATGTGGGGCTCGATCCCAGGACCCTGGGATCATGACCTGAGCTGAAGGCAGAGACTTTAACCCACTGAGCCACCCAGGTGCCCCTTCAAGTGATTTCTGACAGTGATGCTCCCTCTCCTTTCCAGTAGGGCTCAGGGATCACGTGGAAACGTGGCAATTATAATAGACCTGCTTTGGGGAGGGGGTGCTTCTCTCTCAGCATCTATAGATTTCATTACAGACCTGGCATTGTAGGGTGGATGCTCCTTGCTAATTTTTTTCCCCTTTATTTTCCTTCCTCTGAAAAGCACATTATCACTATACTAAAGGCCTTGAGCAAAATTTAATTCATTCCACGGATCCACATCTGTAAAACAAGCACTGATGGGGAGAGCTGTTTGAAATGAAATAAGAGCTGAAGCTTACAAAGTTAAAAAAAAAAAAAAAGAAAAAAGAAAAGAAAAGAAATGGGCTGACATCCCTCTCTCAGTGTGAAAGGATTAAGATGGTTTTAATTATCTCACCTGGCTTTGGTTATTGCATTTATTCCCGCTCCCCATTGTTTCCTTTCTATAGCTAATATGATAGCATAAGGTCTGGTGTTATCATCTGGATTCCTCCCTTTAGGAAAGTTGAAGAGCCCCAGGTTAGAAAGTAAAAATCACAGTTCTAAATGTGCATAAATGCGTGATGACAAGAGCAGAGGCTTAAGTTCCTATGCTCAGTCATGTACAAATGCCAGTAATAACCGGAGACTCAAGATGGAATATCTCACACTTCTTTTGAATAAAGCAAATGGATTTCTGATGTGATCTGGATGTGAAAAGATGTGGTTATTGAAGGTATTGGTGCGACCTCTTGGAATGTAATCTCAGATCCTGCCTCTAGACCGGGCCAGTTGTATACACACAAAGGCAGGGTGTTTGGGGCATGGAAGTTTCTTTTGTTGACTAAAATATATACAGGCACCAACACAAAGAAATGGCTGCTTCTTGGCCTTTAAGATGATGGCAGACATCATGTTAATATTTCCTGTTTTTTCCTATCAGGAACTCTGTTTGGCCTGACTGGGAGCAGCGAAAGGAATTTTTCATGAGTCTTTTTTTTCTCTTAACACCTGAAAATTCTCCTGTGATAAAGACTTGACAGCAGCCTTGAGCATGGACTATGTTAAAGGAAAACTTGAAGGAGGAGAGAGTGAATAATATATCGCAAAGTAGAACCAATCCAGGGAACTGGAAATTATTATTATTCCAAACCCTGGGGGTGGAGGAGTAGGGTGGCACAAAGGGAATGGGGAAACCTTGCGTGGGCCCAGGGGGCTGGCTCAGCAGGCAAGAAGAGCAGGCCTTCTCTAGCCGTGGAAGTGAGAACATGGTCAGCACAGAGTCATGCAGAACAGCTCAGGGAAGAGAGTAAGGTAGATGGGCCCTGCCGTCCTGCTCTCAGTTACTTTGCTGGGTGGGGGGTCTCTTGGGTGCTGCTTCTGTTCAGGATCCATAAGCACCAAGAAAAGGAAATGGGCAGAAAGTGATGGGTCTATCAGCCTCTGATAGGAGCGAACTAGCAGGCCGTGATGGGCATGTAACTCTTATCCTAGTTCCAGAGATCCGAGACCGGCCCGAAAAACAGGCTGAATTTCTGGAGGGGTAAGTCGTGACTCGTGGCTGAGACACATTTTTTAAAAGGCCGGAGCATGCGGAGCATCTTGGCTGATCGATCAAGGAATCAGTGGTCAAAAAGAAGACACCGCCACCCCAGCTGCTCCAAAGCTTCCCATGCCATCCAGGAGCACTCAGAGGGATGTAGACAATCTCTCTTCCCTTTGGAACATCAAAGGAAAAAATCAAAGACCTTATTTTCAATTTGATTCTTATAACTGAATGCCCCACTGATCAGGATAAGCAAGGGACAAACACATTAATGCCCATATAAAATGGCTTTCGGAAAAGTAAGATCTGATCCACTGAGCCAAATGATCGTTACAAGCTGTCATCAGTAGAACCAAATTTCACAGCCAATGGGACACTTGGTGTCTTCACCTGGCTCAGGGGGAACTGGCCGTGGCGTGGTGTGGAAGGAAGAAAAAAAATTCTACCCTGCAGAAGTGTTCTGTGTTTGTCTTGTGCAGTCTTGAGGTCACTTTGATTTTGTTTTTTTTTTTTTCAGCTGTGTTCATACCACCGATCCCATTAGTCGGGAGGAGCCAATCGAGCCTGTTTTCGGAATCTGGGCTGTCCCTGGGGCTTCCCACTGACGTCAGGGCCGTGCAGCTTCCTCCAGCCCCCGAGAGCAGGTCTGGGATTGTCCCTTCTTTGAAGGTTAAAAACAGGTTAAGAGCTGTCAATGAATAAAATGCAGATGAAGGGAGTGGTCATGATCAGATTACCTGCCCATGTCAATTTATAAAAATCCCAGCAATCCCAACGGTGTGCATCTACAGACCTCCTTGGGCTTTGTCCAGAAGAAAGAAATCAGAGGTGGTTTCTCCCTAAATCTTTTATAAATTACAAAAATTTTCAACTGGAGTGCAAGGAACCTGCCTGTTGTCCAACAGAATCCCCTTGCCTTTGATTTCTAGAGGTTGACATCTGGGATCAAAATGAGGGCATCTGTAGACCATGGCCAGCCCAATAAGCTTGCCTCACTGGAGTAAGCTTGCTGGTGCTCTACTCCTGGCTGGCTGAGCTGCCGCAAGAAAGCAAACTTTCCTAAACAGTGTTGACAATAGCGCCACCTCCAAGGGTGCCTCTCAGGCAAGAAGTTCCCAACCACCGCCTACAGTGGCCATCAAGCCGTCTTTGACAGCATTAGTCATTAGAAAGTTTTTCTTTTTGTTAAGCCCTCATCAGCTTTATTATGCCTCCCACCTCTTCACAAAGGAGACATGAATTTTAAAAATGTCTTTGCCCTGGAGCCAAAAGCACTCCGTTATAAATACTGTATTTGCCAAATTCAGATAAAAAGTCGATGTGTACTCTTGAGTGGCAATCAAGAGAATGTGTCCCATCTATGCAGGCTCACGTGAACGTGGCTTGAGTCCATTTCGGCATTATGAGCTGACACATATGAAACTGCTCATTTTGTAGACCACCATTGATTGACAACTGGCCACGTGACAGGATTCAACCTGTACTATAATGGTTAAGAATGTGGATTTTGGAGCTCCTTCTCCCACTTGGTAGCTGTGATCTTGGGCAAGTTACTAACGACTCTGTACCTTAATTTCCTCATCTCGGTAATATTTATTTCATAATTATAATATCATTTTCACAACATTTATGGGGGAAAAAAAGAATGGGCTAATATATGTAAGGCATCTAGAAGAGTTCTTAGCATTTAGAGAAAATTATTGATTCCGTTTTCATAGGATTTCCTGGCTGTAATTAAATATCTTGTTCTAGAAGGACAGAAGCTATGTGGGGTGGGGTGGATAGCTGCAAGAAGGACATTTGTCTAGGACTTCCTGTACAAAAAGGGCTTCATTGTAAATTTCTGATGTTATCTCCAAATGAAGGTAAACATACAGTCACAGAGACACAGACAAGATTTACAAACTACTATAATTGGTAATAAGGTATTAATTATTAACACTTAAATTTATCACAATATTTAGAGACTTGCTTTGTCCTGTCTTCATTTTTCAATATATTTGAGCCTCATCAAGATATAAGAAATAAAACAGAGGACATGAGGAGATGGAGAGGAGAAGGGAGTTGGGGGAAATTGGAGGGGGAGACAAACCATGAAAGACTGTGGACTCTGAGAAACAAGCTGAGGGTTTTGGAGGGGCGGGAGGTGGGAGGTTGGGTGAGCCTGGTGGTGGGTATTATGGAGGACACGGATTGCATGGAACACTGGGTGTGGTACATAAACAATGAATTCTGGAACATTGAAAAGAAATTTAAAAAAATAAAAAAATTTTAAAAAAGATATACAATTGACTCAATTTTTTCAGTTTTGGCAGAAAAGGTAACAGCTAAAGCCACTAAGTCCTACATATTTCTTACGTGAAATACATAAGAAGAATACTGCTTAAGGTATAAAAAATGCCTCTCTTCTAGAGCTTTTGGGTTCCACAAAGAGATTATCTCTACTTCTAGCTCAATGCCATGTTCAAGTGCTGGCCAGGGGACTGTGGTCACTGGCTCCATTGAGTAGCTTGTCTCACTGCCCAAGGACAAGAGATGCAAACTTAAGCTCTTTGCCAGTGTTTCAAAAATGTCCTATTGAAAAAGATATTTAGGAAAAAAGAATCAGAGTTCCCACCGTATTCCATAAATTTAGATGTTCTAATATCTTACCATGAACTAAGACAACTAAGTAAGGAACTATATATTTACATGACATTTTAATGACTGTTGCCACAGATAGCTTTCCTAGATAGCCTATATAATGGGCCAGTATGAGAGATAGTTCAGTTCAGAATCTTTTTTGATTCTACTACAATAATATTGTTTTGATTCCAAGTGGTGTCCATTTTATGCATCGAGGAAAATTCCTGTTTGGTCTTGGAACCAAGAGCAGTAAATTTTGTAAATTGACTGAATTTCCATTTTCAAGACAGCAGTTAAAAAGCTTAGAACCAAATTTATGCTTCATTAAATAAGTAAGTTTTTCTTATTCTTATTCTAGGGTCCATTTTTCAGCCCTACTATCACTTAATTTTTCTTTTTCTTTTAAAAAATAGCCTTATTGAGGCATTATTTATATACAACAAAACTGGCCAATTTTAAGTGCAAAATTCAATGAGTTTTGACAAATATGTGGAGCTTAGTAAATACCACCATGATGACATATAGAACATTATACTCAAATAATGAATCATTGAATGCTACATCAAAAACTAATGATGTACTGTATGGTAACTAAGATAACACTAAAAAACTAAATAAAACAAAACAAAAGAATTTTAAAAAACTCCCTGCTTCTCATTTTCCACCATCTCCCTTTCCTGCGCCTTAGAAACCACTAGTCAGGAGCACCTGGGTGGCTCAGTGGGTTAAAGCCTCTGCCTTTGGCTCGGGTCAGGGTCTCAGGGTCTTGGGATCGAGCCCCACATCAGGCTCTCTGCTCAGCGGGGAGCCTGCTTCTCTCTCTCTCTGCCTGCCTCTCTGCCTACTTCTGATCTCTCTGTCAAATAAATAAATAAGATCTTAAAAAAAAAAAAAAAAAAGGAACCACTAGTCAGCTACTGTAGTTTTTCCTTTTCTAGAATTGTCTATAAATAAAATCATACAGTCTTTTGTATTTGGTCCCTTTCACTTAGCATAATCTTTTTGAGATTTAATGTATGTTGTTGAGTGTATCAGCAGTTCATTCATTTCTATTGCTAAGTACTATTTCCATTGTGTGAAGATATAGATAAGCAAAAATAGAAATTGATTCCAGTTTGGGGCCATTCTAAATAAAGCTGTTATACACCTTAATTTACATCTTTGTGTGAACATATATTTTCCATCATCTTATCAAATACATAAGAGTGGGATTATTGAATCATATGTTAAGTGCCTGTTTAACTTTATAAAAATGGCAAAGTTGTTTTCCCATATAGTTGCACCCTTTTGCATTTTGCCAGCAATATATGAGCATTCCAGTGGTTTGGCATCCTTGGCAACCTGTGGTATCATCAGTCTTTTTCATTCTAGATATTCGGTCTTTTTCATTTTAGGTATTCAATGTACCAGTATATTATTGTAGTTTTAATTTGTATTTTTCAATGCTTTTTTTGATATTAAGCATATTTTCATGCTATTTGTCATCTATATGCCTTTTTCAGTGAAGTGTCTGGTCAAATCTTTTGCACCCTCTCCACCTTCTAAAGTCGAAATTTTACCTTCTTATTATTGAGTTGTAAGAGCTCTTTATATATGTCCTGCATGTATTCCAGATATATATTTTGCAAATATTTTTTCCCAATCAGTTTCTTACCATTTTCTTAACAATGTATTTTCAAATGTAAAAGTTGTTAGTTTTGATGAAGTCTAACTTATTAAATTTTTATTTTATACTTCATGATTTTTTTAAAAAGATTTTATTTATTTATTTGATAGACAGAGATTACAAGTAGACAGAGAGGCAGGCAGAGAGATAGAGGAGGAAGCAGGCTTCCCGCTGAGCAGAGACCCCCCCCCCCAAGTGCGGGGCTTAATCCTGGACTCTGGGATTGTGACCCAAGCTGAAGGCAAAGGCTTTAACCCATTGAGCCACCCAGGTGCCCCTATACTTTATGATTTTTATATCCTCAGAAATCTTTACCTAACCCAAGGTTATAAAGATGGTCTCACATTCTCTTCTAGAAATTTTATATTTTTTGGTCTTACATTCGATCCATGATACATTTTAAGTTAATTTTGGTTTGAGGCAAGAGTCCAAGTTTATTCTTTGTATATCAATATCCAATTGTTCCAGCATCACTTATTAAAAGGAACACCCTTTCCACTTTATCTTTGCACCTTCAAAAAAAATTAGACCATGCATTTATTTCTGGACTAAACACTCTTTCACAGGTATACGTGGCTGCTGTAGCTTTATAGTAAGTCTTGAAATTAGGTTGTGTATCCTCTAACTTTGTTCCTCCCTCCCCAAATTTTTTTAAGTATTCTAAGCCCTTTACAGTTTTATGTGCATTTTAGAATCAGCTCATTAATTTGCACACAAAAAAATTCCTTGTAAGATTTTAATTGAAATTATACTAAATCTGTATGTCAAACAGGAAAATGCACCTTATGGACAGACCTCCTGCTACCAGGGGAAGAAATGACCCAGGGCCCCAGCGGCTATCCTTTGGAATCCATTTTTTCATTTGGGTCAGATGATGCCTCCCAGGGTCAGCTCCCCAGTCAAGGAATGAAAGTGGTAGAAATACTGAAAGAGACTCATTTTTGGAGACAGGGAACTCCTCTTCTGGCCACAATAGAGTCAAGGAATCCTTGTCATCTGTGTTGAGCTCCCGTAGACTGCACAGCCCCCGAGAGTGGTCCACCCAACCTTTCCTCTCTCCTTCACTTAGGGTCACACTTGCCTCGGAGTCTGACATCTCTCCCAGACTTTTCTGGCTGTCTCCTTAATCCTTTTCTCACAGGCTTCTTCCTTAATAAAATGGTTGCATTTTTAACCCTGTTTTTATGTCTGTTTCTCAGGGGGTCTAGATTAACACAACTCATACCAAGAGTGGTCCAAGAAAGCAGATAGCAGGATGAAGGCAGAGAATGAGCTCAGCTACCCATTGGCAGGAAGAGGGCCCATGTCTGCTTCCTGGCATAAGATGCAGCTCAGTTTCTAAATATTTCACTGATGGTGACCCTTGAAAACATCCCTATGGAGGCAAATACCATGTTAAGTATAATGATACAGGAAAACAGTGCCTACAAAAGATAGCTGGTTCAGCTGGGCTGATACACTAGGTGTAATCGACTCCCTGCAAAGGAGCCTGAGAGCTGTTTACATGCACTACTTAATAGCCAAGCATGAGAGCCCTAAAGCCTCCAGTGGTAATGGTGGTAGCTTTTAAGGAGGTCCTCATCACCTATAGGTGGAAGGCAGGCATTATCAAAAGACAAGGTTAAGACTTAATTTTGAGAATGGCAGAGCTCCAAAGATATCCAAATATACTTTAAAAGCCAAGATGCCTGGATGGATGCCCTTGATGATGTTGACTCAGCAACACCCCCACTCCTGCCCTCTGGGCATGCACAGGGGCCTTACCTTTCCCCCTGGTAAGGGCTAACACTTAAGCCAGGCTCAAAGACTACAGGATCCTTCTCCCCATAAGGCACAAGTGCTCCCCTTCCCGCTTAGGAGCTGTCCCCATCTTCCCTCCTGCTGCCAGAAAGATAATTAGGGTTAAATGCCAGGCTAGTCCAGCTGTAGTCAGTGTAGGGCTTGATAATGTAAGATAGAGACTATATACCTAAAGAATTAAGTCAACTACCCACCTGCATGTACTGTCAAGAACAAAGAAAATGCTCCTGGGATTAGGTTTTGAGGATATTTGATTGAGGAGGATAGAACATAAAGCTGGATAAGCAACTATTTATTGATTCAGGGACATTTTCTCAGGATATGGGATTTATCACCCTAGTAAAGACTCAGGGGATAGAACAAACTTTTTACTGGGGTGGATTTTAAAAGCCTACAAAAAATGGTGGCCAGTGCTTAGCAAAGCAGAAATGTCTGAGCTTCCCTGAAAGACGGTAGGGGAAAAATAAAAAGCCTAAGCATGACTATGTTCCAATAAAACTTTATTTACAAAAACAGGTGTTAGGCCAGAAGGAGACTTGGCTATAGTTTTCCTAACATTGCCTTAGACAGCAGTCAGCCAAAGCATTGTTCGATATCTATAATTTCAAAGAAAAAAGTAAGAATGAAGGAGTAGAAGTCTGAGGGCAGTTACCCCAATAAAATTCACCATTCAGTGCTCAATCCCCAATCTGGAGCCCTTTGACATAAGAGGTAGCCAGGTCCTCTAGGATCCTATAATGTCATGACTAGTCTATTCTGTAACTGTACCCTAGTTCTTCCCCAAAAATACCTACAACCATTAATTCAGTTGACCATACACCGATTAATCAATTGCAGCCCCATTGAAGTTACTGTGCCAATTATGGTATTACTAAGAAGGCAGACTACTAAAGCCTCAGACCCATGGGATATAGCCATGGGTTTGGAAGATGTATCCTTTCCATTCTGATTAGGAAAAAAAACTGCAAACATGTTATGTTCATGTGAGAAGGGCAATATCCACTTACAGTTTTCATTCAGGGCTAAGTTAACCCACCTGTCACCCACTGTGGCTACACCAGTATACCTACTACATAGGACCACCTCAAGGAGGCAGAGAAAGTTCAAGGTAGGTTTGCAGGTGGTTGCTCAGCATGTGGGTACAAGCCAGAAATGAATAAGGGCCACACTGCAGCACATTCCCGGGTGACTAAAAGCAGTAGAAAGAGAACAATTTTCCACTGAGTGGTGAACCTGACATTGCCTGAGATGAGAATACACACAAGTTACTGGGCAGTTGCCTACAAGGAAAAGGACTGGGAGGTTGGATCAAGTCATTCTGGAGGAAGGGCATGTAGCTGAACCAATCAGAGTAGGCACAGAGTGTGA
The DNA here is from genome assembly GCF_030435805.1 of Mustela lutreola. Classification (NCBI taxonomy): domain Eukaryota; kingdom Metazoa; phylum Chordata; class Mammalia; order Carnivora; family Mustelidae; genus Mustela; species Mustela lutreola. The sequence continues at coordinate 32,230,232 of NC_081297.1, read as the reverse complement.
AGATGCTTCTATCACACATTCATGCCCACCAGAAAGCACCTGACCACCCCAGAAAAGGCACCAAATAACTAAGTAGACAAAAGTGCCTTGATCAGTTGGCCAGCTTTGTTACCAGAGCTTACACGATAGGCCCATAAAGACTGGCCGTGGTGACACAGACAGACTACAGATGGGTCTAGTAGCATGAACTCCCACTTGCCCAGGCCTGCTTCACTCCTACTGGCTCTGAGTGTCCAGCTTGTCAGCAACAGACCCCAACACTGAGCTCCTGGCATGGTACAGAGGGACTGACAGCTCCTGTAGAGGCAACTTGACTGGATGAGGCCCTTGCCATCTGGGCCGGGCAGAGTTCGTCCTCATGGACATGGATACTTGTTCTTGATATGGATTTGTCTCTCCTTCCCTTGGAGCCTCTACTGTTTCAGCAACTCTTGAAGGCTCACGCTGGCCACTGTGCGGAAGACTGCCTGTACTCAGCAAGGCTGAGGTGAGGAGACCACTGTGGGGGCTGTTTCAGTAGGGCGGATAAGAGGTGATAAGAAGAGACAGCAGTGTGGTTAGTAGAGCTACTGAGATGATAGGATTCCAGTTCAAATAACAAAAAGATAGACTGTTTTAAGATAAAAGCTAACTTCCTTCTGAGGAATCTCGGGCTCACCTTGCCCGGTTTTAATAGCCAATATGTTCTCCCTGATTATCCTCTGACTCAATGAATCCTTTGATAAAATTGCAAATAATGTTTCAGGGTTCCATAGTCACAAAGAAAGCAGGGCAAATATCTAGTGGCTATGTGCCCAGAAAGGGTGTTACTTTTGGCAAAAGGAACCAGAGCAATTTCCAAAGTAGTATTTATTCTTTTTAAAATTATGCACACAACAAATGTCTGGGTGAACTGACTTCTCTAACCCGTGCACTAATGTGTAGGTAGGCTTATAATTTGGAGCCCTCACGCAGGAAATCCTGAAATTATGGTTCTTTCAGAAGTGTTGACTCATCTCCTCACCACTTTCTGAATATATCCATTTAACACACCAATTAGTCATTCTAAATTGCATTCTAAATTCTGCAGGTGATTTTCTGATGAAATGTTGCTTTGCTAATTCTAGTGGGTGTTGTTTAGAGTTTGGTTTTGCACTGGAAATAGCTTTGATTTTGCTTTTGATAGAAATGGAAAGTATTAGAAAAGGCCCAACCAACTGAATATTTCCTGGATACACCACTGAGAATCCAGCAGACTGCTCTATGAGGTTCATATTCAAATACGGCATTCATGCATGTACACCCTTCAAATCTGTAGAAAGTAAGCCTTGGCCACAGATAGTTTGTGGGGGGAAATAAAACAACAAAACAAAACATCGCTTTTAACCATCTCTGTGTAATTCCTAAGACACATGCATAAGATATTCTTTGGAGCACACAGCGCCTACCACACAGCACATATGGATTTATTTCACTATTTAGTATCTTCCCAGACAGATTAATTTTCTGCCATGAATGCCTAAGTCTCAATGTAAAACATTGATTCTAATTTAAAAGCAGTGATTGCAAATCTTAGACAAAAGCGAATACTTCTCACCGAGAGTCAGTTATACGTAGATTTTTAAATGATTTCTTACATCAAATGCATATCTTCGATTCTGAGACAGTTTTCTTCCAAGTTGATAAAAGGGAAACAAAGGTAAAGATAACAACTTAGCTTCTTCTTCATCCTTTGTGTGTTACCATGGCTTGGAAGCCAGAGATAAACATTTATGATGGAAAGGGAGGGCGGGGGTAAGAGAAAGAAGGGTGATGGCAGTGCTGGAAGGTCTTTTTTAGAGTTTGCTGTCCAAAATAGCGCTAGCCTCCAGGGCTTGGCCAATGGGACATATACTTGTCAATAACTATAAGTTAAAGTTGCTTAAAAACAAAGATATGTACAGCCCCTGGATGTACTGAATATAGCTGATTCACCGGGCAGGCACACTTGATTACGCTCTGTGGTGTTGACATGGGCCCTCAACTCTCATGGAAAAATCAGTCTCAGATTGGGATAGGGAAAGTTGGCAGTTGATGGAAAAATGAGCAAATTATAGACTCTCCAAGAATCAAGTGTCTTGTCATGGATGCATGAATTTATCCAGTTTGGATGTGAAGTTCCCCTCCCCCCATGATTCTTCCATCTGGCAGTTATGAAATTCAACTTTGGGGTAAGGCTATATGAGTTTTAAGGTCAATTCCAAGTCTTAAGTTCTATGAAGGCATTAAAAAGTGGCATGTGGCCAAATTTTTGTTATACTCTACTATGTCCCTTTATGCCACCATGTCCCTTTATGCAACCCTCACATTTTCATAGAAAAAACACAGTTTCATCAAACTTACATGGTTTTATTTTCTCCATTATCACTTATTACATGCAAATTACTTAACATGGAAGAGTTGGGGCCTCCTCAGGCTGGACTTTATTTTCCAAATCTAAAGAACCAAGCTATGTGTTCTGAATAGCAGTGTCAAAAGGATAGTATATTTGGAATTTCGATATATGGCTAATAAATCTCTCAACACTCTCCCTTTTTCCTAAATCTTTCCTTTTCTGGCTGCTCTTGTCACCACCTTCATCTATTCCTATTTTGACACTCTTTCCGAATTTCTTCGATCCCACTATCACAGACACACAGAGAAACACACAGACACACACACACACACACACGCGCGCGCGCATGCACACACACACACATTTTCATCGTGTTTTTTTTTTCTTTTGCATTTTCCTTATCTCTCTACCCTTCTTCCATTTCTTCTTCTGTTCTTCATTTTAAGACTGAGGTATTGGAGCAGGACTTTGTGGACTCATTACAGATGGGAAGAAGATCAGCTTTTGATCCTCCAAACTGGAGAACATTTCTAATATTCCCCTTGGGAGAGACAGGAAATGGAAAAGTCAACAATATTAGTAATTTTTTAGTTTCCAGGAATTGAATTAAAAGCTAATTCTTGGTATTTAAGACCTTAGGAACTAGGACTCAGGACATAGCTCCAGTGGACATAGACTTTCTATTTTCAATAAACTTCAGTAAATTTATTTATTAGTAAATTTCACTCATACTCACCTTTCTGCATTGCATAGCAGGAAGAAAGCTTATTATTTTTAAGTAAAAATTTTATACATTCATACAGAAGAGTGCATGAACCATAAATGCATGGTATATTAAATTCTCAGAGCTAGTGATCTTTATCACCAGGGCAAGAAAATAAGACATTACCAGGCTCCTAGACTCCCCAAACTTGCCTTTTCACAGTTAAGTCCTACCAAAAATGTATGTTCTCTAAAATTTCCTCAGCATGGATTAGTTTGGCAGGTTCTCAATTTTATATAAATAAAATTGCACAATATATATATTTTCCTTATTGTTTCTTTTTGCCTAAAATTATTTCATGAGGTTTGTTTGTATTTTTAAGGCATAGTGGTAGCTTATCCCCATCTCATTACTTCATCATGTTCAATTATATGATTATATCACAACTTATAGTATCCATTCTATTAATGGGTATTTAGGTGGTTTCCAGTTTCTTGATTATTATAAATAAAGCTGCTATCAATGTTCTTATATACACACATATATAGTTTTCTTTGGCATTTAACTAGGAATGGAGATGCTGGGTCATAGAATATGTGTAGTTTAGGTTTTAAAAATATATTTTTTAAAGATTTTATTTATTTATTTGACAGAGAGAGATCACAAGTAGACAGAGAGGCAGGCAGAGAGAGAGAGGGAAGCAGGCTCCCCGCTGAGCAGAGAGCCTGATGCAGGACTCGATCCCAGGACCCTGAGATCATGACCTGAGCCGAAGGCAGCGGCTTAACCCACTGAGCCACCCAGGCGCCCCAGGTTTTAAAAATATTTTATTTATTTATTTGACAGAGAGAGAAAAGAGAGATCACGAGCAGGGGGGGGGGGGGCAGAGGGAGAGGGAGAAGCAGACTCCCCATCGAGTGCAGAGCCGGATGAGGGACTCGATCCCAGGACCCTGGGATCATGACCTGAACCAAAAGCAGACACCTAGATGACTGAGCCACCCAGGTGCCTCTATAATTCAGTTTTAGTAAATACTGCCAAACAGTTTTGTAAGGTAGTAGTAGAAATGTACATTCCCACCAGAAGTATATGAGAATTCCAATTGTTTCACATGCCTGCCAAAGCTTGGTATATTCTGTCTTTTTATCACTGATTATTCTGTTGGTTGAATGGAAATATTCCATCTTGGTTTTAATTTTTATTTCCCTTGTGACTGATGAGCACATTTTCCTATGTTTACTGACAATTCCGATATTTTAGAGTGTAAAATGTTCAATTCTATGTCCATGTCCTTTTGCTTATTGATTTGTGGGATTCTGGTAGACGGCCTTTAGAATGACCTCCAAAGAGCCTCACCTCTGTATTCATGCCCTCGTATGCCTCTCCCTTGAGTGTGGACTGAACCTAGTGGCTCACTTCTAATGAATAGAATACGGAAAAGTTATGAGATGTCACTCCGAAGATGGTGACTTCTGTCTTGTTGGATCTCTCTCACTCTCTTTGTCTGTGTCTCTCTCTGTCTGAGAGCGCTGTTTAGGGGAAGCCAGCTGCCATGTTGTAAGTTACTGAAAACCACACTGATGTGGCTGTCACACAGGCGGCAGCCTGAAAGTACTCAGTGCCTGCAATGGCCACATGAGTGAGTTGGGAAACATTGTCCCCGAGTCATACTTTGAGAGGATAACGGCCCCCGCAGACAGCTCCACTGTGGTCTCATGAGTGATCCTGTGTCAGGGGATCCCAGCTAAACCACGTGTGGATTCCTGACCCATAGAAACTGTGAAACAGTGAATGTTTGTTGTTTTGGCCACTAGTTTTGGCGAAAGCTCAGCATTAGATAAATAATATAAAAAGTTCTTTACAGGTTCTAGATTTGAGTCTAGAATAGTCTAGCCTTTGCCAAATCTTCTCCCACTCTTGGCAAGCCTTCTCATTATTGATTCTTTTGATAAGCATAGGTTCTTAATTTTTCATGTATTTCAATTTACTGTAATTTTATTTTATGATGAGGGCTGATATGTTCAACTTAAGAAATTTCAATTCATTTTTACTTACCCAAAAGTCATGAGTATCATCTTTAATTGCTGCCTTTTCAAAAGAAGTACGCATTCATCTGAATAGAATATGTTTTCAAATGATAACATTTATTGACTAAGGGGAAAGCACCATGCTAGCTGCTTTAATACATAATTCAAACTCACAAGGTACTGCGTAGCAGAGGGGGGATTTAAAACCAGATCTATATGAGCCTCTCAAAATCTTCACCGTTTACTATTATTTACTTATTACTTTCATGACACAAGCTTATCGTTTTGGGATTCTGGCTGGTCTAAAGTATTTTTTGTCTTAATGAGGCAAGGGAAAGGGGGCCCACTGCGTTCGAAATTAATCAGTTTGTCTCCGAAAACACATTGATGTTCCTTTTTTCTTTCAGTTTCTTTATGGTGATTTCAAAGTCGTTTCAGAGTTGCATTTAGAACCTGCACTGGGCTTCAGGTTTTTTTGTTTGTTTTTTAATATTTTATTTATTTATTTGACACACACACACACAGAGAGAGAGAGAGAGAGAGAGAGAGAGAAGCGCACACAAGCAGGGGAAAAGCAGGCTCCCTGCTGAGCAGCTCCCCCGCCCCTGAAGAGGGATTCAGTCCCAGGACCCTGGGATCGTGACCTGAGCTGAAGGCAGACGCCTAACCAGCTGAGTCACCCAGGCACCCTGACTTTGAATATTTTGTCTTCTGGTCCAAGCGTGAATCTTCTGTAGTCCTGTGGACTTGGATAACTCATTTCACCTCTTTGAGTGTGTTTTGGGGTTTCAGAAGTGGACAGTTTTCCTTTCTTGAGCACCCAACATTATGCCTTTTTAATGGTGCTCTGATTTTTTCTGGAGAGTTACCTCCTTTCCATCAGGCTCAGCCTTGGTGACATAGAGCAGGAACACTGTGCTCCTGCTGGGAAGACAGCCCTGGCCCTGGAGACACCCCTCCCGCCCAGCATGGCCAAAGAACAGGCACAGACCTTTGGCTCGACCTATCAAAAAACTCATGCAGGGGATTCAAGGGCCTTATGTAAAACTGGAAATTAACTGGTTTCAGTTCATTCATTCCAGTGGACTGGCCTGACAGTCAAGCAGCTCCTGTCCTCTCTCCACCTCCAGCCTGTAGTACTTTGCAAGGATTGAATTGTATCCAGAGAACTAGCTCAGTGCCTTTGCCTCAGTAATTGCTCAATAAATGTTATGCATTGCATATGCATATCCTGGTTAACGAGTTTTTCTTTTGAAAGTACAACAATAAGACAAACTGTGTGGTTCAATTTTTATCCTCCTAATATTTGCATTTGGCAAACCAGGTCAGCTCCTTTGGGTGTCTGATTCATGCTTTAATTCAAGTTCTTCATTACGGCTAATGGCCCTGTCTCTCTCCATAACCAAGTGTATAGAATGTAGAAAAACTTAGCATAACTAGAAACAGCTGTTGAGAAAGTGACATCGTGCGTTTGCGTGCCATGTGTGCTATATGGTCTTCTTAAAGACTGCGGTGTCTAGTGCCTGTTAACAATTTGATGGTATATGTCTAATTATTGAATGTTCTCATTCTGGATGGCCTGTTGGGTCTTAGGGACTAATCTCTTTGACTTAAATCTTTATACACTTTCAATGGAGCATTTCAGGGTCAGGGCAATGACACAACCTATTTATATGTCTGTTTCTATATATTTCCCCCCAAATTCTCTCAGAGCAATTGTCTTTTCTTCACCTTTCCAAAATATTTGGGGGTGGGGGGGAAGATGGTGAAGATGATAAAGGGCTCTTGAGAGGGGATGGTGAGTAGATATGAGACGGAGGCAAAAAGAAAACCCCCCATAGGGGCCCATGACAGTCCCATGAAGTGCTTTCTATGTCCCACTCCTTCAGGGGCCCTTCGTAAGGCCAGGGCAGCTCATATAGACTCGTATAGGCTGACCATACAGAGTCTGGTCTGTATGTCTGTATGTCTCATTAAGACTTTGAAACCCTCTGGAGGAGAAGTAGGGACCATCTGCAGCAGGGTAGAAGCAGAGGGGGAGCTGTGGGCCATAGCAGGGGTGGGAGTTGTGGAAAGCCGGGCAGTCAGGATATCCCTCAAAACTCATGCAACATAGAGACTGCTTATGAATTAAAAGTTGCCCCAAAGAGCAAAAGAGCAGGACAAAAAGCAATCCTTTGCTGGGACAATAACTCTGTCACTTACCGTCTGGAATGGGAAATGATAAAATCCTAAGCAGCCCCTCATTTATGGACACCAACACCAAGTTCATTTTGGGACACCAGGCTTGGACTCTGACCCAAGCTGAAGGAAACTCCAGGTTTTTCTTGCAGCGAAGCAGTTCATCATTCGCAGCAAGGAGTCCATGTGAAGGCCCCTCTGGGCAAGAGGGGAGCCACAGTCCCAGCTGCCTCCAGAGGCTGGCTTAGGATTTCTCTGATTGTCTACCACCAGAAGCCCCTGCCACCCACACTGGGCTGTCACTCCCCAAGGCCTGACCTCGGGGACTCTCTCCATAGCTGTTTATATCCCTGCTTGAACATATCTCTTTTCCTGCTCAAATAGAAAGTAAATACACATTTTCTAGAAGATAAGAAAGGACAAGGTTGGGAATTTTCCTTAAGGAACTGGTGAAGAACCCAAAGTACATAAAACAGAGCTTTCCCAAAGAGCGACCACAAATGTGTAGAGATCAAGGTTCTGCATGTCAGGTTCATTACAACCTGATGCCATGTTAATTCCATAGGAATTCCACCCCCCAACCCACCCACCACCTCCACTCTTCAGGCTTGAAAGCTCAACTCAGATACCTGCAGTCCAAGCTCATGTGGATGAAATTGTTCTGGTGGATTTTCATCTCCTCTTAGAGCCTTCTCCTCTCCTGCTCTCCTCTGTGGATACATCTCCTGATTATCCCTCTGGTTCCTTACTATGCTGCATATTCTTGTTTCGACCTCCCTGGTCCCAGCGAGTCCGGCTCTGATCCTTGACTCTAGAATCAGGTCCAGGAAATTTCTTTTCCTGGTTGTAAGTCATCTTCATGGATCTTGAAGCCATCTGTGTACTACAGGTTTATAAGGACCCAAACACCTATAATCTCTACTCTTGGTTGAGTAAATTCTTACTACCGTGGTTAATTAGCCTAAATCAGAGTCTCTTGGAGGGCTTGTTAAAAACGACAGATTCTTGAGACCCTCTCCTAGAGGGTCTGAGTCTCCATTTTTAGCAAGTTCCCAGGTGATGCTGCTGGTCGAAGATCACCCTGCGTAACCTGCCGATCTGTAGCTTCAGTCCTCCTAGTGTGGCTTTTGCACCAGCTATACAGGAACAAGCAGGGGTGGGGGAGGCAGGGGGCAGAAGGAAAAGGAGAAGCAGGTTCCCCGTTGAGCCAAGAGCCCGACATGGGACTCAATCCAGGACCCTGGGATCATGACCTGAGCTGAAGGTAGATGCTTAATCGACTGAGCCACCAAGGTGCCCCAAAACCTGCATTGTAATAAGGTTTCCAAGTGCTTCCTACAGATCAAAGTTATATCCTCCCCTTTGTACTTATTAAATCAAGGCAGTTACATACCAGTAATGTGCCAATGATACACAAATGGCAGTTGGAAACATTACTTTTATATTAAAATGGACATGGGTATGTTATGAGGTAGAATGCACAATTCACAGAGCTTTTTAAAGTGAAAACAAGAAACGATGAAGAAATTTCTGGCTTATAGCAGGTAATTTCAAACTATATCCATAAGGATCTTGGGCATGTGCAATTATTACCATCCTCCCTTATGAGTAATTACATGAGGTTGGAGGAGCTGGATTTCTTTATCTGTTTTGAAAGTTAGCATCTGGCCCTGATTCTATTAATCAAGATACAGCCTTTAAAAAAAAAAAAAGAAATGATAATGTGGTTTTAATAGTGGCTCTACCTTTCCCGAGGGACAGCACATAAAATTTTCTTGTCCTAAAGCAGCAGAAGACTTCTTTTTCAGTTGGAGGCCTGGTAATCTTATTGGCCTACCCTCTGTTCTCCATTTCAAGCCTGCTTCCGGTGATAATGTCTTCGGTGAGTTCTGATGTGATGCTTCTCTCTCCTCCCCTCCCCCCGCCCCTCCCACCAGACTTTTTTCGAAATCTTGCTTCACTCTGAGTTACAATATGAAGCATTTTTATGCATGCACTAATAATAACAGACGACACTATGAGAAAGATCATCCTCTGTTTTCATACAACTACTCTGACATGTTTCCTTGGAGAATTTGGTTGATCCTGCTTTGTTGAACATCTAAAGAGATATGGTAACTAGAAAAGAGGCCTTAGAGACTAAACAAAAAGTGAGAAGCTTATCAATGCCTTAGAAGACAATAAAAGATGCAGAGAACAAATTGCAGAGTTACATACTGGAGAAAAACGTAAATGCATCAGAGCACACTGGATGGTGAAATCCTACGCAATAAACTCTCTTGCCAACAAGCACTGTTGCTTTTGAACTTCTCATTCAGCGAGTTGGGAGAAAGTAGAAAGACTCCAATTATGATTCTAATATTCCAGTACACAAATAAGACAGCAGCCTTTTTTTTTTTTTTAAAGGTTATGATTGTTACTTCTCTTATAGGTCAAGAATCCTATTTTGAGCTGTGTAGGAACGTCTTTCTGAATACAGGTGACGAAGTACAGGGTCATAGAAGGAAAGACTCTGGTTGAAAACCATGTACCTGTTCGTGTTTTTTGGCCTTGATGCCCAATAACTCAAGTGGTGAAGGTTCTTACCAGTGCCCGAGGATTCATAGCTGTGGATAAAAAGCTGGAAGTTTGGGAAGGAAATATTTTATAAAGAGTGGAGTCTCATAAGATGCTCTGGATTATGGCTGTTTCAGGGCTTACTTAGTAACCTGGGCTCTGTAAGACGCTCTTACACACCAACCTAAGCCATACTGCATAGAAAAAGGCCAGAATACCACAATTTCCTTCCCTCATTATTGTACCTGCCCTCTTCCTGCCTACATTATAGCCCAGAAAAACTCCTAATCCTTTTATTCTGGTGTATGTAAATTCAATTGGAATTTTATGGTAGTCTGATGTGTCTAAATGTAGTCTATATAGTCTAAATGACTATAAAGTCATTTACATTTTAAAAATTGTTGAAGAAACAGATGTTGGTAATTGATATAGAACAGAGTGGAAATATATAATAATGGGATCTTCTCTACTCCAGAGCTAAAGAAATGGACATTAGCCTGAAAAGGACAATGATTTTCCAGGCTTTGGATTTTTTAGCACGAGAGCAACTTTGTCTAGTCAGATTTCAGAGACGCAGTACTTGCTCGAACAATGTGGTCCTGGTTTTTCAGCAAGTAGCAGGTTTAATAACAGCCTTTCCCTTCACAGATTTTTGGTCCAACTTTGACGCTGCATTCCTGGTGCCCCTCCTCCAAGTGGGGTATAATTCCGGAGGAAGAATCATGCCCAGGCCTAATAATAGATGCATAAAATCTGACATCCTTGGGACTTTCACATGATTGTCAGAAGGCAAAATATAGAAGATGATGTAAGTTGAGCGGTTAGGAATTTTTAGTCTAATTCCACTGTCCTCATTAATACATCAAATGTGAAAACTTCATTAGATTCTATGCCCATTATTGAGTAACAAAGAAGCAGAGTTAAGCTCTTAGAAGGAGAACTAGTTTTTTTTGACTAATGAGCTTTCCCTCTAAGGAAGCAACTTTGTTTCCTCTCTGCCCACAGGTGCTTTGAGGGAAGGAAGCAAGCTGCCTGAGGGGGAGCTGTACAACAGTCACCTAACTCACCTGGGTGCCGAAGTCATCTGGGGTCCCGAAGGCTCAGGTGGGCATGGGGGGATGTTCCAGGGACAGTCCTCCTTCCATGGAGGAAAGGTTTCATAGCATGTAATCCGGGGGCTTTGGTAGCATCTATTAAAACAGTGACATCAGGGTCCCCATGTCTCCTATGGAAAGCAGAGTGGTCACACCAGGGGTTCCTCCTGATGAAATAGGAGCGATATAAATCAGCGACACTCTGCCTTCATTGCATAGACAGTTTGTGCCCTCTCTTCTCAGGAAGTCTTATAATCCAAGGTGCTGATCAAAAGGGTGGACCAGCTTCCCAGGCCCTTTTGGTTCTTTTGTGTTTCTTTACTTGAATGAAAACATTGAGGATTTTTTGGTGTGTGAGTGAGCTTAGGTAAAGGACCCTGACAGCTTCCTTCTCAAACACCCAGGAAATAATCTAGAAGTCTTATAAAGAGTCCCATTCATATCATAACACATAAAATAGAGTAACAAAATCACATTAAATTAAATAAACGGGGCTGAACGTATCCCAGAGATTGCGAACACAATAGTATTTGAGGGAGAAATAGATGAAAAAGAATATGTTTCATGTGAAACCCAGACCACACTCAACCCTTTTGATCTAATTAAAAACCTTTCAGTCTGGCTTCCCTGGTTTGGCTTTTCCATGCTTTCTATAGAGTATTTCCACCAGAATGCTGGAGTTCTGGGAAGCCCGGGGCTGTGTCCGATGTGCTGAGTGATACAGAGCTCACTAATGTGGTTCCTGGAAGAAGCAATGACTTTTCTCGATGTGCTGTTTCCATTCTGACACACCTCAAACCACTCAGCATACTCATTATAGATCTTGGTTAAAAGCCATTTCCCAGCCCCTGAAGTGCAGCTATCACTCACTCACGCGATGGCTTATTTTTCAGATTTAGGAGACTGTGCCCGACCATGTTCTATTGGTTGGAGACCTTAGATTGCAAGATGAATGTTTTGTCATTAAAAGTGAGATGCAACAAAGTTAAAAATATTGGCAAATATCAGAATGATGCCATCTCAATGCAATTGCTACCATTTTTGCTTATTGATACGTGTTTATGCTCGACACGGTGGCAACCATGGTGTTATTTCTAAATCTGTTTTTTCTTTTAATATAGCTTCATCCCATTTTTTGCTATTTTCTTAGCTATTTCTTTCTGTGACTGCGTGTGAATTCATTGTGCAATGTACCCACCTTGTCCTGATGCTAGACGGTTCAGATTGGGTCCTTTTCTTTGCCTTTGTGTTGAGAATGTTATAGAAAATTCTCTACCCTCAAACAGCTTTGGCTTCTCCTGAATTCTTTTCTTAGGATAGAGTCTTAGGAATGAAACTACTAGATCAAAATTTATGACCCTCTTTGTTGCTCCGTCTATTCTTTGTCGCCCTGCTTTCGCTCAAAAATTGTTATACTAATTTACAATGCTAACATAATGGCGTGTTAAATGTATAAAACATTTTAAAGTAAATTTCTGATACAATTGTTTTGCTAATTCAGATGACAGTAGTTCTTCCTGTTCGCTTTAATGCATGTTTTTTCTTTTTGTTATACTGGTGGAAATATAAATTACTTCCCTGTGTTTATTTGGATTTTCCCTTGTACCAATTATCAAAGTGACATATTTTGTAATTTCTCCCATGTGCAGGACCCATCAATTTTATAATGGGGTTTTGAAAACCTGAGCAGCTGATTAGGGCTCCGTGATCTACCTGATTCTTCTATTACCTTAAGAAAAGGTTCGGAATGGATATTTTTGACTTGAAGACAGGACATGACAAACATTCAAGCCAATGGTTGGTTGGACTCCATGACTTGCTCTCTCCTTTCAAAAGTAGAGAACGTCATTAGGAGCTGTAGCCTCAAGCTGGTTATTGTAAATGGAATAAACTTGATTTTACCAGGAGGTCATACTTTAGAAGCATTCGGCTATTCCAGGTGCATGCCTTGGAAGCCGAGCTCACCCTTCCAAGCATAGGGTATAATCTTATATGAAGGCTGCTCTACAATGATGGTAGGTCTGGACAGCCACCGCTGCCCTGGACCAAACCATCTGTCACTTCTCACAACTTCTCTCCATACCCTGAATGCCCTGCACAATTCTTAGCAGGTAGGAGGTGCTTAATAAGTGAGGGAATGAGAATGTGATCCCCAAATTACTCTTACTACAATTGGGATGTGTAAAGAAGGTACCGACTCTTTACTGGATCTAACACTGACCTTGTCTTTCTTAGGAGTTGGCAGCCCATCTGCTAGGTGGTAGAGAGGAAATGCTATCGTTTGGTGTAAGTCTTGGAAGGGAACAATAACTGACACACTCTTGTGAGGTTTAACTTAGTCTCTTCTTGGTAGAAGTGCACAGTACTTCAGACAGTTCCCCTGTCTCCAAGCTCATCTCTCAGAGGCTATTCCAGGCATGGGCTGGGGTTGCCCTGAGTTGTGTCCATGGAAGAATAAGCAAGTCCCCAACCCGGAACTGGTTCCAGCTGCCTGTGCAGATCCAAGTTCAAGTGGCATTCCTGGTCACTGTGCTGATGAACTTGTGACCTGTTCTGGCTTGGCTTGCTCAGGACCTGGGCAGTTTGGCCTTTTCTCAACAGAGGATGGTGCTGCAGATACGGGGAGCACTTGACGCATCTTCCATGTCCCCTGGCCTAGCCTGCTTGGTTTCTAGCCCCCTTGGGCGACTACCCGCTCTCAGCTCCGTAGGAAGCTGGGGGCCTCAGAGCACTACCTGGGTACCTCTGCCGAACCAGGAAGCTTCTGCTTCTTCCCCAGGCCCAGGCTGCCTCACATTGAAGGAATGCATGGAAACACAAAGGAAAAAAGGAAGCTAGCCAGCATTTCCCCAAGTTGTACCTTTGTTAAATGAAAGAACGAATTCTGGGAGATCCTTACAAAGAAGTCTATCATGTGAACCTAGACATGGAGAAACTTTAAAATTAAGCTCTGGGAGCTTGGAGGCGTGTTGTGAATTCTTACCCTTGTGCCCCAGGCAACCAATAACACTGTGATTTAAACATGTTTGGCTTGTTCTTGGTAGTTCAGTGCTCATCTCTGGAAGAATGAGTGAAGGGTTGCAAAGAGAAAGGCCGGAAGTCTGGTGCTAATGAAGTCCTTCCTTCCGGAAGGTGCAGGAATTGTCAGGAACAGGCACTATGCTTTCCCACGGAGGTCTTGGACATCACTTATCTCACATGAAGGTGGGCAGAGATGCCAGGGACAGATGGACTGGGAGTGCATGTGTTTTGTTAGGGCTGATCCCAAGCTCTTTCATTTCTTTCTTAGTGATACTTTCTCCTTACTTCGATCCAAACTCCCACCCAAAGGAGCAAGAAAGCTCAAAGAAAGCTAGGCAGTCCTTTCTTTCTCTAGGTCTCCGTGTTTCTGCTGCTACACCTGAGAACCAACCCAACTCCATCATCTAAACAAGCAGGCTTCCAAAGCAGGGACTGCCTTAAAAAATAATAATAATAAAAGTACAGCATTATTTTCATAAGATGCTTGACTTCAAAATGCCATTTTATATTTGTTAATTTGTATTAGTGTTCTTTTTAGCCCCCAAAGATACTTTTGTAATTATCCTTATTGAAAATAGGTACTATTAAGCTTATTTTGAGTGTCCCCAGCCCGGGCAAGTGGGGCAGCAGAGAAGCACTAGCAGCAATCCAGAAAGTGGAAGAAGAATTTTCCCAGAATCTGTTCTCTCTGGGGAGTAATCCCTCCTACAGAGAGTTGGGAGTTTTGCTGGTTGGTGTTGAAGAAGGCATCAAAATTCTCTGTTTGACACTCAGATGGGACATGCCCTTCAGACCTTAGAAATAGCCTCTGGCTTGAGAGTGAAACTCGGGTTCAGGAAAGGGCTCTTGGATAATCTTTTAACTGGTAAAATGTGAGCAATTAGGATAGCATAAACCTACATGTCTCTCAAGGGGGCAAATATCCACCAGAGCAGCCACGTGAAACCCCACTGGCCAGGAGCACTCAGGGAAGGGGACGTTTGGTGCTGCTGCCTGGCACTGGTTGACCTAGGACAAGAGAAATGGCTTCCTAGAGTCTGAGGTGGAGACCACAGAGGTCGCCACTTTACTTCCCACGAGCGACACCTCTTCTCATTACATAATTTCCCCCTGTGCCGGCACCGTAGGCAAAGTGTATAGTAAAGAGGCTCTCCTTAGCCAAAATATAATTTTCTGCACACCATGATTAGCAAAGCCTTCTTCTGCACACCAAGAGCCTGTGATTGGCCTTGATTACTCAACAATGGGAGGTCGGGGATAGGTTACGTGGTATCTTGTCTCAGGCTCTCCCTCTTCTCCCATCAAGGGATAATCACCATGATTCTCAAATTCTAAATTCACTGAGGGCTGATTTGCCGCCCTTGCCACTTAACCAACCAATTTAGCAGCAAGGCACTCCTGGGGCCTAATTTCTGGTTCGAGCTGTGTTCCTCCACATCTTAGAAGAAATGAAAACTGATCTGATTGGAATGCAGGGTTATTTTTCATGTGGCTGATTAAATCTCAGCTGAAGGATGGATGTGGTGGTCATGGGTGGGGATCTGGAAGCATGGCGGCCTTGGTGACCTTCCATCACCTGTGTCCTGCTGATGGACCTGCCAGCCTTTTGAGGTGAACACTGAGGGTGTGGCAATGTCAGGACAAACCATGGAGAGGGAGTTGGAGAATGCAGTGGCTGACACCCCTTCTTTTGCAGAAGACAGAAGAAGCTAGGGCACGGGAAATTGATTATTTCGTAGAGATTCTGCGGATCAGTGGCTCAGGGCCCACTGCCATGCTCACGCTTGTTTTAGCCTCCTCTTCTCTGTATCAGCTTCTCTTCCTTGAGTGTTCTGTGCAATGTCATCCACCAACTACCTGAGTTATTCATGAATGTTTCCTAATGTATCTTAGGGAGCAAGAGAATCATCACCATTTATCCTTACAAATTCTGTTCCTCCTGTATTTATGCTCCTCCACTCGAAGTGCCCCCTGGGCGTTATTCTACTCGAATGTCCCAGGCATTGAGCGCCTCTACCTTGATTCTTTCCTGAATTCCACTTTTACACTGAGAACTACCCGCCTTGTACCTCACTCCTTCAACCTTTTCCCCAGACAGCTGGATATCTGGTTCAATGCAATGAAGTTCAATATTTACAGTTAATAGATGATAGCATGTATCTCTCTTCACTGGGTATATGATACCTCAATCCAAAGAAGTGACACCAATGCCAGAAATTTCAGACTTCTCAGGCAGAACCGTGGATGGATGGAACAGAACACAGCAAGTCAGTTCTCAGCGGCCCTTACCGTCCATCTCAGGGCTGCCTGCTCCGATGACTCTTCAGGTCACTGAGTCATCCCTCACACTCTTGTCCCAAACTTACCTGTGGGGCAACTCTGGAGAGTGGCCCTACTTTCCAACCAGAAAATAAGCCATGTGATCTAAGAAAAGGGGGGAGGGGGCTTCTAAGTTAATGGGTTTATTGACAGAACAAAGAGAAATCTGTAAAAACACCTTATTTAGGTATGGAATAAAAATAATGTTTACTAAAACGGTGAAAATCACAGGGAATTGGAAGCTTTTCTGAACAGGGAAGCTGTAGGTTCTGTATAGTGGCCATGTTAGAGGACGGTGGCTCAGTGCTCTGGTAGAGCCAGTGCCTTGGATCCAGGAACCTGTGTTTTTATCACAGCAGTTCCACGGACATGATGTGTGACTGAGATCAAGCCCGTTAGCACCTGTGGACATGGTTCCCTTTATCCTCTAAAGGTGGTCCAAGAGTGCACAGCTTTGTCTTCCATGATAGACGGACCTCAGTTTCCATCCTGGCTCTGCCATGTGGCACAGTATGTGACCTTAAGTGGGTGACTTATCCCACCTCTGAGCTGCAGCTTCCTCATCTGTAGAGAGGACAATGGTCCTCAGTTCTCTGTGCTACTCCTATTGTGACAGACACATGAGAAGTGTTCAGTTAGCGGTAACTATAATTATAAAAGTAATACAGTATGATGGGTAGTTTCACTGAATTCAAAGTTCCTTTCTATCTCAATCTATTGGGAGAGAGGGTAGAGGAAATAAAGGGACATGTTTACAGGTTATTGTTTTTTCCTCCATTTTCCTCAGGCGATCTAGAGGCAGCCTAATACAACTCGCAGGCCAGGATGACTCAGCCTGCTACCTTCCACCCCCTTCCCCCGACCCCGCCCACCCCACCCAAGAACATTTCTGGGGAAGAGGTAGGCTGCGCATTTGAAGTACAAATCCTCAGTTTCTTTTCCCAAATGAGTTCTGTCAGGATCCAGAATCTACTTCTCTCATAATGACCTTCCCCAGTGAAAATTAAAGACTCATTAATCTATAGACAGCCAAATGTAAAATTGTGCTTATAAAATAACACCAGCTAAATCATCATCCTTCAACTTTGTGGCAAATAGGAAGCTTTTAACCTCAGAACACTTAAGAAATTTGGGTTTTAAGAAACCAAAACCCAAAGTTTCTTTGCAAAGAAACTTCCTGCCATTCTCCCGCTGTGGCTTTTTTCCCCACCTACCTAAACCTCATGGAAGTAAAAATAATGATTGATCATGCAAAGTGAGGCTTGTCTACAATAACTGAAATGTGATTTAGGAATGCATAGCCATGGACAGTGGTTATCAAACAGGAGATCGCTCATTAATTAATACTGGGTGATAGGGGCGCCTGGGTGGCTCAGTGGGTTAAGCCTCTGCCTTCGGCTCAGGTCATGATGTCAGGGTCCTGGGATCGAGCCCCGCATCGGGCTCTCTGCTGAGCAGGGAGCCTGCTTCCTCCTCTCTCTCTGCCTGCCTCTCTGCCTACTTGTGATCAGTCTGTCAAATAAATAAATAAATAAATAGATAAATAATCTTAAAAAAAAAAAAATACTGGGTGATAGAAGGTTGTAGACAGAGCCTCTGCTCTGTGTCCCAACAGCCTAGGGTCTACTCAGGCCCTTCAATTGCCCCATCAACTTGAGGACCAAGGATTGTCAGCGTGAGCCACATGTTCCTGTTAGCAAAGACAGTGGGTACAACTCTGTGCTCACTGGCCCAAAGAAATCCGGGTAGTGAGCATGAGAAAATGTTAGCTCATTTTTCTGGGATCTTTTTCATTTTTTTCCCCTTAAATAAGAACTTTATAAAAATTACTCCCAGGGTGCCTGGGTGGCTCCCACCCAGTTAAACGTCTGAGTCTTGATTTGGACTCAGGTCATGATCTCAGGGTGATGAGACTGATCTTCTTGTCGGGCTTTGAAATTGGCATGAAGTCCACTTGGGGTTCTTTCTCCTCGTCCCTCTGCCCTCCCTGTGCATGCAAGTGTGTGCTCTCTCTTTAAAACAAAACAAAACAAAACAAAAAACGCGAAAAAGTCCCATGTACCCTCCCAACCCCCTTTAAAAATAGTCTTTCAAGCTGGTTCATTGACAAATGATGGTTTTGTCGTGTAAAGACGGTACGAAGCCGGGATCACCTGGAGAGTGAAGGATGAGTTCTAACCACCTGGTTCTGGCAAATACAGGAATCTGGATGGATTCGGATGACTCATGGGGTCATGTGCAAGCCAGGGATATGTTCAGTTCTCTTTCCATTCCTCTCTCTGCTGCTTTGATTAATTCTTTGAACTTACTTATTCTAAAATTATGTATTAACTATGTGCTATGTGTCTGAAATAGAAAGTTGAAGATATCATAGTTGTTGCCTTCAGGAAGCTCATAGTCTCTTGGAGAAGATCACAGGGAAAATGAGCAGGGTGACCCCGGGGCTCCATGAGATACTTGGAGGACACAACAAAGACTCCTGGAAAAAGTGACATCAGACATCTAAGGGCATAGTGACTCAGGGGTGCAGGAGTGACATCAATGAAGGAGTAGAATTCCAGACGGGAAATTGAATCTAAAACTCAAGTGATGGTTGGCAAAATCCGGTTACTTTCCGAAGTGTCACCTCTGAAATCATTCAGATGCGGAAGAGATGCTGTTGCACCTCTTACCTACCTCCTGGGTGCGAGTCACTGAGCTGACTGAGGCTCGCGGGAAGAGGAGATGGCATTTTTGCTGGCTCTCCAGACTGATACTGGAAGCGGGTTTCTCACACCGTGTCATGGGCCACGGGTACCCCCGACCACTGAGTTCTCTTGTGGACCACAGTGAGCGCAGCAGGTGGGCAGTGGGGAAACCACTTGGGAGAAGAAGGAATCCTACTGGATGCATTTCCAGCCTCTCAAGGGGGGCACTCAGAAAGGATGGTGGTTGCCAGCGAACAGAGTCGAGTCTAACACACTCTAATGGAACCCAACACAGTTCCCCGGTCCACCCAGGATGCCGGGGTTGGAAATGCATTACACTAGGGCCAAGAAGATGTACTCAGACCACTGGCGAGATCCTAGCCACTTCTTGCTTTCACTAGTCCTGAGAGAACCAGACACAGGGACACTCCTCATCGTCCCTCCTGACATTTATGCCATCAGTGAGCACAGGGCTTTGCTTCTCAAACTGTTTGGTGCTCCCCACCCAAATTTATGCTCCGTGGTTCAGATTACCCACCTCACTGGGTCCTTGTGAGGATCATGTGAAAGTGCTTTCTTTATAAACTCTGAAGTGTCATCTAAACACAGATTATTTATGTTAGTTTAGTGCCATCAATCTGCACAGAAAATCCCAAGAGGCAGGTAAGGCAGGCATTATGAACTCCCTTTTTCGAGTTGAAGTAACACAGAGGACAGGGAAGAAAATGCAAGGCGTGGAACCAGAAAAGTCAGGGATGGCTCTTTTTCTGCAAGAATAGTAGATTTTACAAACTCTCTACCAATCCAAGAATTTCAAGTTTGAATAATATGGTTTGGCTTAAATTTATTTTTTCTAAGTCTCTAGGGATTTCTCCCTCTTCGCCTAATAAACAGGAAACTGAGTATAGCTATCAGTGGGGACAATGAAAGCCAAACCAAACAGAAGATTTTTTTTTTTTTTTTCCTGTGAGGATCAGGAGGGGCAGGTACGGAAACTTCTATGAGCAAAATGTTCTCTCACCTTTCCCTGAGGGGCAGAGCATTTTCTGAACACCAGAACATCTTTGTTCCTGCCCGCTCTCGAGTGGCTCTGCTCTAACCCAACATCAATCCCCTCTGTGAAGTGTCTTTGTCACTTGCAGCTTTAAGTACTGCCGCGGCTGCTGGCTGATGGAAAAGAGACAGTGTGTTGGGGTGGCCAGGAGCGCGATGGTGGCTAGAATTCCCCACTGAAGGGAACTTATCTTGATGAAAGGAGCCAGTGGCCAGACACTATGACTGGTTTTTCCCTTTGCATTAGCTACAGGGCACCGTAGCATTCAGAACCTGCTGGTCCACCAGCTAGCCAGCATAGCTGGGCTTTCTTGGGTAGGATCCCTGAGAGAAGAATGGAGAGTGCATGGATTTTAATTGGACCCATCAGTGCCCAGGAATGGGAGGTCATGCAGAAAGTAGCTCTCATTCAAAAAGGAAAACACTCCTAAAAGCACCGGGCAAGACCCATGCTAAAAGAAGAGGACATGGTTTTAGTGAGGCTGACCTAAGTCTGGGACTGTTCCCTCCGTGTCTTTGTCCTTGTGTGGTTCTGAGAAGTGCTGCTTCCTGCTCTCCAGAGTGTCTCTCAGATGTTACACAGGACACTGTGTCTGAGACCTTATAATGTTCTGATCCAGACTGCCCAGTAATACAATCCTGGACCACATTTACTGAGCACCTATTATGTGCTAGACATAATCCTACATGCATTGACCTCACTTTAATCTTGAAATCAACCCAACCATGCAGGTGTCCTCCTTCCCATTACACAGCTGAGGAAACTGAAACAGAGTGGTTCTATCACTTGCTTAGAGCCATTGGTAAGGAAGTGACTAAGATCTACCTCACTCCCATGCCCAGGTCCTCACCACCAAGCCACAGCCATGGCTGTCCTCAAGGCAGGATCCTGAGGTCCCAGTGAGTTCCTACCACACGGCCTGAGCAGGTGTTTGTGGCTGGGACCTATGTGTGGCTCTTACCAGGGCTCCCCATGAATGGCCAAATCAGGAATTCATTGCTCTCCTCAGCTGGTTGGCTGACTTTCCCAGGAAAGAAAGCTTCTCAGGGTTCCCAGGCATATGGTGATGTGTAAGGCCTTCACCTTTGGAAAGGGGGTACACTGACCAGAAGTAACTGGCCTTCAACAGTAGTATGTTGGGCTAAAAACAAAAATGCAAAGTCCTCTAACTTGGAGTGGTACAGTGTTCTAAGGGACACCTTCTATTAACATAGTTATATTTCCTGCCATGACATAGATGCCCAATATGTGTGACAAAGTTTTTAGCAATGCCATAAAATGGAAATAAGAACTGACTTCTTGGGTTGCCCACTTCTTGGGAATTCTAACCAACTGTGATATAAGCAGGGTTTTAGCCACATTGGAGAAGGAGATTAGGAGAGGATACTGTGGCTTGGGGACAGCAGTGTTTTGGATAAGGCATTGACCTTAGAATTGGACCTTAGTGGGAATGTCGATTGCCACAGAGATTGGTGTGGGAGGACTTTTGCAGGCATCAGAAGGACCTTTGCTCAGAGGATCTCGAGTTTTGCACCCTCGGGTCCTCTGTGAGGTCTTGGCTCTTTGTACTTCAGGTCTGTAGGTGTGACTTCACATCTTCCACTCGGGGGTTCCTGCCACTTGGCTGCTATGCCTTCCCCTCCTGAAGCTTAGCTACAAGAGCACTCATGGCGGAGAGCAACTAACATGGTTGCCCTCGTGGACTTGAGGTCCACACACATTTTTGTCACCTGCCATCATTCTGAAGGCTTCACAGTGTAACTACAGGGAGCCGGTTTCCATTTCCTGGGTCTCTGTGATGGGCCCAACTTCCCACAGGTCTGGCTTTGGCTTCAGGACAGAGATCCGTGTTGTGTCTCCGAGGCAATCTGTGACCTCCAAAATGATGGCAACAGGCCACAGAGTGTTGAGGGGCTTCTGCTTTCTCATTTGGGGGTCACCTGAGGGTGGAACCAGGGGGAAGAGCCTAGAATGGGAGTTTAGTATAAAAAGACACATACCTTTGGGTTGCCTTTTTTAAAAAATTATCATTACTATTGATTAAGGAAAGAGGAATATTCCTCTACCACAACACAAATGTGTGTGTGTGTGTGTGTGTGTGTTTTAACATTGCCTGAAATAAATGTTTTATACAAAATTCTTTTTGTGAGGATACAGCTATGGACATAATTAAAACACCATTTTAACAGTGGAAATGGTTAAAATGACTAGTGTCGGAGAAAGAAAACAGCCTCCTTCCCTTCGTATCAAGATGGCTGATTAACTTTACTGTTGCTGCTAAAAAATCTATCCCGAATCTTTTAAGGTCCCTGTCAAGAGCCTGATCTTTTGACTCTATTCCAAACTCCCCACATGGTAGACTCTCTTCTTCCATAATTGTTTCATGTGCCGTCAGCAGTATGGATGGACAGTATTTTAAATCTCTTAAGGTATTTCTATAAAATTTCTTTAATCTTGCTCGGGATAGACTTTTACGTCTTTTTCCCCCCGAGTCTCTGAATTGGGGCAGGCACAGAGTGGCCCTCACAGACATCTTTTGTATTTCTGATTCGAGTGAGATCTTTTGGATACCTCAATTGTGGAACAATTAGATTCAATAAAGCCAGGGAACAAAGGAAGGCCCGTTTATTCCTCCTCCTCTGGCTGCTCAAGAAGGCCCTGGGACTGTGTTTCTTTCTCTAATCTCCACCACTTTATTTCCAGATTACGGGATTGAAAGGCCTATCTTAAACCACAACAAAACCTGTACCTACATTAGCAATTAACATCAACTCCCTTCTACAATCATTCCATTTTCCCTCCTGCTGTTCTAGAAAAACCTGAATTAAAAAGCCTGGTGCTGCTCAAGGGCAATTAAGAGCACTGAGATGACAGAAGATCTTAGAGCCAGGGACAAAGTGGCCCTGGGAGGGATCTGGGCCCGGGCTCAAAGTCACGGTGGGAAGCGTGTGGCCCGTGCAGCCTGTGCTTTATGCATGAAGAATAAAAAGATTTTCATCACCCAGGATAATGCAATTAAAAAGTACACCACCAGAACCCACCCCATGCCAACTTGTTCAAAATTGGGCCTCAGACCCAGGGGCCGAATTGAAATGCGAAGCTTCAACATCTAGAATGAGCAGGGATGGGGGAGGTGGGGGCTGATCTTCCCCCTTGTGCAGACAGGTGCCTGTTAGCCGAACAGAGGGACATATGTTCATTGCCCATAGTAAGAAATGATTAGAGGACCTAGGATGGGTGGACCGGGGGAGACACAAGCAATGTCAGAGGAGACGCTAATTAAAAGCAGGATCTTGGGTCTCTTTGTCCTCTGCACTCAGTGTTTCTGCCCTGTGCTGTACACACACAATTTAACATGCACAGAGAAAGGAGAGCAACCATCTCTGATTGCCCGAAAATGCATAGCATTTGTTGTCCCAAAGGCCGCTTTGCCCAGGTGGAAATTGTTTTCCCGATTATAGTGCTTTGCCGATGTCCAGTGTGCAGTTGGGAATTTTTTTCTAATCTTACTGAGATGAGTGCCATTCAGGCTGCTGATTACTGACACAACAGAGTAATCATTCTAGATGATTGCCGTGACCCTGGGTTGGCAACAGCACTGAGGGAAGAGAAGGGCCCCCCTTCACTAACCAGAGTCCCTGGGGGTGGAAGCGAGGTGAGGTGCTGTAAGCGTGGCCTGCTTTCCATTGCAAGGTTCTACTGCCCCAGCAGAGATCTGGAAGGTCTCCTCCTTCTGCTGCAGGACATTCATTCTGCAGGAATTATACTTCTGGATCTGACTCCTGTCCCCAAGGTCACTCTTCACGGCATACGCATTCCACTAGCAGGTGGGACTAACCAAGTTGAACGTAAATCAGCAGGCATTGTCCTACAATTGGCTGTGAAGGACTCACCTAGTTTTGTTCCCATGAAAGTCTCAAAGCAAAGGGGCAATTTCAAGGTGCTCTTCTGCCCAATGACAAATTTTGTTTCTGCAATATGTGGTAGGAAAGAGTAGAGGGACAGGAAGAACGAGGCTCACCAACACAACGAAGGCAGCCAAAGAGGTTTGGGCTATGGTGATACTGACTGTTAAAATTACTGAGGGTCACCTCTGTGCCAGGTGCTAGGCTAAACCATCACATGCATTCTCTTTTTTAAAGATCACGGTAAGCCTGTAAAGTAAGTCCTTTCATAGGGTCCATTTTACAGCAGAGCAAAATTAAAGACACATGGCTAGGAAATGGCACGGCCAGGATTCAGATTGGTCAGTCTGTCTTTGCACTTGACCCCAGCTCCTAACCAGTATCTCCAGGCTGAATGTATGATGTATAAAGAGAGAACAAAGATTCTTGATGATAGGCCCATTTCTAGTTAACAAAACCAGATGAAAAATGGCCACCTCTAAAAATTTGTTATGAATGATTTATGTAGCCAGAGCAAATAATGGGCACTCCTAACCAATCACTATTTCTGTCTACACCTGCCTCCATAATGATCTCATACAGAGCAGCAGCTATGGGACCTCGGGATGGACAGTGGTTCACACTGGGAGTTTCTTGGGAAAGACACAGTTAGAACCTGAAACCTAGAGCACCAGCAGGTAATTGTTTCCAGGATGCACAGCTCAAAGTACACTTGGGAAGGTGGAAAAGGCAGGGAGGAGATGGAAGAAGGAAGGCAGAGGGAATTGCTTTTTAAAAGGTGCAATTCCTTTGGTGGAACATTTTTGTATCTATATAAATGGTATCAGGTGTAGAAGGAAGAGCCACTCTAAAAGCTAAATCCTCACTCTCTGTAGAATGAATAGTCTTCTTGTCTATACTCCATTGGCAATTAATGATACACCATCACATAACATTTTCATTACTACCAGCTTGTATTACTGTCTTCAACCTTTATTGTTTAATTCCTCATGTGTTATTGACCTATCTTCCTAAGTATATGGTAAGTTATTTGAGAGGAGAAAATGAAGTTTTTCAATTACTTTTAAGCTTTATAGCACCTAATAGACAACTCGGTCCATATCTATTGGTTGATGAACACAGATGCTTGTTCTCATTTTTCTCCTGGCTTAATGTAACAAAAGAAATTTAGCCTGAGACACAGCAGAGGGGCTCAGAGGAGAATGGCAGGAAGAGCTTCGTCACTACAACTCCAGCTACTTCATCCATGCACACATCCATCCATCTGTTGACCCATTTATTCAATGTTCCTACAACGATGTCAATGAAAAGTCTACAGATAAGCTCTCACAGCACCGTAGCAAGGAGGAGAGGATAGAGCCTGCTAATAATGAAGGGAAAAATGGAAATGCTTGAGGGCCTCAGTTTGCTACTGACCACATCCTCACATGATTTTCTGTTGACTCATTCATTATTCGTTGAATGTGTACATGTGTCAACAAAATAAAGACCCTATACTCGCAAAGCTTATGAACTAGTGAGTGAGAGAGACATTTACAAAATAATGCCAATGATTATTTAATTGTAAGCATAATGAAAAAGAAGCACAGTTTATATGGGAGTATACATGGAAGGAGGGTTTCTAATCTAGATTTGGCCAAGAAAATGGTGGCCAAAAAATTGTGTCCTGTAGACATTTCATTGACACTGAAATCATAGAGGCTGAGGGGGGTGGTAAGCCAAAGGAGAAGGGAGGAAATGGAGAACTCTAGGTATAGCAGTTGGGTGGCCTTGAAGTGGAAAAGAATTTGGCACAAAAGAAAAAATGAAATAACACAAGTGAGTACAGTATGGGGGTGGGAGTGGATGCTGGTGGAGCCAGGTGAGGCTAATGAGTGGGGTCCATGCAGGAGGTCCTGGGTATGGGTTTGCATTATTTTTGTCTTAGTTTTGCCATCTAGCATTCACCTTTTCTTTCTATTTGTGGGCATCTCCCACTGTGTGTGACATCTGAGGGACCCATAGCTCTACTCACCTGTTACGAAGAATAAAGGAGGGAGATCCCCCTTTTCCCATCCTCTGGCATTCGAGGCATGATCATGGAAACGATGTTTGTCCAGTTACTCTTCTCAGATAACCCTGAGTCTTTGAAACTGAAGCAAGAAATGCAGAGCCAAAGGAAGAGTACAGAATCCACTCATGGCAGTGGCATTCTGTGGCATCAAGCGGTAGCAGTAGCACTCTCTGCTGCCCTGTCCTTCTAGATTGTTCCTTCCATCTGGCCTCCAGAGCTCCATCTGTTCCTATTTTCTAAGCCACCCAGAGAGTCTGTGAGCCTGCTCTCATCTTCTGGACTCTGAACTCTGAGTTCATCAGAACTAATTCCAGTTGTTTGTAACCCAGATTCTCGAAAGGTATGTGACGCTAAAGAGGTTGAAGGGTTCTATCAAAGGTGTATTAAGAATGAATTTTAATTGGGACATTCCAGAAGTCCTTTATAGTTTTCAAACTACTTTCACATGACTCATTTGGTTTTTATAGCAACCAAAGAGGTAGGCACTATCATCTTCCCTGTATTCGACAAAAAGAGAACAGAGTTGGAAGAGTGAAAGTGATTTCTTTCCATTGTGAAACAGCTAATTAATGGCAGAACAAGTAGCAAAGACCAGGTCTTCCTGTTTCTTGTGCCTCACTCCTTCTGCTTCCTCTTGCAGTGGGGACAAGACCAGGGGCGCGAGAAGTGAGAGCAGGTGTCATGACTTCTGTGTCAGCAGAAGCACACACTGTCTCAGTTCCACATGTGAACTCACCTACAGACATTCTTGTAAACTCTGTACTCACACCCAACACTGTTCCTATTGGATCGTAGATCCACGTAAGGAAGAAGGTAGCTTCCCCAGAACACAGTCTGCCTGGAAAGACTTCTAAAGCACAAAGCTGCAGTTCGGAATGTGCAGGATGACAAACGTGTGTAGTTGCAGAGACAAGCATTCTTATTATGGAAAAGTTTGAAGCTTGAAATCGTAAGATGCAAAACCAAAAAAAAGGTGTGTCATTAAAAAGATTAAGTACAGTATTATGTAGCTGCTGAGAAGAAGCAAAGATCGGGAGTCAAAACACAGGCTTTGACTTGAGACCCAGAGACAATACTGACCTCGTAGGATTCTCATAAGGCTTGAACATGGTAGCACATGGGAAGTTCTTCGCATAAAACCCATTACAGGGCAGATACACTATGAGATGTTTGTTTCCTTGCTTTGTTTCCAAAGGCATTAGAAACCAAGTGGAGATCAGTCTCCCAGATTGTTAGGGGTCAGAGAAGATCTTTAGCACAGAGAACCACGGTCAGACTCAAATCTGTCACGCAGGGGTTATGGAGAGAGGCTAGGGCACCCAGAGGGACAGGGAGAAAGCAGCATCAGTCTCTTTTCTCATTCTCCAGACCAATCGTATTGCTGAGATTGCCTTTCTAATCATGTGTCTGGAGCTTAAATGACCCATTCAACCTGCAGGGGTGTGAACTGAAAGAAATTGGTGAGTTTCTGGGAGATAAAACACACGGAAATTCTTCCAACTTATAAAAAATGTTTAGATTTTTTTTTCTAAAATAAAATTGGTATGAAAAAAAATTTTTTTTCTTTTTCAGGGAAAGAAACAAAGGGTTTTTTTTTTTTTAAAAATCAATAAAGAGTATTTTCTTTTCTATGAAAACCAAATATTTTTCTAAAAGCAAATTTTATTTTCCCAAATATTTGACAAGAGCAAGCTGTAAAATTCTGAAGGAGTTTAGTCAGCTGTGCAGATTGACTTTTGAAGTGTAAAATAAACCTTTACTTAACAGATGTCAGGACTGTGACTTTGAGAGATAATGACAGTTTTTATAGTAGGTTGGTGACAGAATTTCTAAGAAGAATGAATAAAGTTTTGGTGCCAAGTTTGGGGAAAAAATGACAACATAATTATTAAAAATTGACTGAGTTGAGGAAAGCAAAAGTCAGTGTTTTAATTTGTTTCATTAGACAGCATAAGTTGTTCCATAAATATCAGCAAAATACATTTAACAAAAGGATAGGCTGTACCATTGGATAAGAATGAGAGTAAATCAAAGGCCTTACCTCCCTCCCAAACTACCATGAATGAAGGTGACTTAAAATAATTTCAAAGGTCAGGGCGCCTAGATGGCTCAGTTGTTAAGTGTCTTGGGCTTAGGTCATCATCCTGGGGTCCTAGGATTGAGCCCTCATAGGGCTCCCTGCTCAGTGGGAAGTCTGTTTCTCCCTCTCCCACTCCCCCTGCTTGTGTTCCCTCTATCACTCTCTCTTTCTCTCTGTCAAATAAATAAAGGCAACTTCTGCTGCCCTGTGTGATGCCTCTCAGCAATGATGCTTAGGACAGCAACTTTGGTTAGGGATCCTGTGCTTTTCTGGAGAGGAGGATTTTGAGAGTAAAAAAGCTAACTCCAGAATATTTTACCTGAAGGGCCAAAGCCAGAATCAGGAACTGAATATCCAGTTCCTCCTCCTTTTCACATTTACTGACTTATGAAATGGTTTGGTGAGAATCAAACATCTTGATATTTGATTTGTATTTGTTCTCGATTTTTTTTCTTTTTCTGCCTTTTGTGGGTTTAATTAAGGTGTGTAGGTTTAATTAAGCAATTATAATTCAATTTCATCTCCTCTACTGAATTATTTAACTTCTTTAAAATAATTATTAGTGGTTGTCTTAGGATTTACAATATACTTTTTTAAATAATTTGTGTCTGACTTCAAATAAATTCTACTGCTTCATGTGTGGGGTAAGCACCTTTAGAACAGTCTATTTCCAATCCCTCCCTCCCACTCTCTCCCAAATTGTCATTAATTTTACTTTTACACAGGCTGTAAATATGCAATACATTGCTATTACTTTTTGCTTTAAATAGCTGTCTTTTAGAGGAGTGTCTGTGTGGCTCAGTCAGTTAAGCATCTGCCTTTGGCCCAGATCATGATCTCAGGGTCCTGGGATCCAGCCTGGTGTCAGGCTCCTTGCTTAGCAGGGAGTCTGCTTCTCCCTCTCCCTCTGTCCCTTGCCCCTGCTTGTGCTTTCTCTCTTTTATTTTATTTTAAAATATTTTTTAAACTATTTTAAAATTTTATTTTAAAAGATTAAAAAAGATTTATTTTAAATTTTTATTTTAAAATAAATCTTTTTTAAAATAGTAATCTTTTAGAGAAATCAATAAAAGATTATATTTTACTTCCTTTTATTCTTTCTCCAGTGCTCTTCATTTCTTTGTGTAGATCCAAGTTTCTGAGCATGTTCATATCCCTTCTGCCTGAAGAAGCTCCCTTAACATTTCTTATGGAGTAAGTTGGCTACCAAGGCACTTATTCTTTCAGCTTTGGTCTATTTGAGAAAGTCTTTGTCTCAAGTTCGTTTCTGAAGGCTATTTTTTGTGGATATAGAATTCTGGGTTGACAGTTTCCTTCAGCATTTCAAACATGCCACACTATTTTCTTCTTACTGTATGTTCTCTGGTGAGAACATGCTGGAACTCTTGTCCTTGCTCCTCTATAGATAATGTGTCTTCTTCTTCATCATAATCTTCTTCTTCTTCTTCTTCTGTTAAACTCTAGCTACCTTCAGGATTTTCTTATTTTGTTGGTTTTCAGCAGTTTGAAGAAGATATGCCTAGATGGTTTTGTGTGTTTATTTTTGTATTTATCCCATTTGGTATTCTCTGAGTTTCTTGAATTTGTGATTTGGTGTTTGTTACTCATTTTGGAAAATCCTCTATCATTTCATCAAATATTTCTTCAGCTCCATGCTCATTCTCTTCTGGGATTTTAGTCATGCATATTTTAGATCATTTAATATCATCTGAAACTGTTGGCTGGTATATTCTGGCCCATACCCCTCTCCCACTTTTTTCTTCTGCATTTCATTTGGAAAATTTTTTTTGACCTATATTCAAGTTCACTGATTCATTCCTCGTCTCAATCAAGCCTACTGAGCTCATGAAAGGCAATCTTCATCTCTGTTATCGTGGTTTTGTTTTCCAGCATTTCCATTTTACTCTTTTTATTGAAGTACAGTTAATATGCAATGTTAGATTAGTTTCAGGTGTATAATGTAGTGAGTCAACAAGGGTAGATATTATCTTGTGCTCACCTCAAGTGTAGCTACTATCTGTCACCACAGAATGCTATTATAATACCATTGGCTGTATTCCCTATGACCCCGTGACTTACTGGTACCCTAACTGAATGTCTGTATCTCCAACTCCATTTAATTATTTTTCATGGTTTTCTTCTCCTTGCTGACATTACCTATCTGATCTTGCATACTGTCTCCTTTTTGTTAAATATATTAATAAGTTATTTTAGATTCCACTTCCGTGTCATGTCTTAGTCTGATTGTGATGGTTGCTTTGTCTCTTCAGACTATGTATTTTCTTGCCTTTTCTTAGTCTGATAATGGTTTGTTATTATTTGAAACCTGAACATGTAAAATCTAGTAGATACTGAGATCAATAAATTTTGTGCTTGGAGCTAAACATCTCATTTTTGCTGCTAGTCCTTCCCTAGCTTACTTTAAATAAAATTGACTACAACATTGTATACATTTAAGGTGTAAATGTGATGATTTCATATATGTACATATTATAAAGTGATCACGATAATAAGGTTAGTTAACATATACACCACCTCACATAATTACATTTTCTTCTTTGTGGTGAGAACACTCAAGATCTGTTCAAGTGTATAATGCAGTATTATTAACTATAGTCATCATGCTAAACATTAGATCCCCTTTACTTAAGCATCTTACACCAGAAATTTATTCTCTTTAACCAATATCTCCCCATTTACCCAATCTCTGGCAAGTCTATTATGTTTAGATGAACTTAACTTTTATTTGTTTATTTTTTAGATTCACATACAAGTGAGAACATACAGTATTTGCTCTCTCCGGCTGATTTATTTCACTTCCCATAAACCTCTCAAGGTCCATCCATGTCATCACAAATGGCAGGATTTCTTTCTTTCTCATGGCTGAAAACATTCTGTTGTGTACACTTATCCACATTTTAAAGGTCTATCTGTGAATGGACACTTAGGTTGTTTCCATATTTCAGTTATTGTGAATAATACTGCAATAAAATGGGACTGTAGATATCTCTTTGAGGTGATCACAGTTCCTTTGGATACATACCCAGATGGGATTGCTGGACCAGATAGTAGTTCTACTTCTAATTTTTTGAGGAACCTCCATATTATTGCCATAGTACTGTTGAATTAGATACTAATTTAACAGACAGATCTAACAGCATTTTGGTGGGGAGTTTAGTGTTTTCTGTATATAAGGTCATGTCACTTGCAAACAGAGATAGTTTTACTTCTTCCTCTCTGATTTGGATGTCTTTTATTTCTTTTTCTTGCTTAACTGCACTGGCTAAGACTGTCAGTACTATGTTGAATAGGAGTGGTGAGGGAAGACATAATTGTCTTGTTCTTAATCTGAAAGGAAAAGGGCTCAGCAGTTTATCATTGAATATGTTGGTTACCTGTGAGTTTGTTCTATTTAGCCTTTATTATGTTGATGTGTGTTCCTTCTATATCTAATTTGTTGAGAGTTATCTTAAGAGAGTGTTGAATTTAGTGAAATGTTTTTTCTGCATTTATTGATTGGATCATATGATTTATTCCTTCATTCTATTAGTGTAAGATATCACATTTATGGATTTGCTTATTTTGAAATGCCCTTACATCTCAGAGATGAATACCACTTGATCATCATGTTTGATCCCGTCAATCTGCTGTTGAACTCAGTTTCTTAGAATTTTGTTGAGCACTTTTGCATCTGTACTCATCAAGGATATTGGACTGTTGTTCTCTTTTCTGGTGTCCCAATCTGGCTTTGGTATCAGGGTAATGCTGGTCTCATGCAATGAGTTTGGGAGCATTCCTTTATCTACAATTTTTTGGAGGAGTTTGGGAAATTTGGCATTAATTCTTCTTTAATTGTTTACTAGTAAAAATTCACTAGTGAAACCATCTGGTGTTGGATTTTCTCTTTCAGGAGGTTTTGATTATTGAGTCAATCTCCTTACTCATGATTGGTCTATTCAAATTTTCTATTTGTTCATGATTCTGTCTCAGTATGTTGTAAGTTCCTAAGAATTTATCCATTTCTTCCAGATTATCTAATTTGTTGGAGTATAGTTGTTCATGCTAGGTCTTTCACAGACTAAGTGTAGGGTTTTGTGTTAATATTGTCAGGAGTTTGGGCTGTGTTTAAAGGTTGCTGTTGTTACAATCATCTCTAATGCCCCATGATCTCAAATTCCTTTAATGATAGCTGTGTTAGGAAATGAGTTAATTGGCCAGGACTTTCTTCTCAATGTCTATTTTTCCACTTGACTTCGAGTTTTCCTTCTTTCTGTTCACCAGAGAGAATCTGTCTCATTGGAGTGATCTCAGATATACATTTTACTCAACACTTGTTAGCATGGTGGTGGAGACTGGAGGAGGGGGCATTCTCTGTTGCTCATGAAGCTTCAGTGTGAGGTGAGCATTATGGATTCGTATCTTGAGAGTATGGCATTTGCCAGTATGCTGCCCCTCAACCATCTTTAGTCCTAGATCTAGCCTTGACTTCTGGCACTTTCCCAGGGTAGAGTTTTACTTAGTTTTCTCTTCTCTTCCTTCAGCTACTGTGGATTTTCTCCAGTGCCCTTAACTGGCAATTTTTACTATTCTTCTTCCTGAAAATTAGAACTTTTGTTCCACAGAAGAGATACTAGAGATGAATCTAGACAGAGTTTCAGCAGTGAATACTACTTCCTTCCCCCAGTCAGCACAATGAGAAAATTTTTAAGTCTTTTCCATCTTCTGAGTCCCTGGTGGTGTCCATGGAGGAAAGGACTGTGAGGAGGTAAAAATCCCTCTATGTCTACTACCCAGAGACTTCACATCCATATGGCCTTGAGTAATTCATTAAAAATTTTGAGCTCAATATTTTTTTTTCTCACTCATGTGGCATGCAGTGGCACTTGTTCTCGGTAAGCAAGTGCATGAATTCTGTTTCTTCTTGTAGGCACAGTTGTCTCCCTGGATTTGAGGTTATTCCTTTGCCCTGCCATACCAGTTCTCCAATGGGCTCAGGAAAAGTTATTAATTTTGTTTGGTCAGTGGTTTATTATTTTTTCCCCTTAATTGTAAGGGTGGAAGCAAATCTCTATCCAGTTCTCTAATTCTCTCAGCTGAAACCACACAGCCCATGTATTAATTTTTAATGCTGAACCAAACTTGATTTCTGGGAATAGCTCCATTTTGCCACAATGGTCATTTTGTGTGTGAATATGTGTGTATTTGAATTCACTTTTGAATATATATATATTTGAATTCACTTTGCTAATATTTTATAAAGGACCTTTTTATATTTATGTTCATGACTAATACTGTTTTGTAAATTTCTTTCCTTACAATTTTTTATCAGGTCTTTGTGTTTCAGTTATTCCAAATTTCTTAAATGAGTTGGAAATTGTTCCCTCTTCTCTTAGTTCTAAGAGTTTGTGCACATTTTCATCATTCCCTGCTTCAAAGTTTCATAAAACCCACCAATGAAACTGTTGGGGAATCAGTGTATCTTTGTGGGAAGATTTTTTTTTATTAGAAATCCGATTTATCCAACAGATACAGGATAAGTCAGATTTTTAATTTTTTCATCAGTTTTAGTAAGTGGTATTTGTCAAGTAATTTGTCCATTTGTTCTAAATAATTATATTTATCATAAAAATTTGTCATCATATTTACCTTGTTGCCTTTATAATGACTGTAAGATCTAGTTAGATTACCCTCTTCTTTTAATGCCAAGATGGGTATAATCTACTCCGCCCTTTTTGTTGATTATTTGTTCTAGGGACTTAGCCCTTTTGTGGGCCTTTTGAAAGAATCAATTTTTGGCTTTATTAATGTCTTCTATTGTTTGTCTGAATTCCATTGAGTTTTATTATTTCTTTTATTCTGCTTACTCTCACTTTTAGTTTCTCTTCTTTTTTCCTAACTAAAGTAAAAACTTAGGTGATTTAAATTTTTTCTCCTTTTTATTAAGGCATTTAAAAATGATAAATTTCTCTTGAAGTACTTCTTTAGCTATAGCCTACGAATTTTGAAGTGCTGTGTTTTCCTTGTAAATCAATTCAAATTTAGTATTCTCACTTGTAATTTTAAAAAATTTAGTCCATAGATTTTTTTTTTTAGAAATACCTTATTAACTTTCTAAATATTTTTGCCTTTCCTAGGTATCTTTTTCATTTCTTACTTAATCTATTATTGTCAGAGATCATATAGTGTAAGATTTCAATGTTTTGGAATTGGTTAAATTTTATTTTATGGTTCAATATATGATCTATGTTGGGCCAGATACAGTCAAAAAGAATGTGCATTCTGAAGTTGTTTATAGTGTTCTATAGATATCTATTAGTTTAGATGGTCGATTGTGTTTAGACCTTCTGTATCTTTACTGGATATAAATATATGATTTATAAATGCATAAATCATATATATATATGATTTCATAATTACTGTGAGAGAATGTTGAAATCTTTAACTATGATATGAATTTGTCTCTCTCTTCCTTTATCTTCACCAAGTTTTGTTTTGTGTTTTTTGAAGGTATGCTATTAGATCATTATGTATATAGGATTATTATATATTCCTGATGAAATAGATTTTATTATCAGCATAAATCATTCTTCTTCAACTTTAGTAATACTCTTTTCCCTGAAATTAATTTGGTCTCACCTTAATATAGCCATGCCTGCTTTACAAGGTTTATGGTTTTAATGAAATATCTTTTTGCATCCTTTCAGTTTCCAACCTTGACTATATCTTTATATATAAAATAAATCTCATATAGTAGTACATAGTAGGGTCTTGCATTTTCCAAATTCATTTTGACAATCTCAACCTTTTTATTTCATCATTTAGATCATTTGCTTCATAAAAGCAGGAGCAAGGGCTTCTTTTTTCCCCTTAGTCTTCTTTCCTTTTGGCACCTTGGATAGTTGAAGGAGAGGGCTCTTTATTTCTTAAAATATTATCATTCACTTCTTCTGGGATTCTAATTCCAATAGAAATTAGAAATTATATATTGTGCTACAGATTTCCAAGGATCTTTGCTTTTCTTCCACCTTTTCCTCTTTCAGACTGAGTTATTTTTCAGACTGAGTTATTTTTATAGTCTGTCTTCTTGGTCCTGACTCTTATTTTACTTTCAGTCTACCATTAATTATTTCTGCTGAATTAAAAAAATTCTAAGCCATTGTAGTCTTTTGTCAAAGAATTCCATTTCCTTTTTTCTTTCTCTTTCTGTTTCCATCTCTCTGCTCAGATTCTCTAACAATTCATAATTAAGACAATATTTTCTTTAAAGACTTAGACAATTTATCATATCTGTTTTATTGTTACTGTCTTAACTCTAACATCTGCTTTACCTTGAGATATTTACCTGCTTTTTTCTTGACTATTGGTCACTTTTTTTTAAACGTCTAGTAGTTGTTATTACATTCTCAATAGCATAGATAATACATATTAGAGTCTTAAGATTCTGTTATCTTTATCCTAGAAAGTGTTGATATTTATTCTTATAGGCCATCCAATGACTAACTAATTAAGTTGAATTTGTGTAGAGATGGTTTCCTTTAGAGTTTTTTTTAGGTCATATCTGGGGTAGACCTTCCTCTGGGATATGATTCTTATTGCTAAAATACATGGGTTTTTTTGTTGCTGGATGCCAAAGTGTTAGCAAGTTCTTTCCTTTCCTACTGGACTGGATCTCCAACATCTTCCAGCATTGCTCAAATTCTGGTAACTTAATTTCACTTTCTACTCTATTGCTGCTCTCCAGGAAGCCATTCACTGCTCACCTTGTGCATACTCAGCTAAACCCTTAGCCAAGAACTTGTGGAGAGACCACATGGAGACTTCTGGGATCTACTCCACTGCACGGCTGTCCTTCCCAGCACCCTGCATGATGGATTCTAGTGACTTTAAAAGCCTTATACTTGATTTCTACTTTCTCCACTCAGAAAGATCATCATGCTTTGCTTGGGCTCCAGCTCCCTGTGCCAGAGTCAGGTTATTTTCCCTAGACAGAGAGTTGGCATGATTGTAAGTCTATCTTCTCTCAGGGATAGCAGCCTGGCACTAACTGTATTTCAATTCAAGCAACAGTTGCCTCATATATTTTGTCCAGTTTTATAGTTACTCTCAATAAGAGAGTTAGTTTTGCATCATCTACTGAATCATGGACGGAATCAGACTTCCCTGGCTGAGGATTCTTAAATGTAATCTGATTCTTTACCGAGACATATGGTTCTTTGATCTTCCTGTAATTACCAGGCTACCTGTATTATCTTGACTATTCCTTGCCATTGACTACTCCTCCAACCAAAGCTTTGTCTCTCAAAAGTCTTCTCTTCCTTTCCCTTTTTAACTCATGAAGAAATCACGAGATCATTTTTTGTGGAGTGGATGTATATGACTTTAAGATCTAAAAATGGGATAGGTTAGTGGCAAAAAGTGAACTCAACTTTAACATACCTTTAAAGTGTCTATATCATATGAGTGCTTGGCTTTTCATCTCCATATATCACATAATTCACATTTATTGATAAACCCTTGGATTCTCTTAAGCCAATAACAGTTACAGAATAGGTTTTTGGGGTGTAGAAGAGAAAACTGTGTCCTGAGAAGTTTGCTTACTTTGAGGGTGGTAATAAGCCTACTTTTACATTGTCATTTCCATTCAGAGTAATTTGTGTAAATATTGGCATCCATCAATTTCCTTATTTCCTTTCCCTTTTCCTTCTTTCTCTTTCCCTTTCTTTTATTTCTCCTTCAATCACTATTTACAAGCAGACTTTTAGGTGCTTGGAAGCCTAAAATAACAATATCTCTTGGGGTATTCCACAGTTTCTTAAACCCGCAGCATTATCTTAAATTTCATGACAGGACTAAAATATCTCCCCAGAATTTTGCCATCTTTCTAGGAGCAAAAGTAATGACAGTGATATTGGATGTCTTCTGGTCTCTGGCCTCAATGATCAAAAGTAGGTACTTCAGCAGCTTACCTAGGAATCCCTGTGAACTATCAGATAAATGATTCACATCAATAAAAAGTACTCCTGGGAGGTCTCTCCAAGAGGAACAATGAATCAAAACTTTGCTGTTTAATAAAGGACATCTACTTTGTTCAGATATGCTCTGCATTTTTATTTATTTATTTTTCTATAGGGAGATTTCTAGTTTTTATTTGAAAACATCCCAGGATGGATCTAATTGTCTAAGGAATAATGCAAAATTCTTGAGATGGTATTAATTTGTAGGACTTGGTTAACACATGTAATTGTGTTCTTTTTCTTTATTCTACATCTATATCTTTTCATATTAGTAATTCAAAGTAATATATAGTGATAGAGGTAAAGGTGTATATCATAGTAGTCTCTCACGTAAGGGATTACTTTCTTCCTTTTACTAGTTTATTTTTTTAATTACACTAATTATACTTTAATATAGACTTACTATTCAAAATATAAACTTACTATTCACACTCCATAATCAGAGTAAAGCATTTCCTTAATTTCCTCTCTCAATTCGAATGGATTTCTTTTACTATATATGTATTTTATTTGAGTCCAGTTTAAATTTTTAAAATGTGTTGAAAAGCACCTCTGGGTGTGTGGGAAACATCTAAAAATTAAATAACAATGAGGCTTGTAATTCCCAAGAACTTGGAGATCCCTCCCCTATACTCTCAAAGCTTGATCCCTCTCTGCTACTCATTATATGGTGTCATCTTGACACTTAGAAAAATTATCTATAGCAGTCATCTAAGCTACAATGAAACTTTTTTTGTCTATAAAATATTTCACTTGCCAGATCTTCTGATCCTGAGTTCAGTGTTCATACTTTATACCAAGGAAACTCATTTTCACTTTTGCACCCCTTTTAAGGTCTCGAACGTTCTTAAAATTCAATAGCGGAATATAAGCATTCGTCAGTTTTTTAGAGACACAGACTCTATTATTTTCTTTCCATTTTTTGTTTTGTTTTCATTGCTGTAGAAATCTGTAGCAATTTTGAGACAATTTATTGTCCACACACTAAGTAAAGGATGGATCAATGACTTCTTTACCCATTCACTTCACTCTGTGAGCAAGAGATTGTGCTGAGCGCATGCATGTGGCACACGGTGTAATATTTCCAGCTGTGCCTCCAAATATGATGCATGAAAAGGAAAACAGACGCACATTGGCCTTTGGGAATTAATTCATAGCTACATAGGAATGCAAGGTACAGGGAACCCCCACCCCCATTCCTGCAGTTAATAAATTTGTGGGCAGATGAGATAGAGGAGGCCCATGCTCTAAGGCCAAACCCAAAAAGGCTGTTTCTGACTGTTCCCAGCCTAATCCCTTTTGAGTTTCACAATCATGAAGGGTTTCGTGATTATTCTGTCTACAGCATTTCTCTCTTCTGCAGGAACTCACTGTGTGAAGGTTGCAAGGACTTGCCTTGTAGGGGGAGGGTAGCGTCTTTGGTAAGTTGGTCTCCACTAGCTACAGTGCAAAGGCCTTCAAGACCATTCATGTAGTAGCATATCAGGTTCTAATCAACTATAGACTCTATACATAATCCTTCCATTGGATTCAGAGTCCAGATTATGAGTAGACATTTTGGGTTTGTCACTGATGAAGGATTCCTCTAAAAGGAAGGATAGCATTTGAGCTCGGGCATGTATAGTTTATTACTAATTTTACTCTCTTGATTTACAAGGTTGTTAATAAATCATGACCTGATTTGCGTTAGTTCGTGGGTATAAGAAGAGAATCAAAATGAGGAAAGAAGAGAATTCACCCTCTGCAGTACTGTGTTTCGTGAACAGTATGAAAATCCTATTGGTGAGACATGTGACTCTTTTAGTCATTCTTCTATAAATACGGAGCCAAGAGCAACCCACCGCAAATATTTAAACTCAATCAGACCAGTTATTAGATGTCATGTAAATAATGAAAGGAAAAAGATGAGCTGGTTTAAATCATAAATAATGAAAGGAAAAGTATCAGCTGACTTAAATTCTTTTTCTTAAATAGTCTGTGTAATTAGAAACAGACATTGTCTCTCTCTCTCTCTTTACCAACTTTTTAAAAAAGTCAAAATGCTATGCCTTCTATAAGTTCTCATTTTTAAAAATTTGGGGGGTATATAAAAATCTATGCAATTGCAACTTTTCATTAGTCAAATAAAGACCAAAAACTAATTTAAACTAAATATACAAATCTATTAAAATACAAAGTTAAGGATTAACTCCCTCTTTATAATTGTAAGTAAACTACCCCTTTGTCAGGGATATTTGTTTTACCATCTTTATTTCAGAAATATTTCATAACCTCTGTGAAGAATTCATTTACTATGTTGAAGATATGGTTGTTCCTACAACTCCCTAAGAATTTTTTTTTTTTAACTTAGGGAAATAGAAGCACATGTGAGAAAAAAGAAAATCCAAATAAGAATAAAATAAAATAAATAAATACAAATAAAATTAGGAATAAGAAAGAAGTTTTAAATACTATACAAATAAAAAGGATAAAAGGGTGATATGAGAAAAAAACTACTAAGTAACATTAGAATTATACTTCACACCATTTTTATGGTTAACAAGAACAACAACAACAACAAAAACGTTTGAGGGGATGATAATTTTGTCAAGTTGGAGGTAAATTTTACTCAGAAATAAACAAAATGACAGTAGTTTCAAAATATTCCATGCCCGTTATTTTTAAATAAATATTTATTTATCAATTTGATTTTTCTGATTTATTTGATTTTGATTGATTTGATTTGTTTGATTTATTAATTCTCCCAGACTCCCTGGGGAGTAGAGAGCCCCATGCAGGGCTCCATCCCAGGACCCCTGGATATGACCTTTAACCAACAGAGCCACCCAGGCTCGCCTGTTCCATGCCCTCTAGTTCTGACACTCTAGCCTGATAAAGAAATGTTACCTTAGCAATCCTTGTCAGTGCTGCTAGCACTACAAATGGTGAAAAATGTTGCTGAAGGAAAACCACCAGCAGGACCAACAGGTTCATCAGCCCGAGGCTCTGTGCTTCCACTGCTCATCGTGGCCTGCGCGTTTTTCAGCGTCTCACCTCCACAAATGAGCACCACTATCTTCAGCCCCCAGTACATCTGTCGTACAAGCTTCCGATCAGAGCATAGAAATAGGGACAAATGCCACCCTCTCCCGTGCACTTGCTGCTCCACCAACTGTTAGCAATTGCCTGGCATGTTTTCTACTTTCTCAGTCTCTCAGTTCCTGTGTTTCTGGAAGGTAGCTGACAGGTAAAGAGTACGATTTTCTTGCCAAAATCCCCCCCACTGTGCAAGAAGCGATTTGCTGTTCTCTAGAAATAAACAGAGATCATAAAGAAAAATATGGAAACAGGAGAAATGTGTCGTAACACTCTAAGGCTGAAAATGAACTCGAGAGCCCATTTCATCCATTCAGACAGCCAGACAGCCATTCATTCATTTATTCACTCACCAGATATATTTTGAGTGGATTGTGCAGGGAACTGATGTTTAAATGGATAAGTAATGGGGCGCCTGGGTGGCTCAGTCCATTACGTGTCTGCCTTTGGCTCAAGTCATGATCCTAGAGTCTGGGGTCAGCTTCCTGCTCTGTGGGGAGTCTGTTTCTCCCTCTGTCCCTCCTCTCCGCTTGTCCTCTCTCTCTCTCTCTCTCTCTCTCTAATAAATAAATAAAATCTTTTAAAAATGGAGAAGTATCAAAAATAATGACTAGGAAGGTACAATTGAATAGGGAAAAATGAGTAACTACTTTCCTTTTATTACATTATTATTTTAGAGAACCTGCGTCATATGAGTTGTTTTGGTTTTTTTTTTTTTTATTTTTTTAAATTTTTTTTTTTTTAAAGATTTTATTTATTTGACAGAGATCACAAGTAGGCAGAGAGGCAGAGAGAGAGAGAGAGGAAAGCACGCTCCCCGCTGAGCAGAGAGCCCGATGCGGGGCTTGATCCCAGGACCCTGAGATCATGACCTGAGCTGAAAGCAGAGGCTTTAACCCACTGAGCCACACATTTGGTATTTTCATGTCGCTCCCAGCAATGAGTATTTCAGTCAGCATGAATGTGAGACAATGACTAGTTACTGACTACCTTGTGACACATAGGTGAAAGATGTGAGGATAGGGACAAAGGGTCACCTTTTTTAAAGGCCAGATTAAGCATAGCATTGGGTGAGCTGAGACAGGAGGAATCATTGACACAAGGGAAGAAAGGCATGGGAGAAAGCATATATGTGCCCATGCTTATCCACGATCAAAGAAAAAAAAAAAGCCTCTCTTAGAAAGAAGTCAAGATTCAAGCAAGTTGGTGAGAAACACTGGAGATTCCCCACTCATTTCTGGCTAGTGATCACTTATGTCTCAGTAGCCACTTCCTCTCTGTCCTGGAGTTGACTTTGGGACTCAACTGCAACCAAAGTATTAAAACTGGAAGAGAACTTACACCTCTCAGATAGGAAATCTGTTTATTTTACACAGAGTCCCAGGGAATGACCTACACACAGCCCCACAGCCGGTGTTGATATTTAGGATATAGATTTCCTAATGTCTGGCCTTGTTCTAAAGGGATCCTTCATAGGCATCTTCTGAAAAAGTTACCCAACACTCTCTTTCAATTTGGAATGAAGGTGTGTTATCTAACAAGGATTGTCTTGGAAGACGAATTACATGGAAGGCCATTCTCCTCCAGATCTCTTAGCTTCAGTCAAATCCAAGAGTGTGCTGACGCTATTGGTTCTGGCTCACCAAAGCCTTTGTTGAATTTCTAGCAGTTGTGCCACAATCCAGATGACATCATTTTGGCAGCACGTGTCAGTCAACACCGCAAAAAGCAGTGCTGGAAAGCCAGTTGTCAAACATTGCAAATAGTTCCTAAATTTATAATTGAATAAAATATTCACTGCATCCATTTTGAACATTCTTTCAATGGACCAACTCTGTCCAGCAATAGCATGGCCTGAATAAAATAACCACACTTAATAAATATTAAATCATATGAGCAGTGGTTTTCTTTTCTTTCCATTGAGTCACTTCAAACTGCCTGTGAACCACCCACTTGAATAATAAAAGGCTTGAACTTGAAGTCAACACTATCTGTGGACTTGGTCTCTGAAAGCTTAAATGCGTACTTCATATCCAAACGCGGCGAACAACTACAACTGGAATGGCTGGGATCCTAAATGTTTACTTCAGTGCTGGTCCTTTGCCTTCTCCCTCATCTGAACCTACAGACCATTCCAGGATTGGGAAAATTTCCTTACGGCCAGAAAGACTGTGTGCTTCTTCCCACACCTACCTCAGTATAGTGAATACAATATACCACTCCAGAAAACACAAGTCTTGCTCAGACAGAAGACTTCTAGTTTTACCTGATTTCTTGAAATGGCAATTTAATGGAATTTTTGGTGTATAATTATGTATGTTAAGTGATCTCGAGTCACTACATTTACTATTGTAAAATGATCTGGTCATTTTCTTCTTCATATAAGGAACAAACAATTTGAATTCGCCATAAAATAGAAGCCTCCCTGGCAAATAGTAGTTAGTGGTGGACGGCTTTTTAAGTCTAAATGGTTTTTCCTATTTGATTTACTTAATTGAGCTAATGGGTCTTAGGATCGGCTGAATAGTCCGGTAGCTAAAGTCATCATTAGCTATTTTCTTGGCTAACGCAATAATGACCCTTAAATTGTCTCCAGTATTTCCAATTACCTTTGAAAACATGTGGAATGTCAGAAGCCCTAATAGGAAACATGTATGATATGATGTTTATGGGAAATGTTTTTCATAACTAGTAGCTCTCCCAAAGTCCTTTTAGGTATCAAGAGAAAATAGTGAAACAAATCACAGAACAAAACAGGGAAGAATCTGAACAGAGGATTTTGTCTTGAGAAATACTAGAATCAGAGGATACTGGAATGATTTAGAAATTCTCTAGTCCAATCATTTCATTTTATGGTTGAGAAAACCGAGGCTGGAGATGGTAATTACCTTATAAAGATAACATAGCTAACAGGTGGCAGCCAAAATTAGAACTCATTTTTTTCCATTGAAAAGTGTATTTCTTGAACTAGTCTATTAAAAACAAGCTTTACCTAAGAGGCACTTAAAGAAACTCCAAATCCCAAATGGTTTAAGGCCTTCCCCATTCTATCTCTCCCCCTTTTCCATGCCCCCCCTTCTCATAAACATAAATTCCAATTCATTCTCAGCGTTATTATAAAAACACCGAACTAGCTGTGGAGGATGGGAGAAGCAACAGTATAAAGGCATGAGTGAAACAGCCTGGTGAGGATGCTGTATTGTAGTACAGACAATCTAAAGCAGTAAAGAAGGAGAGATCAGAGTTGGAGGAAAAGCGCCGAGTGTGGGTTGAGTATGAAAGCAGCCTGCCAGCCCCCAGATTCTAAGGTGAACCGTTAGTGGTATGTTATGGGCTGATATTTCACAGATGGGCAATTTTGTGCTGGGAGTCATCTGGTTTGGGGGTCCAGTCCTGGGGTTTCATCATTTTTTCCCCTCAGTGCAGTGAAATTCAGGGATAATGTTTATTAAGCAAACTCACAAACGAATGACTGTCTGTACCTGAGCTTATCTTGTTAAATCACAATGTGGAAAATCATTGCCATGGGGCCTGGAATACCTGTCAGCTGGTCCTCACATTTTCTCCCCTGTAGCAAAATCTAAGAGCTGCTCGAAGCAATGGCTATGCATTATTTATTATTGTATGCCCAGCACCCGGGGTAATGTTTGTCACATCGAAGGTGTTTGAGAAATATACAGTGAGTGAATGAGTAAAGGAATGGTTTACCAGAAGGCTTCTGGTTGTGCATGAATCTGGATGAGAGTTAGATGATTCTAAGGAATGTTATCTCACAATTCCAAGTGCATATAGAGGCTGTGAAAGACCTTCCCTACATTCCCTGCACCCAATCAACTCGAATAATGCCCGGGTCACATCTCTTGGCTTCAAAAGTGTAAGGATCCTAATTTATACCAAGGTGAACTCATTAAGACAATACAGTCCTGTGAGGACACTTGGAAACTTGGAAGCTGGTCCTCCTTGGCCACACTCTACCCTTACCACCTACCTCCACGTGAAACTGTCCCAGTCTATTACCTGAGGAAGCCCTCTCTTCTGCAGGACTCCATATCCCAAGCTAGCAGAATACCCGCGCTAGCCATCCAGGATAGCTTCCACCTTCATAAGCTCCTAGGGGAAATGTTTCCAGCAGGGTCATCTCGAATTCCAAGATGACTGAACTCTTTGGTGAATGTTACCCTCCAAACTACCCAAAGCAACCTATCAACAAAATAAATTGCACTTAGAGCAGCCAATCCTGGGTGAGCGGTTCTTTTCAATTTTTCCCTTTCCATTTAAAAAGTAAATCTATTCTTAAGTAAATCATAGTTGATTTTTTTCTTTTAACTTTAAAATTACTTACAGTAAAATTGACTTTTTGTATACATTTCTACAAATAAGAATGCAT
Organism: Mustela lutreola; assembly: GCF_030435805.1. Taxonomy (NCBI): domain Eukaryota; kingdom Metazoa; phylum Chordata; class Mammalia; order Carnivora; family Mustelidae; genus Mustela; species Mustela lutreola. The sequence goes on along the minus strand of NC_081297.1, from coordinate 32,185,723 downwards.
GTCACCCTCAGCACAATCAGGAAACAGAGCGGTCTCATTAGTCTCCCCCAAACCCCTCATGCTAGCGTTTTATAATCTGGCAGCACGCATAGAGTTTCTGTCACTAATGTTTGTCTTTTCGGGAATGTTACATAAATGGAATAGTATAGTATGTAACCTTTGAGACTGGCTTCTTTCTCTCAGCATAATGTCTTTTTAATATTCACCAGAATTGTTGCCTGTATCATAGTTCCTTCCTTTGAATGCCGGATAGTATTCTTTTATGTTGGAGGTATCACAGCTTACGTATCCAGCCCACCTGTTGAAGGAAATTAGAGTTGTTTCCAGCATATGGCAATTATAAACAGAAATGCTGTAAAATTTGTGTATAGGCTTTGTGTGAACGTATTTTTCTCTCTCCTAGATAAAATACTTTAAAGTGGATTGCTGGATTATATGGTAAGTGTAGGTGTACTTTATAAGAAATTGTCAAAGTATGTTTTCCAGCGTGGCTGGGTCATCTTCCCACCACCAGGGTCTGGAGAGTTCCTGTAGCTCAGTTATCCTTGCTACCAGTTGCAGTTATATTAGACACTCTAATGTATATAGTGCTAGCTTACTGTGGTTTTAATTTGCATTTACTTAACGATGGTCACCTTTTTTATGTGCATATCTGCCTTGCCTATATCCTCCTTGGTGAAGTATCTGAGTATTTTGCCCATTTTTTTTTTAATGGACTTTATTTATTTGAAAGAGAGAGAGCATGAGAGGGGAAAACGTCAGAGGAGAAGCAGACTCCCCGCTGAGCAGGGAGCCTGATGCAGGACTCAATCCCAGGACTCCAGGATCGTGACCTGAGCCAAAGATGGTTGCTTAACCAACTGAGCCACCCAGTTGCCCATTCTTAAAATTAGGTTGTGTTCTTATAGGTGATGTTATGCATAGAACAGATACTTCTAATTTTGACCAAGTCCAATTATTGAATTTCTATTTGATGGATCAGCTTTTGCTGTCCTGTGTAAAACCTTTTTGCCTAACTCCAGACCTTGAAGATTTTCTGCTGTGTCTTCTTCTAAATGTTTTCTAGTTTTACAGTATACTTCTAGATCTGTGATACATTCGGGGGTTAAGTTTTTTATACAATCTAGGGTTAGATCAAATTTTGTTTTAATTTTTGGCAAATGAATTTTCGATTGTTCCAAACATTTGTTGAAAAGATTATTCTTTTCCCACCAAATTGCCTTTGCACATCTGTCAAAATCAATAGGCCATATTTTTGTGTGTCTATTTCTAGACACTCAATTCTGTTCCATTAGTCAATGTGTCTATCTTTTCATCAATACCACACTGTCTTGATTACTGTGGCTTTATAAAATCAGTCTTAAAATCAGGTAGTATGATTCATTCAGCTTTGCTTTTTTTTTTTTTTAATAGTGTTTTGACTACTTTATTCCTTTCTATTTCCATATAAATTATATTTTTGTTTTTAATATTTCAAGATTTATTTAAATTTTACTTAGTTAACATATAGTGTAATACTGGTTTGAGCAATAGAATATATTACATATAACACCTAGTGCTTATCACGAGTGCCCTCCATAATGCTCACTACCTATTTGCCCCATTCCCCTCCAGCAACCCTCAGTTTATTCTCTATTAAGATTCTAAATTTTAGTATCAGCTTGTCCATGTTTACAAAATATCCTCTGGGATTTTGATAGGAATTGCATTAAACCTGTATATTATTATATTAAGCTATCTAATATGTGACCATGATAATTTGCCTCCTTTATTTAGGTCTTTGATTTCTTTCCCTGGCATTTTTATGTTTTCTGCATACAGATTTTATAGATGCTTTATTAGACTTATACCTAGCATTTCTCTTTTTTAGAACTATTTAACCAATATATTTTATTTATGTTTTCAATTGTTTGTTGCTTTTATGTAGAATACAACTAATTTTTGCATATTGACCTTGTATCCAGAAATCTTGCCAAACTTATTTATTTGTTCTAGGAATATTTTTTTTGTAAATTCCTTGTATTATCTAGAAAGAAAATCATATCACCTATGAACAGAGACAGTTTTATTTCTTCCTTTCTACTCTGGGCTCCAAGGTTTCTGAGGAGGAATCTCCAGTCATTTGGATTATCGTTCTCCTGTAAGTACTTCATGGCTTTTCTCTGGTTGCTTTCCTGTTTTGTCTGTTTGTTTGTTTGTTTGTTTGTTTCTCTAGTTCTCTGTTTGAATATGATGTATCTGGGTGTGGAATTCTTTCTGTTTGAGGCTCACTCAGTTTCCTGAATCTCTCTGTTTATACCTCTCATAAAATTTTAGAAGTCCTTTGCCATTACTTATTCAAATATTTTCTTCTGAATCTCACTTTTCTCCTTCTGGAATTCTGATTCTGCATTTAGACCTTCTTTATTTTCCCCATTTAGAACTTTTGGTAGTTTTTTGTGGTCCCTGACCCTTTTTCATCATTTTAATCTTTTTTCTCTCTGTTTTTCAGATTGGGTAATATCTATCTTTTTATTGTCAAGTATACCGAATCTATTCGTCATATCTATTCTTCCATGAACCCATTCAGTGAATTTTTATTTTGCTTATTGTCTTCAGCAGCTGTAAAATTCCCATGTTATCTCCTATACTTGTCTTTCCTTGATGATATTTTATATTTTAACTTGGTTTTAAGAATGTTCATAATTCCTTGCTCAAGCATTTTTATAAGAGCTGTTTTAAAGCCTTTGTCACAGATTCCAACATCTCTGCCATTGTTGGCATCTATTGGTTATTTTTTTCTGTGTGAGTTTTTATTTCTCTATCATATAATTTTGAGTTTTGTCATGAATATTATGAATAATTTATTATGGGGCTGTAGATCTTGATTAAATGCTATTGAGAATTTTGATATTTTTGTTTTAGTTAAATGCTATTGAGAATTTTGATATTTTTGTTTTAGTCTGATTTGGTTCATTTACGACCATCCTTATTTAAGTTATCATTCTAACGTCAGGTTGGATTTCAAAAACCTCTGTAGTGCTTGCCACTCAGACCAGTCCTACATGTGTACCACCTGGAGGCCAGTCTGAGACACAGGTGACGGTTTATCCCTCAGTTTAGCTTTCAAGGTATAGACAGACGTGAGCAGCTCAACAAGGGGCTCAGGAGTTCACTTTAAAAGGTGATTTGCCTAAGTTTCTCTCTCTCCATGACCATCCCAGTACCTTCTAGTTCCCAGGCTCCCACTTCAGTCCTCAAGCCAGCAAGTGGGGGCTTAAATTACCCCCACGTACTTCCTACAACTACAACTATATCCTAGGCCAAACTATAGAAAGACACTCATTAAAAATGCCACCCGGATTGCCCTGTCACCTTAGGATCACAGTTCACTCTCTCAGCGTTTTAGTTTCTCACACAACCCCATTGTTACAGTCACTGGTGCAAACATCTAATGACCTTGGGACTACAGTGCAAGGGAACAGAGAAAAAAATAAAAACAAAAAGATAAAAAGAATAACTGGATTCTTCCCACCGTCTCTGAGAGTTGAAAGCTCCCCTTCATGCTTCTAGAGTCAGAACTGGAGGTCACCTTCTAGAGCTTTCTATGGCTGTCTCTTAAGGCCCCCTCCCAGGTTTCAGGCTGTGTTGAGTTCAGACCAGGGTGTACAGCAAAGGAGAAACTGAACAGTGAACTCACCACTAGTTCAGTGGCACATCCAGTGCAAACATATTTCCAAATCTGTCAGCTACTATTTACTTTTTAGAGACCTTAAACAACTGTCCCATGTATTCTACCGAGTGACCAGGCCAGGCGGATGGAGAGTGCTTCTTCTATCTCAGAGGAGGGGGAAGCTTGCTGGTCGATTTTTTGTCTTATTTTGGAAGAAAAAACTGATAATTATAACCCTGTCTCTGAGAGCTTCAATACTGGGGACATCTTTTTAGAAATTTTTATTATGATGTATTTTTAAACTTCCAGAAAAGTTGAAAGAATAGTACAAGAAATTCCCTTACTCTTTTTTTTACCCAAACTTAATAACATTTTACATTTTGTCCCATCTGCTGTATCGTACTCTTTTTCATCTCTCTCTAGATAGACGTAGATAGATAATTTGTCTTCCTGAATCATTGAAAACTCAGTTGGAGACATCATGTCCATTCAGTAACTACTTCATTGTGTGTTTCCTCAGACCAGAGAACATTCTCCTGTGTAATCACAGTACAATGATCATAGCCAAATAATTTAATATTGATATAATGTCATTATCTCATCCACAGTCCATAGTCAGATTTCATCAATTCAGAATCACACATTTCATTTTGTTTCATGTCTCTTTAGTATCCTTAATCAGGAAGAGTTTTACGGCCCTTTCTTGGCCTTTCTTAACCTTGACGTTTTAAAGAATGCAAGTCTATTACTTTGTAAACTATCCTTCAAATGAGGTTTGATGATACTTCCTTATGCCTGGACTCTGGTTATAAATTTTTGGCAGGGGTACCACAAAAACGAGGCTGTGTCCTTCTCAGCGAATCCTATCAGGATTCTCTTGATATCAATTGTCTAAACATCGGGTCATCCAATCTGGTTAAGGGGGTACCCACCAGGCTTACCCATCAAAAACTAATCGTTTCTGCCCAGGAACCAGTTTACAAGCATCAGGAGCTGCTTGATCTTATGAAACATTTTCCCTCCCTTCGTTAGGTTGTTTTGACCTAACATCTAGAGAATGCATTCTTTGCGTTCTGTCCGGAATCAAAACAAGCCCGGGTCGTTCTCTCGCTGCCGGCTTGCCATTCCCAGCCAAGAGCTGTGTCAGTGCCTGGGTGGCAGTGGGCTTCTCCCAGCCACTGCCTGGGCAACCACCCTGCTGTTCTGCATGCCTGTGGTGCCCCAGGGAATGGAGACTGACCAGCTTTGTGGGTGGGAAGGAAAAAGATCTTCAGGACGGCAAGGCCCTCATTTCCATGGGAAAAAGTCTATTCTAAACCCTACTTTTGGTTCTTGAAATAGTCTAGTGAGAAAACACTCTTTGGAAATGAAATTCGGCCCAAGAGACCTGAAGAGAGTCTAGTTCCTGAAAGTGCTCCCCTCCCCCACCCCCTCAGGGCCCGCTGCCCTGTGGTGTGTGATCTCGTACCAGTTGTGGATGAGTTGAGACAAGTAATCAATATTCCATTTCTATATTTATAACTCCCTTGTAATGCAAGTCTGGCAACACAAATGTCCATTAAGGAAAAAGAAAAAAAAAAAAAGAAAGAAAGAAAGAAAGGAATTTGCTTTCCAGAGCGGTTCAGTGGCTTCCTGAATGTATTTGCACTAAGGAACTGAAGCCACATCCTCTAAGAGTTCATTATACTCAGGTTGGTCCTGGGTGAATGTGGTTCCATCTTGGTATGGACCCAGTCATTAGCAGCGGACTTCCAAAGTGACTGAGGGCAGGTGAGGAAACAGAGTCCTGAGCCCAGGCCAGGTGAGGAACTGTTGGCTCAGCTTTCATTTCCCTGGCAGTTTAAAACATTTAAAGGATAAATTATGGATTAGTCCTTTGCTTCGATTTACTAGTCTTTGTATTTTGATATACCCTTTTAGAAGCTTGAGTGCTCCAGCATAGCGCGGGATGCCAAGAAGCTCAAGGAGCTGGCATTCTTGGATTTTTCTAGGTTTCCTTCTCAAGAGAATCTGGACATTCCAGAGAGAAGGAAATATTTGTATGTGGCAAGTGGAGTGGAGAATGACCCAAGACTATACAGTAATTTCTCCAATTCCTGTTGCTTCAGTGGTCAGAAGTCCAAAACCACACATTTGTAGAGTCCATGCAAACACACCAACTCTCTCATCCTCTCTCTCTCTCTCTCTCTTTTTTTTTTTTTTCAGCTTAAGAAACATTACCATGTTCTGGAAAGGCCATGGGGAGCATTTCCTACCCAAAGTGGAGAATTTTGTCACTTTTTTTTAGGATTACCATGCTTTACCTCTGGCTCTCTCTTCTGATTTTACTCACTTTTACCGTGAACAAATCGGTAATTTTGACACATTTATACAAGTTTATAGACGTTTCTTTTTTGTTGTTTTACACTTTGTCTGGTATTTCTGAGATGCTTTCTTTTCTACACCCTTCTTCTTCTTATATGCTCAAGATTCACGCTTCCCTCTCCGTTTCACACCTTTCTTTCCTCAATATGTCTCTCATTAGAATTTCTTATTCTTCCCAGTCATCTGCTGAGGAGATGAAAATATACTTGAAACAGGGCCTCAGAGACTTCTGGCCATCTCTGTTTTGGAAAGGCCAGTCAGTTCCAGCCAGTTCTGGGAAGCTGTGAGGTAGAGGTTGGCAGCAGCCCCAGGCAGGAGAAGGTCTGCCTCCTGAAACAATCCTAAGAAACTGACTCAGCTCATTTCTGGATTGACCTGTATGGTTGATGGGGACACTCACATTCAGGGTCGTTGTCTCAAGATCACTGTGACTGGACTGCTCTTCTGAGACCCTACTTAGAGAAGAGGGCACAGAAGGTGGCAAAGAAGAGGATTGGAGTTGTTTTATTCGGTGTCAGATTTCCTCACCAATGTTATCGTCCAGATCTTCATGTAGCAATCCAGCTTCTCACTTTTTTCTGAAGTGTCTTTTCTGTTTGTTTTTTCTTCTCTGCTTATTTAAAATGATTGACTCACTGTACTTTTGAAACTAAAATGGACCTTAGAGCTTATCTAGTCTGGTCCCCTATGTTGATAGATAATGAAACTGCACTCAAGGAAGATACAGGAACATGGAAGAGAATCATAGAAATCTCATGGGGTTTGAAGTCAGAAGGATGGGAGTTTACTTCTGTCTCCACTTAATGCCTCTGGCTCTACTTAATGAGCCTTATTGTCTCATCTATACAATGATATTGGTCCTATGAACTTTCTGAGGATCAAACAATCGAATGAAATAACACATATAGAATGCCTAGAACAGTGACTGGTATTCAGTAGGTGCTTAATAACTATTCGTCTTCTTTCTCTTTTCTCAGTACCTTCTCCAATATTGTCTTTGCCTCCTTATTCTCTACCCAACACTACTCTCTTAAGTGACTCTCACAAGAAACTCTTTGCGTACTCTCTTGCTTTCTACCTAGTTCTAATACTAGTTCTGTCCCTCTCTCTGTTTCTCTTTCTGGGGAATCCACCACAATCCTACTTAAAGCTCCCTGCAGGCTTTCCTTTTCACCCATCTACCAGAATTTCTTTCTCAAAGGCAAGTTCTGGAAACAACTTCTTTAAAAAAGAAAAAAAAAAAAGATTTTATGTAATTATTTTAGAGAGAAAGAGAATGAGTGTGGGGGATGGTGGTGCAGAGGGTGAGAATTTCCAGCACATTCCATGCTGAACATAGAACTTGACATTGGGCTCAATCCCATGATCCTGAGATTATGACCTGAGCTGAAATCAAGAGTCAAATGCTCAATGGTCTGAACTATTCAGGTGTCCCCATAAGCACTTCCTGATTCCCATAGCCCTCCGGCTCTTTACCCCTTCGAGTTCCGATCCACCTTTCTGTCTCTAGCACTCATCTTGTCTCGCCATACTTTGCCTGGTATCATTGGTTCTATCATGTGTATGCATCTTACTTCCTGAGCTAGATTGGATGATTCTCTTTTTTTTGTTTGTTTTTTAATAGAGGTATAATTGACAAGCAGCATATTTGTTTCAGATGTATAGCATAGTGATTTGGTGTTTGTATATATTGCAAAATGATCACTACAATAACTAGTTAACATCTGTCACAATATGTAGTTACAGAATTTTTTTCTTATGATGAGAACTTCCAAGATTTACTCTCTTAGCAACTTTCAAATATGGTTAATATGGTATTAATATGGTATTAACTATAGTCACCATGCTGTACATTACATCCCTGTGACTTATTTATTTTATTACTGGAAGACTGTACCTTTCATTTCTTCATCCATTTTGCTCATATCCACCCCTAGCCTCTGGCAACCATCAATCTGTTCTCTGTAATTGATGAACTTTATAATAGATGTATATATTCCGTATGTAAATGAATTCATACAGTAATTGTTTTTCTCTATCTGACTTATTTCACTTAACATAATACCATCTAGGTCCATCCATGTTTCATACATGGCAAGATTTCATTCTTCTTTATGGCCAAACAACATTCCATTGTGTGTGAATACACACACACACACACATACATATAATTACCCCTATGCACACACTACATTTTAGTTTTCCTAAAATTTTTATTTTTTTTAAATTCTGCTATAGTTCACATACAGTGTTCTGTTAGCTTCAGATGTATAATATAGTGATTCAGTTCTTACATACATCACCCAGTGCTCATCACAAATGCCCTCCTCCATCTCCTATTTCACCCATCCCCCCAACCACCTCCCCTCTAGTGTGTTCTCTGTAGTGAAGAGTCTTGTTTGTTTGATGTTAATTTTTGCATATGGTGTAAGAACGTGGTCCAGTTTCATTCTCCTGCATGTGGCTGTCCAGTTTTCCTAACACCATTCATTGAAGGGACTTTCCCTTCCCCATTGTGTATTCTTGGTTCCTTTGTCTTAAAGTGATTGACCATATATGCATGGGTTTACTTCTGGGCTCTCTAATCTATTTCACTGATTCATGTATGTGTTTTTGTGCCTGTATTGTACTGTTTTTATTACTATGGCTTTGCAATACAGTTTGAAATTGAGGAGTGTGATACCTCTGGTTTTGTTCTTTTTTTCTCAAGTTTGTTTTGACTATTAAGTGTCTCACAAGAGGGCCCATACACATTTTTAAGATTGTTTGTTCTGTTTCTGTGAAAAATTAGAAGATTCTTGAGAGCTGGAACCACACTAACTGTTACTTAGTTATATTCCCTACCACGTCTTATAGTAATATAACTCACATGGTAGACACACAATTAATATTTATTGGTAGATTAATGGATCTCTATTCCCTTTTTCCCAAGACACATTTTCCTGTAGCATTTTTTTTTTTTTTTTTTTAAGAGAAAAAGTGCATGCAAGTGCCTGGGGAAGGGTTAGAGGGAGAGAGAGAAAGAGAGAGAATCCACAACCAGCGTGGAGCCCAATAGGGCTCAGTCTAATGACCCTGAAATCTCATGACCCGACCTGAGCCAAAATCAAGAGTTGGACCAATGGGGTGCCTGGGTGGCTCAATCATTAAGCCTCTGCCTTTGGCTCAGGTCATGATTCCAGGGTCCTGGCATCAGGCCCCATATTGGGCTCTCTGCTCAACAGGAAGCCTTCCTTTCCCTCTCCCACTGCCCCTGCTTGTATTACCTCTCTGGCTTTCTCTCTCTCTCTCTCTCTCTGTCAAATAAATAAATAAAATCTTAAAAAAAGAAAAAAAAAAAAAGTCAGACTCTTAACCGACTGAGCCACCCAGGCACCCTCCGGCAGCTTCTTTACAAGAGGGGACAAATGATCATGAGTTGAATATTTACCCATTATTTTATAACTAATATGTTTCTGAATGGCCCACTCAGTAAATGGTGCCCTTCTTGCCTTCTGTAGCCGACAACTCACGTCCTGCTACCACACACAGTTATGCAGACGCTGTTGCCTCTGCACACTAGCTTTACTGTGTTTGCATCGGGGAAGTGCACGAGCCCATGTCTGTGGTGATGAGCAACCTCTTCCCCTCTTAGAGCACAAAACTATTTCATGGGCACCTGTGGGCCATCTCAGATGTGCATCCATCCATGCTGCCAAGGCCCCACTGAGTTATGCGGGCTGTCCTGTGGAGGGGCGGTGTGCTCCCCAGGGCACTCGAAGCCCTTCAGACGGAATTACAAATGGGCTTTAAACTGGATCATGGCAAGATGAATTTCTGTGCTCAGTCAGATGTTAGCAGTGGATTATTTGGGTTGTGTGAAATGAGAGTTTAGTGAGGTTAATTTCTCCCTCCTTCCCACCTTAGGCTAATTATTGAAGAAAGTGTTTGCAGACCTGGAACTTCTCATAATTCATCCTGCCTTCTGTTTCTTTAGAGTCGGGGCTCATAAATCTCTGTTTGTGATGACATAATCGGTTACGAGAGGAATGTGGTGGTATTGCCAGCCGAGAATTACAGCTCCAAACTCCAAGGGAACCACATAAGACTCATTCAAAGAGATGCTCCCATCCTTTCCTCCCTTGACTTGTCCAAACGCTCTCGTGAGTGAGAGCAGCTGCCACACACCCAAAGGAGAGAACCTGATCCTTATTTCAGAACAGAGACTCCCCCAGATCCATGAAGGAAACAGAAAATGAACATACCCCAAGAGGAACCAGTCAGTTGAGGATTTATTGTCTATTAGAAAGTACAACATTAAAAAATACCGAATCAACATTTTTCTCTTTAGGGATTACTTAGCTCTGAAATATAATGTAATCTTCCATTTTTAATTCCTGCTTCTTTCCTCTCTTTAGAGTGTCTGTGAATTTGCATTTCTATGACATATGTATCTATTATGCATTTGCAAAAATTATATAAAGAAAGTGAGAATCGTGGCACATTAGAACTCTAAGAACATTTAAGAGATTTAGTCCAAGCCCTAATTTTAGAGATGAAGACACCGAGGTCCAAAAACAACACTGAGAACGAGGTTGGTGTCACGGAAGGGGTGGGACCCAGGCTCCTCGCCTCAGCCTGGTGTCCCTCCTGCCATACGGCCAGTCCAGAAATCAGCTAGACGTCAGATAGACAGACCCATTCATCTTGGCACACTCTCATTAATGGTGATGAGAATTCTATTATTAGAAAAAAGCTAGTGTAAGTATTCTCATTTTAAACTCAGGAAATGGAAATGAAATTGAAAAGTACTTAAATTCACTAAATAGAACACTGAAATGGTGTTACTGTCACTGTCCTCATTTTTAAAATAAGGGAGTTACCTAGATGATCCTTGAGTCTTCTCAGACTTAAGAATTCTAAATTTTGCAGAATATTCTCTGTGAGGTTTTCCCGTCCATTTCCCATCCTGAAATATTACCACTTAACAATCCTGAAGCTTCCATTTCTCCAAATACAAAATAGAGTGAATTCTATTTGCCAGAGCAGTGGTGACAGTAAATAAGATGATGTACATAACACACACGGAAGGGGCACCTGGGTGGCTCAGTCGGTTGGGCATCTGCCTTCAGCTTGGGTCATGATCTCAGGGTCCTGGGATTGAGCCCCACCTCTGGCTCCCTGCTCAGTGGGAAGCCTGCTTCTCCCTCTCCCACTCCCCCTGCTTGTATTACCTCTCTCACTGTCTCTCTCTCTGTGCAATAAATATATAAAATCTTTAAAAATAAAAAATTTAAAAAAAACACATGGAATTTCTTGAATGAAAAGCAACATGAGAATAAGCAGTAAACCACTTACATGGCAGCTCAAAAAACAGCAGTTACTGTAGAATATAATCCTCTCCAGATTTAGCATTTGTGGATTATTATTTGCTGGATTAGTTCTTGCACGTGTTTAATTTCAGGTTGACTCCCCCGCCACTCAGAATGCATTGGGATTAGTCAGAATGAACTCAAGGAGACACTGGCCACTTTTAATATTTAATAAAACCTTCTATTATTAGCAAGGTAATTTGCTGTTACTTTCAAAATGTAAATTCCAATGTACTCCAGAACTAGGGTTTAATGGCATTTTGCTTGCTGTTTGGGATTACTTATATAACAGTTTTTTCCATTAGCAGAGATAAGTGATGGCAAACTATAATACATGTTATACAATTTGGAAAATGCTTTTCATGTATTTTTTTTTCTTTATCATCTTACTTGCAAGTTTGTCTCTAAGGATACTTAAAATTGGTTCACATTCTTAAACAAACTTGCTGTGGCCCGATCTTGGTATCTATGTAATCTATCAATCCATGCAACCTATAGGTACCAAGTCATCCTTGATGTGGCTTAAGTAGAGTGACCTAAATCCAATTCAGTGTACCTCCATTAGTCAGCTGCTTATTTGTTTCAAATTTATAAATCCTTCTACAAAGCACATAGAGCTAATGACAAAGAGGAAAAGCCTTGTTTTGGGAAGGAACTCTCACTGTCAGTCCACTGGGATGGTTTTGATGAGTGTAGGGTACTCCTTTTAAGAAACACAGGGGAAAGCGTGCACAAGAATTTTTATCTGTGTGGGCAAACCCAGCCTGGGGATAAGTTTCTCCACATTACATCTCTTGCCTATCAGTCCTTGTTCCCCTTACGAGAGTTAACGTAATACTGTGTAAAGGCTGAAAGTTTTTTTTAAAAATGCTCAATGAATAAATTAAGATGTTACTGAAGTATTCTGCTCAACTCTACATTTGAATCTTTAAAGGGGATATAAACAAATTAATACTTTTTGGAAGTGGGGCAACCAGACTTGAAAGAAACCACGTTGTCTGAGGACTAGTTAAAGAAAAGGAGATGTCGTGCCTGGAGAGGATGACTCAGTGGGGATACGGTAGGTATTTTCAAATATCTGAAGCACTGTCATGTGGGAGAATGACTTTAATTATTCTATTTGGCTCCTAGGAATGTGAAAGGACAGACTTTAGCTTATTATAAGAAAATATTTTCTAAGAACTACAAAGGTAGGAAGACTTGGGGGAAGGTGAGCCTTCCAGGCGAGCTGTGGAGGAGTTTGGGCCCAGGGTGGGTGAACACAGCTTAGGGAGGCTAATCCTGGTCAGAAGAGATGAACTTCATGGGTGCTCTTAGCCCAGAGGTGTTATGATTGTAACAGAGTGACTTTGGCTAAATTGCTGTTTAGGTCCCTGTTTTCTCATTTCTATAATGAAAGATTTAGACTAATTCAGCCATTGTCAAAGGCTTTTTTTTCACAATGGTAATCCCACCCCCCACCCACCCGTTGAAATCTTTTATAGAATTTCCATGCAAAAAAAGTAGAGGGAGGGGCACCTGGATGGTTCAGTGGGTTAAAGCTTCTGTCTTTAGCTCAGGTCATGATCTCAGGGTCCTGGGATCGAGCCCCGCATCGGACTCTCTGCTCAGCAGGGAGCCTGCTTCTTCCTCTCTCTCTGCCTGCCTCTCTGCCTACTTGTGATCTCTGGGTCTTTCTGTCTCTCTATCTCTCTCTGTTAAATAAATAAATAAATAAATATAAAAAAAAAATAGTAGAGGGAACCTTCTGTCTCTGGAAAGGGAATTGAGAATCCAGAGTTCTGCACCCCTAGCCTTCCTACCTCCCGTCTACCTCCACTTCCCCTGGGACGGCCTCTAAGTACCTCTGAGGAAGCTGAGAGCTGCCAGCTGACAACCACAAGACGAGAGGCTTTCTGATATTCCTAGCAGAGCTACAATTTTACGATTATCATATAATTCTACAACCACACTTGAATCAGATTCATAAACATGCAAAAGAATTTTTTTTCCACCTGTTCGAGGCATGCCGACTTACAGAAGAGAAACTCTATGGACAGACTAGTAAGAACATGAACTTCAGAACCACAAGAACTTTGGCTCAAATCTCAGTTCTGGGTCTTACTAGTTTTGCGACACTGGGAGACGGGCTCAGTGCTTATAAGAAGCCTCACGTGATAAACGCAGACCCAATGTCCTCCTCATGGAATTTGGGGGATTCAAAGGATCATTTATGGAAAAGCTCGTATTATACTTGGAATGTGAAAGAAAGACTCAACTAGGTAGCTGCTTTATCAATAAAGAGACCAAATCAAACTGGAGAAAGCAGTTTCTTCCACATAGCAATGACTTCTTATCGCTGGTAGTGAAGCTGAGCACCTCGTAATGACCCTTCAAAGCTGGGCAAGCTAAGCTCAGTTAGGTCCATCTAGAAGTGGAAACCAGAAGGCCTCTAGCATCCCTCCTGACCCTTCTGTATGACCTTAAACAAAGTCCTCAGCTAATTGAGACTCTTGCTCATGAATAAAATGAAACAGCAATGTAAAGAGATGCCTTTAAGAAAGATTGAGACTTGATTTATGCAAGAGAGCCTAGCTTTGGGGACAACGTTGCCCAAACCCAAAAAGCTGTCTTGGTAAAATCCCAGAGCCACCTTTTCTAGTCCTGGCAAACATTCTTATTAGGCCTTCTGCTTTCTGTCTGAGTATCGCTTATTCTTTTCACCTAAAGTAGAAGTGTATTTGTTCAGCAAATGTGTCCGGCTCACAGACTCTTGAGAGAGCTTTAGAAGAAAACAAGGAAACAGAACAAATCATACCTTTCCAGAGTTTACCATTTATTCAGCGTTGCAACCACACATTACAGGTTCTTCTAAGATGATTTGCAGTGGCCTTTTCTATCTCTGCCACGCATCCTCCCTGCCTACTCATTCCCCTCTATTTCCTCCTTCGCAGGTTCCTGTGATTAGTCCCTTGTCGCTGTCTGTCTAACCAAAGCGCCCTGCCACGTCAGCTTATGTGGGTCCTGCTTCAAATGCTTTGTGCTCCCCAACTACTTGTCTTGTTTTCCTTCATATCCTTGATAAGGTCTTCCCCTCCCTCAGATCTGACCCTTAATTGTTTAGATGAAATGCTCTACAAGGTAAATAAAGGGGCGCCTGTGTGGCTCAGTTGGTTAAGTGGCTGCCTTTGGCTCAGGTCATGATCCCGCCATCCTGGGATCGAGTCCTGCATCGGGCTTCCGTGTCCGTGGGAGCCTGCTTCTCCCTCCCCTCACTCTTGTGCTCTCACTTGTTGGCTCTCTCTCTCCCTCTCTGCCTCTCAAATAAATAAATAAAATGTTTAAAAGTAAAATTAAAAAAATAAAATAAAAGGTGGATAAATTTAATAAGCTTAATTCTCCTCTTTACTACTTCTCACTTAGGGAGAATTTATGCTTTTAATAATCTTAATAAATTGAAATGAACTCATCTGAAGGAATCTTCAGGGCATAGGATGTATAAGAGAGATACTTTTCCTGCCACATTCTAGTCTCGAGTTTTGCTGACCTTTGCTCTACATTATGGAACCCTATATTGATACGGACTGGTTAGGTAGAGAAACCTATCTGTCAGCAAAAAAATAACATATAGTAGAAACGGCTTCATCACATTTGAAAGCAAGCAAAACACAGAAAAACAAATCAAGGACAGGGCCTTGTTGGGAAAGATTCCTTGGTATAGGTATGACTTCATTTGAATTTTGAAGAAGGTAATAGACGTAGGTAAACTGATCCCCCCCACCTTTTTTCCTCTCTTCTTGGAAGTTCGGAAAGAAGGATGAGAGAACAGATATAGATTAGGATAGTCGTCTAAGGATAATACCAAAGGTAAGTGTGCTTTGGGTTTTAAAATACTTGCTGGAAGCTATTTACTGACTGGTTACTAGGAGACAGCATGACTCATTGCTTACTTCCCCTCTGTGGCTAACTTTCAGTCATTTATCACCTAGCACATTGGATCAAGACTGATAGAATCTTTAGAAAAAATTATGGAGTGCTCTATTCTAGTAAGGAGGCACTAAACTGTGGAAATAAAATGATCCCTGAAGATGAGGTCTACTGAGAAAGCATCCCTACACGTGTCCTGTATGCACTAATAGTCTGGGGATTTACTGTGGAGGGGAGGGATACACCAGATAAAATATAAACAGTATATTTAAAACACACACACACATACACATACACATGGCAGTAATGAAAACCAATGTGGATAGTAAATATCATATCTTCCCTAGAGGTTTCCCCCCCCAACTTTCTGGATAAATATATATTATAATCCAGAGCTTCTAATTTCCATGAAATGAGACACTTAAATATTCCTTTAATAATCTTTCTAAAGATTCTAATAACTGGAATAAATTAGCATGAATTCCAAAGCATCAGATCTTCTCTGATAATTCATAAGTTTAAAGGCACATGGTGAGTTATATTAAAAAGTGGTGTGAGTATGAAGTGACACATGGGTAAAAGTCAATCAAGTCACCTGCACACCACGCCACTACCTCGTGGGGCTCAGCGACGATGTACACTTTGTTGGGCATTTTAATACAGGAACATTCTATATATTTCCATAACGACATCAGTATTGTCAAAGACAGAGCCTACATGATATGTGCTTTACTGGCTGAAAGAAAGATAGTAAATATGAAAAGAATGAACAGCTACAGAGGTGTGGTATGGATGTATGCTTGTGTGAGTGTGAGCGCTCTGTCGAGCAATGAGTATGTCCATCGCTGACAAGACAAGAAGCAAAGGGAAACGTGCCAGGGGCATATTTTTCAATATTTACTGAAGTTTTCACTCTGTATTCTGCTTCTATCTTCACTTGTTCAGTAGCTATCGAGAGTTGTACCTGCTGGGGATTTGCTGCCAGGGAGGAAGAAAAACTGTCAAAATTCTAAGACCATGGAGAAGAACAGTGACCCAAGCAAGAGTGCTGAGTGCGTATCTCTCTTGGGGAGGAAACGAAAGAGGGAGGCATGGAGAAAAGGAGAAAGATAGGTCTCCCTCAAAGCAACACAATGTCCCTAGTTCGGGAGAGCTGGGACCTGCTCCCTGCTCTTGGCGACATCTGAGGTTGAGGGGTACAGGGAAGTTGGGCGTGGGCTGCTCTGGAGAAACACCTCCACACCTCCACACCGTTGGCCTCAGGTTTGGCCCAGAAGCCACACAGCAGGGATTATCAGGTGACCTGGGGCCATGTGCCTCTTGGCAGCAACTGGACAGACAGAGAGACAGAGGCATACTCTATCTTGACATGGTCATCAGATCCCCAAGCCCTACCTGAATCTGCTGAAGGGGATAATGAGGAAGCCCCAAGAATGGTTGAGCTTTTGCTTCCTCTGGCCCAGGGGGAAAAGGACCCAAGGATGACATTAAGTTGATTTACGGACAGTAAACCACCCGAGTTTATAGACTAAGATTTATACCTGCTACAAAAGCATATCCCAGAGAGCACGTGTGCTGAGACAGATTGCTGGGTTTTGGCCCCAGCTCCGCCACTAACTAGCTGTGGGTGACCTTGCCAAGCCTCTTAACCTCACCGACCCTGGCTTCCTCACCTGGATTGACAATAGTACCAATTCCGCATGGCTGTTGCAAGGAAGAAGCAAGATCATCTGTCTCTTTGGCACGGAGGAGAGGCTTAATAATTATCAGCTATTACAATCATCATCATTATTATTATTTCCTTCTCTTTTGTTACTGCTCCTCTTGTTACCTAAATGTAAAGGAGAGAGCTTGACCTAAAAATATTTTCAGTTAATAGCCCCAGTTATTTATGGATTTCTTCCACCATACCTAGAAAATAAACAGATAAGCAAACGGTTTCTTTTTCTTTGCCTATCCCCACCCCTCTCCTGCCAGGAGACTATTTAATAGCATGTGAAACAAAGCAGCTTCAGGGGAAGTGTTCCCAGGGAAAGGAATTTTCCAAGACCCTAAATTAAGCTAATCGCACACTTGCCCACCTCCGTCCACATGCATTACATCTGCCCAGTAAAGTCATGGTCACCAGGTGCAGAGACCATTAGGTCCCCGTAAGCTGGACTGTGGTACACTGAGAGACGTTACAGTCCCCTCAGTTCCATTTAGACAAGTTGCCTGATTATTTTGTTCATGACTATTACCTACTGTCATAGCAATTCAAGGATATAGGCGTATGTTATACATAGTCCTTCTGGGACAAACTTTTATGGACTTCTGCCCCAACCTGAACACTGAATGCCCACAGAAATAGAGGTGCCTAACCTCAGAGAAGTCTTGTATAGGCCATCGATAAGCAAGAATTCTCCTTCTTCTCTCCCCTATCTGTCATGTGTTCTACGACCGTGAAGAGTCCATTGGATTTTTGGGTATCATTGATGTGATTCATTCCCACGTGATGGGAAAATACAGAGAGGACAGACTCCCTACCCATGTAGTTGGCATACTTAGCCTGGCTGTTGGAAGGCACTGCCCTCATTCAAGGTGTGGGGTCTGGTCAAAGCCCCTCGGGAGACACAAACATTCTTTCTCTACGGGGGTCACACGCTCACCAGGGAGATGGGTGCATGGCAATGTGTCTCTTTGGCAAAAGGTACAGAGGATTTAAAATAGATGGAGGTTATCTGGGAGAAGAGAAGGCTCCCCATAGGAGCCTCAAGGAAACTTCTCTGAAAGAAGCGGTCTTGGAAAGGAAAGTAGAATTTTGTGGGGGTCGGGGTGCAACAACGGTGAGGAAAGACCTGGGCTTATGAAAAGATACTTTTGAGGTTTGAGCCTGTGCCTTAGATTCCCTCAAAAAAACTATAGCAGGGGAGATAGCTCCTAGATGGTCGTCCAGACGTTTTATTCTCTGGGATTCTTTGAAATTGTGTAGAAATAAACCCATAATGTAACCTTAAAGAATAGTCACAGAAGGGGTAAGACCTGAGAGACTGGGAGCCCCAAGCTAACTGGGACTTGGATTCGTTTCCTGTAGCTGGTGTAACAAATTACCACAGAAGGGAGGCTTCAAACAATACTTTTTTTCTCTCTCTCTTTCTTAGTTCTGGAGGCCTAAAGTCCAAATCAGTATCATGGAGCCAAAGCTGGGGGGCAAAGGGGGCCATAATCACTCTTAAGTTTCTGGAAGAGAATGGGTCCCTTGCCTCTTTTGGCTTCTAGAAGCTGTAGGCATTCTTTGGCTTGCAGCTACCTCACTCCAACCTCTGCCTCATGGTCACATGACCTTCATTTGTGTGTGTCTCTGTGTAGAATCTCCTTCTGCCTCCCTCTTCTAAGGAGACGTGTAATTGTATTTAGGGCCCACCTGGACAATCCAGGACCATCTCTCCATCTCAAGACCCCTAACTTAATCACATCGGTAAAAAAAAAAAAAAAAAAGTTTTTTTAAAGACTTTATTTATTTGAGAGTGTGAGAGAGATAGAGAGAGAGCACACAAGCAGGGGCAGAAGGAGAGGGAGAAGTAGACTTCCCACTGAGCAGGGAGCCCACTTCGGGGCTTGCTCCCAGGACTGTGGGATCATGACCTGGAGCAAAGGCAGACGCCTGACTGAGCCACACAGGTACCCCATTTTTATTCATTTTTAAGTTAATTAATAACTAATTAATTAATTTTGCCCTATAAGGTAACATTCACAGGTTCCAGAGATCTGGCCATGGAAATCTTTTGAAGGGTCATTTTTTTCAGCCTACCACAGCGTTTAACCTTTAATAGACACTCTCGAATTTCTCAGCAGTTACTCAGTCATTCTTTACTGACCCAAAGGGATTCTGTCCCTCCCCAAATGCCTCTGTCCCATTCAAACCTCTGGCCTAAGTCTAAAAACTGAGGGAGCCCCCACTAGATGCCGGGCTTGGCAGAGTCCTCTACTCAAATGAACATTTTGAGTCTTTCCAACTTCATTAAGATCTGTAGAAGAACTGGTCAGAAGCCTTTGGGGACAATAGGTCTCTGATTTTGCATGAGAAAGCAGCAAAGCTATGTAAAGGGATAACCATTTGGAAACGCCTTTAGAAATCCAAATACAAAGACTTGTGATTGTTTGACACTTATTTCATATCCCTCTCTACCCATTACCACGATGTCTGTGTTCCTTGTTTTCTTTATTTTAATGTATTCCATTCTACTATTGCAATAAGGTGGCCAAACTGTGCTTTTCAGGGTCATTATTGCACTTCTTAGGAAGTTAAAGCCCCCGTCTTTGACCTTAAGCTTTTTAATACCACCTAAGGTGTCCTGTAAGTGCCCACAAATGCAGTCTGTCAGGTCTTATTGCTCAAATGAAACCCACTTCCACAGTAGGACAAGGAGAGAGGGGGGTAGATCTCCTGCTATTTGTATCAGCACTTGTCCTCGGGAAACGCTGAATGTTGGCACTGAAAGAAAGTGTAAAAATGATAAATTTGTCACCTAATACGGCCCACTGCACTCACAAGACTGCAACTCCTTACATTAATGGAGATTAGGATATAACTTTTTTAATTTGGAGCCTCATTACACAGTATAAATAAAAATAGAGCCCCAACTCTATCATCTTTAATTGCCTCTAGACAGAATGCTGATTATCTACTGAGGTCTTGGCCATGTGTTTCTAGGAAGGCAGCACAGTTTGTTCCCCACTTTGAAAACAAAGTCAGAAAAGATATGTGGGTATCTTTAAGAGAAAGCCAAGCTGGATGCTGCACTCCTTCCAGCTAAGATCGCAGCTGGACAGAATGTGAGCAGAAAGAGGATGGCCATTGTCCAAGGGAGGACTTCCTGCGCATAGAGTCGGAGGAACCATACGCATTCTCCAGTCTAAATGTAAGGAGCCATCCGTCCACCTCTACTCAGTGTTCTTCTTACCCAGAGTTTGAAAATAGCCACAGTTTTCACTCTTAGCCTGGCAGAGACCCAGAGAGAGATATGCTGATACTCAAAGCTGGGATTGCCAGAGTCTTTTAGCATCCCTTGGTACAACTGATTAAAGCAATTGATCGATACTAAACTTCGAAAAAAACTAGTGTGGGCATGTTACAGACGACATCGCATGAATAAATAACTCAGATAATGGCATTTGTCTTACTATCAAGCTCATCTATAATTTAGCAAGAATAATACCCATTAAAAGAACACCTAGCATGATTGCTGCCAAAATAAAGAGTTAATTGGTTTTTATCTTCTGGGAAGTCTCTCAAACAAGATAGGGAAGGAAGAGTGGCTACCTACCGTAATAATAAACGTAAAGCAGCTCCTAAGTCACACCACTGTCTACTGGGAGACGGTCCTTCAATAGCATTTCAAATAGCCTCTTCTGGATCCAACTTCTACAACTCGATAGAAGCTTTTAGGAAGGTCTTTTTACTTTTCCATGGAGGGATCAAATCTGTATCATGGAAAAATATCATTCACTGCTTTAAATAAATTAATTCACTGAGCACTAAGTATAGAGAGTATAAATAAATTCCTCCTGGGACTGAAATGTTTTTGTAATATAAATAAAGCCTCCTATTCACAAGGCACTCCTCTTCGTTCTGGCTGGCACAAGCTTGAGTTATAAATGGCTAATGGTATCTTATTCATGGGGCTCTAAGACTTTGGGGTAGTCAAAAGGGCAAGAGAAATTTCTATCTTCCCCCAGGGTGGGAAGATAGAAATGGGTATGATCGAGGCTCAAACCAGCCATCAGAGCAGGTGTTCCTGCTTTACCACGAAGAAACCAGGCACTAGGAAATCGAAGAGGTTTGAACAAGATTTGTGTTGTAAGCCCAGCTGGCAATTTTGTACCCATGACTTGGTAGTTTTAATGGGTTAATGCTAGGCGTAGGCCATGCATTTGAGGCTGAGAAGCGAGGTTATTACAGGATTAAAAAAAAAAAAAAGAAAAGAAAAAGAAGAAGACATCCTTGTCAGACTATCGATTGGCATCAGATCTTACCTCACTGGTTGATCTGTCATTGGATTTCTTTGAGCACTTTTGAGTCATATGGCTACAGTCAGAATGTGTGAAAATCACTGCTGAGCATTATCATTTCCAAAGAATTATTGGGGGGAAAATAATATTTTTCGAGTAATGTCCATGCTTATGCTGAATCGGTAATTGCTGTATAAAATAAACTTGAGTGTGTTCCTAATGTCCTCTAGAGATGCTGTAAGTACCGTTTGCTAGTATTTATGGTCGGCAATCAAACAGGAGTCAAGGCCATAAATCATTACCCTGAATATAATATTTTTGTTTCATGAAAGTCTGAGCTTTCAACCCCACAGCAACAAATCAGTCCGCTCCTTATTGAGGCTGTCACAGCCCCATCCTTGAGTATGACCACATTTATTACCACCGTCAACTGCCTCGTGTGAAAGAACAGGAAGGAGGTTAGGAGGATATAAATATAAATTGAAAAGCAGGGCTTTGGTGGGGGGGCGGCCTGGCTGAGGGGAGAGGTAACATAACATGGAGACTTTCACCTCAGGGTCACATATTTGATGGCCCATGTACTGATGTGGTGATCAAGTTTCCATGTCACCTAGAATCCGGCTGTTAACTGTCACCATAGCTGAGAGGCTCGACATAGGGCAAAGTGCTCAGAGGAGCTGAAGGCTGAACTTTCAGCCTTTTCACTGACCCCCAAAGCACTTTGGGCTTCTCTGAGGACAAGCCTGCTTCTCGAGGAACCGCATTATATTATCTGCTTAGGGAAGTTGGAAACACCAGAGACGGGTGGATACTCGTTGCTTTCACCTCTAGGGCTTCATCTTTGACAGATTTGACGAAACCCTAAAAATGCTTCTTGTAAAATAAGAAACTGCTGATTTCACTCTCATAGGGAAAGCACCAGGCGTGCCCGGCCCTGCAGGGAGCAATGCCACCGAAGGAGAGGAAATGTTACGTTTCCAAAGGCAAGAGGTAGGTTTGTAACTGGGACAACAGACTGGATGCTAGTGAGCCATATTTACAAGTTCTTCTTGCCAGAGACACCGAAGAAAGCCAGTGAAAATGGAGAGCTTCCCTTTGATGTTTAAATGAAATCAGCATCTCTTAGGGTGCCTTCCTCACGCTTAAGAAGCTAACAGGACCCGGAAGTAGCCAAGGCCTCTGCTGATATCTTAGATGTAGATGAAATATTGTTTATTTTCATCTTCTTCATTCAAAAACAAACTCTAATATGAACGTAGGCTTTTGGTAGGTAAATTACCATGTTAAGTGGACATTATATACCAACATAGAAAATACTGGAATCAAAAGATAGACATGCCATGCCATTAAAGAATCACATGGAGACAGAGACTTCTGGAATTCTATACTCATATTTTGTTCCTCTTTATAAGTAGTCCCTAATATAACGTGTCGAAGTGATTCAGTTTTTTTTAATTCTGTTTTAAGTTGTCTCGTTGGTGTTAGTTTAAAAGTCTCTAGCGAACCAGAAAACAGTCCTCACCAAAACCTTGAACTGAATAGTTTTGCTCGCAAACTGCATTTGTACTTGGTTTTTACTTCAATGTGGTTCTAATCATTGTCCTTCTAGCACGCTGCCCAGGGCTGATCTACTCTTCGCTATGTAAAAATTCACAAACACTATTTATGCACTTGTAAAACAAAAAGCCAACATCTTACTCATTCTAACTTGACAAGAGCATGTTGCTCTTGTTGTTTCCTCAAGAGAACAAATACAGATGGAGCAGTGGTATTTAATGAAAATGAGACTGGGGAAGGGGAAGCGAAATCGTTGCAGGGTCTGTGTGACGTGGGCACAAGGCGCTTATCTTCTCTGTACCGAAGCCTGTCCGCGCGGCTTCCCGGGCTCTGCTGGGGATTAGAGCACAGGTGTACAGCATGCAAGGAACACATGCTAATCCCTCTCGTTACTTCAGCTTCACCCAGGACTTCATCGGGGAGTTAGCTGTGTTGTGCACAGGGCTGAAGAGCGACAGTGAATTCTGGAGAACCCGAGGATTCAGAAAGAACAGAGAAGGTGACTCAATTATTGGAGGTGAGCTCCAGGGGAAGACTAAAGGAAGCGGGAGTCTCTGGGCGATAGAAAGAGGACAGTGGGGGCTAAGGCGAACTCTGAGAGTAAGTCCCATTCAGGCACCGTATAATGTCAGACCTAGAAATTCAGAAATTCCAAACACAGAGATGCTCACTTACAAAGTTCCCTTTAGAAACTGTCAGGTGATTAGTACCTGATTATGGTGGAACAAACAGAGGCTTTGAGAGCTTTAAGTAACTTTTCCGTGTTCATGTTGCTAGGTAAAGGGTACAGCTGAGATATGGGTCTGACCCCCCAAATCCCTGCCCTAGGTGTGAAAACTCATTAGGTAGCACAGATGAACTGAGGTAAAATATAGAAGGCACTTGCTATGGGGTCTGGCACGTAGTTAGTGCTGAGTAAGTGACAGTTACTGTGATAATGTCTCCGAATGCCACCATTTCTTACTCTTTTAAGTCTAGCCATTGTTTTTGCTAGATTTCTGTCTATTTCCCGGCCCTTTGTAACTGGTAGTTACAAAGGCCAACAGATTAGAAAGAGGAACTGAATGGCCAAAGACAGTTACTACAGAGTGTTGGGGAGAGAGCTTGTTGCAAGATTTTTCAAACTAGTGAGTTCTGTTCAACAAAGCCGTTGTCACCACCCCCCAACCCCCACCCCGGTTCAATTACTTCTTAGAGTCACTGTGCCAAATACAATAGTTTTCTGCATATTTTGACATCTCACTGTGAATGTCACTGTATTTTACGGCAGTTTGTACTTTTTCATTTATATAGGTAATTTTTAGAAAAGGTTGTTTTGTGTGTGTGTGTGTGTGTGTGTATGTGTTTACAATTTGCACTTTTTATTTATATAGGTAATTTTTAGAAAAGGTTGTTTGGTGTCTGTGTGTGTGTATGTTTATATATATATTTATATATATCCATGCACATATATCTGTATTTGATAGTTTCTGGAATATTCCTCAGGAAACATGTAGAGTCGAGTCCTCTAATTACAAATTACAGAAAACAACAAGCATAAACCCTATGTGAACAAAACAGAAGATCTTCAAAGGGCCAGGATCCCTATACCTTCTCCCGGTTCTCTCACTGGTAGCGTGTTAACACTGGATGAGATTTCAATGATTCAGCAGAAGAAAATCAGACAGCAAGAGTTATTATTCTCAACTTCAAGGCTATTGAGTAAGTTACTTAGTAAGTGCAGAGAAGACAGTTTCTTCATTAACCAAGATCCAGACAACCAAGAGTCTTCCAGCTTCAAATTGCAATCCCCCGTAAGCCTGAGCGCCAAAGAGAAGATGCTGAAAGATCAGAAGACAGTCTGTTATTCTAAGACTGCCAGCAGTAAAGAAATGGAGCCAAAGAAGTCTAGAGGAGCTTGTCAGTGGAGGAATGCATGTGTTCCCCCCCCATGAATTCAACACTTCCACAACTCCATTTTAAGTCCACTTTCGTGAATTTCATTCCTTCAAGAACTGCCAATACCTAAAAATACACCAGCAACAAATAAGAAGAATGGCAAAGAGAAGAACAACACTCAACCACTTTAGATACTCTCCTTTTCCTGTCACATCCTCCCCAGGACTGATCCCCACTTCCGTTATCTCTGCAGAGGGTAGGGGACAACACAATAGGTCCACTTGTTCAATCGACTAAGTCAAGCAACTTGTAAGTTCTGTGGGAACTGACACATTGATTGAATTCACCTGTAAATTAAGTCAAACCGTTCAAACCTGTCTGTGCCTTCTGTTGAGACTCTGAGTCCTAACAGACTAATGTCAAGGCTGGATTCCAATTTTAGTTTGCGTCTAAATGAAGGTTGGTGCTCTTTGAAAATTAAGTGATAATAATTATTGCGATTGCTGTAATTATGATTTGCACAGCTTAAAAGTTATGAGAGTATCATTTTATTTGCTAAATAGTGTTGCTTTATTCTGCATGTTTATATGTACCAAGCAAATAGCGAGAGCTTTGAAGGTATCTGCTATCTCTTGGGACCCCCATGGAAAATGAGGTGCTGTGTCTCATAAGACATTCTTGGCAAATGCAATATGTAAACCCCCCCCCCCAAAAAAAAATCCATATGGTGCACAACATCTCTCAAATGAAAAATAAGGCTTCCCAAGGAAGGAGCCTTGGGGGATTCTGAACTCAAATTGCAAGGAACAAATGTGCTATTTTAATTTTGGCCTTAAAACTTCCTTTCCTGGAATGGTCTCAATATCACAATCTCTGCTCAACAGCACACACTAAACCAGAAACTCTCCTTGTTTTCTGATTTGCTTTTCCTCAGAAAAAATCATCAGAGCTCTGGATGAGATTTGCAACCCCTCCTACACCAACCTTAGAAGCTCAAGAAAATTCTGTAACTTAATTCCCAAGCAGGCCACAAAAGGATGGAATTCTCCATGAAAGAGTGTTTCTTTTTTTTTTTTTTTCTTCCTCTGCCTTCATTTTAATTTCAGATCCTTTTAATTTCAGGGGTGTTTCCCTGGACTTCCCTTTGTTCAGACAGGTTATGCCCCCTGCAGCCCTGCTTTCCCTCCAATGAAACATTTGCTTTCATGAGGGGGCCCTGGTCCAGAAACTTAAAGTGGACCTCAGGAGTCTTCCAACCATCTGGAAAGAAGTGCGTCTGCTTCCTGATGCTCGGTGTGGCTAAGGCCACGAGGGAAGTGTATTGTGAGTCTCCATGCAGCTAGGACAATTTGTCAGTCTTCATTATTGCAAACTGTGTGGCAGCACCACCAGAGGGAAGGGTCAGTGTGGCTTCCAATTAAAACTCCCTATTGAAGATGGATTTATGTTTGGTCTATTTCAAAACACATTGGGCAGCAACTTATCATTTCAGTTGTCGTGCTGGAAGCACTTTCCTTTTTTAGTGCAAAGGGTTTTAAAGCCATTAATTCATTTTGTTTAATATGTAAAGACATAAATGAATGAGTGTTTTTGTTTTTATTTATTTTTTTAATTTTTTTTTCTTTTTTAATTGAAGAACGGAAAAGACTTTGGTCCAGATGTTCGCTGGATATACCAAAACATTTAGAATGTGAACCAAATTTGCATGGTTTTTGTCCCATATATTGAGCATTTCCACTCTAATGTGTTTACTATGGGAACATTATGGTGAAAGAAAAGATTCTCTTCAAAGAATCCTCAAAATCGTATGCCGAGAATTTCTAGTAGAGCACAAGTCTTTTAGGGGTGAGTTCCTTTTCTAAAAGAGACGTGATTTCCTATTTTTAAGGATAAGAAATATGTATTTTTAATAATCTTGGACATGAAGTCAAATTCTTGTTGTGACATTTAATGATGTCAGCACAAATAAATCAGTTGCCTTCAGGAATAAAATGTCTATTGCATACCTGTGGTTTAAAGAACGAGAAGAAATGGGGAGGGGCGAAATGTTTTAGGGGCGTATCCTGGCAAAACAGACCATCTCTGGATATAATAAATGAGAGCTGTAAAGGGGAAGGAGACAGCAGCAAGATGAGAGTGTGTCTCTTGCCAAGAAAGACCCAAACATTTCAAATACACTATATCTTAGAGCTCATTTATCTTTGATAAGATCTATCCTTTGGCCTTCCTCTAATCTTGTTTTGTTGCTTTTTGAGAACAGGTCCTAGCTGAGGTCTTGTTTAGCGAGCAATGAAAATCTTTTAGTTTCTTATCTCTTTTTGATAGTCTTAAGCTTACCCTTCTCTGGGAACTCATTCTTACCTCCCTCCCACCCCACCCCCACCCATAACTTGGGCAAAATCAATTAAGCTCACTTACTCCGTCTATTTAGCTGTATCCATTAACTGTGAAACATAGCATCCTGACATTCACAATCCCCATCGGACAACCTTGGGACAGACGCAGGAGGACACGGCTAATGTAGCTGTCCACGTCATCATCCAGTACCACTCTGCAGCTTGGGGAACCCTCAGCAGGTCAAGGAGCCCTGAAACAAGAACTAGCTAGCGGGAGTGGAGAGCCTGCTTCCTCGTCTCACCTCTACGCTCTTGACACCGTCCAGGCAGATTCTGACATAATAAAGAGCCCCAGTTTTTACCCCCTAACTACGCTGGTGTCGGGAGAGTGTAAAGAGGATTTCCTTCATGTTAGGAAAAGTAGGTGATCTTCCCAAACAACCTGAAGTCATAATGTGAGCTAAGAAGTTTCCTTTTTAAAATCTGATCTGATCCCGGAAATGCCACTGGATTTTGTGGCATCCTTTCAAGATTAAATAAATAATAGTGAAATGATAATAGGCACTAATTTTTATTGAACCGTACTTACCCCTCACCACACACAGGATGCTAAGCTCTCGGATTTGATCTCATCCAATCCTCACAGCAGGGACTATTTTATAATTTTTTTTTAAATATTTTATTTATTTATTTGACAGAGATCACAAACAGGCAGAAAGGCAGGCAGAGGGAGAGAGGGGGAAGCAAGCTTTCTGGTGAGCAGGGAGCCTGATGCGGGGCTCAATCCCAGGACTCTGAGATCATGACCTGAGCCGAAGGCAGAGGCTTAATCCACTGAGCCACTCAGGCGCCCCTTTATAATTATTTTTTAAATGAAGCAACTGAGATTTTGAGAGGTCAAGGAATTTGCACTGATATAAAAAGAGTGAAGCTGGGATTTGAACACTGGAGTCTGATCTGGGAATCTTTGGGTTCAACTGCTGTAGCCTAAGCGTAGCTCACAGAATGCCTGATCATTCCAAAATGCGGCCATGGAGGTACAATTCGGCCATTCCAGAGGCAGTCTGTGATTGGACGTTCCCTGTCCTCAAGGAATGTCCTCCACTCTCATTCCAATAAAACAAATTTTTTCTTATCTTTTTTCTTTTAGAGAGAGAGAGTGAGCAAGTGTGAGGGGCAGAGAGAAAGGGGAGAGAGAATCTTAAGCAGGCTCCATGCCAAGTGTGGAGCCCACTAGGGCTCTATCTCACAAACCTGACATTATGACCTGAGCCGAAATCATAAGTCAGGCGCTTAACCGACTGAGCCACCCAAGCATCCTTCAAATAAAACCAATTTATTTTCAATTCTTAAAGGAAGGGAGAACAGTATGTGTGGGCAACCAGCATGTAGGCTTATAAGGTTTGGTGTCCATTTAGAAAGGAGAAAAATCCATTGAAAATGGTACCTTGGATAGATTTTGTGTCACTGTTAAGCCAAATGTATGAATTGGTGGCCAGAGAAGTATTATGGGTCAAGGGCTCCACATGTACAAAGGGTAAATGCTGAGGCCTTCTGGTAACTGGGCAATTGGATGACTCAGAGACAGAATTGTCTCTGAGATGGGGTGCAGGATGGGGTAGATCCAGTAGTTTTGTTTTTCCTGTAGAATTCTGCTTGGCCAAGTGTGTAAATACTAATAAACAAATGCTGTAATTAACTTTGGCAACAACTAGATCTGAATATGCTGTGTCACTGATCTAATGCTGTGGATTTCACCTGGGCTCTCCGCGCCTGAAGAGTCCTAGGGCAGGGAAAGACAAGGGAGATTTCGGCCGAGCATTGTTTTTATTTGTTTTCATTCTCAAGTAATTTTGATTCTCTTTTTCACATGGAAGGCATTGGATGAGCCACATCAGTGAAATGAAGCTCAGACAGTTCATGGAGTCAATGGTGAAAGAACTCCATCTGAGAACAGGTTTGGGGGCTTATTGCTAAAGCTTCTCAGAATCTGGAGAAGTGCCCAATTCATTGACTATGAATGGTAAATGCTTTGTCCAGGCAGTCCTTGCTTCTCCTCAGGGTAGAGGAAATGAGTCAGACCATCAGAGGTGCTGATATGGAATGTGTGTCCAAGTCACCTGCAAGATACATGCGTGTAGGATAATGATTGTGTTTCTGCCTTATCAGCAGCAGAAGTGCTCATCGGTCTCGTGAAACTGATGGAGAGAGTGCAGGATCAGCACTTAACAAGGCAGGAACTCCTGACTAACCAAGATTCGTTCCTCCCCTTGCTCTGACCATAGAAGTCAGGGACACCCGTCCCTTTGATTATGAAGCAGCAGGAGAGAGCTGGAAATAGGCTTTCCCAGGGGCACAAGCTTAGTTCACATTAGCATTGTCTCATGACTCAAAAACCTGCCTGTGATGGCTGACTGTCACCTGAGAGTGCTCCTCAGAGGGGAAACAGTCCCTTCGCCAATGGCAGTATGATTTTTAATGTCTTTAAGCGGTCCATGGGAACCACTGAGGTTTCCCATCTAAGATACTAAAAGACAATTCCCATCTGCGTCTGTGTTTACATCACCAAAAATGTTGTTTAGACTGATGGGGAGCAGTCTCTGACTGCTGGAGGCTCAGTGTGAATGGGAGAGGTTCTTCTTCATGATCCAGGTCTTTTGGCCAAGCTTCTCCCATCCAGCGATCAGGCTGGATACTTCGCAGGGTTCTGTGGGAAGAGCTGTTTAAAATAGTTTTAAATCATCCCTTATTTTAATCAAGCTAAAAATACCCAAATACAGTCTTTCGGTATTCTTCCATTGGTCTCTGTCATCACAAACACATCAGCAATAAGGAAGAATTAATATCCCTCCAAGTATCTGGCCTCTGACACATATATCATGGCCTGGAGTTGGGTTGGCTCCAGTTTTGCAGAAAGATCCAGATTAATGATTCAGTTTCTTTGATCCAAACCAGATTTCTCAAGTTGGAATTTGATTTTCTAAGGTTTATATTTTACCAGGGAGAATCTAGAGACTTTTTTTTTCCCTTAGCTAGAAGAACACAGTTCAGGAGATCACAAAGCAGTAAAAGAGCAATGAAAGAGAGTGCTATCAAATGTAAGGACATGATCTCAACATAGCACTGGGTTTAATCAGCTTGCATAATGACTACTGTTTAGGTTTCTAAACAGCATGGAAACCCTTTTCCATCAACATTGAATCAAACAAGTCTTTACATTAATAAAATAAAATATAACTCCAACTTATATTTCAAATCAGTGGGTAAAAAAAGGTTTTTGCTTTGCTTTTTTGTTTTGTTTGTTTTTCTAAATAGGGCAGTTATGCCCAAGCCTACATCCATATTTCAACTAGCTGGGAAATTTTGTTTTATTTTATTTTTAAAAATATTTTATTTATTTATTTGACAGACAGAGATCACAAGTAGGCAGAAAGGCAGGCAGAGAGAGAGGAGGAAGCAGGCTCCCTGCTGAGCAGAGAGCCCAATGTGGGGCTCGATCCCAGGACCCTGGGATCATGACCCGAGCTGAAGGCAGAGCCTCAACCCACTGAGCCACCCAGGTGCCCCCCAATTTTTTTTTAATATTTTATTTATTTATTTGAAAGAGAGAGAGAGACAGACAGACAGCAAGCATGTACACAAGCTGGGAGCGTGGGAGAGGGAGAAGCAAGCTCCCCACTGAGCATGGAGGCCAATGAGGGGCTTGATCCCAAGACTCTGGGATCATAACTTGAGCTAAAGGCAGAACCTTAACTCACTGAGCCACCCAGGTGTCCCCCGCTGGGGAATTTTCAAAACTGTTGATGCATAGGCTCCTTCCCAATAAAACCTGATATAACTGGTCTGGTATGAGGTGCTTCTGTAGTGTAGAAGGGACTCAAGAATTAGAGCTGCAACATCACTTGTCATCAGGGAAATACAAATCAAAACTATAATGAACTATTACCTCACACTGTCAGAATAACTAAAATCAACAGCACAAGTAACAGCAGGTATTGGTAAGGATATGGAGAAAGAGGAACCTGCTTGCACTGTTGGTGGGGATGCAAACTGGTACAGTCACTGTGGAAAACAGGTTAGAGTTTCCTCAAAAGGTTAAAAATAGAACAACCTTATGATCCAGCAACTGCTCTAGTAGATATTTACCCAAAGAATACAAAAATAGTGATTCAAAGGGATACAAGCACCCCAATATTTATAGCAGCCTTATCTACAATAGTCAAATTTTGGATACAGCCCAAGTTCCATTGACTGATGAATGGATAAAGAAGATGTGGTACAAGTATACAATGGACTATTACTTAACCATCAAAAAGAATAAAATTTGCCATTTGCAACAACGTGAACAGAGCTAGAATATATTATGCTAGGCAGAGTAAGTCAGTCAGAGAAAGACAAATACCATATGATTTCCGTCATAGGTGGAACTTAAGAAACAAAACAGATGAAGATAGGGGAAGGGGAAAAAAGAGAGAGAGAGAGAGAAACAAACCATAAGAGACTACAGAGAATAAACGGAGGCCTGATGGAAGGAGGTGTGAGGGGGATGGGCTAAATGGGTGATGAGCATTAAAGAGGGCATTTGTAGTGATGAGCACTGGGTGTCATCATAAGTGATGAATCACTGAATTCTACACCTGAAATCAATTTTACTGTATATG
The DNA here is from genome assembly GCF_030435805.1 of Mustela lutreola. Classification (NCBI taxonomy): domain Eukaryota; kingdom Metazoa; phylum Chordata; class Mammalia; order Carnivora; family Mustelidae; genus Mustela; species Mustela lutreola. The sequence goes on along the minus strand of NC_081297.1, from coordinate 32,154,027 downwards.
TCAACTGACTAGAGTTTAAATAAAAACTAGAAGAAAAGAAAGAGTGAGAGCTGAGTTCAAGTCCCAGATCTGCCCCTTACTAGCGTATGACTTTGTCCAAAATACTCAACTCTTAAAGCACCAGTTCCCTTGTCTATAAAACGACCACATAACAGTCCTTCCTTAATAAAATTGCCATGGAAAATACATTTCAAAGGTCTTAGAAGAGAATCAGGAACATCAAGAACTCAATAAATACTTCTGAATAAACAGAAGAGCTCAAAATACCTGACTACTCTTTGTATTTAGTTACTATATCAGGAAACTTGTAAGTACCATTTCAGCACTTGTTCTTCTCTTGTTCCAGCCATCCATGGAGCATCAGCCTTTCCTGCACAGTTTTGGGCTACTTTGCACAATCTGATCTCCCCTTCCATCATTCCCATCCCTGGTGTCTCCCCTTTCACTCAAGGGCTTCCTTGTTGTTACTGTCCAGAGACCACATACATAACATCTGAAGAGTGGGAGAGTTAATGTGTCCTGGGCCAAAACTTTAATTAGTGGGAGATGGAAATGGTAGATCAATATTCTCCCTTCCACCACCAGATGAACCATCCTGAAATATAGTCTGTGGAACTTCTTGAAGGATGGACGCAGCAATCAGTTATACTTAGTAAAGACCAACTTTAGGAAACATCACATATTCACTCCCTTTCTCTGCTTCTGTGCCTTTTTCTTGCCCCTCTGCAACATGGTATTACATCTCCTTTTTTTTTTTCTTTGTTTTTAACTGCATCTCCTAATGAAGAAATCAGACTCTGATGACTGACACATTCAGGCTAAATAGTTAGCCTCGGGACAAAACTGCAGACCTCAGTTGCACTGGGCTGTCTTGCTTCCTCAATATCCATTTCTTGACCTGCTCTAAGTTAGAGTGACTTACAGAATATTAGAGCTGATAGTTACCATTAGGAAAGAATGTGTCCTCCTCTTCAAAATCATATGTTGACAACTCTACCCTCAAGGTAATGGTTTTAGGAAGTGGGTTTTTTGGCAGGTAATTAGGATTTGATAGGATCATGCAGGTGGAGGCTTCATGAGTGGGGTTAATGCCCTGATAGAGGTCATGAGAGAGTCTGCCTCCTCTCTCTGCTCTCTGTTCTGTGCCATGTTGAGGATACAACAATAAGGTGGCACTCTGCCACCCACAAAAGAGTTTTCATCAGAACCTGGCTTTGCTGACACCCTGATCTCAGACTTCCAGCCTCCAGAACTGTGAAAAATAGATTTCTGTTGTTTGTAAGCTTCCCAGTCTATGTTACTTGGTGTTGGCAGCCCAAGATGACTAAAACAGTTAGCTTAGAGACGTTCTTATCCAAGTGTGCCTCCATCGCAGTCTTCTCATCTTCCAGAAGCCTTTGAGATGTTCCCAAAGAACATCGCCTTGGTGCTCCTGTTTTCTAGTTCTGTTTTGCTCCAGGCAATCTTGTCTACTCAGGAGGCTACAGCTTTTATCCAGATGTTGATGATTTCCATATCATCATCTGCCCAGGTCTTTGTCTTCAGCTTGGCTTCTGTTTTAGAGGGACCACTGGTGAATGCATCCTAAAAGGTCCAAAACTTCTTTCTATTCCCACTGTTTCTGCCTTACTGTATGTAGATTTCTCTGTACTCTGCTTTATATTAATAATGATAAGTTTCTTGACTAGTCTTCTTTTTCCAATCTTGCTAGCCTATGAGCCATCCACACTGTTTTCAGGGTGAGTATTCAGAAACTGAAAACAGACCCTATTAGGCCTTCATTGCCTAAAGAACAAAGTCTATCTTTATGTGTCATGTCTATTTCTTGCATGAAACTTTATGTGTCATGCAAGAAATAGAATGTCTTCTATTTCTAATTTTTAATAAGTTATTTTATTTTATTTCATTTTTAGAGAAAGAGAGAGCATGTGCAGGGGGGAGGGGGAAGGCAGAGAGAGAGGAAGAGAAAGAATCCCCAAATGGAGCCCAAGGTACGGCTCAATCTCACAACCCTGAGATCACAAGAGTCAGATACTTAACCGACTGAGCCACCCGGGCGTCCCATGTACCGCTCTTCTTGAAGTGGTCTTTGCCGGCCTCTTCAGCCTGAACTGTGCTCTCTCCACATGTGCTGCTCTTCAACCACTGGGCACCTGTAACAGTTCAAGACATGTGTCTGCTTTTCTTTAAGCCGTACTTATATCTCTGATTAAGTGTTGCATAAGCATCTCAAACTTAAGATGTCAAGACAGAACTTTCTTTCTCTCCCTTTATGTTTTACTTTCAGCCTCCCTTATCTTAATGAAAGGCACCACCATTTCTTTGGGCGAAAAATCTGCGTCTGTCTTTCTTTCTTTCTTTCTTTCTTTTTTCTTACTTTCTTTCTTCCTTTCTTCCTTTCTTTCTTTCTTTTTTCTTCTTTCTTTCTCTCATTCCCTAAACCCAAGTCAATCCAGTTGACTCCATGGAAAACAATATGTTAAACAGTTCAACCATTTCCCACTATCTGCCCTATTGATCTCCTCGTTAAAGTCATGGTCATTTCTTACTTGAAATATTGAGGAGGTATTGTCAGAATTGATTTCATTCTTAGCCCATATTCTGACACTCAGTCTACCCTCTATGAGTGATCTTTTAAGCATATTAATCATGTCCTGCCATTTATCCTTTTAAATCTCCATTGGCTGCCTCGACAATTGCCTCTACACTTAGAATAAAGTTGAAGCTCCTTAGTATATTTACAGGACCACATAAGATGTGTCTCCATCTAACATTCTGACTTCATCTCTACCTAATCATCCCTTCATTCAGCTCCTGCTAGAGCCATCTTAGCATCTTCACATGTGTTGATACTCCTCTTCCTGGAACTTCCCCAGATCTTTCCATGGTAGGTTCTTTTTTGTTCCGGATCAAATGTTACTTTGTCACAGAAGTCTTCATTATCCACCTTTGCCCTCACTATCTATTATCATACCCTGGTTTATTTTTCTCATAGCACTGATTATTTGAAATTTTACTATTATATCATATATTTCATAATTATAACTTTTACTTATTTTATTATCTTTCTCTTCCACTTGATTTTATACTTTGAGGGCAGAGACATTGCCTGTCTTATTTATTGTCGTATTGAACTGTCTAGAACAGTAATAGATAATAATACTAAAATTAATATAACTAATAAACTAATGAGTAATTAATAACAAATTCTCCCTAATTAGTTGAAAGAATGGGTAAAGGAATGAATTCTTCGGGGCCTTGGTAAATGCTATTTCCTCTGCCCTCTGCCAGAAATATTCTGCTCACCATCTCTATTTGCCTTATGAATTTGTACTCCTTGGTCAAGGCCCAACTCAAATATTTGTGAAGCTGCTCTGATAGTCTCTCCCAGAAAGAGCTGGCCTCTCTGTCTTCTGTGACATCCCTCTACTAGTTCATAATCTATTACAACACCCAACAGCTCACAATGATATCCTTCCTACTAAACTCTGATGATAAAGCATCTTGTCTTTTAGGGTTAGAAACTAGAGTCAGCAAAATTTACAGACTTGCTCAAAATTATAAAACTAAAACTGAAACCCAGACCATAGTCTGGTGCTGTTTACATTTCAGTAGGTATTCCCTGAGGTACTTTGGTACAGAAGGACCATCTATCTATGTGTGCCTAGATTCATCTCTCAATGCTCAGGTTCTCTGGAAACTTTCTTGCTTTCTCCATGTGGAGACGGCTAGAGGTCACCAACATTTTTCTCATTGAATCCTTTGGTGTCTGGTTATATATGCAGTGCCTGGTACATTGAAAACATCCCATATATGTTTGAATAAGTATATGCATGTTTTATTGTCTCTTTAAATTTCTTCTGCTTTCATGTTATTAAAACTCTAACTCTTTCCCCATCACCACCTCCTTCTTGTTTTTGAGTCCCAGCTTATTTCCCTGCTCCCTTAGCTCCTTCCTTTAAACAGAAGTAGTTGCTATGATCCTGGTCATTGCTAGGGAAAGCTCTTGAGTGGAAACAGTCACTTTTTCCACCCCCATATTAAAGGTATTGGAAATAGCCTGCTCCTTGAAGCTCAGAAGAAGCTGAACTTTATGTGTTGATATGGATGATATGCCTTAAGATTATCTATTTTATATCTAAAGCTTTCAGATGACCTTGAAGATCAGTGGAAGTTGGAAACCCTGTAGAAGTGTTTCCTGAACATTCATAATGTGTACATATATTAAATCATCATGCTGCATACTCTAAATATATACAACTTTATTTGCCAATTATACAGCAATAAAACTGGAGAAAATAATTAACAGGAAGGGGGTCTATATCAGGTAATAGAGATCATGACTAATATACTTGTCCAATAAAGTCATTTTAATATTCTATTATAACCCCATCATCATCAAACCTTATTTTCAGGCCCTGAACAGCATGCAAATAGAGAATGACTCCTGCCCCAACAGAAACTAGATAAGAGTTTTGTTTGTTTGTTTGTTTGTTTGCAGAAACAGAGTTGTAAACCTTGCCCCACGTGCCTCAGAGTTCTACATGTCCACAGATTTCTGACCCTCTGTTTTGCTTTGCCCTCAGAACCTGGGTGTTGGACTCCTGAATCCTTTCCTGCCTCCTGAGCCTCTGTCTTATTGCACCTGATACCCTTGCATTCCAACTCCAGACTTCTCAAGTAGGATTCCACAGCTTTCTGAAGGCCTGGATTCTGCGGATTTGGGGATCTAACTTCCTACCTGGTCTGTGACACACACCATTATCCAAAGCTCATAACAACAATGAGAAAGAACTGTAGCCAACTTTCCAGGAGCCAGAGCATTGCATTTTCCCCTACTGTAAACTTCCCTGAGAAAGAATAAATGGGTACTTTCTTTCTGCTGGAGATGAAACTGCCCTTTCTATTACTTTTGGTACATTTTTTTTACCTTTTTTTTTTTTTAACCTTCTTAAGGAGGATCACCTTCATGTTGTTAGAACAAGACTTAGTAAATTTGGGGGTTTGTTTTGTTCTGTTTTTTTGTTTGTTTATTTTTTCCACTTCCTAAGTTAGCCAAACTCTGAGAAAATGAGGGTCATAAAACAAGATACGGTATTTCCAGGAAACACAAGCAATTTCTCAATCTATTCCCCAAACTTCCACCAATAGATTGCAATTTGGGAGATTCTTGAAGCCTTTACAGAACTACTGTATAGTTGGTATAAGAATCCCAAGGAGATTCATCAAAAGGAATAGAGATTGATGAAAAGTCTCAGAAAAAGGATAAGCATAGTTAAGGCTATTTAAACTGGAGAACAGGAGACCTCCAACAGGTAGAGAATTGTTTCCTGAAGGAAATGGTATAATGTGCTCCCAGAAATTGCATTATTTCGGGCAGAAAGTCATAGAAGACACTAACCCTGTTCACATACATATTTATACCAGATCTTAAAATGCCCAGCATCATTGGTAAAAATCACTGAATGAGCAAATATATGTCATGAGAAACAAGTATAGATATTTACTAGGCAGAATTGACTGAACTAAGAGAAAAAAATCTTTGAAGTAACAATAATTTAATAAGTAAATAAGGATTGCCAAACTCACCCTGAATTACAGCATTTATTTTTTTTCTTCTAGTAACAATACCAGTTGCATTCATACCTTAATTGTTTGTACTTCAATAATAATTTTTTGTGACCACCCTGAGCTCCATGACCCTCACCTGGTTTTAGAAAGATGATCTATCTTCTTTAAAGAAAATATGACATTGAATGTTTCCTGAGCAGAGATGGGAGAACAGTAACACAAATAAATCTATAAAAATAAGCTGGTCCTTGGGAGAGGAAGAGTTGCTTAGAAACAGAAGTGTTGATTCTTGGTTTGCCCTTCATGCTTACACCAGGACCCCAGTGAGTCCTTTCTAAAGCACTCTGACACTCATGTCTTTAAACTCAGATTCTCTAGATCACATCACACAATGCATGCTTTAGGGCACAAGGCTAGAACTGTCCATGCTGCAGGTGGCGGGACTTGCCAATTGTCCAGGATTAAGTTACTGCTCATCCTAAAATCTTCTGCAACTGGATCCTGGACAATACTTTATGGGAAGTGTCTTGCAATTTCCAGGTTTTTGTTCCGTGTGTGTGTGTGTGTGTGTGTGTGTGTGTGTGTTTGACCTTCCCAGCTGAAACTTCAGCAGTCATGGCACAGACAGGCCCTATCTCCATGCTGATGTAATGCTCTTTGAGAAGGGCTCTGTGTCAATTACCCTGATGGCTCCTAGAGTGGTTGCACACTCTTTCTTTAATGAAAATATATGGGCCACTGTTTTCCCTGAATCCCGTCCTTCCTTGTGACACAGCTGCCTGTGACACAAGCCGAAGGATGTGACCATCTCTTCCTCTCCTGCTGCCATGACTAACTTGAGTCCAACATAGAGCAGTGGACTTAGAAATGAAGAGTGTCTTCCAGTATCTATCATTCCCACTACCGTCCAAATTCTGTAGCCACTAACCTTCAATAAACACGTCTAGCAAACCATTTTATAATAGAGGGTCTTGGGCTTGCATTGCAGCAGCAGCTAATTCTCATTCAAATTAAACAACGAGAATGAGTCTGTTGGCAGCTTTGTTAGAAGTAGAATCACTCAGGCATGGCATTAAGCTTGGGTCCAAAATGAGCTGTCTCAAATGGAGTGGCTCACTTTAGCACAGTAAACAATGACCACCTGCTATTCTCTCAAATGCATCCAGAGGATAAGGAGTACTTTATTATTTTAACTAGCATGCAGCCTCTGGAGGCTATCCTAGTAGGCATCAATCACCAACTTACAGCTTGTAATGATATCTGGAAGGATATGAGTATGCAATGTCTTTAAGTGTCCCTTTCACAAAATATGAAGTCAAATTGAACTTTAATCTTTCGAGCAAAGAAAATAGATCCTTTTCCCTGGGGAATTAAAAAAATGTGAGCAAATTGTATGTGACTTTTAAAGTATACAATAAGACTGCCAGCCCTATTCATGGGGAAAAAATAATTGGCACTTTATGTCAGTATTTTCCATGAATTATTTGAAAAACAGATAAAACGTGTCATTTATGTGGAACTCTGTCCCACTGTTCTTCAAAGCTCTTCTTTACTGAATAAGCAATCACCTTTCACTGGTGATTGACACATGTGTATAATTCCAACTTGGGCAAAATATGTCAGAAGAGCCATGGGTTGGTTTTCTATGTAATACATCCAGAGTCCTTAGGGGAAAGAAAGGAATTAGGGAAGAAGAAGAAGAAGAAAAAGAAGGAGGAGGAGAAGGACGAGGAGGAGGACGAGGAGCTGCTCTACTCTGTCACCCCAGGGTTATGAATGGAGGTGTCTACTCTTCCTCTGGGCACTGAATCCTAGGGACGGGAGATCTCTGTGCTGATAAAAGCTCCCCCCACCAGAGTCATATGTATATGTCATATATGTATATGCATATGATTGGAATTTTAGTTCCTTAATTCCTATAGAGAGAAATATTGTTCTGACATTTGCCTTTAAATTGGATTTTAAAAACTGTCTCAAGACAAGCTCGCTTGTTGAAGAACTTTGTGTGTTCTTGGTGTTTCGCATCTTTGTGAGAAAAACTGAAAACCAAAGCAAGAAGATCTCCATCCTCCCTGGAAGAGAAGGGGCATTGCATAATGCTTGCCAATGCAGTGTGCTGTAGATTGTGTATAGAACAGAGGTTAACTACCTTCAAGACAAATATTTTGTTACTACTTGGCAGAAGTATTAAGAGTAGGCGTTTGAAGGTAAAACCCCGAGTCCTGCTTCTAAACGTTTCTGTGTCCTTCTTGGAGCAGCCATGTGATATTAAAATCTTCAGCAAATTAGGCAAATGAGTAAAACATTCACCACATTGAGAGAAGAATATCCCAAGGTGATATATGGGGCAACTCTTGAAATTATTTCACGAGATCTTTTCTTAAAAACTTTCATACACCCCAAGACTACGTATGTCGAAATGTTAGCTTAGGAGGTGTAGACCAGTTGTGTTTGTTCATATTCAGAGAACACATATTTTCAACTTATCTCCCTTAATGTTGGCTCAGGGATTACATGTTACTGGAGCTGGATAGTTCTGTCCTGTCACAGATCACTCACCTTGTTAGGAAGGGTTAAGAGACAGCAAGAGGCCCTAGGATGTCCTCTCCCCACAAATATTGTTCGGGGCAAAAAGCCATAATGGGAAGTTTGTTTTTGTTTTTGTTTTGTTTTCTTTTTTAAAGACTTTATTTATTTATCTGACATACAGAGATCACAAGTAGGCAGAGAGAGAAGAGGGAAGCAGGCTCCCTGCTGAGCAGAGAGCCCGACACGGGGCTCCATCATAGGACCCTGGGATCATGACCCGAGCCGAAGGCAGAGGCTCTACCCGCTGAGCCACCCAGGTGCCCCCATAATGGGAAGTTTTAATGGCCTATTTTGTTCTCTCCCAACAGAGGCCACATGCATAGAGCTCCACTAACTCCAGCAGGTTCTACTGGGTCCTCCTTCCACACTCCTCCCCTCCAACCGGGATTCAGAAAGCCATCGTGAACTGGTCAAGAGTGTCTCAAAGGTTTAGCTAGGTAGCTTATGGGACTTGCCAACTCAATAATCCTGCTGCTCCCTTCCCCCACCTTAAGCTATAGGCAAAGAGCTGGGCTTCACTGTTGTTCAAGACCAACTTCCTGGCCCTCAGTCATTTTTGCCCAGATGATCAGGAGCTCAGACGCTGAACCTCAGTGAGAAGTTAGGTCACAGCTGCCAGTGACACAACCCAAAGGGTGTAACCCTATCCTCCTTCTTCTCCCTGTAAAACAATACCAGCATCCCATTAGAGTTGTTGGTTCCCACCCAAATTAGACCAATCGTAACCTTTTTCCATGAAATTTGGAAATGTACATATGTATTTAAAGGGAACAACAGAGACAGAGATATCTGATGACCAACCATCCCATTTCTAGTCCCTCCCTCAAACTCAGCTGCACTGTTCCTCTGGGTTTATGAGATAATTCTCATCACCCTTATTGTTTTACTTGATCTCATTCTTACTCATGTTGAGTTGTTTCTTTTGAGACCAGAACAGTCCTAACTCATGCAGTTCCCCAGAGATCTAAAGGTCTGATAAACTTCCATAGGAAAACTTCAGTGGATACAGGGAACAGGGCCTGATGGAGGGGTGGGGGCTCTTCTCCATCCCTTCTGCCTTCATCCCAAGTGGGTCTATTCTGTATGTCTTATACTTTGGGATTCCACACATCATTTTACTTAAAATACATTCAGTTGACTTTCTATAGCTAAAAAAATGAAAACTAGTCCCTATGGACTTGGCGACTCCCTGATATCCCATGCATTTCTACAGTTGAGGCAACTGGATTCCTCAGTTTCCAGCCTCCCCTTACCTCTGACTAAGGGAATTGTCTGGTCTATGTAATTCCTTAGAGCATTCCAAATGTTTAGATGCTGTGACTGACTGAGCCCCAATCCAAATGTTGCTATTTTTTGTCTCTCTTCTGCCCCAGATTTGCAGTACACCTGTGTCGTTTCAAGAGTCTGGAAACAAGGATCAGCTCTCGGCAGTCCATTGTCTTTTTCTAATTGCTTAGACTTCTTAAAGAAACTATTACGTGCTGGCCATAACCATTTATCTCGTAATTCTGCAGTTTGACAAACACAGTGATAAAAGGTAACACACATGATAAATTCTCTTATAATAGCCTATAAAGTCTGTTGGTATTATTTTTGTAATCATCTTTTTTTTTTTACCACTTGAGATTTCAAAAAGGTAGAGTCAACTGACAGTTCTAGAAAGGTTTTATATATATATTTCCTTATAATGGAAGTTCTTGCTAAAAAAATATTAGACATGTAAGAAATAGCCTCCAATGTTCTGGAAGATGAGAAAGTTTCCTGATTTTGTTTACCTATTATCCTTACAAATGTCTAGGACTAAATTTACATTCACAGAGTGCTGCCCAAATCCAGCAATCTCATTTACAGCACTTGGAGCTTACCCATTAGCCTTGGAATTTGGAAAAGTTCATTATAATTGGGGTTGGAGGGTTAGTTCATGCACTTCATTAACTCCTGTGCCAAAAATCTCTTCACATTAATGATATCTCCACCCAAGTTATTACATTTTTCTCTGAAAATTATTGGGCAATAAATGTTTGAACATAACTCACGTGATACAATAATGGAATTAATGTAAGTAGAGATGTAATGGCTTCTTTGATTAATGGGTTCTTGGACAACACAGCCGACTGAGAATATAATACCTTTTAATTAGAAGTGAAGACAATTTTCTCTTTCAAATATTGGTACTGCTTACATGGTTTATACCTAAGCACAGGTGAGAATTATTTACAGTCTAACTGAAAATGCTCATCTGGCAAACTGAAAGCTGGGTTTTGATCCATTCCTCTGATCCATGACATAATTACTTTTCTTTTTCTTGTCTCATTTAAAGAAAAGCTTCCCCCATCACCGCTCTTGTCCCAGACAAGTGCCTTGGCTGTCTGTACTAAACAGGGCAAAGTCCGTCTCTGACTTTTTAGTTGCCCCACCCCCACTCTTTTAATTTTGTGTTTACATTTTGTTATCACTAGAACCTCCACTCCTAATGCGATCGATTAAATTTTTTACAGAAACTCCTCATGGAATTTGGCTAATTTTAAACTCCCTAATGTTCTTTTCTCAACTTAAAAATAGGTATTTGTAAAGGCTTTCAGATTTTTATCTTTCTGATTTTCCAGACCATTTCATTGAAGAAAATTGGCATTTTGATCTCAGTTTTATAGATGTGGAATCAGAGGAACATTGAAGTAATAATCTTATTCAAGGAACATAGGGCTCAATTGTGAAGAATTAATTAAAACTATCATGTCTTTTCTTTAGTCATTCAGCTGTGAATGTGTTTAATGACCTGGTGTCTGCCGTTGGCCACAGTCCTGGAAACACGTTAAGAAAACAGGAATATTCTCACTGTCAGGCTCTAAGACGGTGTTTGGGGAAACCAGGAGGCAGTGCTGTGTGGCAGTAGATTGGGAATAGGCAGCACTGAGAGCTGTTCAAATCACCCTCCATGACATTTGTTTCTGGGCAAAAAGTGTTGGTGAAGCTCAAAGTCTAACCACTCCGCACAATTAATTGAACCCTATAGTAGGAGCAACACCCCTGGTTGTGAACTCAGGTATTAAAGCCGACGTGCACACACAGATGGCAGAAGACCATTTTGGCCCATTCATCCAGGTCCAGTGCTGATTTGGCACGGTTACTCCCACATGCTCCCCATACCTCCTCTGCTGAGATGGAGGGATTGGTTTACTGCACCCAAGACCATCTGGTGAGTCCCCACAAAGATATCCTTAGACTCTGGTTTAGTGGTCTTGTTCCCTGGTTATAATTCCTGAAATTAAAATCCACAGCTCTCAGTATTAGTAGTTGCAATAGTTGTAGCAGATTCTCTATTGCTTTTATAACTCCACTGGTGGTGGCGGTGCAGCATTTGGGAGGATGCCTACACACGTCAAGGCACGTGGCTCCTCTGCATTGAGGGCTTTTCAAGAACAATGGCCTCGGACTTTGCTGGATTTTAGGGAAGTTAGGGAAATTCAGTACTCAAATCAAAGCCGGCTGAAATTTTAAAAAGCCATTTTCCATGCCAGCTGAGGTCCCTTCATGGACACACAAAAAAAATAAGGAAAGCAGGGTCTGGGAGATGATCAATATTCCACTTAGACAAACTGGAATACTAGAGCTCAGTTTCATTCTGCTCTTCATTTTCCTCTGAACCAGGTCACCCCTTCCTAATTATGACTGAAAACTACTCAGGCATAGAATTATCACAGCATTTAAAGACTGCTGTGTTTAGGGACTGCCACTGTCCTATAAAAATCTGCATGTAGACTTGAGCACTAAGCCAGGGATATTTGACCTCTGCTGTACCAAGGGCTCCATTTGTAACCTCCCAGAAGCCCAGTGGCTGTGCCTGATTTGCATGAATATTTACATAAATCTACATATGCATAGTTTGCAGGTTTGGTCCATGAGTTGATTATGTCTTGTTTGCTCTAAAAGTTTAGAACTGAAAGTAAGGGTGAAGGTTATGCCTATCTAAGAGAAAACATTCAGTTGTCCAGGAAATTTCTTTTAAGAGTCTCTTTTTTAATATACCTTACACAAATGAAGATGTGACTAATACTCAAGTTCTTTGGGAACTGAAAGTCTTTTATTTATTTATTTTTAAATTATTATTATTTTTTTAATTTAATTTTTTTTCTGTGTTCCAAGATTCATTGTTTATGCACCACACCCAGTGCTCTATGCAATATGTGCCCTCCACAATACCCACCACCAGGCTCACCTATCCCCCTACCTCCCTCCCCTCCAAAACCCTCAGTTTGTTTCTCAGAGTCCACAGTCTCTCAGGTTCATCTCCTCCTCCTATTTCCCCCAATTCTCTTTTCCTTTCCTCCTCCTAATGTCCTCCATGTTATTCCTTGTGCTTTATAAATTACATAATTCTGACCTCGCCACTTATAGCCAGTGTGATTGTTGGTTAAGTTGCTTCAATTTTCTATGCCTCAGTTTCCTGCTCTGTAAAATGATTTAGTAATGCCTACCTCAAACAGCAGTTATATAAGGATTAGATGAGACAATGTGCGTAGTGTTGACAATAGAAAGAACTAAATCAATGAAGCATATTATCATTTTTTTGTCTTTTAGCCAACTCAGTACTTTTGCAGAGGGAGTCAGTTTTCTCTCAGTTCTAAGGATCCCATCTCCCACTACTGGTCATATGACCAGTCTTGGAACGTCCACCTTAACAACAACTGCAACACTTATGTGGACTCTGAAGAGTACTCTTAGTTTGATATTGTTAGAGATCATTTTTAAAGGACTTAGGCTAAATTTTCATAGAGCTGGACAATAGAAATTTCTATGGCATGATTCCTACTTTTCCTACATCAGCTTCTCTGCCATTTCCCTGGACTGAGAGTGGAACCTATTCCCATGAATTCTCTCTGGGATAAGAGCTGAAATCCTTCTTAATAGTACAGTATCAGGACACTTTCAATGCCTTCTTCATATATAGTTTTGGTAGAATTATTGGACACACTATTGCACACTGAACTCCAAACTCTGAAAAACATTTTTCCTCAGAATTTTTTATTTGAACTAACCAGGAACTGTGAAAATGAAGCTTAAATCCACTTCTCACGGGCTGAAATGCTTTTACATGTAAACTAAAGAATAAGACGCATGCCATCATATTCCAGAATTTCTAAGGAGGAGTGCTTAAATTTGACCTTTTGTGGACCCTGGTTTACATTGTGTGATACAGATTTTAGGTACAATAGATCTTTGAGATTTGCTAGAGATATAATCTGAGAAACTCAAAGATTCCAAATTTTATATTCAGAGGTTACTATGTGCACAAAGATAGGTAGAGAACAACAAAAGATCATTAAGTTGTAATGTTCAACAGTGGACTAGTTTTCCTCACTAATCAGTGATTTCCTCCTGCACCTCATGATTCTAATCCATGCCTAATGAAAGCAATAAGAACCCAAATTTCTTGCAACAGTCAAAACTATGAATAGTATATCTATAAACTCTCAAGTTCTATTTTATTGCTGAGGTTCATAAGAAGTGAAAATTATTGCATTTCAATCTGGTCTGATTTGAACTATGACTTGAAGTATATCAGGGCTTGGAAACCTAAAAAAAGAGAAAGAGTACATGGGATAATATATCCAATGACAGAAAGAAAGAAATGATGGGGACAGAGAATAGTGTTTAAATGGGCAACAGAGGAATAGTTTACTTGGTAAAGCTCTCATCTTGTGTAAACCATTCTAGAGTTCAACCGTTGTTTTACTTCCCAGAAGTTTTAGTTATAATAAACCAGAAATTCTCATCATGATGCTTAACCCATTCCTATTGTGTTCATGATGGAACTAGATCAGAATGCACCAGAGATGTGAAGATATCTGATTATATGACAATGGTAGAAATTGGTCACCAATCTCTGTATAAATTATTATGTTTGTAGGTTGCTATGGAATTATCTTTCATCCTCTGTCCTTCAGAATTAAGCTTCTCAGTACATTTAAATCTTTTTCCCTGGGTTTCATTCTCTACCTCTTAACTTATTTGGCTCCTTATTGAATTACATGAGCAGTGGATCTTCACATGGCTTGAAGTAGAAAAAGTATGATAAAAATATACTGCCTCTAAGAGATGAATGATGTGTGTGTGTGCACGCACGTGTGTGTGTGTGTGTGTGTGTGTATCTATGTGTGAGACATATATGCTGCTTCAAACCTTCTTTTTCTTTTGGCAAATAAACATTTTTTTTTTCCTTTTGTTCCACTTTCTCTGCCAAGGAAACTCATTCTTCTGCTAAGTGGAATAATGTGAAAAAAAGTATACAGTATACAATGACTTGCAGCCACTTGTTGGATGACCAGACTCTGTAGTAGCTCTCATAGGGGATGAAGAATCACATCTGGGAGTTCAAGGCTTGATCTAGTCACTATGGAATTGAGAGTAATTCTGCTCACTTCCCTGTGTTTCCCTTTCCTATAAAAGAGAGAATGAAAATCTTTTCTCTCATTTTGCTAAGAATATATCTGGTAGACTGAAATGGTATGAACATGCCTATTTTTAAGGAGGAGAACTATATGGTTCAGATGTCTATATATACCCAATTTCCTTCATTGGTCCCAAATAAAACAACATTGTTCCTTTATCTATATAAAGCCATGAACATTTCTTGGCAATTCCAATATTTCAAGTTACATTTCTTGCACTGCCAAACACACAGAAATGCTACAGAAATCCTTTCTTTGGCCATACTCTAGATTTTTGGTGTTGAAAATTTAACAAATCACTATACAGTTCAATGGGATATTTCATTTTTTGTGTGTTGTTTTGTTTTGTTTTGTTTTGCTCAAGCGTCTATATCTTTACTAGGAGTGTGAGAATTGGTTGGTGTGTCCAAATCCCCACATCACTGTCCTTCCTTCTAGCCTACAATTATCTTCTTCTGTTGGAACAACAATTCCCCTTGTTATAAAGTGTCTTCCTTTGTGTGATATAATTTGCTTCATTTTTTATTCATTCCAGGAGGTTACATAAACATCCTTATAGTCAAAATAATCTTAATGATAAAGGAAAATGACTTTCACACCCAACTGTATGAAAAATGATTACACAATCCTTTTGTCAGGATTCTTATTTCTGAGATTGAGATAATACAGCTCTGGGACAGAATTTATGAGGGAATATCCATGCCAATCAGCTCAAATGAGATATTGCTAATGCAATCCCTTGGTGACACTTTGCTATTTCACCACCATTTTTTCCCTGCCTGGGCTATGGAAAAAGCCTCCTTGCCAGCTCCCTACCATCACTCTTTCCCCATAAAATAGCCAAAGTGATCTTGTAAAATAGAAATCAGACTTTAGTCACTCCCTGTCAACATCTTCAATGCCTTTTCATTATACTTAGAATAAAATTCAATTTGACTTAAAAGACCCACCTCTTTGGGGCCCAGGCCTTGTCATTCCCCTCTATACCACCTAGTTTTTGAGCAACTTCAGATCTCACAGCATCATAGGACCTTCCTTTCTAATGTTTCTCTTTATGTCCCTCAAGTTCCTCCACTGGAATGTTGGCCTCTCAGACAAATGCATATACTCTCCCTCTCTTTACCCAGCCCTTCTTTTTCTTCATAACATCATTTGAAATTACATTAAATTATTAGTCTATTTATTTTTAAAGTGTATCTTTTTTTTTTTTTTTAAACACACACTATATCTGTTTCTTACAGCCTGGTGTTATTATTCTTCAGAGGAGAAAATAAATGCTATTCTCATTTTTATGAGTAAACTCTTTTTAGAAGATGAAATAATTTAGTCATTTATTTATATGAAAGCTGTTAATTCACTTTGTAGGAAGAGTCTCTTCATTGCCTTTTTGGTCTCCTCCAATGACACCGAGGATACTCGAGCCTGAAAATGAAGGTGTTTTTCATCTATCTACCCAACCACTCTTCACTAACTTTTGACCCAATAAAGAGGAACTAAGATGTAGATAATGACTGCTGAGTCCTTGGGTACACAGGGACAAGAAGGGAAAAGACAAGGCAGTGGTAGCATATAAATAGATCACCCTTGTCCCTCCTCGTCTGGCCTTAGAAGAAATGTCAAGGTGCTGGCAGAATTACTAGTAACTGAATCCAGAATTGCCAAAGCTATGACTGGACAAACTGAGGAGGAAAAGAAGTATCTTTCCTTTGATTCCATGTTTATTTCTTGCAAAGTACCTTTGGTCACAATATCTTTCACTCCACAAGAGGTTATTGAAAGTCTCTGAGAGAAGAATCCGAACTTAAACTTCCTTAGAAATGACCCTGGGGAAGGGGGTGCTGCTCTACAGTTATAATAAATTATTTTAGGAAGAACCAAAGGGTGTTGTTCTAATTTTCAGTGAACCTAACAGAACATTTTTCTCCAGACATCGTTTTGCTGGCATTTGATGAAAATTTGTCATACCGAGAATTCACAAAGCTTCAAGTCTGCCAGGACCAATCTGAATTGGTAGAGAGGATGTTCTCAGATTTTCTATGGAGTTTATAATTATCCAGTAGGGTAATGCTAAAGAGCCAGTCTCTGAATGGCACCCACTAACCCAAACTTAGAGCATTTTACAAA
Source organism: Mustela lutreola (assembly GCF_030435805.1). Lineage (NCBI taxonomy): Eukaryota > Metazoa > Chordata > Mammalia > Carnivora > Mustelidae > Mustela > Mustela lutreola. The sequence goes on along the minus strand of NC_081297.1, from coordinate 32,137,294 downwards.
GGATTGAAATGAATCACAGACACATTTGCAAATTCCGTATATTCACATGTTGTTAAGATCTACAAATTCTTGATTCTTCCATGTTTCATTAATTTAATAACTTTATTCAATGAACATTTAGTAAACATCTACCAGTGCCAGGTTCATATCAGGTCAGAGGATAGAGAGATATTTTCATTTTCTCATGTCATTTAGAATCTAGTTTATTTTGAGCTTTCCTATCATGTGGCAGAAAGTCTGTCTGGGAAAAAAAAAAAAAATAGGAATTTTCTGCAAGGAGAGAAAGCAATACATGTAGAACTCCTGGTGGAAATTAGTAGAAAATGGCAGCTAAAATATAGAGAATGAAATTTCCTAGAGTTAATTTTGATCTCACAGCATTATGGATTTAACAAGACTAAGCTAGGGACCTAAACTTTAAATCAACCAGTTAGCTTTTCTTTTCTCTAGCTTGAAGACTAGTATGAAGACTATATACTTCATTGCTGAATTTAGGCCACCATTTTTCCAAATGTATACATATGCAGGACATAAGAGATGTGCAAGTAAGAATAGTTCTGCCACATACTGAATTACTATTAGAAAGCATGAAGTAAAGACACAGGAAGCTTTTATTTTTAATTTGGTGAATTGTTAACTTCATAACATTGTGAAGTGCTGAGTATATTTATTAGATTTCTTGAGTCCACACCTTCCTTCAGTGGGAAACTCTATTTTTTTCTTCCTATTGTGAAGTAAGAATGCATAGATTCCTATAGTTAGCTGTAAGAAGGTCTGGGATTACCACAGCAACTACCCAGGCAACCAGAGTTACAGAATTTCTGGCTTGCAAACTCTTAAGGGTAATGCTGATTCTCTTAGAGGTGACCAATTATATGGATTTGTGCTGCTTTTTAGAACAGAGTTGAGAAATTGTTACCATGCACACTGCTTGAACTTTTTATACAATTAGATAATTTATTAATGTAATTTTCATAAATGAGTCTATTTTTGTTTATGTGATTTTTAATCACCAAGTGTCCAGAAGAAAAACTGTCTTTGTCCTTGAGAGATCTGCACACACACACCCAAATCTGAGTTTTTCCTTAGTGTAGGTGTTCCATTTTGCTAACTTTTGCAACCTAGAATCTTTGAACTGGAAGGATTTTTAAAAGAAATTATTCAAAAAAAAAAAAAAAAAAGAAAAGAAATTATTCAACCCAATCTTTCTAAATGCCCAGTAATCTTTCTAAATGCCCAGTGAATTAGCAGCAGGGCTGAGACTAGAACACAAAGCACTTGGTTCCCAAACTATTTCTTACTTTTAGATGAGATAAGATGGATAAAATGCTTCAAGAGCCTTCCTAAATACCCATTGAATAGCCCAATGTCATAGAACCAAGGAATTCACATACATGCAGCTCAACTGAGGCCTTGGAGATTTTCATTACTCTGGGTCATGGTGGAATCTAATACTTCAATTTGCTTAAACCCCATGAGATTCAAAGGTTATAAGTGGAAGAGAGGATGAGGAGTTAAAAAGGCTCCCCTCTCAATGCTTTAAGTAGGTAAAGTTTCCATAGGGAAGATACACAGTGATCTTCAATGGCACCAAGTTTGTACTCATCAACTCTGACACTTTCTAAGGAATCCATGTGCCCAGGATAAACCAAGAATGAAGACTTCTTTTCCAAGTAAGGTGAAACATTACATTTGCAATGGATTGAGGTAGAAGGTTCTCTTTCTCTAGGCTTCCAACGAACAATTATGTTTTCCAAGAACAAACAAGTATTTTGCATTTGAAAGTTTCTTTAGTAATAAGACAGAGAACACGTGTCCCTCATAGGTCTCCATGAAACCGGGAGAATGGCTTTCAGTTATTTTGCTTCTGATAATCTATTTGATGGCTGCTTTTTCAGTTTTTGTTGTTGTTGTTGTTGTTGAGAGCTATGACTGGGGTTTCTAAGGAGAAGTCATGGCTCCTGGTACTTGATTGCATAAAGTAGACTTCATAGTTATGGAGAGGCCTTGAGTCCATTTGGATTAGGGCTCATGCTAAGTAATAAAGCAGGTTGAGTTTAAATATGTGCTTCTAGGAAAGAATGAAATTAAGAATTGTTCTCAGAATTCCTAGTTCACATGAGAAAAGACTAAGTCTGGAAGCCTTTTTTTCCCCTACACTTCCAATATATCTCCTTCACCCATTTCCCTTTCATTCCTGACTCAGACAAAGAGATACCCATCTCTGTGTCCATGGTTAACTCACTCTCCTGGCAATCTTGATTTGATCCTCCTATGAAACCCAGTCATATTAATTAATCCTCTTTTCACATCAATATTCCCCCATCTCATGAATCCCTTCTTTTCTCCTTTCATTCATGTTTAAGTCTGATTTAAAAGGTAGTGTGATGCTATGGTCATAAAGACTCGGGTCTGAATTCTTTCTGTCATTTGACCACTGTATGTCCTTGAATAAATGATTAACCTCTTTAAATCTTAGTTTCCCCATTGTAAAATGAGACTAATAATAGAATCTATATTTTATGAATTTTTTAAAAGATAAATGATAATGTATATATAGTACCTGCCACATAGTAAGGACTTAACAATAATAATTGTTACTTCTTTGCTATAATTATTTTATATGTGTAATGTAATAGAGAAGTACTGTTGCTGCTGTATTATTAGACCTCATCTCCTGCTAGACACAAATTTCCTTCACTACTTGAGAATGTCTGTCATAGTGTTGTGATATATTTTCGCTAAATGTTTATTGAGTAAATTTGGCCAATGATTTGCTATGGTGATTTAAGAAGTATAAAAGTTTTGTTTAGATCTCCAAGGCTTTAACTATTTGTTCTTTTTGAAAGGGCTTTTTGAAATTTGTTGCATAATTAAGTAAGGTTTGACCTAATAGTGATAATTTACTAGTGTCTCAAAAGTCTTAGTAACTTAGGAAGTTGTGGTCCATGGGGTATGCATGAAATTTATGACTTTTGGTTTGATGAAAACTGAAAGTGTGGGAATATTAAGATATTATTAGGAAGAATAACAGGAGTTTAATGTATATATAGAATTCTGGATTTTGTCCTAAAAGAATGAGACTTGGCTTTTCATTGTCTTGCCTTGAATTTCATAAGACAACAGAATGTGGGGTCTGGATTATACCCTGTAGATCATTTGACCAGCACTTTTCAAAGTGTGTCCCAAGTATGTTAAAAACAGAGGAAGAGGTCCATGGCCAAATCACTTTGGGAAATTTTTGACTTAAACAAATATAAGCAAATTCCTTTAAAGGGGATTTTAAATATTTGCCCCCAAATATTTTTTTGTACCATGTGACTCAAGATTGTTTTCAGGAATGATATACTTCTAGACTCTTTATTTTATGGATGTTGGAATCAAGTTCTGGAAAATTAAAATTAGTCACCAAGGATTGCTTAGTGGAAGAGCAAAAAGAACCTAGATGTCTTTATTCTTATCTGAAGTAAGTCTTTCTGTTTATTTTTCCTTTCTTGGAGAGATCATAACATTCACATAATTATATCATTTTGCCTGTATTTTCCAAACAAGCTTACACTAAAAATATCACAACTAACTTTTGAGAATTAAACACATTAATAATAATGAAATGATTTCTCTATAAAATTGGGATTACGATTACCTCCAAAGCTCCATTAGGAAAATTAGTAGCTTTTTCTAACTGGAATTCCCCAAACAAATTTCTTTGATGTTTTACTCATCATCTTTATAATTAGACATACAATGATTCATACTTTATTCATAATTTAACAGATTCTTCTGGTTATTTTCAAATAAATTTAGTATTTCTCCATATTATAGATAAGCAGTCAGTCATAAATGACAAATTTCTTCTTAAAAATAATTAGGTTTGCAATGTGATGTTCACAATTCCTCTGTCTACAGAAAGGAATAATCAAAAATTCCTAAGAAATATAAAAATATGCTGTCACTGTGATGAACTGAAGGAGTATAAAGGTGAAATTATAGTATCTCAGTAACTGTAAGACTATTTCTCTAACTGCAAAGTTTCAAGCTTTAACCAAGAGTGCCAATGTCTACTACCTTCTCGTTAGGTTTTTAAAAAAAGAAGACAGTTTAAGGTCTGTGTCTAAAATTGTATTTCCTCCTTGCTTTTTTAAACATTTTAATGGACTTCATTTTTAGAGCATTTTTAGGTTCACAGAAAGATTGTGAAGTCTAGAAAACCTACATAATATTCCCTCCTCCCTGCACAGTTTCACTTATTAATATCTTAGTGTGCTACATTTTGCTGTAATTGGTGAACAAATACTAATATATTATAACTAAATCCCATCATTGACCTTAGCATTTCATTTTTATGTTGTACAGTTCTATGGGTTTTTGAAAAATGCTTAATGTCATCACTGGAGTATCATACAGAACAATTTCATTGCCCTAAACATGCCTCATGCTCTACCTATCCATCCTTCCACGCCCTAAACCCTGGCAACCACTGATATTTTCACTGACTTTACAGTTTTGCTTTTTCCTGAAATGTTGTACAGTTGGAATTATATAGTGTTTTTTTTTTTTTTTTCAGACTGGTTTCTTTCATTTAGAAAAAAAAATGCATTTAAATTCCCTTCATGTCTTTTTGTGGTTCAGTGGCGCATTTCTTCTTATTACTAAATAATCCACAATAGAGATTTTTACTAAATAATCCATAATAGAGATTTACTGCAATTTACTTTTAATACAATTTGTTTATTTTCCTAGTCAAGGGCATTTGTGTTGCTTCCAATTTGGGGCAATATAAACAAAGCTGGTATAAATACTTGTAAATACTCATATGCAGGTTATCACGTGAAAATAGTTTCCAACTCATTTGGGTTAATACCTAGGTTAATTGCTAGATTGTGTGATAAGACTACCAGCAATAAATGAGAGTTTTTGTTACTCCACATCTTTGCCAGCATTTGGTATTCTCAGTCTTCTGGATTTTAGTCATCTTAATAGGTCTGTAATAATATCCCATTTTTTGAGTTATAATTGATATTCAACATTACATTAGTTTCAAAGGTACAACATAATGATTCTATATCTGTACATATTGTAAAATGATCATGTAATAAGTCTAGTTTACATTCATCACCATACATACTTACAGAATTTTTTTTCTTGTCATGAGAATTTTTAAGATCTACTATGTTAGCAACTTTCTCATATGTGATACAGTATGATTAACTATACTCACCATGCTGTAAATTAGATCCCATGACCTATTTATTTTATAACTGGAAGTTTGTTCCTTTTAACTCCCTTCACCCATTTCGCCAACTCCCAGCCCCACCTCAAGCAAGCACCAATCTCTTCTCCGTATCTATCAGCTTATTTCTGGTTTTGTTTCCACATGTAACTGAGATCATACAAGTATTTGTCCTTCTCTGATGACTCATTTCACTTAATGTAAGGCCTTCAAGGTCCACATGTGTTGCAAAAATAGCAATATTTCATTCTTTTTTATGTTTGAATAGTATTCCATTATATATATGATTTATTTATATAAAATATATATTTAAAGTATATATACAATATATAATATAGGGGTGCCTGGGTTGCTCAGTGGGTTAAAGCCTCTGTCTTTGGCTCAAGTCATGATCCCAGGGTCCTAGGATCAAGCCCCACATCGGGCTCTCTGCTCAGCAGGGAGCCTGCTTCCTCCTTTCTCTCTGCTTCCTCCTTTTTCTCTGCTTGCCACTCTGCCTACTTGTGATCTCTGTCTGTCAAATAAATAATTAAAACCTTTATATATATATACATATATATATATATATGTATATATATACATATAAAATTCAGCTTCTCACTACTGAGTAGGATGTTAGTTGTGGGCTTGTCATATAGTCTTTTTAATTTTGAATTATGCTTACCTGTTCCTACTTTGTTGAGAGTCTTTATTATAAGTGGATGTTGTATTTCATCAATGCTTCTTCTGCATCTATTGAAATGATCATATGATTTTTATCTTTCATTTTGTTAATTTGATGTATCATATTGGTTGATTTGTGGATGTTAAGCCATCCTTGCCTCCCTCAGCTAAATTCCACTTGATCATGGTGTATGATCTTTTTAGATCATATTGTCGATATTGGTTTGCCAATATTTTGCTGAGGATTTTTCTATTTATGTTTATCAAAAGTATTTTTCTGTAATTTTCTTTTCTTATGTATCATTGTTTCATGTTGGTAGTAGGATAGTACTGGTCTCATAAAATGAGTTTGGAAGTGATGCCTCCTCTTTTATTTTTTGGAAGAGTTTGAGAAGGATTGATATTTTTCTTTGGCGGTTTGCTGGAATTCAACAGTGAAGCTCTCTGGTCCTTTCTTTCTTGAGAGGTTTTTGATTACTTATTCAATCTCCTTACTAATAATTGGTCTGTTCAAATTTTCTATTTCTTCATGACTCAGTCTTAGAAGGTTGCATATTTCTATGAATTTATCCATTTCTTGTAGGTTTTTCAACTTGTAATTATATAATTATTCTAGTAGTTTCTTATGAATCTTTATAATTCTATGGTATCAGTTGTAGTGGTTCTACTTTTTATTTCTGATTTCATTTATTTGAGTTCTCTCTTTTTCTCTTGGTGAGTCTAATCAAAGATTTGTCAATATTCAAGATTATCTTTTAAAAAAATCATTGTCTGTTATTATCGTTGATTATCTAAATGCATTGATCACAGGCCACTGAAGCAGATGATAAGTATTTTCACACAGGCAGGCTTCTGCACACATAACAACCAGCTAGAAAATCATAAACAGAATAGTCAAGTGATAAAAGGTACTTGTGCATTCATTATTGCAACAGGAGGTGAACTTTTATTACCTTTTTCTTTTTTGTTATGAGAGACGATCTTCATCCATATAGCTAGAAGAGTGTAGGTCACCTTTCCAAGGAATTTAATGCTAAGGCCACAACGTAGAGGGGCATGGGGCTATTCTTTGACACTGTGTAGTTGATAGGGACACTCATTTATTCCAGGAAGTCTTTTGTCTTCCCTAAGAAGTTGTACCATTACTAGTATGTGAAGAATAACCAGTTAACCAAGCTAAAGAATACTTCTTAAGTTTTAAAACAAACATTTGACATAAGAAGAAAGTATTTATCTGTGTGCTACTGGCTAGAAAAAATTACTCAGACAGCGATGGGTTTCCAAGGATGCTTTGAGTTGATATTTGTTTAGAGACTTTTTGAAGTGAATGTGCCAGAAAATGAGTCTCTATAAACAGAACTTGAGATTTGAGATGTGAGAAGATTATGACCTTGTAATTCAACACAAAGGCCACAGACTTCAACAATTTACTCCCTCTATCTGTAAGTCATCTTCCAAATGTGCAACCAAATGGGCTATGTGGATTATTTTGATGTAGCAGCCCTGTATGGGGGCTGTTGCCAAATTTCCAAATGAACTAAATACAGATACCCAACCAAAGTGTGGTGTCTCTCACCATCTGTACTTACTATGGTATCAGGTGTCTTTTGCATTCTCAGTGAAGATTTATTCATTAGTTCCTTGATAAGCTTCTAACTTGGCCCTTTAGCCTCAATAGCTAAATTTCTCTCTTTATTCTCAGGGATCTCTCTAAATTCTATATATTCTTCATATTTAGCATTCATCTGGTGTCCCTTCAAGCCATTCTGTTATTTCAGATACTGCCTTAGCAGAATTTCTAAGTGCCAAAATAAAAAAAAAAAAAATTTTTTTTTTCTTAACAACTTAGAAAGGAGCTTGAGAATCATACGTATACTGCCAGCCCTGGAACATTTGCCTAGTGACCTAATTTCATGGGAATTTGCCAGGCCTACTCTGTGGAAGAAATCCAGTCTTATTTCTTCAGTCCCAATAGATTATTTAGCTGACACTCTACACAGCCAGCCTCTTCACATTGTTGTGACCTTCAAGAGACTTTCCCTTAAATACTGCCCTATTCCAATTTTGCTATATAAAAGAATTTATAAGAAATAAAGGTGCAATCAATTATGTGGCTTAGACAAATTTATACAAAGCAAAGATCTTAAGTTAAACATAACTTCTTATACTGAATTATGGCATGCAGTTGTTTCTCATTACTATAGGCTTCTATCACATACATTTTGAATAATTTCAGAAGTTTATTTGTATAATATATTCAAAATGTTATGTCTAATGTATCCATTAGAGACAAATTATTTGTTGTCCAACATGGACCTTCATGTCACTTCTTTTCCCTTTTTCCCACTAGCTCCTCCTAAAGCCAGATCTGAAGTTATTTTAGACATCACAGTCAATTTGACATGGTAGTGTATTGATTTGACATTCTCTTCAGAAAACCAATACCAAAGTATTGTGTTTTGGTTTACTCAGAATTGTACTCTAATTCTATCCTGTCTATAAACTTACAACCTTTTCTGAAGTACACTTTGTACCTGTTTTATCCCTCCATCTAAAAGTAGTGCAATGGCCTTTGGCCTAAAGCAATAAAATGGTGACTTTCTAACTTCTATGTAGCTCACCCAGGGACATTAACAAGAGAAAAGTAAACCTACTCTATTATCCAGAATGGCTTTTTAAATAATTAGGAGATTTTAATAACAGCGTCTGGCTGATGCTTTCAGGTTCCCCACAGGCATTCAGACATTTCCAGGGTGAGTAAGACGGTACAGATGCTTCAGGAGAGAAGACCTCATCCTCACAGAAATGACCTTCAATTCATAAAATGCTGAAAACAGCACTGGGCATCTCATTATTGAAATGGATCGTTTGGCATCAATGCTTGCAGTTTGGGAGTTTGACATAATTTTGTGGAGCTGTCTTGAAGAGAAGTGATTCAAATTTTTAAAGAGGTAGAAATTGTTTTTAAATGTTGGATTTTTGACATTTTTATTTTTTTCAAGTTCACTCCAAAATTTGTTAAGTCACCTCTGACTTTTTTTTCCTGTATAAAAAGTGATAAGGATATATGCCAAGACCCTAGGGATCTTCAGAGGAGTAAAGGGATGATGTTAAAGTGGACTCAAAATGAATATGTATCATAAGCCTTAAAAGGTACAAACTTTCCTAACTTGAAACTCCACTCCTAAAAGGTTATCCCCAGTAAGTATAATCAATAATGCATACATAATTATACAAGGATAATCACCACAGTGTTCTCTATAATACTGAAATTTTGGAAATAAATATTCAGCAATAGGAAAATAGTTAAACAATAGAATACACTGTAGCTACAAACATTATGTTATAAAAGTATGTTTATTGACCTTCACAATATTTTAGTTGAAATAAAAAAGGTTATAAAACAGTATCTATAATGAGATTCTGTGCTTTTTTAAAAGAGATAGCAACATAATTGGTGTACCAATGATGGTATTTTAAAATTTTTGCCTATGTTTTATAATTATTTTACAGGAAATATGTAGCATTTTATAATAAAAAGGAGATATTGGGATTCATATTAAAATATTTTCTTTTTATTTTAAAGAAGACTTTAGAGGGGAGTGGAATACAGTTGTTGCAAAGGTGTATAAGAACACCCTGATTGGTCCCTTGTGCCCTATCATATGGGAGTAGAGAAAGAGGTGTTCCTCTGAGAAGAAAAATGAGATGAGAAGGTAATCTTTTGAGTCCACAAGGGAAGAGTAGCACTTCTGAGTACCTTTCATGCCCCCACACAGATGTGGAACAGGGCCTAGATGGATGTACGGTGGGAAAGAGCCAAAAAATTCCAAACACCATAAGCAGAGAAAACTTTTGAGATGTTGTCTTCTAGGAGATTTTCCAGAAGGAATATCTATGTCCTGTCTTCTCAAGAAGGTATGATGTATATGCACATACACATTCATGTGCATGCACACACACACACACGTGCAAAGAACTTCAACTCCTCCTTCATAAATGGAGAACACGAGATGGGCATGTTCTCAGCTTGCTTCCTCACCTGTCCTTTTGTCCTTTTCTCTTGTACAAAGGAAGAAGAAATTCCTTTTCAGGGCTAGTCTTTCATTTCTATTCTTCACTGTGCCCCTCCAACTTCCTCAGGGACCTTGTTCTTCAGACCATTTCAGCTATTAAGCAATATAAGTAAACTGCCTGGGACTTGTGAACTATTCAAGTATTTACAGAAACGTTTATATCCAAAACCTCCAAAATTATGGAATTCAAATTATGAATAATGAAAATCAAATGTAATAAATAACAGAATGTATATAAAATATAATGTCATGTCAGCTTTGTAAAACTTGTATTTGTAAACAAGTTGTACATTTGGAAACAATTTGTGAGTTGGAGGCTCTTCACTTTCCAAAATTCCCGAGTAAGCACATAGATTGTTGACAAATCATACTAAATTATAAACTGAGTAATCTATAGACCACTAACTTTGAAAGAAAAATTATAAAAATCCCTGTAATTGTTCTATTGTAAAAGTGTACTTCAGTCAGGAAAGATGGCAGAATAGAAAGATCCTAAGTTCACCTTCTCCCACAGGCACACCTAGATAACAGCAATATCAGTGCAGCTAACTCGGAAAAATACCTGAAGACTGGCAGAAAAGACCTACAGGGTAGGAGAGTCAGACACTGGATCAGGAACTAAATTCCCAGCAAGACTAACCACAAATGGTAGGTGCTCCACAAGCATGGAGAGTAGTAGAAACCATACCAGGCACCCCTGACATAGGAAATCTGCAGTAGAAATATGAGTCCCCATAATATTTGACTTTGAAAACCAATGAGGCTTAATTTTTGAGTTTTTACAATCATCAGGACTTAACTTCAAGTATTTTAAATATCAGTGGATTTCAATATGGGCTAGAGGGAAACTGAGTCACTTTATTTAAGGAGCCAGAATAACAAACCACCCCACAGAGATATAGCATAGAAGTAGCTGTAGAAAAGTACCTGATGTATATGTGAAGAAGACTTACCTATTTATTAATCTCAGAATATGTGCTGGAGGGGCAGGGGTTTTTAGAAGATTTCTCCAAGAACAAAAAAGCTGGCTCATAGGTGCCAATTTTCTCCCTTCCACACACTAGCCTAGATAGCCAGACATTTGTGGGAACCAGAGTATACAAGCTCCATATGTCTTGTAATACCCTACACCCTGCCCCTTTGTTCTCTGATGGATCTGCTCATCCAATCTGCCCCACCAGGCATGGATACCTCCAAAGTAGCTCCCATCTGCAAGCAATCCAGGAAGGGACCACTGCCACACCAAAGTGGAATTTCCCACTGAAGAAAGGAGAATATAACCATACGAAGCATTGTTACTGACTACAGCCCCACCAGACAGGTTAGAGGCAGGCATCCAGTCTGACTCTGGCCCCACTCACCACCAAAACCACTCAGGGAAAATTGCAGGGAAAGCACCCTGCAGTTCGGTGTTACCCAGTCCATACAAATGGGCTGAAGGGAGGCATCTGGTCTGACTACTGATACTATCCAAGTACAAGACCCAGTAGCCCCAAACTTCCCCTTAAAAGCACAGGGACCAAATCCTGACCAATGTGCCCACAACAGGCAAAGTGGGCCATTGTGGCCAACTGGACTGAGGGCAAACATAGTTCAGATACAACACTGGGGTGCATGCAACCTGCACAGGAGACACATTGAAGTGCTTGGTTCTGATGAACAGGAGACATTGGGCTACAGGATACTGCAAGATGACCTCTTCATAAAGGAACTATGTTCAAGATCAGATGTAGATGACTTTCTTAAAACAGAAACAAACACAGAGGTTTAAATAAAATGAGGAGACAGAGTAATATGTCCCAAATGAAAGAGCATGGCAAATCCATAGCAAAAGAGTTAAATGAAACAGAGATAGGCAATATGCCTGATAAAGAAGTCAAAGTAATAATCATAAAGATATTTACTGGACTTAGAGGATCTCAGTGAGACCTTCAGCAAAGAGATTAAAAAGTATAAGAAAGAACCAACAAGAGATGTAGAACTCAATAACTGAAATTAAAAATTGACTAGAAGGAATCACGAGATTAGAGGAAGCAAAGGAATGAATCAGTGAGTTAAAAGACAGGGTAATGGAAAGCAATCAAGCAAAACAACAAAAAGAAAAAAGAACACTAATAAATAAGAATAGATTAAGGGAAGTCAGCAGTCATCAAACATAATAATGTCCACATTATGAGGATCCAAGGAAGTGAAGAGAGAAAGAGGAGGGCAGACAATTTATTTGAAGAAGTGACCTTGAAAACTTTCTTAAATGGGAAAGGAAGCAGAAATCCAGATGCAAGAGGCACAGAGAGTCCACAACAAAATCAACCCCAGGAGGACCACAATGAGATACATAATAATTAAAATGGCAAAAAGTGGGTCACCTGGGTGGCTCAGGGGGTTAAAGCCTCTGCCTTCAGCTCAAGTCATGATCCCAGGGTCCTGGGATCGAGCCCTGCATTCAGGCTCTCTGCTCAGCAGGGACCCTGCTTCCTCCTCTCTCTCTGCATGCCTCTCTGCCTACTTGTGATCTCTGTCTGTCAAATAAATAAATAAAATCTTTTAAAAAATGGCAAAAAGTAGTGATAAAGAGAGAATTTTTAAAACCATCAAGAGTAAAGAAATAGTTACATACAAGGGAAATACCATAAGGCTATCAGTGGATTTTTCAGCGGAAACTTTCCTAGCAAGAAGAAGTAGCATGATTTATCCAAAGTACTGAAAGGAAAAAGTCTGGAAGCAAGAATACTCTATCCAGCAAGGTTACCATTCAGAATAGAAGGAGAAATAGTTTCCCAGACTAAAAAAGAATGAAGGAGTTGATCACCACTAAGCGAGCCTTACAAGAAACATTAGTGGGAATTCATTGAGTGGAAAGAAAAGACCACAATTGGGATTAAGAAAATTAGGAAAAGAAAAAACTTCATAAGTAAATGCTAATAAAATAAAAGTAGTAGATTAATCACCTATAGAACCAGGGTAGAGGTTAAAGCACAAAATTCGTAAAATGAATTATATCTATAAAAATCAGTCAAGGCATTTACAAAATGAAAGGAGGTAAAGTATAACAGCATATATATAAAACATGGCAGGGAGAGAGTAAAAATTTAGTGCTTTTAGATAGTGTTCAAACTTAAGTGACCACCAACTTCGTATAGACTACTCAATGCATGTGGTGTTATATATGAACTGAATGGTAACCACAAATCAAAAACTTGGGATAAATACACCAAAAATAAAGAAAGAGGAATAAAAACAATCACTAAAGAAAGTCATTAAATCACAAGTTTAACAGAGCAAGAGAAGAAAGGAATAAGAAGAACTGAAAAAAAAAAAACCATAAAACAAGTAACAAAATGGCAATTAGTACATATCCATCAATAATTACTTTGAACATAAAAGGACTAAATGCTCCAATCAAAAGATATAAGGTGACTGAATGGATAATAAAGCAAGACTCATCTATATGTTGCCTACAAGAGACTCATATCAAATCTAAAGACACATGCAGATTAAAAATGAAGGAATGGAAAAATATTTGCCATGCAAATGGTAGTGAAAAGAAAGCTGGGGTAGCAATGCTTATATTGGACAAAATAGACTTTAAAACATAGTTTGTAACAAGAGACAAAGAAGAACACTACATAATGATAAAGGGAACAATCCAACAAGAAGATGTAACAATTGTAAATATATGTACACCCAACTTGGGAGCACCTAAATACATAAGTTAACTATTAACAAAAATAAAGAAAGAAATTGACAGTAACACAGTAATACTAGGGGACTTTAACACCCCACTTACATCAATGTATAGATCATCCTGGCAGAAAAATCAACAAGGAGATTGTGGCTTTGAATGACGCTCCGAACCAGATGGATCAGAATATATTCTGAATACATAGATATATTCAGAACGTTCCATCCCCAAACAGTAGAATACATATTCTTTCAAGTGCACATGGAATGTTCTCTATAACAGATCATATGTTAAGCCACAAAATAAATCGTAATAAATTTAAAAAGATTAAAATCATATCATGCATCTTTCCCAACCACAACTGCATGAACTAGAAATTAATCCCAATAAAAAATTTGGAAAGAAGACAAATACATGAAGGCTAAATAACATGCTATTAAACAACTAATGGGTCAACCAAGAAATCAGTGAGGAAATAAGAAAAATATGTGGAGACATATGAAAATGAATAGACAATGGTCCAAAATCTTTGGAATGTAGCAAAAGCTATTTTAAGATGAATGAATGGCCTTAAGTAGATAGGCAATACAGGCTTACCAAACAAACAAACAAACAACAACAACAATGAAGAAAAATCTCAAATAAAAAAAAATAAAATAAAGGAGCTAGAAAAAGAAGAACAAACAAAGCCCAAAGCCAGTATGAGGAAATAATAAAGATTAAAGCAAAAATAAATGAAATAGAGAAAAAAAATAGAACAGATCAATAACTCCAGAAACTATTTCTTTCAAAAGCCAAAAAATATTAGTAGACCTTTAGCGAGACTCATGAGAGAGAGAGAGAGAGAGAGAAGACTCAAATAAATAAAATCAGAACTGAAGAAGAAGAAATAACAACTGACACGATAAAAATATGGGGAATTATAAGAGAATATTATGCAAAACATGTGCCAACAAATTGGACAAAATAGAAGAAATACATATATTCCTAGAAATATATAATTTCCCAAAGCTGAATCATGAAGGAATGGAAATTTTAAATAGATAAATTATCAGTAATAAAATTAAACCACTAACCAAAAAACTTCCAACAAACGAAATTCCAGGATCAGATGGTTTCACAGGTGAATTCTATCAAACATTTAAAGATTAATACCTACTCTTTTCAAACCATTCCAAGAAAAATAGAAGGGAAGGAAATCTTCCAAATATATTCTAAAAGGTCAGCATTACCCTGACACCAAAACCACAGAAAGACACTATAAGAGGGAGAGAAAGACAGCGAGAGAGAGAGAAAGAGAGAGACATAACTACAACCAATATTTCTCATGAACATAGATACAAAATTCCTCACCAAAATATTAGCAAGCTAAATACAACAATGTGTTAAAAAAAACTGTTCACCACAATCAAGTAGGACTTACTCCAGGGATGCAAGTGTGGCTCAATATTCATAAATCAATCGACATAAAGCATCACATCAATAAGGGAAAAGATAACAAGTACATGATCATCTCAATAAATGCAGAAAAAGCATTTGGCAAAGAATAACATCCATTCATGACAAAAACTCTCAACAAGGTAGGTAACTTCTCAGTAACTCAACATAATAAAGGTCATATATGAAAAATATACAGCTGACATCATACTTAATTGTGAAAATTGAGAGCTTTTTCTCTAAGATTAGGTAGAAGACAAGGATGTCCACTATCACCACTTCTTATTATCAGCATAGTACTGGAAGTCCTACAACAACAACAACAAGATAAGAAAAACAAAAAGGAAGAACACTGATAAGGAATAAGTAAAACTGTCATTATTTGCAGATGACATGATACTATAAATAGAAAACCCTAAGGATTTCAGCAAAAAAAAAAAAAAAATGATGAGAATTGATAAACGAATTCAGTAAAGTTTCAGGATGCAAAATTAACATTCAGAAATCTGTTGCATTTCTATATACTAGTAGAGTAGCAGAAAGAGAAATTAAGAAAACAATTCCACTTATAATTACCCCAAACATAATTTTTATGTTTAGGCACAATTACGATTATACCCAGGGATAAAATACCTAGGAATAACTTAACAACAGGGGTGAGAGCCCTGTAGTCTGAAAAGTAAAAAACACTGATGAAAGAAATTGAAGATGATATAAATGAAAGATATTCCATGCTCATGGATTCAAACAACAATCTTGTTAAAATGTCCATACTACCAAAGCAATCTATAGATTTTTAAAAAATATTTATTTATTTGTTTGAGAGACAAAGAGAGAGCACATAGAGGGAGAAGAAAAGGGAAAAGCAGACTCCCTGCTGAGCAGAGAGCCTGATGTGTGCTCCATCCCAGGACCCTGGGATAATGACCTGAGGTGAAGGCAGACACTTAACTAATTGATCCACCCCGTCACCCTTCAATTTAATACAATTTTGATCAAAATATCAACAAGCTTTTTTCACAAATAAGACAAATAATACTAAAATATGTATGGAGCTACAAAATACCCCAAATAGCCAATGCAACCTTGAAAAAGAACAAAGCTAGGGGTGCCTGAGTGGCTCAGTGAGTTAAGGCCTCTGCTTTCAGCTCAGGTCATGATCTCACAGTCCTGGGATTGAGCCCCACAACAGGCTCTCTGCTCAGTGGGGAGCCTGCTTCCCCCCCCCCCCTACTTCCTGCTGCTCTGCTTGTGATATCTCTCTCTCTCTCTGTCAAATAAATAAATAAATAAATCTTTAAAAAAAGAAAAAGAACAAAGCTAGAGATATCACAATTCCACATTTCAAAGTGTACTACAAAGCTGTGGTAATCTAAACACTATGGTACTAACACAAAAATTACACCCATAAACCAATAGAACAGAATAGAGAGTCCAGTTATAAACCCACATTTACATGGTTAACTTATCTACAATGAAGGAGGCAAAAATAAATAATGGAGAAGAGACAGATTTCAACAAATGGTGCTAAGAAAACTGGACAGCCACATGCAAAAGAATGAAAGTGGACCACTTCTTACACCATATACAAAACTAAGCTCAAAATGGATTAAAGACTTAAATTTGAGCCCTGAAATCATAAAACTCCTAGAAGAAAACATAACTTTTCCAGTAATTTCTTTGACATTGACCACAAAAACATTTTTTTAGATACATTTCTTGAGGCAAAGAAAAAACCAAAATTATACTATTTGGACCACACCAAAATAAAAAGTATTTGCTTAGTAAGGGAAACCATCAACAAATTGACAAGGCAACAAAAGAAACAGAAAGATGGTAACAGAGCAGAATGACCCTAGGCTTGACTCATTCTATAGAACACAACTACATAACTATCAAATCAACCTAAATACCTCAGAAATTGACCTGAAAATTGACAGAACAAAGTCCATAACAAAAGGGAGAGAAGAGGCTACATGAAGGAGGTAGGAAATGTGGAGATATGTTTTAGGGAAGAAATGGATCGTTGGTGCTGCAGAGGGAAGGGGGCCATGGTTGTGGAGAAGGATAAGAGAGAAACAGAGGAGCACACGGGAGAATACACAAAGAGAAATTTTCCCCAAAGCCAATCACTTCAAAAATAAGAGAGGCTGCCTCTTTGTTTTGTTGTCTGTTTCCTTTGCTGTGCAGAAGCTTAATGGGAGAAGATATTTGCAAATGACAGTACAGACAAAAGGTTGATATCCAGGATCTATAATGAACTCCTCAAACTCAACACACACAAAACAGATAATCATATCAAAAAATGGGCAGAAGATATGAACAGATACTTATCCAATGAAGACATACAAATGGCTATCAGACACATGAAAAAATGTTCATCATCACTAGCCATCAGGGAGATTCAAATTAAAACCACATTGAGATACCACCTTACACCAGTTAGAATGGCCAAAATTAGCAAGACAGGAAACAACGTGTGTTGGAGAGGATGTGGAGAAAGGGGAACCCTCTTTCACTGTTGGTGGAAATGCAAGTTGGTGCAGCTACTTTAGACAACAGTGTGGAGATTCCTCAAGAAATTAAAAGTAGAGCTTCCCTATGATCCTGCAATTGCACTCCTGGGTATTTACCCCAAAGATACAGATGTAGTGAAAAGAAGGGCCATCTGTACCCAATGTTTATAGCAGCAATGGCCACGGTTGCCAAACTGTGGAAAGAACCAAGATGCCCTTCAACGGACGAATGGATAAGGAAGATGTGGTCCATATACATTATGGAGTATTATGCCTCCATCAGAAAGAATGAATACCCAACTTTTGTGGCAACATGGACGGGACTGGAAGAGATTATGCTGAGTGAAATAAGTCAAGCAGAGAGAGTCAACTATCATATGGTTTCACTTATTTGTGGAGCATAACAAATAACATGGAGGACATGGGGAGATGGAGAGAAGGGAGTTGAGGGAAATTGGAAGAGGAGGTGACCCATGAGAGAATATGGACTCTGAAAAACAACCTGATGGTCTTGAAGGGGCAGGGGGTGGGAGGTTGGGGGAACAAGGTGGTGGGTTTTAGGGAGGGCACGTATTGCATGTAGTACTGGGTGTGGTGCAAAAACAATGAATATTGTTACGCTGAAAAGAAATAAAAAAAAATAAAAGGAGCTGAATATCATGAATTCTTGTAACCAGTGGTGCTTAACAGCTGGAGTTTTAATGGTCAGTGGGTTTGGCTGGGATAGAGCCTAGAAAGAACTGCCCTAATCCTGGAGACAAGTCAGGTGAACAACACTGGGGACAGATAGCCTGGAAACAGTGATCTGAAGAGCGCCTGGGACATAGAGTGTGGAGACTAGTTGCTCTTCTTAGAGGATGTCCCTGAGAGGCAACATTCACAAAGTCACCTCTCTGGGAACAAAGGAATCAGCCAGTGCCAATTCCTCCTCTGTCCCTTAGTATAAATGGAGTCATCTTCAGGAAGCAGCACAATGCCAACACTGGCTGCCTAATTAGCTTACACCAAGCACCACACCCTTGTGCCCCAGTGGAACTGCCCTTCTCAGTGATGCTTACCTTAACTGAGCACAGTGGACTCTTCCTTCCGAAAAGCAAACAAACCCCTGCCAACAGGACATCTCCCAGAGTTTTGCAGCGTGTCAGTTCCAGTGGAGGTGGTAACAGGTCTCATTTCACAAGCAGACCAGAGCACCTCCAGTTAAAACTCACCACATTCAGGCCAGGGACCAAATATGGTCTACAATAGGCAAGGAAAGCCTCTACAGACAACTGGTCTGTAGGATAGAGCAGCCAAAACCTAAGAGCAGAGCTCACACAGTTCACACCAGACCCTCCCTGAACCATCAGTTCCTGGGCCTGTTCTTCATAAGAGCATTACTTTCAGGACCAGAAAACATAACTGGATTTCCTAGCACAGAGAAAGCAGAGACTTAGACAAAATGAGAAGATGGGGGAATTTATATAAAATGAAAAGATAATATATGGCCAAGGATCTAAGTACAATGGATATAAGTAACATGTGCGATGAGGAATTTAAAACAATAATCATAAGTCACTGGACTTGAGAAAAGAACTGAAGACATCTGACATCAGTGATACCCTTATCACAGAGACAAGAAGGTTAAAAATTACTTATTTGGAGATGACAGTGCAATAAATGATATCAGAAATGTGTTTGATGCATTGAATAGCAGACTGGAAGAAATGGAGGAACAAATTAGTGACTTACCTAGAATGCAAAGTAATGAAAAGTAATGGAGCTGAACAAAAGAGAGAAAGAGGAATCATGCAAAATAAGAAAAGACTTAAGGAACTCAGTGGTGACTCCATTAAACTTTTTTTTTTTTTTTTTTGGTAATTTTATTTAATTTTTTTTTCTTTTTGGTGTTCCAAGATTCATTTTTTATGCACCACATCCAGTGCTCCATGCAATATGTGCCCTCCTTAATACCCTCCACCAGGCTTACCCAACCCCCACCCACCACCCCTCCAAAACCCTCAGTTTGTTTCTCAGAGTCCACAGTCTTTCATAGTTTGTCTCCCCCTCCAATTTCCTCCATTAAACTTAATAACATTAGTAATATAGCAGTCCCAGAAGAAGAAGAAAGAAAAAGGTACAGAAAATTTATTTGAAGAAATCATAGCTGAAAACTTCCTTAATTTGGAGTGGAAGAGATATCCAGATCTAAGAGGCACAGAAAATTCCCATTAAAATCAACAAAAGCGGGCCCCAAACAAGACATATTATAATTAGATTTTCAAAAAATATAGCAATAAAGAAAAAAAATCTTAAAAGCAGCAAGACAAAGAAGTCATTAATTTACAAGGGAAATTCATAAGGTTAGCTGGAGATTTTTCCCCAGGAACTTGGGAAACCAGAAGGGAGTGTCATGGTATAGTCAAAGTGCTGAATAGGGAAAATCTGAGCCAAGAATACTGAACCCAGCAAGGCTATCATTCAAATTAGAAGGAAAGATAAAAGAGTTTCACAGACAGACAAAAACTAAAGGACTTCCTGAGCACTAAACCAGTCCTGCAAGAAATATTAAAGGGTACTCTTTGAGGGGAAAGGAGAGACCAAAAGTGACAGTATAAAAGCAGAAAGCACAAAAGCAGTAAAAATGAATAATTCTGTAAAAATCAGTCAAGAAACTCACACAAAGGGGCGTCTGGGTGGCTCAGTGGGTTAAAGCCTCTGCCTTTGGTCATGATCTCAGGGTCCTGGGATCAAGACCCGAGGTCACTCAGAGGAAGACAAATAGCATTTGAGTCCACTCATAAGCAGAATGTGGAAAAGGAATCATTAGTGGGACTGCAAATTGGTTTAGTCACTGTGGAAAACAGTATAGAGTTCCCACAAAATATTAAGAATAGAAATACACATATAATCCAGTAATTGCGCCACTAGGTATTTATCCAAATAAAACAAAAGCACTGATTTGAAAAGATATACTCACTCCTATATTTATTGCAGCATTATTTACAATAGCCAAGATATCAAAGAACCCACATATCCATCCATAGATTAAAGAAGTGGTGGGGTGCCCAAGGAGCTCAATTGATCAAGTGTCCTCATGATTGTGGGATTTAGCCCTGCGTCTGATTCTGCATTGAGCACGGAGTCTGCTTGAGATTCCTTCTCTCTCTCTGTCCATGCCCCACGCCCACTCACATGCTTTCTCTCTAAAAAACCAATAATTAAATAATTTAATAATTTAAAAAAGAAATCAGGTATATATGAAATGGAATATTACTCAACCATAAACAAGAACAAAATCTTGCCATTTGCAACATGGAAGGATCTAGAAAGTATAATGCTAAGTGAAGGAGGTCACTCAGAGGAAGACAAATAGCGTTTGAGTCCACTCATAAGCAGAATGTAAAAAACAAAACAAATGAACAAAGAAAAAGAGAGAGAATAGAACACACCATAAATACAGAGAACAAACTGATGGTTGTCAGAGGGGAGGCAAGTGGGGAATGGGTTAAATAGGGAAAATGGACTGAAAGTATATTTATCTTGATGAATACTGAGAAATGTATAGAATTTTTGAATCACTATGTTGTACACCTGAAACTAATAAAACACTGTATGTTAATTATACTTCAATGGGAAAAAATAATGTACTTAATGTGAGCCGTGGGTGCATTTTTATGTTTGAGCTTAGGTGGGTAGAGGCCTTTAAAATTAAATCCAGCTTGCTCCATAAAGTACATGCTCTCATCCTGCACCTTTCTTCTCACTTTCTTCTGGCTCCTTTCTCGAAGCAATTAAATACACATAAGCCTTTCACATTGTAAAATTACTATCTACCCATTCCTTCTCAACTTTCAGACACTATCCTATTCTTCTTCTCTTTCTAATTCCTCATATGTGCTGTACACATATTGTCCATATTGTCTCACCTTCATCTCACAGAAAAATGGTTTCTGTTATAACCATTCCACTGAAACGGAACGTCCTCACCAAAGACACAAACAACTCTGTTCTCAAATCTTTTCAGTTCCTTATTTACCCACGTTCTCTTCCTTCTTCTGGAAACACAGTTGTCTTAGCTTCGGTGATATTTTTCTGTCTCGGTTTCCTTTGTACTTCTCTGGCCACTTCTTGGTCTTCCTTCACAACCTCTTTGTCCTTTGGATGACAGGGTTCTTTTTTTCTATCTTTTCTTTTTTTAAGATTGATTGATTGATTTGACACAGAGATAGAGACAGAACCCAAGTAGGCAGAGAGGCAGGCAGAGGGAGAGGGAAAAGCAGGCTCTCCGCTGAGCAGGGTCCCAGACATGGGGCTCAATCCCAGGACCCTGGGACCATGACCGGAGTTGAAGGCAGCTGCTTAACACACTGAGCCAACCAGGTGCCCCTGGATGGCAGTGTTCTTTGGGGTTTTGATCCAAGGCTCTCTTTTCTCCCTCTACATAATTTCCCCCGGCAACTCCTTTGGTTTATCTACCATCTTTCTAATAATGATTTTCAAATTCATATCAGCAGTTTAGATCTCTCTCCTAGAGTTCAAACCAGTATCACCAGATGCTACTGGTCCTCTCAAATAGGGATCCTCATCCCGCACTCTCATCAACTCTTCCTTACACTCCTCCTATCAACAAATGGTGCCCACGTCAAGGCAGCTAGAATCTGGGAGCCAGCTTGACTCCTTTGTTTCCTTTGCTCGCCCTTTTCAATAATCCTGAAGTCCTGACTTTGTATTTTCTATAAATCCATCTTTTTTTTTCCCCCATCCCCAAGGCTCCTTTCCTAATCTAGGCCATGATCATTTCATATCCAGATTACTACAGCAGCCTCCTAAATGGCCTCTGCTTCTGGTCTCATCAATCATTTCTCCACTCTGCTCTCCAACTGATGTTTTTAAAAATATTAAACCAATTATGATAGGCTATTGTTTAAATTCTTCAATGTTTCTGCCAGTACTCTCAGTAAAAAAAGTCCAAAGTTTTTAGAAGGGTTTACAAAATCAGAAAAATCTGGTTCCAACATATCTACAGACTTGTCCCTTTCTTCCCACTCTTTTTTTTTTTTAAAGATTTTATTTATTTGACAGAGAGAAATCACAAGTAGGCAGAGAGGCAGGCAGAGAGAGAGAGGGAGGAGGAAGCAGACTCCCTGCCTAGCAGAGAGCCTGATGCGGAACTCGATCCCAGGACCCTGAGATCGTGACCTGAGCTGAAGGCAGAGGCTTAACCCACTGAGCCACCCAGGCAGCCCCCACTCTATTTTTTTAAAGTGAAAAATCTTATACCTCCCCAATCATTCTACATTCTTGTTTGCTCCCAGGCTTTCGTGTACACTGCCCCCCCATCTCTACATCTCGTTGATCCCCAACTTCCTTCTCTCAGTGTCCTATTCTTTATTCTGGTATATGTGCTGCCGAAGCGAGCACCCTATTCTTTATTCTAATGGGGCTTTTGCATTGTTTATAATTACTTGGCTATTCTCATATTCTCACTAACCTGCAAACTCTAGAGGCAGGGATTATGTCTGTACTACATAATATAATAATATAATAAGTACTTGATAAATATGTGCTATGTAAATGAATAAGCACCAGGCACACATCTGATTGGCTGCTAATTATTTTGACTTCAATAAATTTGCTGAGTTTAGATTTCCCATCTAACAACTTTGGTCTTAACCACTGCTCTTATGCCTTCCAAAGCCATTGAAAAAGTTCTCTAATATTTACTGAGCACTTTGAAATATCTCACTTTGAAAAAGTGAGATAAATGCTCCTAATGAAGGTGGCCTATTTTCAATAGGACTTGGGTCTAGCTTCACAGCACAAAATGGGCTTCCTTTACTGCAGTGATGTCATTAATGGTCGTTTGTTGTAAGCACTGAAATTTACTGCTAGTGGGGAAGGAAGTCACCAAGTTCATTCAAGGCCAGATTCAGACAAATGTGTGCTGCTGTTTGCATGAATCAGTGGATACCTCTGTTCCACATGCTTTATTCTCAATAAAGGGAACAACTATTGCCATGTTTGGAAAAGTAAACTAATTAATATGAGAAGTAACCAGATTTCCTTCCTAGTTATAAGCTCATGATTGCGCTGGTTAGAAAATACTCTTTGCTGAGAGTTAAACAGAATTTTTAATGGGATTTTACACAAATTTAGCAACTAGCTTTTCACTTGTGAATGTCAGGTTTATTCATAAAGGAGGCAGCAAAAGTAAAAAACATTCCAGGTTGTTAGGGTGTTAATTTGAAGGCAAAGGAATATTAAATTTAGGCTTAACAAATAAAGGGACCTTTGGCAGAGTTGGATCAGACATTCAGATAACTCCATTTCTTATTGTTCAATGGTCTGAGTCCAAAGGGAAGGGAAAGGCTGCACAAGTGAGGCAGGCAGGCACCGTAATTTAATGCACTTCTTCCCACTGACACTATAGTGACTGTGCATATATATTCTTGTTTTGGCATAAGCACCAGGAGAAGCCACCTTAAAATACAAGGTTAACACCACACAAGTGTGACTCAAGATCTGAAGGATAGTTCTTTAGGTAGAGAGCATATTCAATGCATGAAAAGAAATCCTATCACTTTAAAGCAACAGCATTTATAACGTACATTCCTTGCAAAAAACACTTAGGTTCATGATTTCTGTGAAGTCCTCTGGGGAAGGGATGTCACCCCAACCCACACGACTAGAACGGGTTTTAGGTTTAATTCCCCCAGACGCTTGCTTCAGACTAATAAGCTTTAAACTTCATTTTCCCCCATTACTTCTCATTTTTGAAAAGAGGCAGTAATATATTTTTTGAGGACCAGAAGCCTAATTAGTCGGTGTTTGCCAAGCACTGTGAATGAAGATGAAGGGGCCTATGTTAAGTCCAGAATTATAACTATTATTGTCACAAATTTTAAATTAGCTCGGAAACTTAGGAGTGATGGCTCAGGAGCCCACATTCAGGATTCTCATTAGATTATCTCTGAAAACAGTCAAACCAATTCCTACAACGATTCAGATTCGAAGGATTTATGGGTTCAACATGAGTGTATCCCAAATCATGCATGACCATAAAAATTAAACTGCATTCTGGCTGATAATTTAGAAAATAATTGATAAAAGGAATCCCAAAAAGCTTTGTCTCTGTTGCCTCAGAGGCCAAATCTCGGCACAGTCAGCCTGAGGAGAGCGAGCCTCAGCCAAGCCAGCCAAGGAGAGGGTGGTGTGGACTGTAGGCTCTAGATGCAGACTGGAAGCTTCCAGTGCCAATTACACCAGATAAACCAGCTCATAAATCACAATGCTAGACGCTGAAAAATTTAGTAGGGACAAAACCAAGTCAGGCACATTTCTTCAGCCCTACTTCTTCAAAGACCCTTTCTTGTGCACAATTGTTCACACTGATCTCTCATTAATTTTTTGCATATTTATAGAAGAAAGATATTAAACATAGGTTTCTCATAAATGCCTTTTATTGGGTTGAGGAAGTTTCTTTCTAGTCTTAGTTTACTGAGAGTTAGTGGGGTATTTGTGCTTGTTTGTTTGTTTGTTTTAATCAAGACTGGATGCTGGATTTTTGTTATGTGCTTTTTTTGTGTCCATTGAGATGATCAATTGTTCTTGTTTCTTTTTTTTTCTCACTTTATTAATATGATGAATCACACTGATTTTTTTAATGTTAAGTCAGCATTTCTGAGATAAACCCCTCTTGGTCATAATATTTTAATGTATTCTATATATTACATATAAACACATCTTTTTATGTAATTTTATTTAAAATTACTTCTCTATATGGTTGGATCTGATTTGCTAAAATTCTGTTGAGAATTTCACATGTATCTTCTTTAGGGGTAATTATACAGTTTTTTTGGAATCTCTTTCTTTGCTTTTGGTGTAAGGGCAATGCTGGCCTCATAAGTTGGAAATTATTCTCTCCTTTTCTGAAATACTTTTTGTAGAATTAGTATTATTTCTTACTTGAATATTGGTAGAATTCATTAATAAAACCCTCTGAGCCTGGAACTTTCTTTGTAAAAAGGTTTTAAGCAACACTTTCAATTTATTTAATAAATATATTTAGTTTCCAATGATCTGACTACTTTCTAATCATCCTTTTATTATTGGTTTATATTTTTAAAAACATTAGAGAACATACTTTATGTTACTTGAATCCTTCTAAATATTTTGAGCCCCTTTTATGAGATAATATAGTTTATCATAGTAAATACACCATGTGCACTTGAAAAGATTGTTTAAGTTGTTGGCCGAAACATTCTATAGATGTCAGTTAGATCAAGAGAGTAGTATTTTTCAAATCGTCTACATCCTAACTAATTTTCTGTCTTCTTGCTCTATCAATTATTAAGAGAAGATTATAAAAATCTCTGATTATAAATGTAGGCTTATCTATTTCTCCTATATCTCTGTCAGTTTTTGCTTCATGAATATTGAAGCTCTTCTACTATATGCATAAATATTTAGGATTATTATGTCTTCTGGATTAAATAACCCCTTTATTATTACAAAAGGATCTTTTTCTATCCCTGCTAATGTCCCTTGCCTGGAAATATACTTTGTCTAATATTAGTATAGCTACTCTAACTCTTTGAAAATTCATTTTTACACAATATACTTTTGTGGGGTTTTTTGCTTTTAAACTACCTGTGTCTTTATATTTACTTACTTTTTTCTTTTTTAAAATTTAAACTCAATTAATTAACATAGAGTTTATTATTAGTCTCAGAGGTGGAGTTCAGTGATTCATCAGCCTTATACAACACCCAGTGCTCATTACATCACGTGCCCTCCTTAATGCCCATCAGCCAGTTTCCCCATCCCCCTACCCCCTTCCCTCCAGCAACCCTTAGTTTGCTTCCTATGATTAAGAGGCTCTTATAGTATGCCTTGTTTTATTTTTTCATTCCCTCCCCCTATGATCCTCATTTTGTTTCTTAAGTTCCACATATAAGTGAGATCTTATAATTGTCTTTCTCTGATTGACTTATTTCACTTAGCATAATACCCTCTAGTTTCATCCATATCGTTGCAAATGTCAAAATAACACTTTTTTGATGGCTGAGTAGTAGTCATATATATGATACATCTTCTTTATTCATTCATCCGTTGATGGACATCTAGGGTCTTTCCATAGTTTGGCTATTGTGGACATTGCTGCTATAAACATTGGGGTGCAGGTACCCCTTCAGATCACGATGTTTGTGTCCTTTGGGTAAATACCTAGTAGTACAATTGCTGGGTCATAGGGTAGCTCTATTTTCAACTTTCTAAGGAACTTCTGTACTGTTTTCCAAAGTACCATCTTGCATACCCACCAACAGTGTAGGAGGGTTCCACTTTCTTCACATCCTCGCCAGCATCTGTCGTTTCTTGACTTGTTAATTTTAGCCATTCTGACTGGTGTGACGTGGTATCTCATTATAGGTTTGATTTATATTTCCCTGATGCTAAGTATTGTTGAGCATTTTCTCATGTATCTGTTGGCCATTTGTATGCCTTCTTTGGAGAAACATCTGTTCATGTCT
Source organism: Mustela lutreola (assembly GCF_030435805.1). NCBI lineage: Eukaryota > Metazoa > Chordata > Mammalia > Carnivora > Mustelidae > Mustela > Mustela lutreola. The sequence goes on along the minus strand of NC_081297.1, from coordinate 32,110,178 downwards.
TCTGTCCATTTCTTGATTGGATTATTTGTTCTTTGGGTGTTGAGTTTAGTAAGTTCTTTATGGATTTTGGGTAATAGCTCCTTATCTGATAAGACATTTGCAAATATCTTCTCCCATTCTGTGGGTTGTCTTTTGGTTTTGCTCATTGTTCCCTTTGCTATACAAGACCTTTTTATTTTCATATTTAAAATTTGTTCCTTATAAACAACATTTAGTTGAGTCTTACTCTTTTAGTAACCTAATGGCCTCTACCTCTAAGTAGGATATTTAAACTATTTAACTTTGATGTAAATATCAATATGGATAAATGTAGATCTATTATCTTGCTATTTTTTTTCTATTTGTCTATCTATTCTTTTTCTCCTCCCCCCCCCCCTGCTTTTTTTTGGTCCCATCTGTTCTGCATTCCCTTTTCCCTCTTTTTATACTATGCTTGGGATGAACTGCATGTTTTTTTATAATTCCATTGCATATCTTCTGATCATTTTAGGTCTAGTCCTCTCCCTTTCCCCCCACTTTAGGCAATTTCCTTATATGCATAATCTGGTCAAAACTTAGATACCGGAGGGAGATCCTCTGCATGTCTCTAGAATTTTCTCTCTGTCTCTTTCTCTCAGTCTCCTGCTCTCTCCTAACCGTATGGAGTCCTGTGAATTCTAACTGCCTTGATCTCCCTGGACTCTTAGCTGCAGAGACTACCAGACTGCTGCTGCCTCTCGGAACAATTTGTTACTTAAACTGTAACCCCTGGAGGATTTTACTAGTTGCCAAACACATTTAGATATGGCCTTAAGAAATACATATACTGACAACAGGTATTTGGGGAGAAGGACGATGTACAACCGTGAAGTTGGGCAGCTGGGGATGTCCGGCCCGCCCAGGGCGGAACGCCGCCTGCTTCAGGGAAGCCAAGCACCCGGGAATGCCCGGTCAGCTCAGGGTGGTACGAAAACCGCCTGCTTCCCTTTTTCGTTATCGCTCCTTTCTCTTCCCAGAAGTGCTCCTTGTTAGTTAGACGAGTCCTTTGAATGCGCTTGGTTAACTAGAAACTTGATCCTCCTTCTTGCTTGTCTGCAAGACGGGACTAACGTTTGACCTTCATCAGTCCTTCTGTTGGCTGTTGTTTTCTATCTAATAAAAGTGAGACTGTGGAGTTGCTCGTGGCAGCCGTCCTTTTCGACTGTTGTCCCCCGCTCCCAGTCTTTTGCAGCTGACTTGTTTGTGCCTAATTCTTCTCTCGTCGCCGACTGGAAGCGGCACCAGACCCTGCCTGAGTTCCCCCTTTCCCACACAGTGGTTTGTAAGTAATCTGGGGCAGTAGCTGGGGCAATCCCAGGGTTTACCTCATTTATCTGACATCCCTCAGGGATTACTCTCCTTTGTTGTCTGATGTCCAATGTCTTGAAAACTTTAATTTCATACATTTTCTCTATTTTTCTTAAGATATTATTTATTTATTCGATGGACAGAGATCACAAGTAGGCAGAGAGGCAGGCAGAGAGAGAAGGGGAAGCAGGCTCCCCCTTGAGCAGAGAGCCAGATGTGGGGCTCCATCTAGGACCCTGAGTTCATGACCTGAGCCAAAGGCAGAGGCTTAACCCACTGAGCCACCCAAATGCCCCATTTTCTCTGTTTTTATTTTCATTTTTGTCTTTGGTTGTTTCAGGTGAGAGAGTAAATTCAGTTCCTTTTAAGCAATCTTGGCCAGAAGTAATTCTAGGTAGAAGGTGATAAAGTTGACAATCATGAGTTATTCTGATGTAAATTGGCTATGTTTTAAAACATGAATCTAAAGATTTTCTTAAACTTTTCATAAAATATCCTAATATATTTAAGGAAACTGGTTGAAACATATTCTTATGTTAATTAGCTCCAAAATTTATAGCATCCTTAAAATATTAAAGTAAAATAACCCAGAAACAAACAGCTAATTCTTGCTCCAGTTTAACAATCACTGCAAACACTAATGTAACCTTTCTCTCAAGGGCTTAGTTAAAAGGAATGCCTGTTAGATTTATTTCATTTTCAGGAAAGAGAGAGGCCATTATGGCCTAACAATTACCCAAGTCCCTCCTTGATTTAATCTTCATCTATAAACATAGGTCTGTGTTTTGAAGACTATTATACTGAATGAAACAAAGTTATTATTGATATTGGTGGCTAAATGTATACCCCAACTGCTTGGAAGACACATCCACAAAGGTAATTTACCACCATGAGTTATCATCTGAAAATAGATGTTTTCCACATACTATAGTCTAAAAATATTCATTTAATACTCAGACTAATGGTTTTTAAAGAAAAGGTGAAAAAGAAGAAGAAGAAAAAAAAAAAACACCCTTGTGAATTCTTGTGCATTTTCCACATGCCAGTTTCTAAAGGGCAGTTTTTTCTTCTTGGTTGTACTTCTTTCTGATTCTATGAGATTTTTATCATATACCAGTTATTTTTCCTTACTTTTTCCAAACACTTCAGTTTTCAAAATTATCTGATATGGACAATGCCTGTGCCCTAGATTTCTGTTAATGGCCGTGTCTGAACATTCTCTGGAGCAATTGCTTAATGACCATGTAGCTTGCTCTTTCTGGACAATCAGTCCTTGCTTTTGAATCATCACATTTTCCTTTATTAATTCTCCAAATTCTTCAAATCTATATTCACATATGTACACACTAGGTTTTAAGAATATATATGTACATATACATATGCATGTATATGTAAGTGTATATATATATATAGATAGATAGATATACACTTTTTTGTCTGGAAGTAATTTCCTTGATTTTAGAAGAGATTAAAAATAATTAATAAGTAAAAAATTAATAATAAATAATAGTTTGGAAAAACAACTGTTCTTCCTTCCTAGGAGGAAGGGAAACACACAGATTTGTCAGAGGTAGGATTTTTTCTGTGCCTCATCTCTTTGAAGCCAAAGAGGAACCCTCAAAGTGATAATCAGTGGAGACTTCATAAGACACTGGCTCTCTACACACTCCTTTTTCTGGAAACCTGAACAGAATGCAGTACCCCAGTTTAGTCCTTCAAGACTGGACAGTGCCGCTATGGTTCTGGAACATTTGCAGTTTTGGCCACCCCTGTTCTCTGGAGCTGTGTATCCTTCCTGTCCTTCAACCTGCACTTGGCATGACTCACTGCATCTAGTTTCTGCTTCTAAAAACTACACCTACATTAGCTACTGCCTTGATTTTCATTTTAACCTTCCAGTGTGTTGACACTGAAAGGGTTAGCCACCATCACGACAGTTTGTCCCTCAATTTCTGGAATTTCTTCACCAAAACTGTTGTCAACTTCTCATTTCTTATTTTGACTGTGCAGCATTGGTCCACGGAGGGTACCCATTTTTCCTCTTTGGGAGACATACAGCTGAACAACTGTGAGCAAGCAGCCAAAGAGGTAGAGAAAACTGAAAGAAGAAAAACAAGAATACACCCAGGTAGAAGGTAACATCATGCCTTGACTGTGACCTTTTGCCGCTAAATGGGATGAGAGAGGGAGGTGAGCGCAGGGAAAATGGTGTAGAAATTGAACTGGGGTAGGAATTATGGGAAGCAAAAGAGTAGATTCTAAACATCTTACAGAGAAATGACAGAAAATTGAAAGTTGAGTCAATTGGAGGGGAGGAGATTGAGGAATTGGTGAAAAAAATTGAAAGAAGATACATCATCAAGGAGGTTAGAGAGCTAGATGTGACAGGATTTTTCTCACAGAAGAAAATCATGTTTTGCTGGGACCAGAATTTGTCCGTGTTAGGTATATTTCAGCACTTAGTTCTGTGAAACGCCTGGTGGTACTTTCTTGTTTCCTTTTTCAGGCAAGTGTTTCGGTAGATGTGTAGGTTTGCCATAAGCTGCTTTCGTCACACACGGGATTTTTCCTACAAAAATTTCCAAGGTATCGCATTTCAAAACTCGATGGGCGAAAAAAATGGTAAACATGAGGACATTGTTAGAAGATATTTTAACTGGGCAGAGAAAAGAAAGCTGAGGCAGGTGCTGGAAGTTAGGCATAGACAGCGCACACATTTTATGTAAGGCAGAGTCTAAATGTAACATTTTTCACAGAGTGCGGCATGCCAACCAAAGGAAGATTCATGTTCTGATTATTGTAAGAAATCACACATATCAAGGTTGATCTTGCAGTCCATATGTATGCAAAACACCGATCAAAATGATGGGAGACTGCTTTGGTAGACATGGCAATATTGTACACAATTGATATTTATTTACCTCTGTCGCTGCTTCATATACAGGATGCATTATGAAGTCAGTTGTGGCTTCTGGTAGCATTCTCCCTGACTTTTTAGTTTTAAATCTTCTCCTACTGTCTCCTCTGCTTTGCCAGTTCATTTACGAGAAAATGGTTGGACTTTGCTTATGTCACTAATGATAATTATTTATGTGCCTTCTTTAGGGATCAGTCAGCTAAATCACCACAGTATTTAGAAGTTCATGCCACCTATCTATTAATTTCAAACTCCTTTTTAAGGAATAAGATACATCTTCTCTTTCTCTATCTCTACCAGGACAACAATGGAGCGACCTACCTGTTTATTTTCTCAAAAATAACGAACAGGGCCTTGTCTGCCAGGATGAAGGAGGTAAGCCAGGAAGGAGAGCATTTGTTGGCCATTAGCAAGGTCATAGGTCAGTTAGTTAAATCCTAAAGAAAATTCTATTGACTTGTGATTGCCTATTTCTGTGTTGCAGATACAACAGGAAAAAGTTAAATAGAGTCAGTACAAGTTCTGCCACTTAGCTTCTTAAATATTTTCTCCTTTCTCATCATGTACCATTGTTGACCCAGAGCTGACCTCATACATGTAGAGACCACCAGGGTCAGAGACAAGAGGACTGGGTGGGAAGGAAAATCAGAAAAAAACAAGTCTTTCTGGGTTTACAAGGCCAGGTGGAGGATGGGGAAACTTACATGTGGTTAGCTATAATAACTGATTGCAGTTTTTGAGAATACTTTAAATGAGGGTCTCTGAGTTTTGTTTCCTTCTCTCATTTTCTTTCTCTCTGTAGATGGACATATTCACAAGTACATTAAAGGAAAGATGACAACTTTCAGTGTCTTTCTCAATAGTATTTTACAATGATTTCCAAAACTCTTTTCAAGAGCTAGTCAGAATGTTTTCTCAAGTTGGTTCAGTTAGTTAGGGCAGGCAATAAGACACTTAGCTCCCAATTTCAGAGTGTGGTTGAAATGTCCTAGATACCCTCCTGGTGGCGTGTAGGTCACCACAAGCACACACACACATTTCCCATTGGCAGGAGAGTGAATTAAAATAACATTTGTGTAAGTATTAGGAAACATGAACACAAGGCCTGACTTTGACATCAGCATGTGGCCTGAGGCCACTCACTTAACTTCCAGACCTTGGCGTGCTGAACTGCAAAATGGTGACAGAGAGAACAACTCCAGCCAAGGAGGGAAGTTAGTCATGTTGGACCAAAAAAGACCCTTCCTTTCAAGGTCCTTTGTGGGAAATGTGCTTTTCAATTGTTCCCATCACCTCTCACACTGCAAGCATTCCATGAGAAGAGAGGGAACTCTAGGAACTCTCCAGGAAAATTACTTGTATTTTATTTTTGCTTGTCTTCCCATGAAATGTCTGTCCAGTTCCCAAACATAACCTGTCTCCAATCAGAATTAAAATAATGCATATCTAGCTACAATATATATCTCCTGAAAAAGAAGGGCCTGCAGGAAAAAACAAACAAACAAACAAACAAACTTCTGAGTTTCATAAAATATTGTTTTCTTAGACATTCTCTTTCAAATGGGAGATAAATATTTTTGAAAATTGACAGGGAGAATTCAAGTGTATTTACTTTTACTTCGTCTTGATCTTGCTGCCTCTGTCTTGAATCTGAATGCAAATCAACCTGCAAACAAACCCAGAATAGTAAAAGTGTCCATACATTTGAAAAAATATATATATATCTAGAGAACATAGACTCTTACCTGGAATATTGTTGTTGACATATTGTCTCTCATTTTTCTCTTTCTATAGTGGTAGTGTCTTTAGTAGAGTTTGTAGTTATCTTTGTATGAAACTGGATTTCACTTTACTTTCTCTTGATGGTCTTATCACATCGTTTACAAACACTTTATCTCTGTTACAGAAAATAAATGAAATTCCAGCCTTTCGATGAAATGTCATGCTAAAATGGATGGTCCAAAAATCTATATTTAGATGAGTGACTCCTGTTTGAAGAAGACATGATAAATGTTTCATGCATATAAACTGAGGGATGATGGATTTAATGATCATACCCTAACTGGGGAATGCTATTTTGGAATAATTAAATGTTCCATCATTTGCAAGTCTAAATAGTCCATTGTTAGTTCCTGTTTTTGTCTGTCAACAGATCCTTCCATTTTCTAAAGGAAATTTATCATTAAAACAATTGAACTGATAGCAACATCCCACCAGTGTGTTAGCAATAGCACATTTCATGGGACTTTAATTCATAGCTACAGTTTAGGAAAACTTAATTTATGTATGAGTCTGCTTCATAAATGACAAACATGACAAGCATTGTTTAAAGGCTAGTGGTAGATATTTATCTTCAGGTATTGCGAGAAGAGGTGGCTAAGCCTTTTGTGGGATGAAAAATCTCATAGAATATAAAAGCATCCAAAAATGATTTTATAATAAAATAATAATAATTTCACAATTTTATTGCTGATCTTTATATTTTAGAGGCTTTTATATGCCATATTTCTTTTTAAATCTTAGTTATTGTCAAGTATTTCAAAATAAAAATGTATCTAGTTGTCTAATTACATGTATGTACATATACTTTGATGCAAATTTTATTATTTGAGTCTCTTGGTCTTGGTCTATTGGACTGTAAAATGGTGGTGGGGAGGAGTGGGACTGCATAGTATAATATTTTTGAGATATAAATATATTTACAGCTGAATAATATGATATATATATATATATATGAATAAACATTGCTTCTTTTCATGAAAACTCTTACTTACAAAACAAAAAAATTTTCCCTGAACTCTATCAAATTGTTCATCCCATGTTAAAGATCTTTTTTATACTTTTCCCTCTATCCCTCTTTAGATAGATAAATGATGTAGATAGATGATAGATAATAGGTAGATAGATGTACATTGATATAAAAATCTTAATTGGGAATGGCATGATCAATGCATTGGCAATACATATGAATAAAAAATCACTTAATTGTTGGTTTATTGGCTCCTAACCTTATCACTGGCACAGTTAGGTTTGTATGGATTATTTCCATATAGCTGTGACATATAAATATTTTTGAGAACCTCATCAAAATCTCACTATTTCTCTGACAGAGTCCTAGAAATCAAAATACTTAGACCAATTATCAGGAAAGCCTAGTTACATTACTGACCAAATTGAATCATTGCATTATTGATTCAGATGCTATCCAATTAATTATTAAGATGGCTGAAAATACCAGACGGATCATCCCATGACTAACAGATTTTGATTACTTTGTCTGTGCTGTGCGGTCCATATGTGGAAGCCTGAACATTTGTAGATAGGTAGGACTGACTGGGCATGGCCAGATGGGCTTTGCCCAAGTTAGGAAAATCATTGCAGACCATCCAGAACTCTCTATGTATCAATGCAGTGGCACAGACATGTTGGTGAAGCAATGACCAAATTGCTTCCAACTTGATTCAAGCATTATTAGTCATGGAGTGAGTTGTTTGTTGGAAGGATAGTATGCTTTTTAGAACTCCGTATTAAAGATTTTCAAACTCTACTTGGGGTTTCTTGCAATCCTTGTTGATTACTTTTACTTGATTCAAGGAGAACCAGTCATTTACTGATTTTGAATGGCATAAGACAGTTCCCCACATCTGAGCAAGGCCATTTGAAGATGTGTGAGTTTCTGCACATAGGCTGTTCTGACCCAATGATCCCAACCCATCTACTCTGAAGAGTCAATTCGGAATTTTCAGATCCTTCAACGTCCAAATGTACTACGATCTTCGAAACTGTTCTTGGAAATTTTAAACCTAATTTATATGTGATTTCTAACATTAAAGATGTACCAAAGCTAAATCATCTGTGATTTAGATGTTATGGAAAGAAATATTAATGATTCAGCAGTGTCCCTCCCCCACACACACACCAAAAAAAAGGTAAGGTCTCAGACTGAAAACACCTTTATCAGTGGACGTAAGGGATTTTTTTTAAAAGAGTTTCCTTGAAGGAAAAAAAGCCTGAAGAAATGTTTCAGTAAATATTTTAAAAAGTAATTTGAAGAAAAGAAAAGCTAGGACTCAATCATTGGGAGATGAGAAAGGTAAAGCATTGTATAAATCATGAAAAAGTGGAATGTGGATTTGTTATGAGCTATACTTCAAATATTTTTCAAAATATTTTATTAATCAGGGTGGTACTATAAGCCTTAAAACATTAGAGTGGATACGAATATCAAAATCATGTCCTGACTTGAAATATTATAAAGAAAAGTAAATCTAATTCTAACATCAATGAGTGACATGGATTTATTGCAATACTTGTTTGATTAAAGTTAGTTATTAAGGAAGTAATAAAAGTAAAATGTACCCTCAAAATGCTTGATTTAGTGAATCAGTATAGATACAGTTTTATCAGAGACTAACTGCTCTTTAATCATAATCCTAACAATAAATGAACATTAACCCATAATTTAAAATTATGGGATGCTCACAGAGAAAGTTGATTTAAGGGCAACTAGAAAGGCCTGGCTGCCTTCACGTAACAGGGCTTTGTTTGGATTGCAGGAAATACCATGCAGGGTCATGTATACTCCGAGAGAAGAGAAAATATGTCTTACTCATCTTTTGATTCTCTTACGACACCCTCCTCAACATCTTCACAGTTTTTTAACTGTTGAAATATTGCATGGGAAAAACAGAAAAGAAAGGAAAGGCTACTCACCGATTGTCAAATAATGGGTCTTATTGCTGACTCTGTCCCTGATTTGTTGTTTACTGTTATTGTTGTTACATCACTTAATGCCTTAGTTTCTCCTGTGTAAAGTGAAAACCAGATCTTCTCTGCCTGCTTCTCAAATTCATTGAACAGACGATACATATGCAGTACTTTGAATATGGCAAGATCCTAAAAGAATGATCTTCTTAAAAGAAAGGAAGATCTCATTGTCTGTATGTATTGTCTGTATGTATAATCCAAAGTGGGTAAGTTTGATGGGATATCAGAAAGGTATGTTAGCAGGCTAAAGGCTGACATTGACCAGCCAGGAGTCTGTGGTTGGAATCACCATTTCAGCTGTCTTTTATGGGTATTAAAGAGGTGTGATGGGGGCACCCAGGTGGCTCAGTGGGTTAAGACTTTGCCTTCGGCTCGGGTCATGATCTCAGGGTCCTGGGATCAAGCCCTGTCGGGCTCTCTGCTCAGTGGGGAGTCTGCTTCCTCTCTCTCTCTCTCTGCCTGCCTCTCTGCCTACTATGATCTCTGTCTGTCAAATAAATAAATAAAATCTTTTTTTAAAAAAAAAAAAAGAAAAAAAAAAGAGGTGTGATGCTCACAGGGGAGTGTTGAACCTCTACATTGTATGCCTGATGCTAATATTATGCTGTATGTTAACTGTAATTTCCATAAAAATGCACAAAAAAGAAAACAAATAAAATAGAGGTCTCTTGCTGTAGGATGGTATAGATGGAGAGAGGATCAACTGAATAAAAACTCTAAGGTGACAAAATAAGGTTTCTGTCACTAGTACCCATTCAAGAATCTTACTTTTTTTTTTAATAGAAAATGAAAGATTTTAAAAATTAACTGAGTGTCTGGGAATGTTAGTTTAAAAACGAAACAAACATAACTTGTAAAAAGTGGGGGATTGCTACGGACTAAATTTTGTCCCCTTACAAAATTCCTGTGTTGAGGCCCTAATCCCTACTATGACTGTATAGGTCCCTTCCAGAAGGAATCTAGGTTAAAGAGGGTCATAGGGGTAGAGCCCTTATCAGAGAAGACTAGTGTCCTTGTAAAGAAGAGAGAAACCTGATCTCTTGCTCTCCGCTTGTGCACGCACATGAGGAAAGGCCATGTGAAAGGGCCATGTGAGCACACCTGGAGAGGGCAGCTGTCTACAGGCCAAGAAGAGGGATCTCACTAGAAACCAACCATACCCGCACCTGGATTCCAGACCTCCAGTCTCCAGAACTATAAGAAAATAAATTTCTGTTGTCTAAGCCACCCAGCCAATGACATTTTGTCGTGGCCACCTGACCAGACTTATACAGGAGTTATAAAAACACAAAACCTGGATGAGTTTTGAAAGCTTAACCAGAACTTGTAAGGATCACAATAAGAAAGTGTATTTTTTTTTTTAAAAAAAAAAAGAATGCGTATTTTCAAGCATTGTGATTTTTAAAAATCAAGTACTCTGGCTTACCCTTGCCTTTTGTTTTTTTGTTTTGTTTTGTTTTGTTTTGTTTTCCTCTCCTTTCCATAAACTTAAGGAATAACATATCTGCTCATTTCTGTCCCTTCCCCCGCCTCCCTGAACAACACAGCTCCTTTAGTAGGTGACCAAAAACATTGTCCAAGGATTCTTTGGAGTCTATGGCAAAAAAATTTGAGGAGGAGGCAGATGGTTCTCTCCTTGGAAGTCCAGGAAATAATAATCCTGGCAACCATTGTAACCTTCCATTAAGCACCTTCTAAGTGAAAGACACTGTCCTAAAAATTGACATGTAAATGTCATTTTTACTGAGAAAATGGTATAAACTAGATATTTTTATTTCTAGTCTTTTTTCCCTCCTTTTTATTTACTCTAATTTTTAGAGTAGTGACATCGTTTTTCATAGAAGTGAAAAAAAATTGCTAATTTGAGAAATTATAGGTAAGGAATAAGCAAAGAGAAAAAAACATGCCCAATCTACTACCCAGAACCGCCCTCATTAATGCCATTCTAAACACGTGTGTTTATAGACAGACTGATGATAGATATATACGCATATACCCATGTGTGCATCTTTACATATATGCAAACAGAAGATGGGTAATTATATAAATAATGAAGCCAACTTGACTAAAGTTTAATAAAGAAAAATGAGTGGAAATAAAACTGAAGTAATTTGTGAACTTCAGATAATATTTCTTCACCATAAAGGATCCTAGTTCTTAAATATTCCACATTAAGTTACATTAAAGTAAAAATATTTTTTAGAGAAAAAATAAAAAGACAAAGTCACATTTATTATTATTAATTTCTTACTTTAAAAATGGAGAAATTAGCATACTCATCCCTTTTTCCCCTCCTTTTTTCTCCTCGGTCTTGAGATACTATTATAAAATTTACATTCTGGCCTATGTCCATAATTCTCATAGTTGCCCAGATATAGCTTTATATTTAAGTAGAGTATTTTGGTTTTTGTTTTGTTTTGGTTTGTTTCTTTTTTCCATAGTTCCTCTATTCCCTATTCCTCTATTCCCTTGTTTGGCATATCTCTTTCTTGGCTAGATTCCATCTCTTCATAGATTTTTCAAGAAGGGTTTATAAGAGGTATGTTCCCTTAATCTTCTATTTTTAAAGATGTATCTCTCTTGCCTTTAAACTTGAAGGACAATTTTTCTGGGTATAATTGTTTTTTTTTACTTTCTTGGGTCACATTTTCTTTTCTTCAGACCTCTTGTTTTATATTATTCCACCAGCTTAGTTTAAACTAAGTATCACTGTGGTCACATGGAATCCAAATGTTTTGTCCTCCTCAAATATGACCTATTTTCTTTTTTACTGCATCCTTTCTTTTTTTAAGATTTTATTTATTTATTTCAGATTTATATATATATATAGAGAGAGAGAGCACAAGCAGGGGCAGAGGAAGAGGGAGAGACAGGCTCCTCACTGAGCAGAGAGCCCGAAAGGGGACTCGATTCCAGGACCCCGAGATCATGACCTGGACCTGAAGGCAGATGCCTAACCAACTGAGCCACCCAGGTGGCTCACTTCTATTCCATTCTTGTCCCCTTAATGCATGTTTTGCTTAAAAGCTGAAGTGAGATTTTAAAGATGAAAATCTAAGCATGTTATCCCCTGCTTAAAGTTCTCCAATTAATTCCAACTGAATTTAAAACAAATTCCAAACGCTTCCCAGTGGTCTTCAAAGACCCTCATGATTCTGCCACCCTTTTTTTCTTTTTTTATAGGTTTTATTTATTTATTTGACAGAGGGAGAGACTCTGATCACAAGTAGGTGGAGAGGCAGGCAGAGAGAGAGGGGGAAGCAGGCTTCCTGCTGAGCAGAGAGCCCGATGCGGGGCTTAATCCCAGGACCCTGAGATCATAACCTGAGCCAAAGGCAGAGGCTTAACCCACTGAGCCACCCAGGCACCCTTGATTCCACCACTCTTTACCAATTTCTCAAACTCCCATTTTCCATTCCACTACCCACCCTGACCTGCTCTTCTGTTTTTTTATGCCTCAACGTACCTATCTGTTCCTGTCTTGGCATCTTAGCCATCTGCCAGTTACTAAGGTTACTGGTGGCTCATAACCATGTTCGAGCATACATGTCATATTAAAGTGGCCTTCCTGATAGCTTGCTCATATTGTCCCATTACCTTGTTTCCTTTACTTTACTTTCTACCCTGAACTGCCTGCCAGTGCCCAATTCAGGACCAAACACACACAATTAATCATGAGTTTGTGATCATCTATCATCGTTAGTTCATGCATAGTCTATCTTTTATTGTACTTTTTGCCTTTTTTCTTATCCCCAATTCATTCAAAGGCATCCATCCATGTGATATATTATGCTACATATTCTGTGCCTTTCCTTTTTTTTTTTGTTTTAACATATGCTTTTGAGATTTTTATATAGAGATACCAAGGATCTACTTCATTCATTTTAACCATTACATAGTATTTCATCATTTGCTTGTCTCACATATTTATCCATTCTATTATTCAAAACCATTGACATTTTATTCGATAACTGTTATCCAAAACAGCATTGTGACCATCCACATATATGACTTTTTTTTTTTTTTTTTTTGTGAATCTCTTTGATGGCTTTATGGAGATCTATGCTTAGGAGTAGAATCACTGAGCTGGTGGACGGGCCACCTTCAGATTTGTAAAACTCTTTGAAATTGCTCTCCAAAACACTACACCAGTTTGTGTTCCTACCGACAAGTGAGTCAAGGTTCATCTCTGTCTTAATTCTCATTGTATTCTGTTAACAATGGGTCTTATCCACCTTATACATTTTTACTAATCTAATGTTTATTGGGTAGATCTTATTGTTGCTTTTATTTGCATTTCACTGCCTCATAGTGAGACTGAGTTATTCATAAGCAATTTGACTTTCTACTTTTATTGGGTTATGTATTTTTTTTAATTAAAGAGTTTTATGTATATATTATACTAATCCTTTAGTAATAATGTAAATTGGAAACAACTTTACTCAGTCTATCTCCTATCACATTTGTTGAGTAGAAATCTTTTACATTTATTCAACAAATTCCTTCAATGTCCCTTTACGATTTTGCATTTTTTTTAAGATTGTATTTGAGAGAGAGCACAAGCGGGGGTGGGGGGCAGAGAGAAAGGGCCAAGCAGACTCCCAACTGAACATGGAGCCCAACACTAGGTTCAATCCTAGAACCCTGAGATCATGACATGAGCTGAAGGCAAACACTTAACTGACTGAGCCACACTGGTGCCCCAATTTTTCCATGTTTTTTAAGAAATAATTCCTCAAAACAATGTCACAAAAATAGCCTCCTACTTTGTTTTCTAATATATGTGTATTTTCCTTTCATGCTTAAAACCTAAAACCTTTGGGGATATATTTTGGTATATGGTATGAGATAGGGATGTATTTTGATTTTTGTAGATATGATGAACTAATTTCCTCAGAACAATTTATTTAATTATTGATATTTCCCAATTGTTTTAAATTTTTCTACTGTCATATATTAGGTTTCCATATATATGAATCTATTTCTTTTTAAGAATATTCTTAGCTATTTGTTGACTTAATCTACATAAATTTTAAACAGTTGGTCTAATTCTACTAAAGCTCCTGCTGGGAATAATATTGAGTATATGCATTAACTTAGGAAAAATTAATATCTGTAAAATGTTGTCTTCCTACCTTAAAACACATGATATTTTTCCATTTGTTTAGATATTGTTTAATATTCTTCAATAGAGTTTAAAATTTTTTTCTATAAATATCTTGTGTATTTTTTTGTTATTGTTAGTAATAGAGCTCTACTCTTCCATTGCCAGTCATTTTGGTCTCCTTAATGCTTTGGGTTCATGCTCACAGGATATACATTTTTCTTTATAGCTGTTATTCACTCAATCAAATTTTGCACTTACATAGTTTCCAATATTTCATTGATTTCTCCTTGATTAATTTCTCTACTTTCTCATTTAATTCCTCCAAAGTTCTTCAAGAATATGATTAAGCAGTTAGTGTTGTGAAATGTCTAAAAATTTTCTTATTTTACGGTGGCATTTAAATAACAGCTTAGGTAGACTGAGAGAAATAAATCTAGTTTCAAATTATTTTTCTTTATACTGTGAAACTGTTACTCTATTACCTTTTTCCTTTTCATGTGGTTATTGAAATATCTGGTGTCTTACCTTTCTTGCTTATTTCTTGGTAACCCTCTTTTTATTTTGAAAGCTTAGGTATTCTGTTTGATTTGAGTGTTCTTAAGTTATTCTGTGTTGTGTCTTAAGTACGTGATTTTTTTTCCCTCTCATTTGTCTTATACAGCACATTATGCAATTTTTAAAATATTAGTTTTGATCTTGTTCTTTAAATTTAAGAATTTTTTTACCATTATTCTTTTTTAATTGCTAAACTACGTTCATTGATTCCATTTATCATCTTTACTTTAAAGAATTTGAACTTTGTAGTTGTCTTGGATACATCTTGTGGGCCATCCTTCTTAGCTTGGGGTTGTTTATGATATCTGCTCATGGGAACCTGGTTTGTAAGCCTCAAGTTGAGTTTGAAGAAAGATTGGGAAATGTCTTTAGCATTTTCAATGTGCAAAAGTTATCTTATTTATTTCTTTGCTTATTTATTTTATCCATCCTCATTGAGCTATAAACCTTATGAGAACAGGGGCTTTGCTTATCCCTGCTATATTCATTGTTCTAAAGATAATATCCCACATATACTATATAATCAAGAAATATGTATTTTAAGAATGAATATGGAAATGATTTCCTATACCAGCTAAAACAGGGAAGGCTATTCTATAGAAATAAACAACCTCACAATCTTGGTAGGTTATAACATGTTTATCATGGACTGTCTGGGGGCTCTTATCCCCTCCATTCTCACTCACATACACAGGCTGATAGAGCCCCCTCCACCAGGAGTTTTGATACAGCGTAGAGAAAAGTGGTGCTAGAGGATCTCAGAAAGGTGAACATGGACCAGATCAGATGACCTTTGAAAGCCAAATTGCAGATTTTGGATTTTATTTTTAGTATGAGCAGATCAAATGGAGAAATTTTTTCCAGGGGAGAATTTTATGAAGAGGAATGACATTGTATGATTTACCAGATTACTCTGGCTGTTGTGTAGGGAACAGATTGAAGACAGGGGCAATAGTAGAATCAAGATATCCACTACAGAGGCTCCAGCAGCATTTCAGGTGAGAGATGATTATGGCTTAGAGAGAAGTGTGGCACTGAGAGGTAAACAGAAATAGATGGGTTTGGCATATGTTTTGTAAGTAGAATTGACAGAGTTCTCATAAAGGATTGAAAATGGGGGAATAAAAGAAGTCAAGGATGACACCAAGTTTCTTGGCTTGATCAACTGGTAGATGCTGGGGTATTTTGCTGGCAAAGACAGGGTCAGAATACGTTTGTGATAAGAAATCAAGAATTCTGTTTTGAATACCAAGTGGAGGATCTATGAGTCATTTAGAAATCAAATAGCCAGAGATCAGGATAGAAGTAATAGATTTGAGTTCATTATCATATAGATGATAGCTATAGCAATGGGGCTTGCTAAGATTACCTTGGGAAGAGAAGGAGCCTGGAATTATGACTTGGATATTAAAGAGAAGAAGAGGAGATGGGGAGGAAGACTAATTAGAAGTAACTATTGACGTGGGGAAAGAGTATGGTGTCAAGGAAACCAATTTTGGACACTGCTTTACGAAGTAGGGAATATTCATGTGTTTTGAGAGATAGTAAACAGTCAAATAGGAAATGGAAAAAGAAATGATCACTGGTGACCAAAAAGAGCAATTTCAGAGGATGATGGGAATAGAAGCCTGACTGGGAAGGGCTGAGTCCTGAAATTAGGTGGGAAGTGGAGTTTTAGTATAGAAAATTCTTCCAAGACTTACTGCTATGAAGAAGAACTGAGGATTTAAACAAATTGTGCAAAATGTCCTATTTGTTTTCTACTTTTGTCAAGGAGGAAATTAAGAGTTTGGCTCATGGGGCACCTGGGTGGCTCAGTGGGTTAAGCCTCTGCCTTCAGCTCAGGTCATGGTCTCAGGGTCCTGGGATCAAGCCCCGCATCAGGCTCTCTGCTCAGCAGGGAGCTGCTTCCCTTCTTCTCTCTCTGCCTGCCTCTCTGCCTACTTGTGATCTCTGTCTGTCAAATAAATAAATAAAATCTTTAAAAAAAAAAGAGTTTGGCTCAAGTGAAAGAATGAGGAAAGGAAAAATATTAATACACAGTGAGATTTTCACAAAATCAAACAGAAGTAATAAAGTAGTTGGTTATCTAGAAATTTTTAGGTATAAATTAGTGGTTTATTGGGGAAAGAGTTTTTATTTGTTGTGCAAAAAAACCCAAGAAGCTATGTGACCAATCAAATTTGAGCATTTGTTCATTATTTTATATTACTATTAAAATGCTGTAGGTAATTTTCAGCTATATATAAAAAACTAGTGAGATAACTATATTCTTATAATTTAAGAATTATCACATGCCAATAAAACTATTAAATTACAATTTTAGGCCATGAAAATGAATAATTTAAGGCTATGAGGAGAGCTTTCACTTTAATAAGTTCATAAGGTGTCAAACTTTGCAATTTATTACAGATTCTCCAGCTAATTTGCCATAATTAATGTGAATGAAAAATATTTCATTGCCTAAATATTCTGTTTATATATTCCTTTCTAATGATGAAACAAAAGAACTAATTTGTTAAAGATGTTCTCTAATTGATTCCAAAGGGAATACTTAGAATATAATTTGCTGACTCGTTTCGTGCAATTCCTGATTTCCTGCTACTCAATGACGTACATAATTTTACAATGACAAAACAGGATAATCATGTAGTAATGTGATTCCCAAGCACCAGAGTTCCCAGTGGATTTTCACTGCCAACTGTGTAATTTAATAAAAAGAACACTGGAGTTAAGATTTCTAAAGGTGCCAATAAAAACAGGTCCGTCTGGCAGAGTAGAACCTTGCCACCAAGCATACAGACCTGGGAGAAGGTAGGCAGATGAGATAGATAGATGATAGATAGATAGATGGAAAGATAGATAGATAGATAGATAGATAATATATTGATTGATTTACAGAAAGATGCACTAACATTTATTGCCAAATATTTACCTAGTTGGGGAAAAGGAAGTTCCCCTACTTCAAGAGAGACTAGGCTTACAGATCTCTTCACTCAATACCAAGTACAATACACATTGTTAGGTATTAAGGGGAAAGGATTCCACCACCTACGAGGGGTTGATGACTTTATCTGCTTAGGAAAAAGACAAAAATTCTACTCAGCACCTTCTTTTAGGATGTTCCCTGAGTGTCCTCATGGCCCTCATTGATAACAACCAGGCACTTGTTGGCTGTGTTATATATATGTGCAAGAAAACAACTCAAATCCCTTTGGTCATAACTCATAATTCAATATAGGTAAATTGGGCTTAAATTTTAGCTACTATCTTACAGCTAAATTACGTTCTCTTATTACTGGTTTAGGACTTGTATGTTTTAACAATGGAGGAGGGAATTTGGAGGCAAAGCATTTGTTTGAAGAGGCAAGTCCCATAAGGGTTTGATTGGTTTATGTAGGATTCTTAGGAGTTCCCCACTCACAATTTACTTACAGAAATAAATTACCATGTCTAAATCTTAATTTGTCAGTGGAAAAACAGTGATAGAATTAGGAACCTTGTTCGACATCCCCAGCAGGATGTTTGTGAGACCTTCAATGATAATTCTATGAAGGTTCTTAGCTAAATTCATACCACTTCACCAACAGGAAGCAGCTTTAAGCCTGCTTCATTTCCAATATTCAAACATTAAAATTCTAATCACATTGGATATTTGTTACATTATAACCCATTTGAAGAGTAATAACTCCTACATTTTATGACCCCAAAGAAAACTTTAGTGAGCTGTTCATAGAGCCAAAACTTCTCTTAGCTCTGAAATCATGATGGGCAGAACAAATGTGGGCCCATGACATGGCCCTGGCATTAGGAAGTAAACATCACATGATGTCATATGCGTAGAATATGAAATGTGAAAGCCAAGCCATTCTTTAACCCTACCTGTCATATGTTAGGCCCTGTATTAATGTGCTCTGCCAAGATGGGGTCTTTGCTACTAAAGAGACATGAGAAGTTTGGATTAGATCCAGAAGAGAATGTGACAATTATTAATGACTTGGAAAAAAGACCGATGAGGAAAGGTCAAAGAATCTCAGAACTTTGCAGAGAAAACTTAAGTAGCTTCACAGTTTCAAAGTGGGCAATTAACCAGTAGGAAACACAATATCAAGAAGAATAGTCTGGTGGTTAATGTTGTCAGACAGAAGTTTCCAAGGGGCAATGTGGAATCTTATCTGGAGATGACTTGGGGTTTGATGGTCTTTGGTTTGGATAGTTTCCATTTCACATTATCTCATCTCCTAGGCTTAAGCTTGTGGACCTCGTAAGGTCATTTACAAAAGGGGTGCTCAGGCTTATCTGTTTATTCCCCATGTCAGTTTAGAGTTGGAACCAAAAGGATTGAAATTGAGACTGCTCTTTCATTCTGGTAACTGAATGGTCATTTCCTCAATATAATTAATATAATTTGTTGAAAGAAAAATCCACCCAGTACATACAAAAATCATCTGAATGTTCAATTTTGGTTTTAGTTCTTTCTTTGAGGTACCCTATTTAATATCCCACACATACTTATTGAACACACCCTGAATTCACCCCATACTTCCTTATAGCTCAGCCTTTTCTTATGTTCTCTTCTCCCCCAGGAATGTCTTTGTTCACCCTTTCCATCTGTTAAAATACTACTATTTTATTTCCTATTCCTCAAGGCCAATTCAACTGGCATTTCCTGCAAGTAAACTTCCTTAGTTTTCTCCTTCCACTCTGTTGGAACTAATCTCTCCCATATGCACATATGGAAGGATAGCTTCTATAGCACTTTGTATTTTATTTTACTTCTGCTTTTGAAAATAGATGCTCAATTATTTATTTGCTTATCTTCTAGAGATAAAGTTCCTTGAGGACAAGAAAAATGAATTCCTTATTCTACTCCCCATAGTGCTGTACATATAATAAATAAGAATATTTCTCAGGGGCACCTGGGTGGCTCAGTTGGTTAAATGTCTGCCTTTGGCCCAGGTCATGATCTCTGGGTCCTGGGATAGAGCCCTGAGTTGGGCTTCCTGCTCAGTGGGGAGTCTGCTTCTCTTTCTCTCTCTCTCTCTCTCCCCCTCTACCCCTCCCCACTGCTCATTCCCTCTCTCTCTCTCTCTCTCTCTCAAATAAATAAATAAAAACTTAAAAATAAAAAAAAGAAAGATTACTTCTCAGGAAAGATTCTCTGAGGTGATGGACATTATATGCCCTTCAACATTCTTTTCTACGTCACTGGAATGTGCTGTCTTAGTCTAAGGAAAGTAATCTGTTTTTCTCCTTCAAAAAATCCATAGAATTTATATCTTCTATTATAATTTTTTAAACTAATTCCACTGAGATATTGATTCACATTATCATAAACTCTAGACCAATATCCATATTAGTTACCTATTGTTGCACAATAAAGTACCCCCAAAGATTAGTGGCTCAAAATTCTTATATATCACAGTTTTTGTGGGTCAGGAACTGAGGTGCGGTTTAGCTGGTCCTCCGCTTTGTGTTCTCTCACAGATTTCAGCCAGTGTCCATCCAGGGTCTGCAGCTGCATCTGAAGCATCAACTGGGAAAAGGATTCCCCATAGGGCTGTTGGCGAGATTCAGTCTCTGTGGGGTGGTTGGCTTGAGGTTCTTTGCTGGCTACTGGGAAAAGCATCTCTCAGCGCCTTGCTACATTGCCCTCTCCAAAATGTCAGCTTGCTTCATCAAAGCTAGTATAAGAGAACATCTCTACAATGTAAAGCTTCTATCCATCCCATTCCAACTTATTTATTGGGTCTCAAGGCACCTTAGAATACTGGGATGGGGGAGTCAATTCTTTTCCCTCTGTAAGTCCCAGTGATGAACCATAGTGCACAAAGCATGTTTGGCTAAAGATGGTCCTTGACGAAATTCAAGTAAGTTCGAGAAATGTAGCAAACTTTGTAACTCTAGAGGAAAGTCACAAGACAAATAATATATCAAAAGATCTGTCATATATTGCATTTCTTAATTGCGTTTTTTTCCAGGGTTTCCCAAATTTGCTTGGTAAGGAACCCTCATAACAACCTACAAAACCACTGCTCTGCAGAACGTGCTTCTATAAATACGGTATTAATATAAGAAGAAGTCATCACTTCTGAGAATGCACCCAAAATACAGAGAAAGTGAAAGTACTTGAGAGGCCTTTTATTTCATGGAAGCTACTCAGGAGAGCGGGACAGAAAGCTGAGTGGTAGGTGGAAGCAGGCATCGTTGCTCAAACGCAATGATGAGTTTGGTAAGTAGTGGTTCCGGTGAGCTCAGCGTCCGGGTGCCTGCAGGAGCTGCCTAGCCACCCAGGAAGCCAAATTATGGGTCTTGCTTGTGCAATCTACTTCAAATAGATAAATTATTAGCCTACCTCTTGCAAAACTAGGGCAGAGCCCCATCACTCTTTCTTGCTTTCTGCCCCCCACACCCCATTCCCCTAGAGGGCTGTGCTTCTCTGATGTAAAAATGCGGAGGAAGGATGGGGGTTGAGTAGAGGGAGCAGTGCCCTAAGGCCCTTCCAGCAGAGGACCAGAAGGTGTTTCAGACGGCTCTGAAATGTTCTGAGCCATGACCAACTGCCCACCAGCCGCCGATTTTATCCTCCAGTGAGACTTCTTCCCTTCTCCCTCCAAAGCACTGGCTTAATAAATTGTTCTGGAAAACATCAAAGTTATTTGAAAAGGTCCATTATGGCATATTATTCCTTTATGCAAAATGGCTGTTTAACAAGATTGCCTCCTTGAACTTTTCACATGAATAAGAAAGCCAATCTCATTTGCTAATGGAGGCTTTACAGCAGATCCTTTCGCTGCCCTTGTCTCTCTTTACCATTATTTTATGGATAATAATTTACAATTTGTGTAAGCTATGGGGGAAAATACCCTAGAGCATAGGGTGACATTCTCGGTGCTGCCATATGGTGTGAACATCCCTGAGGCACATTTCAAAGAAGCCAGCCCCTAGCTGGTTGGCAGCTTGACGGGAAGTGGAGAAGGGCAGGTGATCTTCGCCCCCAAGGTGAGGCGGCGGCTAACTTATCAGCTCCCAGCCTTTGCTCAGAAACTCCATTGATAAGATGCTGTTTGCATCAGTTATCGTTAAGAAGGCTGTGGATTCATAAGGAAGGAACCGTGCTGTTCTCACCCCAGATCTGAGCACAGAGTGGATGATGTGGATAATTAGGCTTCTGCTGCTGCTAGTGATTATTCAAGTGAAGGAGGGGATAGACAAGAGTGAGCAGTAGAAATGTCTTCGTAAGAAACAATGGACAGAATGGGGTCCTTACACAGCACTCAGATCCTAAGTAGACAGCACCTGAGTATAGGCACCATCTATAGAAACGAATTCCTTGCCATCATGGGAGATGTTTTATATTCTCTATTTGGGGAATTCCTATGTAATTTTGTGTTCAGTGAATGAATTCCCTTTGAGCAGTAAGCAAAGATGTTTTCAATTGCTTTTAAGAAGGGGAAAAAGAAAAGGTTGTAACAGATAGCCCTGGTTCCCTGGGTAGGAAGAGAATAAAAAGAGAGAGAATTGAATTAACTACTGAGGATATAATAAGACAGAAAGGAAAGGAAAAGGAAGTTAAGGAGGTTGGGAATTTAATTTTTTCAAAAGTGATGTGAGTATTTGAATCCTCTCTGGGATGTAATTTTGGGGCAAGTATACAAGACAAAAGTTAAGTAACTTAGCTTTTATTTTGGTTTGGTTCTTCTAGCCACAAGTGCGAGTAACTGAAAATAATATTTTGGGAGAAAAGGAAGGGTTGCAAAATTACTAATGCATCAGGATTTTCATTAGGGTGAGAATGATTATTTCTGTTGTAAAACTTACCTTTATTCACAGGTAAGTAGAAAGACACTGGAAAAAAATTCTGTTGACTCTGACTTTGAGTACTTTATAACAATTGTTATTTAATCTCTTTGGTTGTCAGTTTCTTTGACTCTGTGAAATGTACCATCTTGTTCATCAGAGGCCACCTTAATCATGGAAAGAATTGCCCACATCAGAAACTATGAGCCTTGGGTAGGATCCAGAAGGCAGGGATATATTTCATTCCTGCAGCTTCTTTTGGAGAATTTGATACTTCTTCAAGATTAGCATGATATAGCACCTGGGTGGCTCAGTGGGTTAAGCCTCTGCCCTCGGCTCAGGTCATGGTCTCAAGGTTCTGGGATCGAGGCCCGCAACGGGCTCTCTGCTCAGTGGGAAGCCTGCTTCCCCTCCTTTGTCTGCCTACTTGTGACCTTCTCTCTCTGTCAAATAAACAAAATCTTAAAAAAAAAAAAAAAAGATTAGCATGATATACGATAACAAATCAAAACATCAGAAAACAAAATATGCCTTTCATTCTTCAATCAACCTTCATCCTTGTAGAACTACTTCAATTAAAGAGTCATAACTGGTTCGATAAAATAGTAATTATAAAAAGAAAACATACCAGTTTAAAATAGTTAAAACAGAAAACGGACAGTCTTGAGAAATTTTCAGTGGTATGTGTCTGTGTGTACATGGCCAAAAGACTTTCTCTAGTTGACAGAAAAAATGGGATCAGGAGATGTACCCTTAGAAGATTAGAGATAAAGAAACCCAGTACCTACCTAATGGTGATGCCAAAAGCCCCATTAATATGCCTGTGGATTGGGGTGCTATCAGGCAATGATCAAGTTGATTGTCTATCAACATGAAAAAAGGCTGTCCACCCTGTAACAAATCAGGCAGATGAATATTGCTGTGATTTACTCAGCAAAACAATGACATCACTTAGCAAAAAGGTCATCACTTAATGTTTTGCATTTTGCTTACCTATGATTATAATCAAAAAGTACCAATTACCCCTCATAGGTTAATATGGTGGCCCAAGTTAATTCAAATATTCATTGAGTACCACTTACATGGAAGACTTAATACTAACCACTGTGGAATATACACACTCACACTCACACACACGCACACGCACACATACACAAACAAACTGAATAAAACATAAATCCTGCTCCTGGTTTCTTAAAATGTATGGATACTTTTCTCAGATGACAACTTGAAAGGATTATTCCCATGGTGGGAGTACTTTGTATTACATAATTTATGTAATCCTAAAGAGTCTGTATATAAATATTCACAAATGGGATTATATTTTAAATGCTCAAGAAGAGTTTTCTAATTTAAAAATTGTAAATTGTTTTACAAAAGGCAAAGAAAAGAAAGGGCAGAGAAAGAGAAAGAAAAGAAAAACTTCCAGTAGTTTCAGCAGTCCACATTATTTATAATTTCTGAATTTTATTCTTATTTAAAAGAGAGCACACTTGTTACCTTGTAATGAAATTCCAGTTTTTAAACAAACAGCAAAATATATCCAACTTTTTTTTTTAAAGTGTAACATAAACATCATCTTTTCACAAATGCCAAAAACGTTCCCCGAACAGTATTTACCACAAAGGAACCTCATAAAAAGCAAAAAAGGTTCCTTTCACATGAGGGATAATTTCTAGTACATGGTATGACAAAGAAAATGTTTACTACTTGCCCATTTAAAGAAAATGTCTTTTGTTCACTATGTAGGACAGTACCTTTATCCTGTACTATTAAAAAGATAAAAGCAACAGAATACATTTATACTTCTCTTTTAAGAAAGAATGTTTATTTAAAAAATTTTTTTCTCTCTTAAATGAATGTGGAAATATTAAAAATGTAATTTAAATGAACTTTGTTTGCAGTAGCCAAATGTATGTATTTCCTGACACCATGCTAATTTATACTACTATAGGGTTTGTTTGGTTTTTTTTTAAACACACAAAGAACAAGCAAACATTGCTGTTTGCTATTGATATATATACGTAGTATACAGATATGAAGGCTTGTGTTAAAGTTTTAATGTGAAAAAATATTAGAATGCTTTCTTATCATTTATTCTGATGGCTATGAAGGTCAAAGAAAGATCAATCCACAGAGGCCAGTCAAGTTAGATGTAATTTAATTAGACTTGTCTAGATCTGAAATATCATCTAATCCACTTATTGCTGGTGGGGAGATATGTGTATCTGTATTTGTCAAAAGTGATTATGTACTTTTATAACCTGCAAAAAATTATACCACAAACCCTATGAAGAAGACAGCCCTACAGAAAAAAAAATGAAACTGGCAATATTTAATGTCATGTTCCATATTAAAGTGTGACAGCATTTCTTTTCTTTCTACTAAAAAACTGCATCACGAGAACCACAAGGGGCCAGTTAAGAAGTGTAAGGCACACACAGCCCCCTGCCACCTAAAGGAAGCCGACTTGTCCAACGGACAAGGATGACGTCACATGGTCTTTGGGTCCCTCCCAGCAGGTTACATTTCAATGTCGTGTTAGTTGCTGGTGTCATAGAACCTACTGTGCTGGAGAGAGGCCAGCATGATTCATCGTCACCAGTCACCCTGAGCAGGGGAGTTCAAGATGTGGGATTTGCAAGTGGAAATGGGGTGTAGAGGCTCTGAGGCGGGATACAGAGCTTGGGACTCCAGAGGTTTGGGGGCGTGCTAAAGCTCTCCTTCACCATTTCCACAGGACGACATGTGAGTGGTCACTCCGAAAGGCTGTGTCATTCATCTGGGTGGCCCGCCCCAGAGGTTCTGTGCATGTCCGATGGGCACAGCACATCTGTCCCGTTATTCTCTCTGTAATTCCTAAATGCTCCTGCCGACAGGGCCCCGTTAACCAGGAGAACATCTGTGTTATGGAAACCTCGTTCATTTTCTTGACTCCGTCTTTCTTTTCAGGCACCAAATCCACTGAGAAGCTGATAAGAGAAATTATAATTAACAATAAATAAGTCTCCTCAGCGGGAAAGTCCCTTATTCTCAAGGCTTCTAGATGCATTTAGTGACTAATTGCATAAGCAACTCTGTCACCTGTGACCTTGCATGAGACCTCTCATTATAAAGGCTTCACAAAGTTAGTGACTGGGTTCCGGGAAACAGAGTTGCTGGAGAATTTCAGTCCTGCCTTTAAGAGTTTTCAAAGTGTGGACATACGTTGCCCAGAGCTCAGCTCCAATGAGGTTTGAGGCTTTTATTAAATTATCCGCATTTCATCGAGCATTTTCCTGAGTCCTGCAAACCTCTAAGTGAATATAATGTTAGCCTTACCTTTTCTCTCAGGCATGTGTGGGGCGGAGGGAGAGAAGGGGATGAGAGAATGAGCTTCGAGTTTACTGGACCACAACCTTCTGAATGGGCCTCACTGTGGACAGGGACTTTTCATCCCTGAAAGGAGGGTAAAATGGTCTACTTTTTCAGATCTGCATTTCTTTTGCAGTCCTGTATCTAAAGAGACAAGGTTTGTAAAAGTTGAGAACTTTTTTTTTTTTTTTTTAATGAAACAAGAAGACCGTATTTAAATGGCAACAAAGAAGGGAAGCTGTTACGCCATTTCCATGATTGGCTTCCAATGGAGCAACCGGAGCGGAACAGAACTTAAGGGCTTCGATTTGAGTTCCAGATTGCCATATGGGTTCAGATGAAAGTTAAAGTCAACGAGTTGGCTACTTTTCAAATCAGATACATGAAGATTTGGTAGGAACACAGGGGTGGGCTTAAAAAATATACTTTAATTAAAGATCACAACATGTTTTCCACAGCTTTTCTGTGTTTAGGATTGGCAAGCCCCTGATGAGTCCACGCTAATGACCACGGACAGAAAGAAAACTACTTGTGTCCCGTGTTTTTATAACACTGTTTATAGGCTTCTCTTATGGTGCTTATAAATTTATGGTAAAAAGATCTTGATATGTAGCCCCAGACCAGGTTTTGAATCCCAGGTGTACTACTCACTGTGTAATGTTGGACAAGTTACTTAACTTCTTCTTCTTCTTTGTTTTTTTTTTCTTTTTTTAAGACTTATTTACTTATTTGAGAGAAGAAGAGAGTGTGTGAGCAGGGGGAGGAGCAAAGGGAGAGAGAGAAACCCTCAAGCAGACTCCACAGTAAGCACAGAACCCAGGGTCGGGCTCAATCTCATGACCCGGAGATCATGACCTGAGCTGAAATCAAGAATCGGCCACTTAACCGACTGAACCATCCAGATGCCCCAACTTGCTTAACTTCTACAACCCCCTAGTGTTCTAGCTATCTGATTCAGTATGGCAAGCACCCCAGAACTTGGGGATAAGGCAACAACCACTTTATTATGCTCATGGATGCCACAGCAGGAATGGAAGATGGAGGATACAGGCAAAGGAATCACCTGGAAGTTTTATTCAGTATCTGGGTTGGGATAAATCTTAGGCTGGCTCAGTGAGGACTGGTACTCAGAGCCCCCGGCCATATGCCCTGGGCTTCCTTGATCAAAACATGGTGGCCTCTTGGTGTACTTCCAAAGTGATGGTTCTGGACCCCAAGAGCAGATGTTCCAGAGGCCAAAGCAGAAGATGCATGGCCTTTTAAGGCATTTCGTCACTTAGGCTGCACTCTATTCTTCAAAGCAGTCACAAGCCTGCCTGGATTCAAGGGGAGAAGATATAGACCCCACCTCTCAAAGAGGGTATCCAAGAATATGTGGCCATGTTTAAAACCCACCAATACAAACTTACAGGAACTATGAGAATTAAACGAAAAAATATAAAATATTATCATAGTACCAGGGAATTAACAGCAGCTTTGTAGATGGAGTTCTGTTTAGTATCCTATTGTGGTTACCACAGAACAAATCTTCCCCGCCCAGCTAGAAGCTCCCCCAAGACAAGGTCAGGTGGGATTTCATGAGGTTGCCCTATACTCATGCCGTGCCCAGACATCCAGCTAAACATTTATTGCTCTGTTTTTGGTTACAGGCCTGAGACTGTGAATGGATTGTTATTTTTGGAATCTTGTAGGAAGCAATGTTACCCAGGATAGGTTATTAAGAAATATTGTTCATACCCCAAAGCACTTAAAGTGGTACTTTAGAATTACTGACAAATTACCATTTGGACATTGATATCAATAAGTGTGCCAAGGCAATGATTTAATTTCATGAATATATAACTGCATAATTCTTTTCAAAAGTACTGGGATCCTTTATTGTCGCTTACCAATGCTGTTTGGTTTGCCTTAAGAACATAACTTTTCCTTAAGTTGTTGTTGTTGTTGTTTTAATCCACACTGTCTGAGATTGTGCAAACCAATGAAAGGAGAGGTTAGACGGGAGAATTTTCTGGCCAAAATGAGTTTGCACAGCTGTGAGCAATAAAATACAGCAGCCATGGCAACCCTCTCCAGTGTCCCGATAACACATCTGAAATGAGGTTATTAGAATTATTAATTCACATTAGTGGCTATTAAAATTATTACCTGCAGATTTGCTGCCTGAAAATCCTTTTTGTGTGTGTCAGAAGAAGACCTTGTTTCCAAAGGGATCTAGATACTTAAATAGATGCAATCTATTGTGTGTGAGGCGTTAGAGGAAGACCAGTGGATAATAAAGCTCGCAGTGACATTGGGATAGCTGCCTTGTGAGGCAAGGAAAGCAGATGTAATGCTTTGTTCTTCTGATGATGGCAAAGGACCAACAGGGCTCTGATGGCAGGAACGATAACGGAAAGCTCCTGAATTCCCAAGAAGGTATTACTTAAAATCCAACCCAGTGTGGGCTGTTTCATGAAATTCTGAGTGGCATATAAAATATTCTACCTTGGTGAGGCAAAAACAAAATCAAGAGAAATCAGCTGAAAAGTAAGCCATTTGTAAGGGGGTTACGGGGATTCTCAGAGAGCCTATGGAGACTTGGCTAACTCCCTTCCATTCCCCATTAACTCAACTCAAAAAGCAGATGCCTGCTGTTTTAAGCAAAAGAAGAAACACCATTACTGAGAGGCCTCAGTAGGAATTAATCAGGGGAAGCAGCTATACGGCTGAGAAAGAACATTTTATTTATGGAAATGAGCAGGAAAACACACACACACAAGGGAAAGAAAATATACAGGTATAGGGCAGAGCCTACCGTGGTGAGAGAAGAGATGCCTCCCTGTAGCTCACAGCCGCCATGTAAGTAGTGTGTGTAGAACCAGACATCTGCAGGAGTGTCTTCCTGGTGACCACGGTGCCCCTTAGTCTCTGGAGCAAGAAGGAACCCCTTTCAGTCATGCAGAGTGTCAAAGAAATCAGACGCACAGATAAGAGGGCCTATGTCCCTTCCGAATTCTGTTCTCATGAGTAAAAGAAGTCCTGCATACTTCTGCCTTTTTGATTCAGCTCTGCTGGGTTCTTCACCCACGCCGAAGCAGTCTGCTCTTGGCTCAAGGATAGTGGTCGGCCAGAAGCCACACTGCCAAAAGAAGGGGTCTTTCTTTTTTCTTTTAACTGAGGTATAATTGGAGCACCTGGGTAGCTCAGTCGGTTAAGTGTCTGCCTTCAACTCAGGTCATGATCCCAGGCTCCTGGGATCAAGTTCCATACCAGACTCGCTGCACCATGGGGAGCCTGCTTATCCCTCTGCCTTTCTCATGAATAAATAAATAAAATGTTTTTAAAAAGACAAGAAAAGAAGAAAATCTATTAATTGAAGTATAAATAACTTATAGTATTTTAGTTTCAGGTGTACAGTATAATGATTCAACAATTCTATACATTTCTCAGTGTTCATCGACTCAAGTTTTCACCTATCTCACCCAACCCCCATCCGCTGACCTCCCCTCTGGCAGCCACCAGCTTTTTCTCTGCATTTAAGAATCTGTTTTGTTGTGGCCATTGTTGTTGCTGTTTGTCTCTTTTCTCTTTCTTTGTTCATCTGTTTTGTTTCTTAAATTCCACATAGGAGTGACATCATATGGTATTTGGTATTTTTCTTTCTCTAACTTACTGCATTCAACATTATACCTGCTAGGTCCATCCATGCTGGTGCTATAGCAAGATGTGATTCCGAAAGAGGGAGCCTTTCAGAGCCACTGCATAAAGCACCAGTAGAAATTACAAGGGTTCTATCTTACCCTGCTCTGAGGCGACAGAAGCAGTGGTTACAGGAGCCAGGAGACTGGGGTCACATGTCATTCGTAACTCCAGCTGCCACATTGTCCAACCAGAGTTTCCGACACGTGATCCACAGAGGACTTGGGTGTTGCTCCCAGATTCTCAGAACAGTCTGAGTCATAGACATTTCAGAAGTCAGAATGCTGAAATTTCTGGTACATTCCTATGGTTTGTGGGATGATTTGATAATATGTTTGAAATTGAATCCTGCCTGGAAAACCAGAAGGTATGTTTGCTCAAAGAGGTCACACACAGAGACATCTCCAAATAGGAATCTGTCATAGAGACTGACCTCAAAGAACCATTAACTTGTACCCAAGGAGAAGAGCTTCCACGAGATTTTCTCATAGCAGAGACCAGATCTTACCTGTCTAGAGTATGTACCTGCAAAACTCAACTGATTCATAATTCCACTCCAACTAACAAGTAACTATTGAGTACTTTAAAAATAAATGATGATTGTTCTTAGTATTTTGAAATCACATAGCCTTAAAGTTCTTTACCTACCGGCAAAAATGCCACACCTTTTTGGTGGTACAATATGAAAAAAGATTTTTTTAAAGGATTAACTGCTTGACAAACTTGCGCATGAAGATGGCTCAGTCTTCCACTTGGCTTGATTTTCAGTTAGCTGGCTTTCTTAATCACAAAAAACCACATATCTGTTTTTTCTGATTATAATTCAAATGTCACATCATGCAAAAGCACAAAAGTAGAATATAAATACTATTCAAGAAATCACCACCTACAGGTGACCACTTTCTAATTGTTTTCCTCGTGTGTGTGTTTGTGTGTGTGTGTGGTTGTGTGTGTGCACGTGCACATGCGCGCGCATTTGTGCGTGTGTCTTGGTGTCTTTAAAACCTGCCTCTTTGTCTCTTGATCAGTATCCTCCGCATCCACTTAGATTCCAGATCCCCCAGAACCTCAGCATGAGTACTATGGGTTCTTTTCTTCAATCTCAAAAATTCTGATACAGCTTCACCAACAGCTTTGTGCATCCCGGGCTGCCAAAGTCATACATTGTGTTTACTTTTGGGTCATCAGTCACTTGATTTATCAGTTCCCTGCTCGTCTTATCCTTGAGCCGTGCTGCACAAGTAAGCATCAGAAACTGCTCGTCTTGTGGAATCTTCACCCACTAATTCTGCCTTGCACTGCTGAGAATAAAAGGATAGGTGGGGGTACTTTTGTTTCTCGAGGAAAAGGACAGGTGGCCTTGGCCATCTGGGTGTCATTTATCCCAGACATTTGCCTCTGATTTCCCAGACATTTTCCCCAATTTCTTCCAGAACACTTGTCCCTTTTCTCTGTCCCTTGCCACCCACTCTCCTGTTCCTTCACAGCCTGTCCTCTGTCACTGTTTTTGCCACTTCCTCTGTACTTTCAAAATCAGTCTTGTGTTTGTCTTGTCAAAATCTTATCCGCCTTCCTTCCAGCTATTTATAAAGTTTTATTCATGTTGCTTCATATTTCTCTTTCCCTTTATCCAAGAGTTTTCCCATCCCCTCTCTGTCCTCTCTTTATTGGCACCAAAAGATCACCAAAGATCATTCAGACAAATGCACCAGAAGGTTCCATTTGTCTGAATGGGAGATCCATTCAGACAAATGCACTGGAAGGCACACAGGTGCAGGTGCACAAAAACAGTAATGACCTGGACCATGAAGCCATCTAATAAACTCTCCGCCAATCATGCTCATGTTCTTCGTGTTTTCACCTCTTGCAAAATTTGACCCTGAAGACGTTTCTTCTGCATTTGTGGAGTGAGTCATGCCCTGGGTGTTGCAATTCCCTCTGCCCCCTATTTCCTAGACACGTCCTCTCTCTATTCTTGACTCTTCAGTATTTCGCCTCATACATCAAACAACGAACCTAAAAATGAACCCTGTTTGTTTCCTTTTTAAGACACCTTCTTTCCCTTCTTGACTGTCAATAACACCTCCCCGCTTCCCAAACTCGGGGGCTTATAATCATGTATTATTCCTCTATTTCCTGCTCCGGCCACATTTCATTCCCATGGGACCATCGCTCCACTTCCTGAACAGAAATCTTACAAAGGGAACTCTTTCATTCTCACTTCCACTCAGACTCCAGTTTAGGCTGAAATAATTTCCTGCTCAACCTGTAGGCAACCCTGACTTCCTACCTTCCTAACTCTCTTGCTTCTCTCTTTTCATTCCTTAGGACTCTAACCTCTTACTACCAAGATATTTTTGTCAGCCTGCTTCCATAGTTGTACTCCTTTCATGGATCTGTTCTCTTAGGTTTCCTGATTGATTTTTTTTCCATTTTTCATATACAATCCAGTATTTCATGGGATTTGTGGGGTCCTCCTTTTTATCTTACCCTGGATCACCTTTGATTCCTTTCCTGCATCCAGCAACTGGCTCTCAACTGGCACCCTGGTACAGCATCTTTTAGCTTGTAGATTTATTTTATTTTAACTCAATTGACTGAAGGCTTGAGCACCACCTTATACCTATTTTACATACTGTATCCCCTTCTAGAACAGTTTGATTGCAAATAATAAGGATGCCCTAGATTTTGTCCCTATATGACAAATGATTTCTAAGCACTTCTTTTTTTAATTGAACTTCAAGTTAGTTAACATATGGTGTAGTATGGGTTTCAGGAGTAGAATTTAGTGATTTGTCACTTACATAAAACACCCAGTGCTCATCCCAACAAGGGCCTTCCTTAATACCCGTCACCCATTTAGCTCATTCCCCCTTCTGCCTCCCCTCCAGCAGCCTTGTTTTTTCCCTTAACCGTAGAGCCTCTTATGGTTTGCCTGCCTCTCTGTTTTTATCTTATTTTATTTTTCCTTCCCTTCTAAACTCCTCATGTTTTGAATCACAACAAGCAATGCCACAAGGCGTCATTGTTATTATTACTTTAAGAAGGTTCTGAGACCTTGTACAGGAAGGAGGAAGTGGGACGGCTTGGGAATAGTCTTGAGGAAATGTTGGGTCGTGGAAATGGCTGTGGAGATTGCACGGGACGCTTCCGTAGACCCAGGTAAAAGCAGAAGCTGGAGAAAGATCGTCTCAGCAGCTTCCCAGGGAGTTTTCATGCATTGAAAATCACAAGGGTGTCTCCATGCCTCACTTAATGGAGAAGGTACTTGAGACTTTGGGACTGATGTGTCTAAGTTGGGTGGAGTTGGACTGGTGCCTGAGACAAGCACGAGGACGGTGAAACCAATAGCCTGCTTTCTGAAATCTTTCCCTTGGTTCCAGGGAATGAAGGTGTTTACACTAACTCTTCAGCTGGAAAATCCTTTTGAGTGCTATAGCCGTGAAGACCTATGTTTCCTCCAGTCCATCTTAAAGCTGTTCATTCATCACGTAATGATCAATGCAACGCATTCACTTTCTGCCTATGACTTTGGACTCTCAGGTATCACCTGCAGCACAAAGATGGGTTGAAGTGGCTGATGCTGTTCACCTGTCACGACTCAACGCTCAGTGTAAATGTTACTTCCTGGAAGAATCAACGATTGTCTTTGCGTTGCCCCAAGCTGGGTCCCTCAGACCACTCCTGGGGACTCTGTCACAGTTGCCTGCACTGTTTCACCTCTTAGATTTTAATACATATTAGCAAAATCTAAATGAGATTTTTCATTGGGGTAATTTCAGCTTCTTCCCCATGACAGGCAGGGAAAGCAGCAGGATGCTTTGCCAGCTGCAATTTTAGTGCTTTGATGGAAGGATGCAAACTCACTCTTTATCTCTTTATAGATCACAAAGGCCTGAACTAATTAGTACTTATTAGAAAGCCAATTAGAAATACATTTTATTTCTCCATGTGGTGTAAATGGAATATAGCAAGGTTGATTGTGGACTGAGATGAGCTCTAGAGTACTAATGCAGGAACGCACGCGCGGGGTCTGGAGAGCACTGTGCGGAGAGTCGAGGAGTTCACTCAGTAGGTCGAGGAGCACGAGCTTCTCCTTTGCACACACGAACTGGACCCAAGGCTGTGTTGGCTCTAGAGCTAGTACCCATATGCTTTGGGTAATCAATATCCTTTCCCAACTTCGATCCAGCATTCCAACAGGTCCGTCTTCCACAGTATTTCTTTTCATTCACATGTTCTTCATTCTCAAACCGACACAGCCAGGATTTTATACAACTGACTTTAGACACCAAGGGCTACACATATGCAATTGTCTGTTTTTGAGAACCTTCCATCTTGTCATCAAAGATGACAGGTTCCATCTTTGAGAACCTGTCATCTTCCATGACAACCGTCTCATTGGGTTAGCCAAAGGTGCGCAGTCAAGGCTGATCTATCCCGCCCTCTCCCTTTAACCACTCCATCATGTAGTGACCTCAAGTGTGTTCCTGATTTTCTGCCTAGGGATGCCTGGCAAATTAGCTAGGTGATGAATTCAAAGGAATCAGATCCATAGTCCTCTATACATTTCCCATTCATTCCATTGCTATTAAATGCTAATGATCTCTTATCAAACATAAAATTCATTATATGTCTACATATGTGCATTTCTCTCCATTTGTCCATCCATCTGTCCATCCATATCTGTATCTATACAACTATGTTTCTTTTCCTCTTTCTGACTCTCTATCCTCTTTCTCATGGGTACACACTTTAATTGAAACCAATATGGCCTAGGAAGTTGGGAAGGAGATGCCTCCTTTTGATTCAGACTCAGTAAGGAAACCGTCTCCGGCCCTCCACTCACAACCTTGATCTGTACGTGTTTATGTTAGGTGTCCCCTCTTCCCTCATTAGACGCAGTGCTTCTAACTAGCCAGCACTGTGCCCGGATGGCAGTGGATATCGTAAACTCAGCAACCTCCATGCGGACAAAAATTATTTGCTAATTATCAGAAGTACTTGCTCAGGAACTTGGTTGTGCCCCACTGCTACTGCCGAGCTGACTAAGCCATCTGCTAGCCTGCTTTCTTTTATTGTACAGTTTGGGGCCTCCCATGTGTCATTCTGAAAGCTGCCACTGCTACTCCCTAAATTACTTTCCACTGCTCGTATTCTTTATTGCCTTTGTCTTAGTTTAGAATCTTAGATTGTCCCCATTCTTCACCTGCCTTTGAGCT
Source organism: Mustela lutreola (assembly GCF_030435805.1). Lineage (NCBI taxonomy): Eukaryota > Metazoa > Chordata > Mammalia > Carnivora > Mustelidae > Mustela > Mustela lutreola. The sequence goes on along the minus strand of NC_081297.1, from coordinate 32,075,449 downwards.
TAAACAAAATTGGCCCAGTTGTATGGGTCACCCTTTATGGTCATTCACAATTAAATGAAAGCCCTAGAACAGGAAGGTCTAATAAGACGGTTGCTTATTTTATCCTGTAATAGCAATGCTTCTGAGGGGGAGTGGGTACGGACAGATTTTCAGGGTTTGTAACTCTAAACTAAAATGCCCAAGAAATTCCATTACCCATAAAGTACAGAATAAACAGACATCCACAGAAAGAGCACATTCCTTATGCCCCTAATATTGCCTTCCACGCGCTGGCTACCTGGCTGACATTTACACTGGCATTTTCTTCTAGTTTTTCCATGAGATTTGCTTCCTCCCCTCTTCTAGGCATCTCCCTGGTATCCATTTGTTGTAATTCGAAACCTGTCACATGTTTCTTCTTATTCCAGGTGCCAAGTAACACATGGAACCTCATCGGTCCGTCAGATCAACTCTTCCTTGTCACGCCAAGAGGGTATCCTCTGCTTTTGTGTCCGTGCTCGTAGATCTTCATTTTAGACAATCCAGGGTTTGCACCCACCTGGTGCTGATGAATGAGCCTTTGATTCTTGGAAGAAAAACCCGAGACTAGAGTTTTGAGTCGTTCCGGTCCCAGGGATGTTTCTAGCATTCCCCTGTCCTCAAAGCCCTGTCTAATACAAAGAATGTTCCGACAGAATCTGAGTTCATTGGCCATGAATTAAAAGTGTAGTTCTTTCTTTTTCCAAAGACTCTGGGGCATTGGAATGCTCTCACAATGAGTTTCCCAACTGTACAACATACTTCACACCATCCTTCTGTGTTACCTATCTTTCATTCTTTTTTATGTCATCCCCAGCCAAGGTCTTAGTTACAATACTGTTTGCTGATGCTGCATTTTTTTTTTTTTTAAATACGTTTCTCGGGCACTATTTCGGCTTCTCTCTGATGGGTTAAGCTCCTCCCTGTCTCTTTGAGACCTGTTCTATAACTTCAGTGCATCATGATGTCTGTTTTTCCTATACTTTGGGCTTCGAGAAAGATCTCTAAGGCCAATGCCAGCTCCCTCCCCACTTTTCTCTGTTGGGCGATTGGATGGTTATTCCAAAACTTGTTGTCTAGGTCCCCACCGGTCCTGCTGGGACCACCCAGATCCAAGTGGCTTCTGCTCTAGGGATCAGAGTGAGCTCCTAAAGTAAATGTGGCTCTTGGCATTGCAATTTTTCTAATGCAAGGTGGGTCATCAGAGGCTTGTATGATCCCCAGGGAACTAGGACTGTTTGTCAACACTTTCAACACTATCTGAGTAACTAAAAATGCATTTTTGTTATTTATAAGATGTGCTGGATATGATTTAAACTTCCTTAGTGATGGTTTTCATATCTGGAAATTACACATACATTTTTATTATCTTTGATGGATGTACAGTTTTTTGAATGTGGCAATCCCAAGGAAGTGAGATTATGCCTCAGGAAAATGACTTCTAGCTGTTTCTTCTGTCTTTAGTTCCTTTCTTAGAGACCTGGTCTTCTTGGACTCGGGGCAACAGAAGGAAATACGGCTTTTCCTGCCACCTGAGGTCATCTAGCACCACTTCAGCTGGGGTACCTCCCGGCCAGGTGCTCACGCTTGGACTATGCAAGTCTGAGCAAATCATGAATAATAAAGTGTTCTCTGAATACACACAACACGTGTGTGCAGCTATGCAACCTGCCTGTAGCTATCCCCCCACTCCTTCCCAGAAAGTGCTTTCAGAACATTTATTTCAGCTTCCCTTGGTCATTCATACCCCACATCAGTTCAGGCGTCTATGACCATGCCTTCCTTCTTTCCATCCAACTGTGTCGCCACTAGTAACTGTGATCCCTTGATGACAGGCTGATGGCTTTTATCCTTAACCTCAGCAACACTGCCAATCCAGGACTCATCTTATCCTCCAGAAGAAGTCAGAAACTGCTCCGTGGCTAAAGCTGCCCCTGTACTCTCGACTCTGGAATCTGAATCCCAATGAAACCGCGTGTGAGTCACGGCCAGAGTTTTAATAATGAAAAGTTCCCAGGACTGGTGTGCCAGTGTGGGCAGACACAGACTTCTTCTTCAGCCCTTGTCCTGATAATGACTCAGCTTTTCAGCTCTCGTGATTTGCTGGCTCTTCCCTTGGCCAGCCCAGTTCTCCCTCTGAAACTTGAGAGGAATTAACTGATTAATTCTACCCATGCCAGAAAATTCAACTTCTTCAGCCAAATATTTCCCCATCCTCACTATTTTTCCTTCTTCCTTCTTCTTCCTTCAAGCAGCAATGATCCTCATGAGGTCACATGTATATATCTCTTCCCTGGCTTTGGCTAGCTGCTCCTGCTGGAAGAAGCACCTCAAATTCTGGGGGGGGGGGGGGGGGGAGCCTGCATTCTTCCATGACAGCCTGCACAAGCCCTGATTTTCTCTGTGGCTGCCACCCCATCCCTTTCTCTTCTCTCCCACTCTCCGTGGAACTTGTAGGAGCGGTCTCTCTCCCTCCCTCCTCCTTACAGAATAGCCATCAAGGTTTAGCTTATGCACGGATCAGATTTTCAAGAACTTGACCAGCGTATAAAACCTCAGTTGCATGACTGGACTTTTAGGAAGATGGTATTTCCCATCCATCACAACCTGCCACTTCTAGAATGGAGAGGGAAACTAAAAAATGGTCAATTTAGTGACAAAACTATTCAGAACAAAACAAAAGTCCTATAATTAAGACGTTGAATTATAGTAGCAGACAGAGTAGCAGTGAACAGAAAGCTATGAACGATCTTTCTTCAGGCGGACGGGCCAAAAGCACATGGTCATCTTCCTTCCTTCACCCTCACAGATACAGAATTTTCTCAATAAAAAGTTATCAGCTATCACAATTCCAGACTTTAAGCTCTATTACAAAGCTGTCATCATCAAGACAGCATGGTACTGGCACAAAAACAGACACATAGATCAATGGAACAGAATAGAGGGCCCAGAAATAGACCCTTAACTCTATGGTCAACTAATATTCGACAGAGCAGGAAAGAATGTCCAATGGAAAAAAGACAGCCTCTTCAATAAATGGTGCTGGGAAAATTGGACAGCCACATGCAGAAAAATGAAATTGGAACATTTCCTTAAACCATACACAAAAATAGACTCAAAATGGATGAAGGACCTCAATGTGCGAAAGGAATCCATCAAAATCCTTGAGGAGAACACAGGCAGCAACCTCTTCGACCTCAGCCGCAGCAACATCTTCCTAGGAACATTGCCAAAGGCAGGGGAAGCAAGGGCAAAAATGAACTATTGGGATTTCATCAAGATCAAAAGCTTTTGCACAGCAAAGGAAACAGTTAACAAAATCAAAAGACAACTGACAGAATGGGAGAAGATATTTGCAAACGACATATCATATAAAGGACTAGTGTCCAAAATCTATAAAGAACTTAGCAAACTCAACACCCAAAGAACAAATAATCCAATCAAGAAATGGGCAAAAGACATGAACAGACATTTCTGCAAAGAAGACATCCAAATGGCCAACAGACACATGAAAAAGTGCTCCATATCACTCGGCATCAGGGAAATACAAATCAAAACCACAATGAGATATCACCTCACACCAGTCAGAATGGCTAAAATCAACAAGTCAGGAAATGACAGATGCTGGCGAGGATGCGGAGAAAGGGGAACCCTCCTACACTGTTGGTGGGAATGCAAGCTGGTGCAACCACTCTGGAAAGCAGCATGGAGGTTCCTCAAAATGTTGAAAATAGAACTGCCCTATGACCCAGCAATTGCACTACTGGGTATTTACCCTAAAGATACAAACGTAGTGATCCGAACGGGCATGTGCACCCGAATGTTTATACAGCAATGTCCACAATAGCCAAACTATGGAAAGAACCTAGATGTCCATCAACAGATGAATGGATAAAGAAGAGGTGGTATATATACACAATGGAATACTATGCAGCCATCAAAAGAAATGAAATCTTGCCATTTGCGACAACATGGATGGAACTAGAGCATATCATGCTTAGTGAAATAAGTCAAGCGGAGAAAGACAACTATCATATGATCTCCCTGATATGAGGAAGTGGTGATGCAACATGGGGGCTTAAGTGGGTAGGAGAAGAATCAATGAAACAAGATGGGATTGGGAGGGAGACAAACCATAAGTGACTCTTAATCTCACAAAACAAACTGAGGGTTGCTGGGGGTTGGGGTGGGGGCCTCGGGAGAGGGGGTGGGGTTATGGACATTGGAAAGGGTATGTGCTATGGTGAGTGCTGTGAAGTGTGTAAACCTGGCTATTCACAGACCTGTACCCCTGGGGATAAAAATATGTTTATAAAAAATAAAAAATTAAAAAAAGAAAGTTATCAGCTATTGGGATTTTTTTTTTTTTTTCCTAACCGTATTTCCTTCCTAAGCACTCTTGGTGCCACTAATGCTCTAAACAAGGAAGGTGAGAATCCCTGCCTGGACAGAGCATTAGGGGCTCTCTAGGAGGAGGAGAAGGCTGCAGCTGAAAAGCCAGACTGGCTTTCTGTGTATCCCCATCACAGCTAGTCACTTTCCTTGTCAGATAAACAATAATCTCATGGATATTACTCAAAACTCAGTCAATCAAAAACTAGATTGACTTTCCCCCAAAGTTGGCTCACTTTCTCACTATCTCATTCCCCTCCCCCTCCAACTCCCAGTGAACTGTGGTATAGCCATTGTTGAGTTTACTAAGAACTTCCAGTAGGTCTCCCTTCCTTCGCCCAGATATCCAGTTTGTCACTGCTTTTTAGACCCTCTCTTTCCTCCTCCTCCTTCTTCTTCCCCTTCTTTTTCTTCTTCTTACCCTTTTTCTCATTCTTCTTCTTCTTCTCCTTCGCCTTCGTCATCATCGTCGTCTTCTCCTTCTTCCCCTCCTCCTCCTCCTCCTCCTCCTTCTTCTTTGGTGCTTTAATTATTTCACCTCTTGCCACCTTCGATCAGAATTTCACCAACCTACTCCTAGTTTACCACACCTATCTGGTGGATAGGAACTCCGGCACCTTGTGTTTCCTGACTCCTTCCTATATATTTTGGGGCCACCACATCACATTAACCTCCCCAAACCCTGCTCTCAGGACATCCTCTCTTGCTCAAGGGTTCACCATGGCTTCATTTTACCTGTATGCCAAAGCAACCGCACTTCTTAAATTTAAAGATGAACCATGATTTTGTACTCCCTACCTGATTTTTGTCAATCTTTGCTTTCTATTGCTCAATGTTTTTCATTAGATATATGCAGTGCACGATTGACCTGCTGTCCTTGTTCTTTCAAGCATTATATAATGTCCTATTTTTGTCCCAATTAATGTTTCAGCCTTAAATTCTGATTTGTCTTATTAGTATTACCAAGTTAAATCTCTTTTGGTAAATATTTGTATGGTGATTGTTTTGTTTTGTTTACTCCTCTTCATCTGTTAATCTTTCTGTGTGATTTTAAATTCTCTTTTAGGCAATATACACCTAAATGTTTATGATATTATCCAATTGAATGATTGCTCTCTTTTAATAGATAGTTAATTCATTTATTTTTATTGAGAATAACTATATATTTGGACTAATTTTCACCATCTTAGTTACAGTTTTTTTTCCTTGACTTTATTTCACCTTTGCCTTTCCCTGTGATAAAACATTTCTACATTTTTGTTTGTATGCTTGTTTTCCTCCACTGTTCTAAGTGTTTTACACTTTGTAGTTATTTTATGGTAAAAATAAATAAATAACTGTAATGTCTTTTAATCAAATTCTGTGTTATAATTGCTTTTAACTTACCCAGTGCATGTAGTTTTTAATATGCTTTTAAATGTTTTTATTCTGATCTCACTCTTGAGATAATTTAACTGGTTTTTAAATCATGCTCACACTTAATTTTCTCCAGCTATTTGTTTATCTGCCATTTTGCTCCAGATAATCTATCTTTTCGGTGTTGTGGTCTTTAAAATTTGCTCTTTATCTCTGATATCTACAAGTTTATTATGAAGTGAATAGGTATAGATTTGTCTTTATATCATTTTCTGGATACATAGAATGTACTTTCAATATGAATAGTCATGACAGTCCTTGCTTCCCACCTTTCTCCTCCATTCTCCTTTCCTGGAATTCCTACTAGATGCATATTTGAGCTCTTCAACTGATCTCCCTGTCTCTCAAAGGCTGCTCATGCATATTTTCAAGTTAATTTCTCTCTCCATCCTCTCTTTTGCTGCATGCTGAGTATGTTGTATCTTAGCGATGTCTTCAAAATCTGTGGCATGCTCTTCCACAGTATTGAGTTTATCCTGCCTTTTGAATTTTTATTTTTGTTTAATTACTATAGTCCTCAATCTCCAAATTTTAGAATTGGCTCTTTTCCATATCTACCCATTCTAGTTTTATTTCTGTATTTTGTTTCCTAATTATATTTTATGTCCGTATGGTTTCATTTATCTCTTCAAGCACCCTACATGTAGGTCCTGGTCCAGACTTCACCTATGCTGATTTCTTATCCAGATTTTTTTTTTCTTGTTTACTGCCTTTCTTACTATTAGATTTCTCCACAGAGTTTAGAATTTTGTTTTTCTGGTTCACCCTGTTTGATTGGTTTCTTTCCCTCTTGTTCCCCCTAACATCCTCACCCTTCCTAGTCCAAATACTTTGTATCTGCTTCCACCTGGTCCCCAGGTCCCAAGTACATATCTGGACTTTAAAATGGTCATTTGGGGTCATGGCATTTTGGAGAGAGAAGGGATGTCACAGATGGAATTTCTACTCCTGAAACTGTGCCTCTACCTCTTAGCCTTCTGGATTTTCCATTGTCATCATCTCTAGCCCCAAGGCAGCAGTTGATAACACTTTTTCCATACCCTTTTGAGAGCACGGAAAGCCCCATCTCAGCCCCTGGCTCTGGTCTACATCTCCTGAAAAAAATTTTTTTGAATCTCCTTTACCGTGTAAGAACTTAACTCCCATTGCCTGCTACCTGACCTGGACTCCATCCCACCCATGGCTTTGACCCTGCTTACCACCTTGTACTTTTGTTTCACTTTTAGTCCATGGAAATGCTTAATGGTACTTCAGCTTAGCTATTGTAGTTTTCCCACTTAATAATCATTTCTTGCTATTTGAAACTGATGGGAGGTTTGCCAAAGACCTGCCTACCTACTCTAGCTTGTCCAGAGTCCAACATTATTTCCAACTAGTCACCAAAATAAGACCTTTGGTTCACTTAGGAAGCCAAACGCCTCTGCCCATTCTGTAACCAATAGACTTTGTAAGTCCTTTGAGCCTTATCCCAACTGCCTGGTTCTTGGCAGAGAATTCACCAACACTCCCAATCATTTCACCTTCACTTTTCCTTTGAATTTCCCAAACACAGTAGATCTCAGGCAAATGGAAATATCACATCCATAGCTTAAGTGATTTTATGAACTATTTAGAAGGCCCAAACTTTACAATAACTTGTGATTTGCTATTATGCATCTATTTCTATATACATAATATAGTCAAAAGTTCATTTTAGTCATAGGATTAATTTTAATAATGTAGTATAGTGTTTAGTTCTACACCTAAACAATTTTAAGCTTTGAATGGGACCACTGTATTTTTTAATTACATTTTATTGAAGTTCACAAAGGAGATGAAATGCATTTATAAAGAGTATTTCCAAATCTGGAGAATTTGCAAACATCTAGAGACATCTTTCATCAATGTTAAGAGTCTACTCATAAAACATTCCATTTGGTACCCAGAGCTTATCCTCTAATTTTACTTAAGAATTTCACCACTATTTTTAGTCCTTCCAGCAGATTATAATCCCCTTGGTGGTAGAGTATGTCCTACAGGGCCTTAAAGAGGGGGACTCAGCTGTTTGTTCATGCAAACCCAGAGTTTGGCACAAGGTTTTGCACACAAATAAAGCTCACCAAATGGTTTGTTGTTTGGTTGTTTGCTTTGCTCCAGTGCACCATCAGTTCATTTTTATCTTCTTCAATCTTATCTGTAGTAGATAAATGAAAATTGGCCAACAAATGCCTGTTATTTGTGAGTGGCTTTGTTCAATGTGGTATATAAACTACAATCAGGAGTAGATTTTTAGGACAGGATTCGCAGACCACAATGATATTATAAGCCAGTATTTTGGGTTGTTTGCAGGAGCTTTTCGTGTATCTTAAAGCTCCTCAGGGACAAGGTTTTGTCTTCTACTTATTTTTACATCTCCCTTAATGTCTAACAAAGGAACGCATATCTACTGAGTACTCAACAAGCTCCTATTGCGTGAATGCCACTTTTAGAGACTCCTATGTGGTGAATTTGAAAGCTTGAACAGCTCCCTGGAGAAGACAATCTAAAACGATGGGATTGGGAAGACTGGCATCAGCAGTAAGGTAATACTTTATTATCAGGTGTTGGACTCCGAGACATACTCCTTTGCCAGTTGGATTAGTGTGTGACAAGCCCATCTCCAGTGTTAATATTAAATTCTCTATCTCTATGTGTACCCATTCCCAGGTCCCCTAAGTCCTATGGCTTGACACTTTCAGATAATGCAAAACAATGGAAATGCTTGGTCTTTGTCTGATTTGTGATTAGTTTTTCCTGGTTATTTTCGTACTTTAGCATTTCATCTGCCTCTCGAGACTTTGATGCTAGGAACATATTTTATTTATCTGAATTTTAAAACGCTACCATCCTTTGTGAGAAAAGATAACTAAAAGTGCTTTTTGGTTCCCCTGTGGAGCTGTTCTTTGTTTTATCGGTAATGCATGTGCTAGAGAACAACTTTAATGGGATCTGTTCTCAGTGTCTGAAGGACATATGCAGATTGGAATTCATTCCTCAGTGAATTTTCCTCAAGTCTGAGAAGACTGCACTATCCTAGCTCTACCCATGCTTTTGCCTTTGTGTGCTATGGTAGGCTGAGTAACGGCCTCTGCTTCCACCCCCAAGATGTTCATGTCCTCACTCCCAGAACCCGTGAAGATTACTTGATGTGACAAAAGGGTCTTTGCAGATATGATCTTGAGATGGGGAGATTATCTTGGATTGTCCATGTGGGCCCAATGTAAACACAAGAGTCCTTAGAAGAGGGTAAGTGGAGAATGAGGTGATGTGACAATAAAAGTAGAGAGTGGGGAGCACCTGAGTGGCTCAGTGGGTTCAACATCTGACTCTTGATTTGGCTCAGGTCATGATCTCAGGGTTGTTAGATCAAGCCCCCATTGGGCTCTGTGCTCAGCAGGGAGTCAGCTTGGGATTCTCTTTCTCCCTCTTTCTTTGTCTCTCCTCCACTCAAATAAATAATTTTTTTTTTTTTTAAATCAGAGGGTGCAGTGATACTCTTTAAAGATGGAAGCAGCCACAAGCCAGAGAATACAGGCAGCCACTGAAGTAAAAATGGCAAGGAAACAGATTCTCCCCTCAGAGCCACCAAAAGGAGCCAGCCCTGCTGAAACCTGGATTTTAGCCCTGTGAAAGTACACTCTGACCCCCAGAACCATTAGAGAAAAACACTGTGTTGTTTTAAGCCACTGAGTCTATGGCAATTAGTTACAGCAGCAACAGGAAACTAATACATGCTCCATATAGCATCAGCATCCAACTTGCTTACAGAATGATGCAGAGCCCTAGAAGCTCTCATTTAAACGGATCTAACAGCCACATAGTCCAACAGCCCAAGTGCTGTTTGAATTCCTGCTGTGTTATCCATGGCAATGATCACTGGATGGAGAGGGAACCATCCACCTGGCATGTAGTCCAGTTTACCTCTGACAGCTCCATTCGGGGGTCATAATACATGGTGCAATAGTTTTTCCCAAGAGAACCTTAATGCAATGGACAGAGAGAGTAAGAGATAGGTTTAAGGCTCAAATGCACCTGAGACTCCTCATCTGCCCAATGAGGATAAAATCATACCTTATATGGTTGTTATAAGGATTAGAGATCCTATCAGAATCTCTGGAATGTATGAGTCACTTGCCAAATGATAGGCATCATCATTTTTATTGTGCACCAAATCAATTTCTCCTATAGCTTCACCCAGTTGGGCAATCCATACTTTACCACTGTACAGGAAAAGTCTAATCCTTCCTCTTACATGGAAAACCTTTCCAATACTAAATATAGCAATGTCTCTTGTGAGACTTTATGTACCCCAGTGAAACCTTTTCAGATTCTTCAGCTTCAGCTCCATGTCCTGGTTTAAGTCTCCTTCATCATTTTCCAATCTCAAACTCCATTATACAATTAGTATAAAATAAGGCATGTGGTTAAGGATCCATCTGAGAGGTTCACAGCCCCTTTGCTCGAGGAAGACAAGATACAAACCATTAGGTCTACCACCCAGCTGCTATAGGTCAGTGCAGAGGATGGACCTATAGGTGATAATGATAACCAGACGATAACCTCTGTCATTAAACTGACATTGGAGGGAATGTCTCTTTGTTGCCCAGTGTCCAGAGCATAAGCTAGACTTGAGAAGAAAACCTGATGGTTTTATATATATATATCTTATATATATAAATATTTGTATATATTTTTATATATTTTACATATATGTATATATGTGTATATGTGTGCATATATGTATGTATGTATACATATATGTATATATATGTATACACACATTCACACACACATAAAATAAATGTATAATAAATGTTGCATGTATATGTATGTATATATGAATACATATACAATAAATGTTGCATATATATGTATGTATATATATAAATAATCTCTAAAACACAGTGCAGTGGCCTCTATGATTTGACTTTCTTGGAATAGCAAGCAAATGGTCTCAACATGCAACAAATTGTTCCCCTAGTTCTGTCTTTCTCATCATGTCATTGGCTTGCATCAGTTGATTAAGACATAGATAGCTGTCTATCTTAGCTGTCTAAGAAAAGACATTGAGAACTGTCTTACTTGGCTCTTGCCTCCTGCTATAGCCTTCACCTCCCGCTGCCTAGAACACATCCCCTATATCCCCACCATAGGAAACTTCTGGCAGCTTGCAAAGTGTCACTTGCCCTCTCCTATGAGTCACCCTGCCTGGCACAATCCTCTCCCCCACCTCTATCTCACCTGCCTTTCCACCTTTAAAATCCATCTCAGTCTTCACCTCATTCAGGACTTCCTTCTTTACCTATCCTACCCATCACCATCATGGGGATGAATCAGAGCTCCTCAGTACATGGGCAGTACTGTGTACTTGCTGCCACTATAACACCTATTTATATCTTATTATATTTGATGATCATGTGTCTCTCTCCCATGTGAGTTTTTGAACTTTTTGAAGGCCAGGATTTTCCATTTTTATATAGCATGTACTTAGCACAGAGCTAGACTATGGAAAGGGTTCAATGAATACATGCTGAATGCATAAGTTCTCCTGGGTTCTCTGGTACACCTTGGCTCTCTTTGATTTTCTGTCATTATGTCACCAACGGGGGTTGTTGTGCATCCATTCCACATGGTAGTCTAGATGCCAGATCTATCCTGGTGCAAATTCTCCAGGGAGCAAATGCTCAGAAAGACCCAGCAAGCCCATAACTTTAACAACTGGAAATGATTTATCCAGGAAAAACAACATGGAGCAATTCTTTGAGCTCTCTAAACCAGTTGGTATCTTGCAAGCTGGAATGTGGTTTCTGATTGATGTTGGGTGCTTGAATTACTTAACCCTGCCTCTCCTTTATTCAATTCATCATTTATAAAAAAGGCAAAATAATATAAATGATTATTTATTTATTGCTTTTATTCCCTTCTTTAAGCACTCTCTAGACTAGTCCATATTTCAGTGCATGTCAGCTCTCTTCAATCATTGTTTCTTGACACACGCTGATTTCAGAATTTGGTATTTATTGCAACCCATTTAATGTATTGCAATGTGGGGTATTTTTTTCTGATAGCACTTAGAATATGTGTTTATACTTCCATAGGAATTGTTACTAATTTTTCAGTGCATATTTATGTGTTAATTTTTGTCAAAAAGAAATGGCAAGGTCTTATACAATTCCTTTGGTCATATCCTATGCTGTGCAGAAAATCTGTACAAAAGGCTATCAGTGTCAGTTTGGATGGAGAAAATGGAGAAATCTTTTCTTGCCCTTTCTAGCACGTCTTTAGTAATTTGTATTCCCCTAAATTCGCCCATCACTGAGTCTTGATCTTCTTTGTGTTTAGCAAGTTGTATCAATGCTGATTCAGCAGTTATGACTTATTTAAGAAAGACAAAATTTATGTCTGTCTCTTGAACCCATTGGATAAAAAACCACAAATAGTAAATCTAGGACACATTTCATACAAGACCCCGGAGGAGGTGAAGAGTATCAGATGCTGAACGTCAGTCTCTTTTGAGTGAGAAAATTCTGTCAGTTTCTAATCAAACACAGGCAACTATAATGGTTCTTCTCTGCTCCCTACCTGCCAGGCACCTAAGTGCTTAGTCAACAGTTTCCTTTAGAGATGCACAAATAATAAGCTTTCATTGGCCTAAAATCAGACTTTTTTTTTCCTGCCTAAGCATGAGCCCCTAAGTAATTAGTTGCTACTAGGCACTTGTGTATAACACAAGAGACTGGGAAAAGGCCAGTGGCTTTGAGAGAAAACTAGCAGGCAGGACAAGTCCTATTTGTTTGTACAATAAAATGGTTCATGCATAGTAAAAGTGAGCCATCTAAATGGAATGTGTGGAAGTTTACTGAGACTTTTGATTCTCTTCCATAGAAAAATCTCCTTAGTGAAACACAAGATAAATTTTGGACCACTTTCTGATTAGATGAATGCACAAGAGGCTGGGAGTAAAAACATGCTAGAATATAACAATCAAATTAGATAATGGGCAAAAGACATAAACAGACACTTCACTGAAGAGGATATACAGATGGCAAATAAGCACATGAAAAGATATTCTACATCAGTAGCCATTAGGGAAATGCAAATTAAAAAAACAATAAGATATCACTGCACACCTATTGGAATGGCTAAAATAAAAAATAACAAATGCTTGCAAGGATGTTGAGAAATTGGATCTTTCAGGCATTGCTAATGGGAATATAAAATGGTACAGGCACTCTAGAAAAGAGTATGGTTGCTTCTTATGAAACTAAACACCTGCTTACTATAAGACCCAGAAATTATATTACTAGATGTCTAGAACAGAGAAATCAAAATTCACATTCGCACGAAAACCTATACCTGAATGTTTGTGGCAGCTTTATTCCTAATAGCTAAAGCCTGGAAACAACCCAGAAGCCCTTCTATAGGTAACTAGTTAAATGAACTGTGGTCCACTGGTACTGTGGAATACTATCTCACAAGAAAAAGGAACTTCGAACTACTGATACATAGAACAATTTGGATGGATCTCAAGGGAATTATTCAAATTTAAAAGGTTATATATCAACAGATAAATGGATAAGGAAGATGTGGTCCATATATACAATGGAGTATTATGCCTCCATCAGAAAGGATGAACACCCAACTTTTGTTTCAGCATGGACGGGACTGGAGGAGATTATGCTGAGTGAAATAAGTCAAGCAGAGAGTCAATTATCACATGGTTTCACTTGTGGAGCATAAGGAATAACATGGAGGACATCGGGAGATGGAGAGGAAAAGTGAGTTGGGGGAAATTGGAGGGAGAGAAAAACCATGAGAGACTGTGGACTCTGAGAAACAAACTGAGGGTTTTGGAAGGGAGGGTGGTGGGCGGTTGGGTGAGCCTGGTGGTGAGTATTATTATGGAGGGAATGTATTGCGTAGAACACTGGGTATGGTGCATAAACAATGAATTTTGGAACTGAAAAAAATTAAATTAAATTAAAAAATAAAAAAATAAAAGTAAATTTTTAAAAAGGTTATATACTGTGTGCTTCTATTTATGTAACACTCTTGAAATAACCAAATTATAGAAATGAAGAACATATTGGTAGTTGCCAGGGGTCAGAAAGCCTTTATTACTCACCTCCTTCTTCCTTCCTCCCAGTACTTGATACTTCAAGGATTTTAAACTACTTGGGTTTTCTATTCCCCACCACAAGTACTTACACTTCCATACTTTTGTCCAACTCTTCCTTCTTCTTTGAGTAATCCATTCCAACCTCTTGTCTTCCAGGCAATTTTTGGGTCTCCTGCAAAGACCCAACTTAGATACCATCTTCTCTATCCTACCTCCCTTGAAACTCTCAGTAGAATTTATCACTTCTTTTTCTATCTTAAACATACTGTTCAATTTGTAATATCGGCTCATGGTTGTTGTTTTACATGTCTATTTCCCTTCATAGACTATGAACTCCTTGAAGACAAGTTTTATGTCCTTTCATCTTTATCTTCTTAGGTTCACATACAGCATTTATTGAACAATAGGCACTTGATAAATGTTTGCTGAACTGAATTAGGGAAAAACTAGGGAACTCCAGCAGTCTGACTGAATTAACGGTGGCCATTTGGAGTCAGTAATGGGAATTATAGCCTTGATTAATTGCAGTGATGGCCGCAATTAATAGCTCCCAATTACAACGTGCCTTTGCAGTTTCTCCTTTCAGGAAGGGTAGTCTATTTCCTCACACCTTGATTCTGAGCTGGTCTTGTGATTTACTTTTGCAAACTGAACAGGACAGAAGCATCAGTATGCCAGTTCTGAGCCTGGGTCTTGAGAGACCGTAAGTGATGTTGCTCTCTCTTGGAACCCTGCCCAGCCACTATGTGAAAGAACAAAGCTGGCCTGCTGGAGAACAGAAGATCACATGAAGGAGACCCCAGTTGTCCTAACCAGGCCACACCAGACAAGTCTAAATTGAGCCAGCCTCTAAGACAGGCCAACAAACCCTATCCACGTGACCTGAAGCTGATGGATATATATAAGTGAGCCAGTTGAGATTAAGAGGACCATCCAAATAACCTGTAGATTCGTGAACAAAACTATGTAATTATTATTGCATGCCACTGATGTTTGCTTGTTTCTGATATAACATTAGTTTGGCAATAAATAACAATATGGAAATTAGTACCAGAACTGAAATGTTGTTGATGTCACCAATATCTAGAGTGTGTAATGTTGATTCTGGAACCAATGAGTGAATGGAGGATGGGAAAGCAGTAAGCACACTGTTAGCAGAGCCTGGAGAGATGGTGTAAAAATTGTTTGCAAAGTTAGAAAAATGGTGATCTGTGTTATGAAGCAGCAAAACTACTTGTAAAAAGATCACCCCTGCAGGTTACATGAGGTGAAAGAAGCCAGTCACCAAAGAAGCCACATATTATATAACTCCACTTGCATAAATGCCCAGAATAAGCCAATAAATAGAAATAGAAATTAAATTAATTAATGTTTTCCAGGGGCTGAGGGAAGGGAGTAATAGGGAGTGAGTGCTATTGAATGAAAGTTTCTTTTTGGTATGACAACAGTGTTCAACAATCGGATAGCAATGATGGTGGTATAACCACTGAACTGTAAAATTTAAAAGGATGAATTTTAGAGTATGGTAATTATTTCTTAGTAATGCTGTTATTGAAAAAGCTATCACCTGCAGCAGAATCAAATATACTTTATCAATTGATAGACTGATTAATCAGTAGATGAAGTAGCATATATAATACTTCATTTATATTTATATATCTCCATATAGACATATATATGATAACATCCCAATAAATGCTTGGCTTTGGCTAAGTGGATCCCCCAGGCAGAATGTTGATAGTGTTAACTGTTTGCCTCTAGGTGCATATGCTAAAGTACACAAGAAAGAGATGAGGTGAAGAAAGAACTGGACAATTTATAAGCAGGATGATTTGATGGATTGAAAAATAAAATAGTTATTTGTTTCTAATCTCTTCAGATAGCAAAATATTCTTAATGTAAAGTACTGCCTGAGGACACAGATCAAATCAAGGATATCACTGTGTGACCACTCATTAAAACCTCTAAAATAATTAAGGGACATATTGTGAAAAATAACTCAATTGCCACTGAATCAAAGCACTTCTAAAATATTAATGGTATAATCTCAAAAACCAAATCCCAAAATAGCAGTCAGTAAATCTAGAGAGACTTATCAACAGAACAATCTTGGGTATTAGCTTTGTCCTCTGAAGTGAATAAAATAATCAGATTATGCCCAGTACATTTTTAAGAAAGCTATAGAGGCAAAAGTGATGCTCTTCTACACTAAATTGAGTCTAAATCTAGATGGAGATTGTCCAAAATGTTCAAAAGACTCTCAGCATCCTACCTTCTATAGGCAGAAGCAGGCTAAGGAAGCCATTCATCTGCCAACACAGGTATTTCTTCAGATGTAGCCAAGAATGGTGATGGTGAGAAAAACAACTCAGAGTCTAGGAGCAGGAGCTCAGAGGATGGAGTAAGAAACTAAAACAAATAAACAAACAAATAAAAAATCAATCAAAGAACCAGTCACAAGAATAAGAACCAAGGTCTAATCAGGAAACACTCCCTACCCCATAGTTGGGGGACCGGGCAGCACTTACCCACTGAGATTTCAGAATTGCTATGGGTCACTTACTGCTAGTGTCTTCCATCCTTTCTCTTTTTCAAAAGGAGTAATTACTGCAATTGCCTTGGCCCTCTGCCATCATTGTATGTTGGGTCTCTGG
Organism: Mustela lutreola; assembly: GCF_030435805.1. Taxonomy (NCBI): domain Eukaryota; kingdom Metazoa; phylum Chordata; class Mammalia; order Carnivora; family Mustelidae; genus Mustela; species Mustela lutreola. Next base: position 32,058,832 of record NC_081297.1, on the reverse strand, counting down.
GCAAGTAACTTGTCTCTGCATTTCACAGACCTTCAGATCAAGAGGTGCCACATTCAAAGAGCCACCTGCAGAACTGATACAGAGTTTAACACCATGTTTGGATGACATTTTGTCAGTCTTAGAAGAGTGTGACTACATTTTGCCTATAGGAGGAATGTGAATTATTGAAACAAGAGGCAGACTGCTGTGAATTGATTACACAGATAGCCCCAACTAACAGCATCCCTGTATCCACACTCTGCAATATAACTTCTCTGCTGTTCCCATCCAGAAACAGAGGCTAGCTCCCTAACCCTGGGATCTGTTAAACTTTCTATTTGTTTTGACTAGAGAATATGGTGAGACCAATGTAATGCCAGTTCTGTGCCTAGGTCTTGTGACCTTTCACACTTAAACTTTTAGAATCTTGCTTCTACCATGAGAAAAAGCGCAACTGCCTCAGTTACTTCCTACCCAGCAACTATAGAAATTAACCAGCTTCCAGATGCATAAAGAAACATACCAACAACTACAACAATAACAACAATTAAAAAAAAAAAAAAAAGGCATGCCAAGATAAACCACACACTGAACCCAGTCTAAATCTCTAGCCCATAGAATTGCAAACTAGGGGTGCCTGGGTGGTTCAGTGGGTTAAGCATCTGCCTTCAGCTCAGGTCATGATCTGAGGGTCCTAGGATCAAGCCCCACATCAGGCACTCTGCTCAGCGGGGAGCCTACCTCCCCCACTTCCCCCTGCCTCTCTGCCTACTTGTGATCTCTCTCTGTCAAATAAATAAAATCTTAAAAAAAAAAAAAAAGAATTGCAAACTAAATTAGTGTTCGTGGTTTTAAGCTACCAAGCTTGGGGTGATTTGTTATATAGCAGTAACTTACTTACATAATAGCTAACATAAACTGAGCAGTTACTCAATGTTGGGCATTATTTTATGTACTTTGTAGGTATTAGTTCATTTATTCCTTATGAGAACTCTGAAGTAGGTGCTTTTATTATCTCTGTTTTATAGAGAATGAAACTGAATTAAAGAGAGGTAAAATAATTTGCCAAGGTTACCAGCCTAGAAGATAGTAGAACCTGGATTCACACTCAGAAAGTCTGGAGCTATAGTCCGAGCTTTTAAGCATTATACTGTATGATGACTCATTGAGCAAGCAACTTAGGATAAAGACCTTGATTTATTTACTTTTGCTTTCCCAATGCCTGACATCAAGTAAGGGCTCTATAAATAATGAATTTTTCATTTATATCAAAATGTATGAGTCCATTCTTAATTTCTACATGTTACTAAACATAAGGAGATTCTACCTGAAGAATAAAGTTCCCCTTTGTCTATATGCTATTCCTTGGAAGTTCTCCATGAGTATTATTTAGGCATCCACAGTGTTCAGTAAACATTAACTGAGTATATATGTTATGATAGGGAGTGGTGCTCTGGCTTTTATGCATTAGGGAGGACTCAATTCTCACAACTCTATGAAGTATTTTATTCAAATTTATAAATGTGTGCAGGTGTATTATTTTTAGGATACAAGTAAAGTTATAATAACAAAGCCAAAATATCACTGATTTAAGCAATAAAGAAATTTATTTCTCTCTTGTTTAATAGTCCAAAACTAAACTGTCCAGGAAAGGTTGGAAACCCCACAAAGTCACAGATTCAGACATTTCTCTTGCTACATTATTCTCAACCCACAATTTTTTTTAAATTTTTTTATTTTTTATAAACATATAATATATTTGTATCCCCAGGGGTACAGGTCTGTGAATCACCAGGTTTTACACATTTCACAGCACTCACCATAGCACATACCCTCCCCAATGTCCATAACCCCACCCCTCTTCTCCCAACCCCCCTCCCCCCAGCAACCTTCAGTTTGTTTTGTGAGATTAAGAGTCATTTATGGTTTGTCTCCCTCCCAACAACCCACAATTTTTGCTATATGACCCAAGATAGGTGCATCAGTTCCAGCCATCACATCTGGATTCCCATTATCAAAGAGAAAAAGAAAGACAAATAAGAATGCATGCTCCTGGAGGGAGGAGTCAAGATGGCGGAGAAGTAGCAAGCTGAGACTGCTTCAGCTAGCCGGAGATCAGCTAGATAGCTTATCTAAAGATTGCAAACACATGAAAATCCATCGGCAGATCGAAGAGAAGAAGAACAGCAATTCTGGAAACAGAAAAACAACCACTTTCTGAAAGGTAGGACCGGCGGAGAAGTGAATCCAAAGCGACGGGAAGATAGACCCCGGGGGGAGGGGCCGGCTCCTGGCAAGCGGCGGAGCAACCGCGCACAAAATCAGGACTTTTAAAAGTCTGTTCTGCTGAGGGACATCGCTCCAGAGGCTAAACCGGGGCGAAGCCCACGCGGGGTCAGCGTGGCCTCAGGTCCCGCAGGGTCACAGAAGGATCGGGGGTGTCTGAGTGTCGCAGAGCTTGCGGGTATTGGAACGGGAAAGCCGGCTACAGAGACAGAGCCGACAGTAAGCTTGCAGCTCGGTGTTACCTTGAACCGGTCGCAGGCTCGGCGCGGCCGGAGGTCAGGCAGACGGGAGTAACTGGGCGCTGTTCTCTGAGGGCGCACTGAGGAGTGGGGCCCTGGGCTCTCGGCTCCTCTGGGCCGGAGACCAGGAGGCCGCCATTTGTATTCCCGTTCTCCGGAACTCTACGGAAAGCGCTCAGGGAACAAAAGCTCCTGAAAGCAAACCCGAGCAGATTACTCACCCCGGCCCCGGGTAAGGGCGGTGTAATTCCGCCTGGGGCAAAGACACTTGAGAATCACTACAACAGGCCCCTCCCCCAGAAGATCAACAAGAAATCCAGCCGAGACCAAGTTCACCTACCAAGGAGTGTGGTTTCAATACCAAGGAGAGCAGCAGAATTCCAGAGGAGGAGAAAGCCAAGCACGGAACTCATGGCTTTTTTCCTGTGATTTTTTTTTAGTCTTGCAGTTAACTTAATTTTTTCTTTTTCATTTTTGTTTTTTTTTTTTTATTCTCGCCTTCGGGTAAATTTTTTTTTTTTTAACTGTTACCTTTTTCTTTTTTAACGATTTTTTACTAGTTTATCAAATATATATATTTTTTCTTTTTTACATTTTTCTTAGGTGTTTTCTTTTTTAAAAAATTCTTTTCTTTTCTTTTTTTTTTCTTTTTTTTTTCTTTCTTCCTTTTTGAACCTCTTTTTATCCCCTTTCTCCCCACTCACGATTTTGGATCTCTTCTAATTTGGTTAAAGCATATTTTCCTGGGGTTGTTGCCACCCTTTTAGTATTTTACTTGCCCCTTCATTTACTTTTATCTGGACAAAATGACAAGACGGAAAAATTCAACACAAAAAAAAGAACAAGAGGCAGTACCGAAGGCTAGGGACCTAATCAATACAGACATTGGTAATATGTCAGATCTAGAGTTCAGAATGACAATTCTCAAGGTTCTAGCCGGGCTCGAAAAAGGCATGGAAGATATTAGAGAAACCCTCTCGAGAGATATAAAAGCCCTTTCTGGAGAAATAAAAGAACTAAAATCTAACCAAGTTGAAATCAAAAAAGCTATTAATGAGGTGCAATCAAAAATGGAGGCTCTAACTGCTAGGAGAAATGAGGCAGAAGAAAGAATTAGTGATATAGAAGACCAAATGACAGAAAATAAAGAAGCTGAGCAAAAGAGGGACAAACAGCTACTGGACCACGAGGGGAGAATTCGAGAGATAAGTGACACCATAAGACGAAACAACATTAGAATAATTGGGATTCCAGAAGAAGAAGAAAGAGAGAGGGGAGCAGAAGGTATACTGGAAAGAATTATTGGGGAGAATTTCCCCAATATGGCAAAGGGAATGAGCATCAAAATTCAGGAGGTTCAGAGAACGCCCCTCAAAATCAATAAGAATAGGCCGACACCCCGTCACCTAATAGTAAAATTTACAAGTCTCAGTGACAAAGAGAAAATCCTGAAAGCAGCCCGGGAAAAGAAGTCTGTAACATACAATGGTAAAAATATTAGATTGGCAGCTGACTTATCCACAGAGACCTGGCAGGCCAGAAAGAGCTGGCATGATATTTTCAGAGCACTAAACGAGAAAAACATGCAGCGAAGAATACTATATCCAGCTAGGCTATCATTGAAAATAGAAGGAGAGATTAAAAGCTTCCAGGACAAACAAAAACTGAAAGAATTTGCAAATACCAAACCAGCTCTGCAGGAAATATTGAAAGGGGTCCTCTAAGCAAAGAGAGAGCCTACAAGTGGTAGATCAGAAAGGAACAGAGACCATATACAGTAACAGTCACCTTACAGGCAATACAATGGCACTAAATTCATATCTCTCAATAGTTACCCTGAATGTTGATGGGCTAAATGCCCCTGTCAAAAGACACAGGGTATCAGAATGGATAAAAAAACAAAACCCATCTATATGTTGCCTCCAAGAAACTCATTTTAAGCCCGAAGACACCTCCAGATTTAAAGTGAGGGGGTGGAAAAGAATTTACCATGCTAATGGACATCAGAAGAAAGCAGGAGTGGCAATCCTTATATCAGATCAATAAGATTTTAAGCCAAAGACTATAATAAGAGATGAGGAAGGACACTATATCATACTCAAAGGGTCTGTCCAACAAGAAGATCTAACAATTTTAAATATCTATGCCCCCAACGTGGGAGCAGCCAACTATATAAACCAATTAATAACAAAATCAAAGAAACACATCAACAATAATACAATAATAGTAGGGGACTTTAACACTCCCCTCACTGAAATGTACAGGTCATCCAAGCAAAAGATCAGCAAGGAAATAAAGGCCTTAAATGACACACTGGACCAGATGGACATCACAGATATATTCAGAATATTTCATCCCAAAGCAACAGAATACACCTTCTTCTCTAGTGCACATGGAACATTCTCCAGAATAGATCACATCCTCGGTCCTAAATCAGGACTCAACCGGTATTAAAAGATTGGGATCATTCCCTGCATATTTTCAGACCACAATGCTCTAAAGCTAGAACTCAACCACAAAAGGAAGTTTGGAAAGAACCCAAATACATGGAGACTAAACAGTATCCTTCTAAAGAATGAATGGGTCAACCGGGAAATTAAAGAAGAATTGAAAAAAATCATGGAAACAAATGATAATGAAAATACAACGGTTCAAAATCTGTGGGACACAACAAAGGCAGTCCTGAGAGGAAAATATATAGCGGTACAAGCCTTTCTCAAGAAACAAGAAACGTCTCAGGTACACAACCTAACCCTACACCTAAAGGAGCTGGAGAAAGAACAAGAAAGAAACCCTAAGCCCAGCAGGAGAAGAGAAATCATAAAGATCAGAGCAGAAATCAATGAAATAGAAACCAAAAAAACAATAGAACAAATCAACGAAACTAGGAGCTGGTTCTTTGAAAGAATTAATAAAATTGATAAACCCCTGGCCCGACTTACCAAAAAGAAAAAAGAAAGGACCCAAATAAATAAAATCATGAATGAAAGAGGAGAGATCACAACTAACACCAAAGAAATACAAACTATTATAAGAACATACTATGAGCAACTCTACGGCAATAAATTTGACAATCTGGAAGAAATGGATGCATTCCTAGAAACATATAAACTACCACAACTGAACCAGGAAGAAATAGAAGGCCTGAACAGACCCATAACCAGTAAGGAGATTGAAACAGTCATTAAAAATCTCCAAACAAACAAAAGCCCAGGGCCAGACGGCTTTCCGGGGGAATTCTACCAAACATTTAAAGAAGAACTAATTCCTATTCTCCTGAAACTGTTCCAAAAAATAGAAATGGAAGGAAAACTTCCAAACTCATTTTATGAGGCCAGCATCACCTTGATCCCAAAACCAGACAAGGATCCCACCAAAAAAGAGAGCTATAGACCGATATCCTTGATGAACACAGATGCGAAAATACTCAACAAAATACTAGCCAATAGGATTCAACAGTACATTAAAAAGATTATTCACCACGACCAAGTGGGATTTATTCCAGGGCTGCAAGGTTGGTTCAACATCCGCAAATCAGTCAATGTGATACAACACATCAATAAAAGAAAGAACAAGAACCATATGATACTCTCAATAGATGCTGAAAAAGCATTTGACAAAGTACAGCATCCCTTCCTGATCAAAACTCTTCCAAGTGTAGGGATAGAGGGCACATACCTCAATATCATCAAAGCCATCTATGAAAAACCCACCGCAAATATCATTCTCAATGGAGAAAAACTGAAAGCTTTTCCGCTAAGGTCAGGAACACGGCAGGGATGTCCATTATCACCACTGCTATTCAACATAGTACTAGAGGTCCTAGCCTCAGCAATCATACAACAAAAGGAAATTAAAGGCATCCAAATTGGCAAAGAAGAAGTCAAATTATCACTCTTCGCAGATGATATGATACTATATGTGGAAAACCCAAAAGACTCCACTCCAAAACTGCTAGAACTTATACAGGAATTCAGTAAAGTGTCAGGATATAAAATCAATGCACAGAAATCAGTTGCATTTCTCTACACCAACAGCAAGACAGAAGAAAGAGATATTAAGGAGTCAATCCCATTTACAATTGCATCCAAAACCATAAGATACCTAGGAATAAACCTAACCAAAGAGACACAGAATCTATACTCAGAAAACTATAAAGTACTCATGAAAGAAATTGAGGAAGACACAAAGAAATGGAAAAATGTTCCATGCTCCTGGATTGGAAGAATAAATATTGTGAAAATGTCTATGCTACCTAAAGCAATCTACACATTTAATGCAATTCCTATCAAAGTGCCATCCATCTTTTTCAAAGAAATGGAACAAATAATGCTAAAATTTATATGGAACCAGAAAAGACCTCGAATAGCCAAAGGGATATTGAAAAAGAAAGCCAACGTTGGTGGCATCACAATTCCGGACTTCAAGCTCTATTACAAAGCTGTCATCATCAAGACAGCATGGTACTGGCACAAAAACAGACACATAGATCAATGGAACAGAATAGAGAGCCCAGAAATAGACCCTCAAATCTATGGTCAACTAATCTTCGACAAAGCAGGAAAGAATGTCCAATGGAAAAAAGACAGCCTCTTCAATAAATGGTGCTGGGAAAATTGGACAGCCACATGCAGAAAAATGAAATTGGAACGTTTCCTTACACCACACACAAAAATAGACTCAAAATGGATGAAGGACCTCAATGTGCGAAAGGAATCCATCAAAATCCTTGAGGAGAACACGGGCAGCAACCTCTTCGACCTCTGCCGCAGCAACATCTTCCTAGGAACAACGCAAAAGGCAAGGGAAGCAAGGGAAAAAATGAACTATTGGGATTTCATCAAGATCAAAAGCTTTTGCACAGCAAAGGAAACAGTTAACAAAATCAAAAGACAACTGACAGAATGGGAGAAGATATTTGCAAACGACATATCATATAAAGGACTAGTGTCCAAAATCTATAAAGAACTTAGCAAACTCAACACCCAAAGAACAAATAATCCAATCAAGAAATGGGCAGAGGACATGAACAGACATTTCTGCAAAGAAGACATCCAGATGGCCAACAGACACATGAAAAAGTGCTCCATATCACTCGGCATCAGGGAATTACAAATCAAAACCACAATGAGATATCACCTCACACCAGTCAGAATGGCTAAAATCAACAAGTCAGGAAATGACAGATGCTGGCGAGGATGCGGAGAAAGGGGAACCCTCCTACACTGTTGGTGGGAATGCAAGCTGGTGCAGCCACTCTGGAAAACAGCATGGAGGTTCCTCAAAATGTTGAAAATAGAACTGCCCTATGACCCAGCAATTGCACTACTGGGTATTTACCCTAAAGATACAAATGTAGTGATCCAAAGGAACACATGCACCTGAATGTTTATAGCAGCAATGTCCACAATAGCCAAACTATGGAAAGAACCTAGATGTCCATCAACAGATGAATGGATCAAGAAGATGTGGTATATATACACAATGGAATACTATGCAGCCATCAAAAGAAATGAAATCTTGCCATTTGCGACAACATGGATGGAACTAGAGCGTATCATGCTTAGCGAAATAAGTCAAGCAGAGAAAGACAACTATCATATGATCTCCCTGATATGAGGAAGTGGTGATGCAACATGGGGGCTTAAGTGGGTAGGAGAAGAATCAATGAAACAAGATGGGATTGGGAGGGAGACAAACCATAAGTGACTCTTAATCTCACAAAACAAACTGAGGGTTGCTGGGGGGAGGGGGTTTGGGAGAAGGGGGTGGGATTATGGACATTGGGGAGGGTATGTGCTTTGGTGAGTGCTGTGAAGTGTATAAACCTGGTAATTCACAGACCTGTACCCCTGGGGATAAAAATATATGTTTATAAAAAATAAAAAATTAAAAAAAAAAAAGAAAAAGAAATTAGACATCACCTTGGCTGGGTGGCATTTCAAACTCCCTTGGTTCCTGAATGCCATTATCTCCTCTTTTTTATTTTCAAAGATCTCAAATCTTTGAGAAAAAGGTTTATATTTACTATAGAAGTTACAGAGATGTTAATATTATGCATGCTTAAAGAGGCAAGAAAGAAAAAGGATTCCATTGCTTCCTGGATCTGTGGTTCTCATCTTACTTGTAACCCAAAAGCACACGTCATGATTCTGAAAGCAAGTAGGAGAGCCGTCGGTCAAATTCAGAATAGTGGTACCTCTGTGACTTTCATTCAGTGAAAGTTTTCTTTTTGAAACTTAGATAATTTGCTTAGATAGATGAAAATAGATACTAAAGAAAAATCATTGTAGATTAAGGTCATATTTTCTTTGATATTAAGCACTTTTTTCCCATAGGTTTAGTCATAATTTGGGTTCCCTCTCTTGTGAACTACATATTCATATCCTTTGTCTATATTTTTTTCCATTGGTTGTTTGTATTTTTCTTATTAATTTATAGAAGTGTATTGTATATTCTGGTTACTGAACCTTGGAAGATTATATGGCTTGCAAATATCTTCTCACTTCATTTTTACTTTTCTAATGTTTTTTGATGTATAAAAGTTTTTTCTCCAATGCAGTAGAATTAATCAGGTGTTTCCTATGCCTTGTTTTTGTTTTTAAGTCTTATTTCAGTTCCCTACTCTAAGGTCACAATTCCTGACCAAACTACCTAGAATTGCAACCCTATCGTCTCCTGCAGACACTCTTAATACCTCTATTCTACTAGCTTTACTTTTCTCCAAAACACTTATAATCTTCTAATATATTATGTAATTTACTTGTCCATATTTTTATTGTCTCTCTTATCACATTGAATGTGTGCTTCATGAGAGAGGGATTTTGGTATGCTGTGTTTTAATGATGTGTTCCTGAAACCCAGAAGAGTGCTTGTTACAAGTAGATGTTTAACAAATATTGATAATTAATAAATTAGTATTTCTTATTTTAAAACTTTACCTTTTACATTTTGAACTTTAAATTTCTTAGAATTATTTCTCTGTGTGTATGGCACAGAGTGCCACTTTTATATGTTTCCAAATGGATAACAAATTTTTCCAGCACCATTTATGCAATTGCCCAACAATTCAAGCATATGTGCAGCTTCCCTAAATACACCTGTTTTCATATATTACTATATATATACTAGAAGGTAAACCCCATTAAAACAGACACTCTCTTTTTGATATGTTCTATCCTTAGTATGTAGAGCAGTGCTTATCAAAATGGAATATTATAGAGAAATGAGAACAAATGATCTATAACCACATGCAGCCACATTAATGAATTTCACAAATACAATATTGAACCCCCAAAGTGAAATACTACAGAGTCCTTACCATATGAATCCATTTATATAAAGTACCATACAGCCAAAACCAACTTGTAAATTTAGACATCAGAACAGTGGTCACCTTTGGGAAAGGGTTATAACCAAAAGGTCCCATGAGGGAGGTTTCTGGGTGACTGATAACATTCTGATCTTTACCTGGTTGTTGCTTAATTCAATAAAATATTTCAAAGGTTTAAAAAAAAAAAAGAATGCATGCTCCTTCCTTTCAAGAAAATGACCCAGAACATAACCACATTTTTTTCCATGTTCTATAGGATAGAACTTTATTATTAATCTTCACATCTAATAATAGGGGAGGCTGAAAACTATAATGTTTAGCAGAGTAGCCATGTACCTAGTTTAAAAAAAAATGTGTGTCATGTGAGAATGAGAAAATAGGTATTATGGACAACTCGCCACTGGTGTCACATCCACTGTGTCCCATCCAGGGCGCAGAGCTAGAGAGAGATGGAACTGGGATTCAAAAAATGCTGGCCAACCTCTGACGCCTGCGCTGGGTGTGCTGGGCTGCGACTCTGCCCTCCTCTCTCTTGCTTCCTTAGCGAGTCGTTTGTGCTTTTATTGGAGCGTTCGTACCGCCTGTGTTATGGTTGTTTGTGTGCCTGTTTGTCTCAACCATGAGACTTCAGGACTCCCTGAGGTTACAGAGTTATTTTAGTCCTCATTCTTGCTCCTAAGCCTTCGATATAATCCCAAGGATAATCGTGTGCCAGGCAGTGTGCCAGAGCCTTTGCATTCATTCATTCCTCACACGAAGAATATGGGATTGAAATACTCATTTCAGAGGCCAGGGAACTGACACTTCAAGAGATTAGGTAACTAGAAAGTGTCCAAACGAGGCTTGGAATCTGCACTGCCTGCTTCCACAGCTCCTTTTACGCTATCCCTCCCAGGCCAAGCTCAGCCACAGAACATCATGATTTGCATACAGCCCTCCCATTCATGCAGTAAGCCAATTAAGGATACCTCTGAAACTATTCCCTGGGGAATTTTAAAGAATTATTTTTGTCCCTATTCTCCAAGATTTGCTGGGTTGACTCCTTTGGTTTTCTTCTGAGAATTTACTCCTTACCTAGCCTTATACTGGGGTTTCCTGTCTGCTGATCTTACTCCTTCCCAGGAGCTTCTTTCTCTCCTTCCTTTAAATGCAGGTATCGCACAAGTACCTTCTCTGAGGTCTGCTTGCCCTTCCTCATCCTTTCCCTGGAAGATATCATCGGGAGCACTCTCTGGGAAGCTCTGCTTGGAAAGTTCCTGCTGAGTCTCCATCTCAGCCCCTCACTGTCTCCCCACTTCTCCCAGCTCACGCCCAACTGCCTATGGACACCTCCTCTTACTGTGGATGCTAGCCCCCCAAACTTGCCAGGTCCAAAATGAAACAGCCAACCTGTGCTCCTCCTCCCACCCTAACCCCAACCCAAGATTAAAGCATAAATAAACTGGCTCTTGCTTCTTTTTCTTCCTGTTATCAGGGTGTCATTCTTTTCCGCATTACCCAAGCTTTCAATGCCATAGTTGCCTCGGACTTATTTTTCTCCTTGTCCTGCCCCTCCCCCAACCATATAAAAGTATGTTCTTTTTTTTCCCCTCACTTTTCTTACTCTATCATTACCCCACCCCCGCCACTTGTGACCAGGTATTGACCTCTCACAGGCCTCCTTGCTGCCTCCATGTCAGGCCTCAAAGTGTGCAACCAGTGTGCGTTGGGACTTGGGGCCTATCTCCCAATGGCCTTCTGTCTCCTCCCTGGGTCCAGCTGGCCTTCTCTCCCTGGCTTTTGCCCAGCGAACACAGCTACCCTATGCTCCCAGAAGGGGGCCGGCAAAGGCTCAGTGAAGGTCACAGCTAGACACATGTGCCTTGCAGGATCCCAGGATGGCATGAGGCTGTGGCCCTCCCTGACTCAGGCTGGCAGAACCACCCACCATTGAATGGAAACTTGACAGAGGGGAGTTTCTCATCCATCCTGATCCAGGAGCCTCGCACATCTAGGTCCAATGCCCCAAGGTGTCCCATCTGCCGGGGATTGGGCCAGCAGGCTGTGGAAGGGAAGATGTGTGGTGTGACTTCCTCCCCATGAGCCAGGGCAAAGATCACTGTTACAGAGACTGCTGGGACAACCCAGAGCTGCAAGATGGGCTCTTGCCAAGTTGCAGAATGGGGCCCCCAGGCACCATGGAGCACAAACGTCCCCTGAGAGTATCCTGTGCCCAAGGATATGCTGGGCCCCCGTATATTGTCCCTAAAACAGCCCTTTCCTCTAGTACCTCCTTGCTTGCTGGACAACCTAGCAGACGGTCAATCTGCAAGTGCTTCAGCCCAGCGTGTAAATTGCTCCTTGCTCTGGGCACGTGAGCTTCGCCAGCATCATCTCTGCCTGTTCCTTTCCTCTTGCTTCCCTTTGCTGGGGCTGAGCTCCTGTGGGAAATGCCAGTCCACGCTTCAGCCCCATTGGAGTCTACCTAACCTAAATCCTGCTTGTTGTTCAGGGCTAGACAAATACCCCTTCCGTGAAGCTTCCACGATTCCCAAGGGATGAGCTCTGGCCTCTGAATTCCTGGATCACTTCTGTACATCTGGCTATTTTATTGCCTTATGTTTTTATTTGTTACATATGTATTTCTTTTCATTCTAAGGGCATTTTTTTAAAGATTTTATTTATTTATTTGACAGAGAGAGAAAACACAAGTAGGCAGAGAGGCAGGCAGAGAGAGGGGGGAAGCAGGCTCCCTGCTGAGCAGAGAGCCCAATGCGGGGCTGGATCCCAGGACACTGAGATCACGACCTGAGCCAAAGGCATAGGCTTAACCCACTGAGCCACCCAGGCGCCCCTCTAAGGGCATTTTAAACCCTTTGAGGGAAAGGCCTGGGTCTTAAAGATCTTTGACTACCATCAATCTCTAGCATTGTTCTTGCAGACAGGTGAGTAGCTATTGGTTGTTTGAACCCGGAGAAGGCGTGTGGCTCAGGCAGTCGCAGAGGGGCGAACGGTATCCGGGAAGTATTTACGCGTAAGGGAGAGAAGGAGGGTGCAGGGAAGGGGGTGGAAGCCCCGGGAGGAGGCTTCTTGACGAGGGCTGGGGCTCTGGCAGGCAAGTGGAGCGTTTTAAGGAGTCCCGTGTCCCCGTACCTAATGAGCATGTCGGAGACGTTCTCGAATCCTCAGCACAATTTTTCGTTCCCACTCCAGTAGCCCTCAGGTGCTGTTTTCATACACTGATCTCCCTAATTGCATCTCACTGTTGGTCTGAAATGTGACTTGCAAATCGAGCCCACTGCCTCAGAGCCCGGGCCTGGCAAGCGCCTGTGACGGATTCACACGGAGCTGTGTGAGGACACCCTCCTCCCCCCACCTTGCATGTGCTTGCCCAAGTCCTGTCTCTCAGAAAGGGCCTCGGTGCCACCATTTTACAATAATATTTTGGGTAAAATATTCAGTTTCTTCTTTGTGATTCCAGTCAGATGGAGAAGATCTGAGCTCAGTGTGCAGGAAAGGGCACAGGCTCTGTAACTTTCCTTAAAACGGTTCTTGGCCAGAGCCCTTGTCTAATTTGTATGATGCATTGCTTGACAATGTTACGCAACACCATGCTGGCCTACGAGGCTAATTTATGGAAATTGCAAACATGCACGGATTGAGTTCTTTTTTATATCATAAAATGGTTTGACGTTTTGAATTTTTGTTGGCTTTTTAGTCGCCCAGGGATGAGTGAGCCCAGAAACTTCCTGACACTCCCGTACATCAGAATCTTGCTAATCTTTTGGTGGTCTGTGAGTCCAAAGGCAGCAAAGCCTTTGAAAATGCCTCCTGCACTCTGTTCCACATTGCATTTCAAAGTTTCTTTTTGATGATTTTATTTTTGGAGGACCTTCAGAGACCTGTTTGTGAGTTGCCTGTTTTGTTCACCTTGCTTGATATTTCACTAACATCTCAATAGACAGTACTTTCAGCCAAAAGAACCCTGGACTCATACATCAAAGAAATCCTTAATGAAAGGACATTAAAATCAGCCTTTAGGGTCTGACTTAAATCACTGGAAACACATTTACACTGTAAAAAACTTAATTGAAAGGATTTTCTTTCTTTTTTTTTTTTTTTCAAAAATATATGTAGCCATCAGATCCTAAGTATAGTCCAAATCCAAGGTCATCTTTATAATAAAGCTAATAGCTACTGATTTGCCAAGCTTTGATGATAAATTCCCTTTTTTTCTAGGTACAGTATAAACCACCGAGGATTTGTCTATTAGAAAATAAGGATGAAACACTGGTTTTGTCTCGATTTAATATGTAAGTAATTGCTACCTGAGATAGTGTTTAAATAGGTCCTAGATATTTCTTTCATGCCAAGAAAGGTAACCTATTACCTGTTTTTATGTAAGTGAACAGGGTTTCTAAATAATAAAAATACATTTTTTGCCTCTTTAATCAATCCCTTCTTCCATCTTAGAGACCATAAAAAGAAAAGCAAAAATGTTTCTTAAAGTCTTATATTACTTTCTCATCTTCTCCTTAAAAACTTTAATCAATTTATTCCTGAAATCTTCCTTATAATTTAAGCATGGAATATCTTATTTTTTATTCATTCATTCATACCATAGACATTTTCCCTAAGAATTCTCATTTCTCCATTCCAATTTTGGCTTTGCAAGCAAGCCTGCTATTTATTTCTGGTACTGCTCAATGTCTCTCAATTTAATCCTCAAATAATTATATTCAAACACCCAAAGAGCACAAATGTAGCAGCCTAACTATTTAACTCAAATTCTAAATCACTAGTTATTCATGTTAATGGTTATAATGAGTTTTTAAAGCATATATTATCATTATTTAACATGCCAGGAAAGGAGTTCAGTGTTTCTTTTCCTCATGAAATTTCAAAAATCACTAGGATTAAAATCGCACCAGACACTTTTGGCTGACCTGTGGGTGTCACAGGGCTGTGGTCTTTGCATCCCATGACTTATTACCCTCTTTCTCATTCAGTGTTCTCTTAGGTAGAGAAGAAACAGCAGCAGAAGATCAAATAATCATGTCTTTTTCATTTTTTCCGTATTTTGTCCACACATTCACACAGGTTTAATTGGGAAGGTATTAAACATGATGATCATTTTCTGAAAAGAGAATTTGTGACATCTGGACATTCTCCATGCCTTTATGGACACACACACACACACACATCCAGGCACTGTTACTGCTCCCTGGCCTCACACCCTTGTGAACTTGCCCCAACTGTCTATGCTGGGAAAACTGGGGACACTTCTGTCCTCGCTCCACAGCATGTCAGCTCAATCAGACAATGAAAGCCTGGAAGTTAGGACTTGGTATTTGGCTTTGTTCTTCTCCCTAGAAGAATGCAAATACCAGTGCAGTGACCAGGCTCTGTACCCTCCTCACCACTTCCTCCCACTTACCCTGCCTCATCGAGGTCACTGCCTAACCCAAGCCTGAACAGAGGAGAAGAGCCAGAAACTCTGGGGGGCCAGACTATAGTGGAGCAACAGTTGCAGAGGACTCAGTCATGATCCCACAAGAGTTTCACGTCCTAACATTGCTTTTGTTATTGGACTGGATTAGCGTCCTTGGACCCAGCTATAGTAGAAATGAGACTGGACCCAGAATTTAAAGGTACAGGCCAAGCTTTGCTGGGAACAACAGCTGCCACCAAAGAGAGACACAGTCACAACAAAGGTGTCAGGTTGGTTCCCTGAATATAGCCAGGGAAAGGTGTAAATTAGGGGCTGAGATGGGAAAGGGATAATGCGTAAGCCTATAGGAGAGGGGAGTCCCAGGAAAGTGGGTGCGCAGGTGCAGTTGACAGAGCATGCTATGGGTGTGTTTTTAGCACTCAAATGAGAAGGAAGATCAGTGAAAGGTCAAGTTTGGTGACCACTCTGTTTTGGATCTGTTTGAACCAGTCTGGGCTGGCTCCTTGGTCCTGCTCCACTCTGGAAGGAAAGTGGTAAGAGCCAGCATGGGGTGCCCTGGTTGCATAGGGGCTGGTTGTCAAAGTCATTTCCTTTTTCTCTCCTGTTTCAGCCAGTGTTCCCATGCACTGTCCTCTAGGGCCAAACTTCTGATTTTCTTTAACCTCTCTTAAGCCTTCTTCTCCCTTCCATCTATCCCCATGCACTGTTTCTAGAATGTCTCTCATTTCTTTCCCAGAAGGGGGTCCAGGATGGACTACTGGAGTCCATTCTGTGGATTCACCCCAACTCATCATCCTCTCCTAGATTACTGGTCTGCTGGGTGATAACTATCCTATGATTCTGGAAAGAATCTCCTTGTTGGATACACCATCACTTCTCAGCTGTAAGCAACAGTTAGCAGAAGGCTGTTTGGTATAATGGCCTTTGTGAGGATCATCTAACTATGGTGCCTTGTGATGCTATCTGGCCACTTCTGAAACATATTATCTAAGCCAAACACGATAACTAAAATTTCTACTCATTAAGAATTAGCTGCCCCACCTGCCTCTCTCAACACCAGTGACTCAGTGGGAACTTCTTTCTATCAAGGTCAGAAGGTCTTAGAGATGTTCTTTTGGCTGTTTCCAATGTCATTCCAAAAAACGTTCCTTCAGTGCTGTAATAGAGGGCAGATTTGGTATTCAACAGCACAAAGACTTCTCTTTCCTTCCTGCCAACTTGAGACATCCTTATAGCTGTAAAGGACAAGAATATTCAGTTACTGCCAAGACTGAATGAATCAGGCCCAAGAGCCATAGTGAAAATTACATAGGCAATAGCTGGCCAAGAAAACCCAGTACAAAACAATGGTCATTTTAAGTGTAAATTTCATGGCCTTTATGTTACAAAAGAAACAAACAAATTAGTAGAGACCTTAGCCTCAAGGAAATTAGCCCAGAATTTAGAAAGTGTGACAAATAAATTTAAAGATTTTAACAAAAATTGGCATTTTTTTTCTTAGCCAAAGCACAAGTCTTATATTTCCTCAAGCTTCTCCTTAGATTATAAAGTACTCCATTATGAATGTCGTGGAAACATGATGAACTATTGTTTTTGGCCTGTTTGCAAGAAAGCAATAAAGTTGCCTTTTTCTTGGCTGTCATCTAGATTGTTGTCATTATCCATGACATTGCGTGAACCTGTATTATCTTTAATTTTGTTTTTGCAAACTAATAGTCATAAGAAAAATCTTCTTTTTTTCCCACTTAGTGAGTTAGTTTATTTTCAGTCCCTTTTCTGGTATGATCTGAGCTCCTAGGGAAAAGGAGTTGAGGAACTGTAGGAAACTGACAAGGGCAAGCAGGTAGAGATAGGACAAAGCCTTGGTAAATCTATAAAATTTTGGCTTAAATATCTTAAATACCATTGTTGTTCAAAACCTGCCCCAGTGTGATGGTGGTAAGGACAGACTTCCAAAATGGTGGCCAGCTGAGTGGGCTTTCCCCTTGCTGTGATGACGCAGCCCTGTAGGACGACGATGCTCAGGAAGCCGAACAATGGTGTCTGACGGGTGTGTGAATGGAAGGTCCGGCATATGAAGAGAAGGGTTTGGGCCAAAGGGGCTAGATAGGTTCTCATTAAGACAGCCACATAAGTTCTGAAACCAACACCTTAGTGTCTTCATATTCACCGTCGAGTCCCAAGACTGGCCACTCTGGAGTCTCGTCTTGTCTTGTCTCATTGCCTGTGGTTTGGGGGATATTATCCACAGAACAAGTTGGGGGCTCACGATGGCAGCAGAAAGAGAAAATGATTATTAAAGACATTTCAAGGACCCCTTAATCCCTTGCAGGTTTAGAATATGCAAAAGGAAAGCAAAAGGAAAAAGCTTCATGTTTGTCAAACAAAAAAGCATCCTAATGGAGATGAAACATGGAAAGCTTCCCACTAAGATAAGGCAAAAAACAACCAGGGCTGGTAATGTTGCCCATCAAGGAAGGAGATGGGGGAGATGTGGGCAGATGCAGGTAGCATGTAGGGACAGAGCTGGCCAATCCCGGACGTTCCAGGTGGAGGCGGGGAGGGCCTTTCCAGGCCCTGACTTCCCTCTGTCTGCTGGGATCCACTTTATTTTAAAAGCTCAGTTAGTTAAAACTTTAACTATAGTAAAACTGAGCACCTTCCAGGGGGAAAAGGTACATCTATAAACAAGACCCCTGGTTTTTCAAGGTCCTGGAGGATAACAGGGGAGTAGCATAAGAGCCTAGAAATTGAGACTAGTATGAATACTGTGAGGTGGGTCACTGAAACAGACCTTGGGGTGAAGGTGGAAAAATCCCAGAAATCATGAAACTGGCTCTAATCTTACCAATGAAGAAGGAAAAAGATTTGTTTGGGATCACACAGTTACCAGGAGAACCCGAGTCTTCTACTTCCTCTATTATGTAGCACTACCTATCCAGCACACACATTTCCGAGGAATAATGAGGCTAATGGAATTAGATAACTCATAACCCAATTTCTCGTTTCTCAGTGAGGTCAGGAAGGGAAATATGAAGTCAGGATGTGTGTGACAACAAGATAGGGCAGTTCAAAGAAGACCAAGAGTAGATGGGGGTTGTGCTGATATCTATCAGGGGGGTGACTCCTGTCCAGGCTCTGGGAAATTTGCAGAGGTGTGCAGAAAGGGCTGAGAATTACAGCAGGTGTGCAGGGAACAGCCACAAAAGTCAGCAAAGCAGGCCAGACCAACCTGTTCAGATATGGTGCTGAGAAATGAAATATTTACTCAACCCAGGTCAAAGGCTCTTTGTCTCCCAGCTTTATGCTGTTAGAAACACAAAAGACTGTCCCGGAGAGAGGCATGCTTTACAGGTCCTGATAAATGCTACTCACAGAAAATACTGGGTATAGGCTTCTAAGAATGAGGATTTAAAGAAGCGAGCAGTCTTCCCCGAATAACCAATTAAATGAGAATTAATTATTGAGAAGACTGTATGTTTATGTTTATCTGGGTCTCTGGAAATAAATAACAAAACTAATTAGAGCTACTTTTCATCCAAAAAAGAGGGGGGGAAAACGATATTTACTGGCAGTATACAAGCCACTTATGGAACCCAAGGTCAAGAAAGCTTCAGGCTTCCATGAGGGACTGGGAGTTGCCAGAATTCTCCATTTGCCCTGCCTGCTTTGCTCTGTGGATTGCTTCGTTCTTCCCTCTCTGCATTCTGACTGCCACTGCTGGTTATCCACACTGGGCAGTAGGCGGTCACTCCCAAAGCTTCCAAATCCACAGGTCACAGCCCAGTCACAAGCAGATTCTAATTGGCAGGACTGCAGGTCTAATGCCAGGTCCCTGGGAAAGAGAATATGTTCATTCCAGCTTGATTCTAGAGTCCATCCCTGGCCTAAATGACTAAATCCTGGAAAAGTGCTCCTGCAGAGTGAGATGGAGTTGGGGGCTGAACAGATGGTTTCCAGAAAAAGAAGTGGTGGTCGGGCTCTGAGACATCTACCATGTGCGCATTTCTGGAATTTAAATCTGGGGACCTCCAAGAGCTTCCGGGCCAAACCAGCCATTTTGTAAATGAAGAATGTAAGGCTCCAAGAAGGGAAATGCTTGCCCAAATTTACAAGACGCATCTATTGCAAAGCCAGAATTAATCTGAAGTCCTCCTAGTCTCTCATTCATTCATTCAACTCATGTTGATCTACGGCTAGGCAGCCCACTACATGTCAGGCCCTCAGCCACAGACTGAAAATAAAGCTGTGTTGCACACCAGACAAGATCTTCTTATCCTCCCTGGAGTGTATAGACATGTGCAGACAATCACACAAATAAATAAAAATGTAACTCTAATCAGTGTTAAAAAACAAAACAAACAAACAAAAACCAGACAGTGCCAGTTCTCATCTTGCTGTTAGATGTCACCAGCCAGGTCAAAAGAGCAGGTCCCCACATCAGCACTCAGAAGAGGAGTTCCATCTAAAGTAAACTGTGACAGGTGTGACATCACCAAGATGGCAGCATAGAAGATCTCTGACTGGTCTTCCTCCTATGGATACACTGAGTATGTAGCTACCCACAGATAAGTTGCCTCTGAGAGATGTCTAGAAGTTGAGTGACTCCTGCACATTGGATGACACAGAAAATACCCACATCAAAACAGGTTGTAAAGTCTGAGACCCACTCTTACGAAAAGTGTACCCAGGGCACAGTGACAAGCCGATGAGAGGGAAGCCCCAACTCTCACTTATCCTTGGGAACCAAGGAGTCTGGACCATACATATAGTATCTTAACTTTTAAGGCTGCCACTCAAGCTTCCCACCTGAGGAAGAGACTCCCAAATCACCTAGCATTCAGAGTCAGTGAGGCTGGCATTTACGAATCCCACAGCACTAGAACAAACAAAGAAGCAGTTGTTAAATGGACATGTGTGCTCTCCCCTTTGGCTATATCCCCAGCTCAGTGCAAAGGGAGCAGGCAAAAACACCCATCCATCAGTTTCTACCTGCAAGGGATGTGACCGCGTACTTTCCAAGCTGCTGCCTATGGGTCCAGCTTCTAATCAGCGTGTTTCTAGGTGCTGTCTGGGATCTTCCCCAGAGCCCAAAAGAGCTAGTAGGCACTTTCCTGCTTTCTCCCTCTGGCTCACTCCAACAATAAAACCGAGTCTCAACTTCCCAACATTTGTGGTGGCTGCCCAAAGGGACGGGCCATCAAATTACCTAGCTATGAGAGCCAACAGGGCTCAGCATTTACAGTACTGGATCTAAAAAGAACTAAATTTCAATGGATGTGCAAGTACTTCCTGCAGCTATCGCCCACCCTGGCTTAGCCCAAATACCAAATGGAAATAAAGAAAACAATCCCATTCACAATAGCATCAGAAGTATTCCTAAAATACTTAGGAATAAATTTAACCAAGGAAATGAAAGATCGGTACACTGAAAACTATAAGACATTGTTGATGGAAATTGAGGAAGGCACAAAATAAAAAGATACTTTGTGCTCATAGGCTGGAAGAATTCACATTGTTAAAATATCCATACTACCCAAAGTGACCTACAGATTTCAATGTAATTCCTATCAAAATTCCAAGGGCACTTTTCACAGAAATAGAAAAAGTAACATTAAGATGCTTCTGGAACTACAAAAGACCCTGAATAGCCAAAGCAATCTTGAGAAAGAACAAAGCTGGAGGCATCACGCTTCCCGACTTCAAACTACACAAGGCTATTAGAATCAAAACAAACTGTAGTATTGGCATAAAAACAGACACACAGGTCAGTGGAACAGAATAGAGAGCTCAGAAATCAACCCATTCATGTTCATCCCTTATTAATTTTTGACGGGGAAGCCAAGAACACACAGTGGGGAAAGGACAGTCTCTTCCATAAATGGTGCTGGGAAAACTGGATGGTCACACGCAAAACCATGAAACTGGTCCCCTAGTTTTTTCTTATACCATAAATAAAAATTAACTCAAAGACTTGGATATAAGACCTGAAACTGTAAAACTTCTAGAAGAAAACACGGGGGGTGGTAAGCTCCATGACATTGGTATTGGCAATGATTTTCTTTGGCTTTGCACTGAAAGCAAAGGCAATGAAAACAAAAATACTTCAACCTTACATCAAGATTAAAAGCTTCTACACAGGCATCTGCCTTCAGCTCAGGTCAGGATCCCAGGGTCCTGGGATAGAGACCCACATCAGGTTCCCTGCCCAGTGGGGAATCTGATTATCCTTCTCCCACTCCCCTGTTTGTGCTCTCTCTTTCTGCCAAATAAATAAATAAAGTCTTTAAAAAAATGTTTCTACACAACAAAAGAAACCATTGGCAAAATGAAAAGACAACCTATGGAATGTGGGAAAATATTTGCAAACCACATATCCAATAAGGGATTAATATCCAAAATATATTTGAAAAACAGATACAACTCAACAGCAAAATAAATAAATAAATAAAAATTTAAAAGTAGAAAAAAAAATTAAAAATGGACAAAGGACCGGAATAGATATTTTTCTGTTTTTCGAAAGAAGACACGTATGACCAACAGGTACATGAAAAGATGCGCAGTATCACTAATCATCAGGAAAATTTAAATCAAAACCACAATTTGATATCATCTCTCACCTGTTAGGATGCCTATTATCAATAAGACGAGAGATAATGGTGAGGATGTGGAGAAGAGGGAACCCTTGTCCACTGTTGGTGGGAACAGAGACTGGTACAGCCAATATGGAAAACGGTATGAAGCTTCCTCAGTAAATTAAAAACTACCATATGATCCAGCGATCTCCCTTCTGGGTAAATAGCCAAAGGAAACAAAATCATTATCTTGAAAAGATATTTGGATTCCCATGTTCATTACAGCATTATTCACAATACCCAAGGTACAGAACCCAATTAAGTTCCTGTCAATGGGTGAATAAATCAATAAAATGTGATAGATGCACATATATACATGATGAAATACTATTCAGCCTTAAAAAAGAAGGAAATCCTGCCTTCTGTGAGAATATGAATGGACCTAGAGATCATTATGCTAAGTGAAATAAGTCAGACAGAGAAAGACGAAAAACGCAGGCTTCCCTTATAGATGGAATTTTTCTTTTTTAAAAAATAGCTTTACTCACACAAAAAGAGAGGGAGAGACACAGAGGGAGAGAGTAGAAAAGTGGTTGCCAGGAGTTGCAGAGTAGGAGAGATGGAGGGAGGTTGATAAAGGAGTACAAGCTTTCAGTCATAAGATCAGTAAAGTCTGAGGATCTAATACATAATGCGGTGACTATAGTTGATGTTACTGAAACTGGCTGGAGAAGTAGAACTACGGAGTTCTCTCACACGCACACATGGAAGGTAAATACGTGGGGTGACGGATGTGTTAATTAACTCAATGGTTGGCATCCTTTAACAATGGATACATGTATCAAATCACCACATTGTATACTTCATACCACAATTGTATTTATAATAAAATGAACTTGGCCACTTTATATCTTTGTCAGTCAATATATCACATGTAGATACATTATGCTATTTTAAAATCTTGAGAAGGGCTTAAAAGCCCATCACTATGGTGCAGTCCTCCAACTGCGACCGTTTACCAGCAAACAGCATTGTATCAATAGACAATTATTTTGCTTCATTGGCATTGGCTGAACATTCGGAAGCAATGAAAATATTCTGTCAAGTCAAAATATAGTCCATTTCAAAGATTCTTATAGTACAAGTATCCTAGCTATTTCTTTTTAGATGCTGGTGACTCTTTAACTGAGACGTTGTCATCAAAAATGTAAAAAGCCTACGAAAAATTAAAATGACTTTGGTTTGGCTGAGGCCCTGAGCTGGAAGGGTGTATCACCACATGTCTTCACTTCTCTTGTATGTATGGGATTATACTTGGGCAATTTTTCTTTTCTTCTCTTCTTTTTGACTGGAACCAAGTCAGTTACAATGTAGCCAGCTGCCGTCCTTCTTAGGAAAGTACTGTTGATTTTTGTGTGTATTGTTCTCTCCTATTACAATGCAGCGGGTTCCTTCTCTAAACAAGTGGCATTCCCCATCTTTCCTTCCATTCCGTGTGACACAAACCGAGTTGGAAAAAAATAACTCCAAAATAGCATCCTTCTATTTTTGCAGTTTTATATGATTATAACATGCTAGAAATGTCACTATAATTATAGCAACAAATTATTTCAACAATCCTCACAAGTGATGCTATTTATAGACAATTGGAGAAGTGTATGGAGGATGAATCCGTCCTGGAAGAAAACCTGCCGAGTGTGGTGGAGCGGGAGCCTTGGGCTGGGACCACCTGGCCCTGGGTGATCAGATGTGTCCTGTGGAAACAAGAGGTTCGTGCGTCTTCATTCCAATGCAGAGCATAAGACATGGAATAAATAAAAGAGAATGTTCGACTGTTTCTAGCTTGGCATTCACTCAGCATTCCTTGTGTGTTAGGTACTGTTTAAAAAATCACAATCACTGCTTCACTCTTTCAAGACTTCGACCCGATCGTCCTATCAGAGAGACCTCGGGTTCCAAAGAGGTAAATGGCAAGAGAGAAACGTTTAGGTCAGGAGAAGGAATGAGATAGCCATGCGTCTCTGATCTCTGATCACTTACAGATTATGAAAGCTGGAAAGAAGACAAACGGTTTTTATGGGCCTTGCTTACTTCCTCCATGTCAGCTCAACCAGGGGAAAAGAGCTGGCTGGAAGTGCTTGTTTGTTACTGGGTTTTCCCTTTTTAGCCTTTAGCGTTTTTCCTTTTATGGCTTTTATATAGTTGTACTTAACAAAGCTGTAAATTCAGGGATGAGGTAAATTGTGAAAGCCATGGTGAAAATGGCTCTTGAACCTCTACTAGTACGATGCTTTTGCAGAAACTTCATTTTAGCTCAGGGATCCCGCTTCAGACGAGGTTTAGAGAGGAGGGGAAATCATTTCACCGAAAGCCATCCCTCCTTAAATCACAACTGGCTCCAAATTACCTGCGTTTTTCCATCTTGGTTTATGACGTTCTCTCCCCAGGTCACTGAGTAGAGTTGACAGCGCTGTCATTTGGACGGTGATAGGTGAGTAACTTCCCTTCCCTTCCCAAAAACCCAATCGTGCCTCTGCGGGACACCTCCCAGGGACGCCTCCCAGAGAAGAATGGGCACCAGCTGAAGTAGCTCATAATGGGAACCCTATGTTTGATTTTCTTTTTCTAGCAGACAAAAAAGATGTCCCTAATTTTCCTAATCTCATTATGAATGCCCACCTCTGTGCCATTAAATGTTCATCTGGACTATTTTAGACTCCATCAATGATCGCCTCTTTCCTGTCTGTGTTTCCCTAGTGTGCATTATTGCCTGAGTACGCAAAGGTAAATTTGCCATTAGTTGACTGTCACTGTGTGGTAGGAGCGGACATACAGAGTGACGCTTAATGCAGGGCACAAAGCTGAACTTCAATGACTATAGCATGGTGCCGAGAAAGTGATCTGGGGATACACCTTATGGGTAAATGACAAGTGCGGAAAGGTGCCTCCAAGGTGGAAGACAAAGATTTTGTGAATGAATTGCTAGTATAGCTTCTTCTGATCCATGTCAAGGGCCAACCTGGGTAGGAAAAGTAATAACAATAACAACAACAACAAAACCCGAAAGCAATAACATGTGTACGGCAGGGACCGCAGCCGCAGCTCCATTTGGGATGAATAAACATGTGTTAATCATTAGAGCTTGAAACCGATCCCAGAGTACGTTGCATTATAGCTACAGACGTGAAAAATGGATCTTTGCACAGACAATAACTACGCATGTTTAGATGGCGACAAAGCCATGCCTAATGACGCGGACCTCAGGAGGAGCTGGAGAGGACAAAGTGATGTCACAGGTCACGTTTAAGGAACAAGGAGATGAATTTTCTTCAGAAGCAGCAGGATGTTCCATGGCACGAAACCCACCGGCTTTGTAAGAGAGCTCCAGATGGATGCTGAGAATAAGATACTAAACACAGCAACACCATGCTCTTTGGACAGCTACCTGACAGCAATTGGAAGGAGCCTGCCGAAAAGGGTCCCTTCATTAAGCTAATAATACACCGGCTTATGTGGTTAACTGAAGCCAAGGGCTGGGGATAATTTTACAAAAAGGAAAAAATTTAGCTGCCATGGTAACCTAGACAGCGACAGATCTTCTGGATGTGACAAGATTCCAGTCTGAATTACACAAAGTCACCATAAGCCCAGAAAGCAAAATGGATTTAATTAGTTGGTTAAGTCTGCAGCACAGGAAAAATGGCAACATTTGTCCTTTATTCTCTTTCCAAACTAACAGTGTTTCACTAGCATGAGAGTGTTCCTAGAAAAGGAGCATTTTTAGCTAAGCACGTGATGGCAAAATGATGCTTCACATGGGAAATCCCCAAATTTAAATTCTCTCAAAACTCCAGATCCAAATTAGCCATGACTACTTGAAGGATGCCCAGAGAACAGGCTTCATTACATGTCATTTCTAAACACTGAACCTTTAAATGTCTCTCCCCATAGCCACAGATGCCAAGATTACCACTTCCTAATTTTAAGTTTATTAAGCTAACGATAGCACAAGAACCTTCTTCATCTTATTAATCAAAATATATTTGGTAAGTACATATGGCATTGTATTGAATATTAAATAAAGCAACTCTCAAGAGAGCAGATTCCCATAAACTAAGATTTACTATCAAAATATCAGCCATGTTCTCGTAACCAGATCTGGGATGGGGAGGAGTATTAAAGGACACTGAAAACTTTTCTAAAACAGAAGAGCTTATGGGGCTGTTGCACATGTATTTTGCCTTCCTATAATCCTCATTTCCTTGCTGTCTTAGCTGTGTTTTATAGATATTAGTATTACATTATTATTATTATTTTTATTATTATCAATAGTAATTACTATTATTACTATTACTATTACATCTGCTTTTTAAACTCTTCTTTGGTTGTCATAACCCCCATCCTTGAGTACACTCGGTCCCATTCACAGCTCTTCATAGAATCCCGTTCTCACCTGCTCTAATGTCAGCGTAGGGCCCTCACCTCCCCTTTCTCCAACTGACAATTCAATAGTTACATGTCTCCCAAAGCATCCTCACATATCTCAAGTGAATTCTTCTCCCCTTTTCCTTTATTTCCCTAGCCTTCTCAATGCTGCCATCACTCTTCTGAGGCTTCCAGTCGGAACTTCAGAATTGGTCGTCTTCATGTCTCATATCCCATTGGTCAACTAGTCCTATAGGTTCTTCCTTCAGAGTCCCCCTCAAACCTGCCCGCATATTTTACACTTGGCTATGTCAAAGGAACTACAGTTCTGTAGGCAGACCATGGTCACTCTGGTCTGCGTTCCTCGGAGTATGTGCTTTCCTCAAGTATCATTAGGTAATTAGCAACAGAAACTCAACATAGTTCTCAATAAAGGGATCTGATTATAAAGCTTCAGAGAAATCTCATAGAACTTGATTGAGGTGGGAAGCCAAGACCAGCTGGCATGCCTGGAGCTGAGAATGGGAAAAGTGCCAGGAACCAAGGGGATGTTTCTCTTTCCTCAAGAGGTGCTTCATTCCCTCAGTTTGCTGGAAGGCCAACTCTGTTTATTCATCAACATGCAAATGACCCCCAGGCATCAAGACCTACCAGCTCTACTTTCTGTCACCGCTTGGCAACGTGCCTGGGTCTCTTAGTTCAAAGTTCAAGGAAAAGAATAGATTGGACCAACTTACCTGTTTAACCAAGACCACACATGTGCTTGGTTGCTGGACCATCAGTAGGCTTCCTTTGTGTCAGGTAGCATGCACCCCTTAAGCAATCAGCCCAACTCAAGAAATGGGAGCTGTAAATACCACTGCTGTTTTGAGAGACTGTGGGTGGAGGATGATCTTTAGAAAGGGCCATGGGACAGGCAACGAAACAATTCTTGTCAAAAATGCTGTTTCCTAGAATACTCTTTCCCCACCCATCCACTCAGAACACTCCTCCTACTCATTCTTTGAAACCTAGAAAGGGTCATTCTTTTGTCCCTCCATTTCACTCATTTTGTTTGGAACCCTAGCAGAAACAATCACACCAGCTCTGTGCTGTTGCTCTTTCTCGAGCTCATATCTGTTACTGCAGATAAATCACTAAACTGTAATTATTTTTTGCATGATTGGGTTCCCCACTGGACCAGACATCTCTTAAGGACAGTTTTGAATTTTATTCATCGCAATATTCCCAACATTGGGCACAGTGTCTGGTAGTAAGTACTCAACAAATGTTTTGTTGACTGAGTTTCTTTTAATATGCTAATTAATTAATTAATATTTATGAATATGGTCTCCCAAGTCTGCCCCTCACTTTAGGGAATTAATTGTATGTAATTGAAAGGGCAAGAGTTGCAGTTAAGAGCAATGAATTAGAAGCATCTATAGAAATATGGACAAATCTTAAAAATCCTTAGTGAAAAACAGAAAGGAAAAGAAGACGTATAATACTATTTGCATAATTTAAAAATAAATGCACACAAAATGTAATAATATTTAAGAACACATACAAAAAAATATACAACAAACCCGCTGAAATTTTTGATTATGGAAAGAGAGTAATGGAAACAAGGCATAAGAATTTTTAAGAGGGAGAAAAAAAATTTTTTTTAAAAGGGAGAAAAATAAATAAAGTAAGAAAGGGGTCTTGCACAGATCGAAGATGGTAATGTGCCTTGATCTGAGGAGAATGATTGACTCAACCATCTGTTTTGACTTCAAAATAAAGAATAATAAGTGGAGTGAATTTAACATTATAGAAGTTTAGGTTCCTATCCTAGCTCACGTCTGTGGGTGCATTGATACTGAGAAAGTTAACTTACATCTCCTTTCACCTTAGTTTCCCTATTTATATAATTGGGATATTATTATCAACTTCATAGGGCTGCTTTAAAATTAAGTTAGAAAATGTATATAGAACACATGCCACAGAGTGACTCAAGAAATGTTCATATAAATGGATTCCTACACAGTCTACCTGCTTGCATTTGCCTTTGGGTTCCTCCAGTTCAAATTTAGCCACTACCATATCGATCTTTAGAAGACAAAGACATCAAAATATTTCTATTATTTCCTGCTTCCAAATTACCTATTTCCCAATTTATTGGAAACTGGGTGGTTAGTGGTAGCAAGGAAGTGTTGTTAGATATGATATCTTAAATCTTAACTGTGAGTGTGAGACAGCGGGGGAGGAAGTGACTGAGGGAGATAAGAGAGAGGACAAGGAAGGATTACCCCTGTACCACAGAGTCAGACCATGAAGTTGGCTACTAGAACACAAATCCCGCACCTGTAATAGGAGTGGAGTGTCACCCGGTGATCCACTAAGCAATGCTTAGTAACTCGAGGCCATTCTTACCAACTTCCTTTAATAAGCCTTGAGGTCCAGGTAAACTGATTTTGTTGTCATTATCTCTGTAGGAGCATTGACATTTCCTGGTCTGTGACTTTACTGAAGATATTCCACACTGGGAATGTCTTGTCTTTTGTCCCCCTGTTTCAATATTATCCATTCTTCAGGGACCAGCTAAAACCCAAGGTTCTGTACAAAACTTCCACAGAACACTTCAATTTTTGAATAAGCTCCTTTTCAAGATGGTCACACTTATTTGGCATTATATGCTACCTCCTCATAAATGTAAGTCCTCTGTTCAATCTGAATTATATTTATATTGGCTGTATAGACCTTTATTCATATGGTATCTTTGTACCTAAACAGATATGTCTATAATAAACTCTCAAAAATAGTGTTTTACAAATAAATCACTTCAATAGCTTAAAATTTCATTATTTTGCAGGTGGGTTACTTGAAGACTAAAATATCAACTTATTCAGAAAGTGTGTGAATAAAACTTTCTCCAAGAAAAATCTTCCAGGGAAACCCAATCAACAGCACACAAACACACACATTCCCACACAAAAGCATAGTTGCTGTGATTGACGTTGGGGAGCAGCTGAGATGCCCATATTTTTGTCCTTGCTCCATTCACCAGCTTCTTGGAAGTAGAGTTTGAAAGCCCCAGAATGGATCTAACACAGTCTCTCAGACACTTATTAGTTGCTGACTCCATAACTGCAGGAAAATGAACACCCTCTTCCTTCTTTCATAACACCTTTCCATTTGGCTGGCTTTCAGGATGGCACAAATTACTTAATAGGCCATTCAAAGTAGTAGGAGCTTCACTGCCTTCCCAAGGTTCTATGAAGATCAAGTGAAATAACATAGGTTGAAGTGTTTGCCAATAATAAATCTTAACTTAAAGGCGTAGTGGTATTAAACATATTTAGGTGGTGACTGTTCTTGTTTTTACTATTTTTATTACGAATTTGCAGCACTATTTTGAGATACTAGTTTCACTTAAAGATGAGAAAGTGGGGGCTTAAAGAGGTTAAGTAACCTCAAATAAGGCAAATTGCAAATAATAGAACCTTGATTCTAATCACAGGCTTTTCTTATCCAAAATCCATATTTTCACAACAGCATGCTGCTTCAAGCTGAATTTAAAAGGGCTGCCTGAAAGGAAAGATAGTTTTTGAAAAATATGTTTAAAAGGACACAACTTATAATGTCTTTCATGACAAAACCATAACTAATATCTCTGAAGAGTTAGAGTCAGTCTTGTTTGATCCTTAGAGCCACCTTGAGACATGGGACATGTTGGGGGTGATGGTGTAACAGCTTTCCATGGGCTTGGGCTGCAAAAAAAGATGTCAGAGGGAAAACAAACGCTGGGTGATAGAATTTACCAGGAGTCAGATAGGAGTATTTCTGTCAAGAGTGAAACTCTAGTCTCTGGGCTAGTTCGGTTCCTGTTGATCATCTCCTACTCTTGGTAATGGCTGGACACATTTCCATGCTCAGTTTCTAGGCACTCCCAAGCACATCCTCATAAACGTAATCTTGGCTTCCTGTAGATGCAACTAATACCTCACATAGATAAGACCTGCCCACATACCCATACATACCTAACTGCCTTGTAATGTCAAATGTATGTACTTGTTTTTCACTCTTGCCAACTCAAGATCTATCAAGCATGACAGGTGACACATTGATATTACTCAGATGAAGTGACTTGGTCAGGACCATGGGAATAAAGAGACAGATTCAGTGTCCAGACCCCAAATCCAGCTGTCTCTCTGTCACATAGGTTTTGGACAAAGCACTAAAAACTGGCATGCATATTACTACATTGCCGTCGGATGCCATTAGGGACCCATGGGCTATGGGAAATACAGTGTTTTCTTTCTTGGGAAACCACGTGATTCTCATACAATCAAACACCGAAAATGTTTTATTTCATGTCCTTGAAATCGACATGGATGGTGGTGGAAGTGTGGCTTGTTTGGTTTTAAGAAATCTCTACATGAGGGATAAAAAGGAGCAAGTATTGGTGTATATCCATTTGTGTGACTTCAGTTTATTTTCTTTTGTAAATCCTTTTTTAAAAATAATTAGCTGGGCCCAATGAATGGGCCTTTCTTTTCTCCTTCCAACTCTGTTCTCCTTCCATAGCCCCCTCTGGGATCCCAAAGACATCCAATCAGAGAAGAGGGCCTGAGAGACATAGAGAGGGCCATGGTCTGGAGAAAGCCTGCAAAACTGCCCTTTCATAGGGCTCTAGGTATTTCAACAACTTTACTTCCAGAAAGTGCTGACGTGAACAATCAGACTCAGGACAAAGAGTCCAAAACCTCTACTTACAACCTGCACCCTACTATTTCCAGAGAATCTAACTCTTCCCTCTAAGATTTCATTTTTGGCCACAATAACTCAAAAAATGACATATTTTCAATACAATTCACAAAAGCTGGTTACATTTCATAAATTATTAGTAAAAACTAAATAACTGACCTTCAGTTCAACAAAATATAAACCTAATGCCATTAGATGACTTCTGTATAGAATTTTTAGACTCAACTATGTTGAGTCTAAAACCAATACAAAGGTCTTTCAATTCATCAAATTTTAAATTTTGCATTTCAATTTAGGATTAGAAACAGGAAATGAAGAAAGAAAGAAAATTATTACTGTTCGAAATCTCTAAAAATGTTTAACTTTGTTTTTTTTTTTTTTTTAAACTTGGATTTCATTTTATTCAGATAAGTGTGGGCACTGCACATAAAATTTTAGAATGCAGACAGAAGGCCTGTGAAGCATAAATTATAGGTGTTTTCCCAACTGGTTTGTATAAAAGATTTGCTAGATCATAAAAGTTTAATTCACTAAAACTCAATTCTTCTGAAAAAATAAACTAACTTGGTTTAAAGAATCACATTCATTCACTTTAAGGAATTTATATGGGGTGACTAGAATGTGCCAAGCATTGTGCTTAGTACCATGGGAGACACAGATACTTATTTCTGAGATTAAGAGGTGCACAATCTAGAAGTTCGGCTGGAGTTATTTGAAAAAGAGAAGGAGAGGAGCAGAAAGATTTATCTATAATACTGGAATGTTGGAAAATCTAGTTTTTGAAAACATGATATATTTTGAATTTCCTCTGCTGCAATTTGGTGGCATATGTCTTATTTATAAAACAAATGTTTGTCTATTTTTAAGCACTTGTGAAGACACAATAATCCATCCTTAAGAAGTTTACAATCTTGTAATCAATTTGATAATGAGGTGATTTTCAAGAAAAAGAGGAGAGCTCTCTGTTTCTCTCAAAGTAAGGGCGGAGAGCTCTGAATAGAGGAATTAGGGAAGCAAAAGAACCGGGCAATATCTGGGTTGGATTTTGTCAAAGGGGGATGGTGTTCAAAAGACTAACAATTAACTTATGAGAGACGAGCTCAACATAGAAGAAAACTAGACTGGAGGGAGCCAATTTCAATTCCTGGGCCAAGAACTGACTATGGTTTGGACGGATGATCCAATCTGAAAGGAAGCTGTGAAAATGGCCTCTTTTTCTTCACAAAGCTAGTTATTTCATCCTCAGTGCCTACATGTTCTTATCAATAACGAACTGGTACCCATTTCTGGTTACAGTGTGTGATGACTCCTGTCCCCTTGGATTCAAAGATCCAAGACTGAAGCTCGGAAGTGAGAATTGCAGAATACACACTCATCTTGCTTCTCTACCTCAAGCAGAGTGCACAGGGCCAGTCCCCCTTCTCAGCATAAGACACAACTCTAAGCCACCGAAGGGACTACATCATGTCCACGGTAATAGCAACAACCAATTTAGGTCCTTAATGACTGTCAGCCGGCGCTTTCTTCCTGTGCAGAATATAGATGAAATAACAACCACATTGGAGATGAAGAGAGTAGGAAATTATAATCATAAACTTGGGAGCGCCTGGGTGGCTCAGTGGGTTAAGCTTCTGCCTTCAGCTCAGGTCATGATCTCAGGGTCCTGGGATCGAGCCCTGCATCTGGCTCTCTGCTCAGCAGGAAGCCTGCTTCCCTCTCTCTCTCTCTCTCTGCCTGCCTCTCTGCCTACTTGTGATCTCTGTCTGTCAAATAAATAAATAAAATCTTTTAAAAAATCATAAACTTGGACTTATAAGACTATACCCTAGTGTAACATTTAAATTTTAGTGTTAGAGATTGTCTGTCTACTCATGATATAAAAATAAGATCCAGTAAGACTTTCAAAAATCTGGGTCAAAAATTTGTTCCTGAATTGACAGATCTGAAATAGAATCTACGGCAATGTGCTTTCCTGAAAACTTACGGATCAATTAGAAAAGAATTCCAGAGAACCACAGAAACTTAAGGCACAGATATTACCTTAGGAGAAAATATTAGTAATTGATTATGAGATTCCCTTGGAAATTCTCTACTGGGAGTACCCATTCCATTCTGGAGGCTAAGCGTTACCAATCTTTCAATATTCCCCCAGCATCGTCCTTGACAACAACTGCCTGGGTCAGAACCTGTGTTACTCAACATTCCTTAAAGCGATTTGCAAATGGAATTCTCTGTTTGCCTCCAAGAGTTGGAACAGGGCAATTTTAACAACCACAAAATTTAATTTGATCTAGGAAACACATGAGGGAATTTAGCCATTCCAAGCAGGAAAAAAAAAAAAAAAAGATGATAAGAAAGGAAGCTTTTCTTTTCCTCAAAACTTGAACTTCTGGCATGATGTTGCTCATTCTTTCACTTCTCAAACCCCCCATTCTCTGTTATGAGTTTGTATCTTTTTCTTTAATACCACATCCTCCTTATTTGAAGCTGAATGTGGAATTATTTAAAAGTCATGCTTTTTAAAAGAAATAAAATTTGTAGAATACATACCAAAAAAACCTACATTTTATAAATTATAAATCTGAGGCATAAGGAATTTAGTGATTTGTTTGAAGTCATACGGGGAACACATCAAAAAACCAGGAACCCAACTTCAAGTAAGATTATAGTCAGATAGACCTTGACTCTGGAGACAGAATAATAATGAGTTAATACTTGGAGATTAGCTCCAAACCTGGCATAGAGTAAATACCTAATAAAAATCACTGTCATAAGTTTCTGTCCTCAGAGATGTCGGGATGATAAATCCTACAGAGAAAATAAAAAAAGGTGAGGGGTGGAGAGTGGGAAGTAAGGAGGGTTGCTAACTGCATGGAGGGGGATCCTGTATCAGTTCATGATAACCCTGCCTCCCGCCCCCGGACATAGCCCTCTTTTATCCTGATTCTTGGCTTTAGCCCCATTTTCGCTTTATATCTCTTGCATCATCTACTTCTTTGAATACTAAATGTTGAATACCCACTAAGATCAAAAATACCAGCTCTGCACTCAATAAAGAGAGGTAAGTGACATGGATACAAAAACTACTCCAACAGACTGTGTAGAACTTAGCTTAACGCTTGTCAAATATAAAGGAATGATTTCAAGCCTTAAAAAGAAAATCCAAAATATTAAAAAAAAAACAAACCACTAAGTTTTGTTGAAGGCCCATTAGGCTCTGCTCATTTGTCTCAGGATAGTTGCAGAAAGCTGAAATCCATTCAAATAAGCAGTGGTCCTTAACACAACATTTTCAAAGAATCATCTCCTCCCCCAAACTCCTCTGCCAGTGTCTCATTGACCTACTCTCATTTTTTTAAGTATCCTTCAAATATAATCCCCCACACACTGAATTGAAAAAAGAGAGTCAGAGCATTAGAATTTCTATAGCAGCTAACATCTATTATTAAGCTAATTTTTACCTGTGGAATAAAACTGAACTGTTTTATGGGTATCTACCATCTTAAAACCTTTATTTTCTTTTCAAAATAACTGAATACATGCTTTGATAATCTCTCTCAGACCACTCTTCTATGAGGAGGGTAGATTCACACCAACTTTGGACTCTCAAGCAGGAGAGTACACTGAGGGACACAAATTTTAAGAGCAATTTTAATGCCATTCAGAAGTGATCTCATCAAACCTAAGATGGCGGCATGAAGTTGTGAGAAAATCTTTGCCCTGAGATTCTGGTAGGGTTGGGAAGGGACACAAACCAAGGTGCCAAGTGTGCTGAAATTTCCTATATTGTGTTTGAAAAGACACTCCTTCATTTTTCTAGGTCCCAATTTCCTCACCGATAAAATGATGGGGTTATGCCAGCTGCTTCTAAGTTCATTCAGCCTTGGGATTTTTGAGACTTTGGGATTTGGTTTCACTACCAAAATATCTTCCTTGTCTTGCCTTCTACTCCAGTCTGACCAATGCCATCTACCTCATAAATGGAAACACCACTCATTCACACCTGTCACCTAAAAGATGTCTTCCATGCCTTTCTCTCACAATCCAAATTCAACCCATGAGAAATGATTTCTGAACATATACTGAATGTGATCTTCCTCTCTGCTCTAATTGCATTCCAAGCCACCTCCCTTTCACTTCTCTCCAAAAGTATTTTCCTGTTCCTGCCATTTCCTGATGGTACACGGGAGAAGAAGGAGACACAAACAAGTCAGCCGCAAGAGAAAGGGAGCAGGGGACAACAGTAGAAAAGACTGTTGCCCCAAACAACTCCTCAGTCCCGCCTTTATTAGATAGAAACAGTAACCAACAGAAGAGCCAAAGAAGGCCAAACATTAGCCATATGCCTTGTAGATAAACAAGAAGGCAGGCAAAATATGTCTGGTCAAGCACTATAAAGTTTATAATTGAGGGCACCTGGATGGCTCAGTGGGTTAAAGCCTCTGCCTTTGGCTCAGGTCATGATCTCAGGGTCCTGGGATCGAGCCCCATATCGGGCTCTCTGCTCAGTGGGGAACTTGCTTCTTCCTCTCTCTCTCTCTGCCTGCCTCTCTGCCTACTTGTGATCTCTGTCTGTCAAATAAATAAATAAAAATTTTTAAATAAGATTATAGTTGAACTAGCACATTCAAAGGACTTATCTAACTAGCCACAGGCGTTCTCAGGGTGGGGGGAAGTGGGGACAGAGATAACGGAAAAATGAAGCAGGAGGCGTTCTGCCCTGAGCAGGCCGGGCATCCCCCGCCGCTCACCTTCAAGGAGGTATATCATCGTCTCCCCCAGAGGCCTGTTGCCAGTATGTGTTTTTCTTAAGGTCATATCAAAACATGCTTGGTAACTAGTGAAATTTCCCGTGGGTTATATTTTAAGTAATACATTGTTCTGAGGGACAGTTGCATGTTCCCACTTTTCCTCTGGTCAGGTTTGTTCTCTGCAGAGACGCCAGAGTGATCCTTTTAAAACGTAAGTGAAACCCCGTCCCTTCCCAGAAAAAAACCTCATCTACAGGCTTCCCTTCAATCTCAGAATAGCTTGGGAAATCCTTACCACGCTCTGCAAAGGCCTACATGGGTCAGTCCTGGCTATCCCACCAACTATGTCTATACTCTCCCTCTGCCTACTGGCCTTCAACCACTCTGACCCCCTTGTTCTTCCCACTCATGGCCTTTGCACATGCATCTCCTCTGGCTAGAACCATCTCCCCCAAACCCTCACGGCCCCCTTTCTATGGCACAGGTCTCTGTCTTATTGTCACCTCCTCAGAGAGATTTGTGCTGACCTCCACATCTGAAATAACTGCCCTATCGCTCTTTATGAATCCATTCCCCATCGCTTTGTTTTCCTTAGTACCCCTTATCACCCAGGTGTAAAAATTTTTCCATAGTGGTCCATAGTAAATCATGGTTCCTGTGTCTCTGCCCATATGTAGCTCCCTCTGAGCCTGTGAGACATGAGCAATTATGCGGCACTTGATAAATGCTTGTCCTTTGGTGCCTGTTCCCATGGAACCCTAGGACCACCCAGGGACAAAAGACCACATGGACATAGGAGTCCGGCCAGCCCAGCTCTGCCAGCTGACCAGCTGACCTTCCAGTTCAAAGCAGGCATATGAGTGAGCCCAGGTGAGGCCAGAAGGAGAAACGAAACTCACCCACAGAATTGTGGGAAGTAATAAACTATTGTTTAAACCACCTAGTTTGGGGTGGCTTTTTATATACTGAAATATAATCGATAGAGTTCCAATGGCATATTATTTTTCCTTATAATCTTCCCATTGGACTGTGTAGTCCACATACATGTAGAGACTTGGTGACAGAGAAAGTGATGGCAAAGTGCCAGTGAGGTTAAGAAAGGTATTTGAGAAGGTAATGCCAGTCAGAATGAGTGCAGGGCAATCAGAAATGTCGTAACAACATTTCAGTTCATTCACACAGTCAGTGCCCGGGACCATTCTGTCTTCCTGCTGAATTAGAGTTCCCTTGAGCTGAAACCTTAGCTCACTGTATTATTGATTTCTAGAGATTTCCATCACTGAGCTTCTAGATCCATGAACAAAGAACAATGTACCTTTTAAGTAACAGTTATTTCCTTCAGGGTGTAACTATAGTTATAAACCTGCCATTCCTCCCACCACATACTCGCAGCCTCTGGCCCTGATGAGTAAAGAAAACCATGTTCATGGAAGGGCTGTCATGATGGTGGGGAATCTGGATTCAGAGGCCAGACACAACACCCTGTCCCCTGCACAGTGGCCTGGTAGAGCAAGACAGGGGGAACAACCAGAGAAAGAGGCACCGATGCTTTAAACAGAGCCTTAAGTTGAACCTGTAAGTGAGCTGAATCGGAGAGGATAGTAGACAGCAGATAGCACTTGCTTTCCATGGCCACTGCCTTTGGGTACAGCCTGGTGTCAGAAAAGCATATCTGTGAACTAGGGACTTGCTTGCTTGGGAGATGCTCTCAAGTCCTCCCACAGGCTGTGTGGCCTGGGGCAAGTTCTTTCAGCTCTCTGGCTTCCAGTTTTCTTATCTGCAAGATGAGGAAATTGTCCTAGATGAGAACTAAGGTCCTGTTATGCTTAGAATGTTTGAGCCCCAAATCAGCAATATTAGAAAGAAACCATTTACCTCCCACAAGAGATGAACAGTGAAGTCACTATTTTTAACAATCTTTAAGCACAAATAGTCCTATGAAGCAAGCAGTTCATATGAATCGGCTTCCTAGGTATTGCATTTGCATCCAAAGCAAACATCGTGAATTGACTCATCTGGCATGCAAACACTGACCCCCATTGCATGTCTCCATCTGTGCTAGCACCGGGGCCAGGCGAGAGGTGCAGAACACAGCCCCCCACTGTGGAAGGCTGCAGTCAGTTAATAAAGGATCTTGAGTCCCTAAGAGCTTTAAAGGAAGGGTTTACTGGTTTAGAGGATGCTCATTCTGGCGTCAGAGCTGCTGGAGGGGGAAAGAAGGAGATGGTGAGGAAGACAGTAAGAAGGCTGCTGCAGTAGTGTGAGTGAAAGGTGAAACATAAGGTCTTCATCTGTCTTGTAGGCAAACTGTTGTAATGAAGAGAGCCTAGCATCCCACAGCTCAACACAAGAGGCATTTTCCTGGGCAGTAGGTCAGCACCAGGGGCAGTTCCTCCACATGGGTTCTGCCATCTGCAGCTACCCCAGCTGAGCAATGCTCAGTGGGCAGAAGATGAAAGAGCATGGAAGCCCTCTTCCAGCAGGTTCTTAATGACCACACCTGGAAGGAACACATGCCATTTCTGTTCTGCGTCCATTGACATGGGCTCATGACACAGAAGACCCTGGGAAGAGCATGTAGTCTCTGACATGCCCAAGAAGAAAAAAGAGAATGGATTCTGGAGAACTGTGGGAAGCTTCTGCTTAAAGACACGAGCTGAAAAAGTAGCAAAGAGGGTAAGA
This sequence comes from Mustela lutreola, assembly GCF_030435805.1. Classification (NCBI taxonomy): domain Eukaryota; kingdom Metazoa; phylum Chordata; class Mammalia; order Carnivora; family Mustelidae; genus Mustela; species Mustela lutreola. The sequence goes on along the minus strand of NC_081297.1, from coordinate 32,020,403 downwards.
TGGAAGAAGGATGGAATTAGGAGACATTTCTGAGGCTTAATCGTAGAATGTAATAACACTGTGGTAGGAGACTAGGGAATGAAAAGGAGACATTTGGTGATGACCCTGAAATTTCTAGCTTGGAAAACTGAAATTAAAAATATTGCCAGCAAGACAGGATTTTTGGAGGACAACTTAGTGTTATCCATCAAAACTTCAAATGGAGCATACTTTTCACACACACGTTCTACTCTAGGAATTTATCCTACAGAAAAATTGACTCTCTATCTCCCTCACACACGCACATGCAAAGACATTTAATGCAGCATAGCTTGCATTAATCAAAAAAAAGAAAACTATTGAAATGTCCATCAAGAGGATACAATATAATGAATTATAGCCACATAACTGACAACCAGTAAAAATTGCAAGGGTAATCTATATGTATCGACAAGAAAAGATGTCTAAATTTTACTGTCATATTTAAGAAGTAAACTATATATATATATATATATATATATATATATATATATATATATCAGGATAATATATACAACTTCATTTTAGAATAAAAATATATGTATGCATATTCATTGAAAAAAAAAAACTCTAAAAGAATATACCGAAAACCATTAAGTCGCTACTTTGAGAGTTACATATTATTTAAGTGTACTTTTATAAAGTTTCTGCCTTCACTTGGATAATCAGGAAAATATATGATTAAGGGTTTATCTATCTATCTATCTATCTATCTATTTTATTTCTTAGTCTGTAAGGCTGTGCCTGTTCAGATTTAGGGGAAAGGTCAGAATGTGAGCATATTCTGTGTGCATGTGTGGATATATGTGTTATTTTTGCTCTTCTTCCAAAACACTTTGTGACATCAGGAACTTTCCCATTTTAGAAAAGAGAAAAGAGCCTCAAAGAAGCTAATGTGCTGCCCCAAAATCGCAGGCATCTCTCTGAAAGATCTTTCCTCAGGCTCCATGGGAAATATGAAAGCCTTCCTTTGCCACCCTTCTCTGCCCAAGCCCTCCACAGGCAGACATTAGTGGCCTGGTGGGACAGGAGGGTGGGTGGCGTGGGCAGGGAGAGAAAGGCAATGATCAAAATAGAGACAGCTGTGTCTTCTTTCTGAAGAACATGTGGAATGTCAGCTAAAACAACCCTCTATTTTCACTTTGCCTAGTTCTTATTTCCCTTTTCTTGCTCCTTCTCTCGGACTCTCCCATATTTTTTTCCCCGCTCTGCCTCTCAACAAAAGAAATAAGAAGATGATAAAGAAAGAGATGTAAAAGCCAACAAACCTTTCAGTGGTTTTCTCTATTTTGTAAATGTTGCCTTAGGATTTTTGTTTGTTTGGTTGGTTTTTGTTTTTGTTTCTAATCACAAGCCCTTGAGAGACACAGGTCATGCAATTTTGAAATTCTGTAGGGTGTCTCCTATAAGGACATAGTCATGCCCATAAAATTCTATTATTAATCTCTTGATCACCAGCACCATCTGAGAAATAAATGGCAGTTGTTGATTTTTTTAGTTATATATTGATTTAATTTTTTGTTTTTCTCTCCTTTCTTCTCAATCCAGTCATCTTTCTCAAAGGCATTGAGTGAAATAAATAACAAGGGTGTACATTTTGTCTTATTGTCTTAATTTTGATGAATCATAAAAGGAACCATATGAAATATATAAAAGGCATTTTATATAAAATATAAAATATAAATATGCAAAAGATTTCACAAGGAATGAACCTAACACATAAAATACCATATATATTTGTAACAGCTCACAGAAGCCTATTATCTCCATGTAGTAAGACATTCTATAAGCTACATGAGAAATCTGTTTCTTAGCTTTATAGTCACACCACACACCACACACACACACACACACACACACACACACACTGAGGGATAGGGAGACTGATTTGGCTTTAGCAAATATCACTAACAGCCATCCTTATTGCTTTACTTACAAAAATGAATTTAAGTATATATTTAAGCAAGAGGATGCTTTTACATGTAATGTAATAATAAGTTTGTTACAAAAATAATTATTAGAATGCAGATGGTGAGACATTGTTTCTAAATAAAGTTAGCAACTGTTACTGAAGATGCTTAATTAGGTTATTTTTTAAGTAAATGAAAATGATAGACTCAATGTCTGTAGAGTGAGTCTGTATCATGCAGGTTCTGGAACATGAGAATGTATGCTTGCTTCGGAGTTATTGCTGTGTATTCAAATGAGAAGAAAGAAGGTACAATATTTAAATTTGTAATGAAATTCCATGTAATACGCTTTTCAAAAAATATTATTGTGTGAATATCTTAAATGGCTATAATTTCTAGGAATCTTCTTTAGCTTTCTCTGCCCTCAAGAAAATCAAATAAATTACACTAGACCAAGCATTAATTGGTTGCCAAGATTCATTTTTGTAAAAATCATTTTGGAGTTATAGATGTTCATAAAAAGACTAATTGCAAAGTGGTTTAAATTATTGTTATTATGATTTAATTGTTCAAAACAATTTTCCCTTAGGAGTATTTTTTCCAAGTCATTTATTTCACTTTGCCAAATGACCTTTTAAGAAGTTCTATAATCAGCACACTTTGTCAAGCCAAAATAGGAAATATGCAGAAATACTCTCTAACTATTTGCTCTCTTTTCTTCTCTGTTTCTCTCTCTTTTTTTCTCTGGGAAAGCCATACTTCTTATTATTAAAGTAATTCGAAAAGGTAGCCACCTATAAAATTAAAAATAAAAGTTCCACCTTAATTCTGTTAGGCTCATTTGGCTTTATATGAAAAATAAAAACAGTATTTTACAGCAGATTACAGAGCATTTAATATGGAAACCATTTCATATAGTTTAAACATGTTATATATAATGTTAATATATAATCTAAAATATAAAATGCAATACACTATATTGAATGTGAATAGATTTATCTAAATGTTTCTTTCATCAAATCTTAATAGTCAGTGGAATGTAGCATTTTGTATTTAAAGTCTTCCTTATTGGGGAATCTTTGAAAGGCCCAAAAGATTTTCCTTTCCACAGAGTACAATTTAGTAACATTCTCTCTCCGTGCACTGATTTGTACCCAAGCGTTTCAATATTCAAAATATGTACAGAAAAAGAAATTCAACTCAGTATATTTGCATCTGCCCACTGTGAAAAATTTATTTGTCATCTGAGTTCCCAAAGCAGAGGTGAGGATTGGAACCTGACAGTCTAGCTCGTGGCTCTTTCTCTCCATACATTGAACACAGGGTACACAGGGTAAGTATGAAAATGCGGGCCACCTGAGAACTTCCAATCTTATGAAGAACCTGAGGAAAGTAATAAAGGTGGGAAACAGAATGGGGTTTACCTACAGATGATCAAACTCAACAATGTTTCACAGCTAAAAGCTGGGTGCATTTAAAATAGAATTTATTCTTGATAATAGTTTGAGAGTTCCATCTGTACAATATTAAAGAAGAAAAACAGATTTATCAGATTCTCTTTTAAATTGAGTCTTGATCTCTGGTCTTCATGTGGTATAAGAGAGTGGTGACCAGTGTCGTATAGGCACAAAAGGCATCTTCTACCAAAGAAATAGAAATAAATGAAGTAACTGCTCTTTAAAATTATGTGGCCATGGCAGGAATATGGAGAAGAAACAGAAGGTACAAATGTATGCGGATAAAAAGATTTTGTTATGGACTGAATTGTGCTTTTCCCCCGAGTTCATATGTTGATGTCTTACTTCCAATGTGACTACATTAGAATATAAGACATTTAGGGAATAATGGTCAAAAAGTGTGATATGGGAGGGGTCCTATTCCAACGGTGATGATGTCCTCATAAGAACAGAAAGAGGGGTGCCTGGGTGGCTCAGTGGGTTAAAGCCTCTGCCCTTTGGCTCAGATCATGATCCAGGGTCCTGGGATGGAGCCCCACATTGGGCTCTCTGCTCCCCAGGGAGCCTGCTTTCTCCTCTCTCTCTCTGCCTCTCTGCCTAGTTGTGCTTTTTCTCTGTCAAATAAATAAAATATTAAAAAAAAAAAAAAGAAAAAGAACAGAAAGAGACAGGGGACATTGCTCCCTCCACTCATGCAAAGAGGAATCCCACTCAAAGACATCATAAGAAAGTGGCCACGTGCAAGCCGGGAAAGGAAGTCTCATTGGAAACCAACCCTAACAGCTCCTTCGTCTTGGGCGTCCAGCCTTTTCTTGTTTAAGCTGCCCAGCCTGTGATGTTCTGTTATGGCAGCCCAGAAAGACTAATACATGTTTAAAATATGTTTCCATTCATTAGCTAATGGAAGGTGAATGAAAAGTAAGACAGAAGCAACAACAGATTGTGCAAGCCCCAGAGGAGACCAGAGAAGATGGAGCCCTGAACACACACAGATCACAGGGTGCAGAACACAGGTGGCTCTCATTGAATAAAGGTTCCAGAACCTTTTAAACAGAAGTTAGAGAATTTAATGAGCATTCTGACTTCGGGTAGGTACAGTATTTTCTAAAATGCTTCAAAGTTACACCCTTTCCCCTTTATCTCTGAAGAAGGGGCTCCTGTTCCCAACTAAACTTTCTGCTTATGCTTAGGATTTCAAAACTTCCCACACCCTGAAGACCTCTTAGACTTTCTTTTCATTACATTCCTCCCCAGACTTCTCTTTGAGTCTCTCCAACCAGCACCCAGACCCACATACCATGTGCCTGGTCTTGAATTTTCCAGCCTCTTGTGACTTTTTATAATGATCTATCAAATCATCTCCTTTAAAATTTCTTCATGGTATAAAATGAAGACATTTTAAGTAAAAATAAATTTTACTTTTTACATCAGTGTGTTATTAAAAATCATATTACAAAATACATTTAATATACTCTCCTATGATATTAATTCTATGTTTAAAAATTTTAGCTTTTTCCATTTGCTATATGACATATATTGTTTGATTTACTTTTTTACATAGTAAAAATAAAGGAATGGTTTAGTAACAAATCTAAAAATGACAGTGCATACAATTTGGAGACTGATATATATTAAAATGTAGATTAAACTTTAATTACATGTTATATCATCAGGATTTGACTACTTTAGTAGCTGATATTTAGAACCCTACATTTTGCAGTTTAAAAATCAACTGGTTCATTTATATAATTGTTAAGTTTTAATGATGATATGAAAGGAGTTTTCAGGCTGTTACTTACAAACACTTTCCAAATAACATATTTTTATTAGATGAAAAGCCAGTCTCATGATATCTTAATATATCGTATCTTATGATAACTACTATATTTTTATCTCCTTTTCTGGTTTTTTTAATGCATCTGAGACATCTTGAGGAGCTTTAAAGAATTTTAATGTATGAATTGTGGATCTGGTGAAGATCACGTTGAGGCAAATTTGCAAAATATTATCATGTGTGTCAATAACTTCTAACTTCAACGTTCAACATTTACTTTATGCCTTAAACCAGAGGTCCCTTTGTCAGCCCCAGTATGAAATTGAAAAAATCAATTAAAACTGGTTGAATAATAAAATAAAACTGTGCTTATTCCAATCTCCACTGACCACCACACTTGGGGACCAGGTGTGTATAGGGACTCTGGCATCACGCGGCCATTGCTACCACGCTGATCCCATGGAACACTTTTGTGAATCTCTGGGTGTCTGCAGATTACAAGTCAGAACACATTGCTGTAGCCCTCTTTCTCTCAAACTTTGAAGTCCTCAAACTTGAATGAGCATCAGAATCAAATGAACAAATTGTTAAAGCACAGACTGCCAGGCCTCGGAAAATGCGACTTTCTGATTCAGTAAATCTGGGGGCATCCCAAAATTTGCCTTTCTTAACAAGGTCTCCGATGATGCTGATGCTGCCAGTTCCAGAGACCTGCTGGAAGAAGCACTGGCCCACCATTCCAGACTCTTCGTGTTTTCCATCTGCATTTCCAGCTCCAAGCCTGGCAATTTCCCCCCTGGAATGCCTCCTCCCACTCTTGTCACTCCCCAGTCCATCCTCTGAACTCTCCCCTGATGACAACTCAACTGTCCTTCAAGGCAAAATTCCTGCTGCTCCCTCAAGCCAGCTTTCTATTCTTCCCAGAGTTCCCCATGTTCTCCTCTGTGAGACAGCTAGTTGGATGCTTGCCCAGATGCACACATTGAGGACAAACTATGGGTCGGACTTCAAGGAAAATATCCAGAACACAAAGAGGTGTGAGCTGCAGATCTTCCTTTTGAGGAGACCCCATTTATGGATCTCACTCTCATTGGCTGTGTTGAAAACTCCTGGATCGTGAAAACTATGTCTTATTAATCTTGATGTCCCCTAAAGAGCTTCACGAACATTTAGGCATTTAATAAGGTCACTTCTAATTTTAATTGGCTTGTGAAAAATATTATTTATTTATTCAACAAATACATGTTGGATGTGCCATGATGAATGGGGCAGACCTAATCCCAGCCCTTATAATAATAAAGACAGTCATGATGATTTATTGAGTGCTTATTATCTGCAAGACACTATACTAAGTGCTTTATATTTATTAACTCATTTAAACCTCAAAACAAGTCTATATGATGGGTACTGTAATTACTTTAATTTTACATTGAGAAAGTCTAGGTAATATGTTCAAGGTCACACAGCTGGGAAGAAAAGGAACCAGGCTTTAGAGCCCAGGCAGTCTGACCCGAGAACTCATGCCATTTACCATGATATTACAGCTGAGGAAACCTATTTTAACAAGGGAGGTAGACAGTAATGATGAATGAATTAAATACAATCCTAATATAAACTATGAATAAGAAGTACAAGATGCTATAATAGCATATGATGGGGGGGAGGGGCAAACCCAGAGTGTGGGGTTGGTCAAGAAAGGCTTTCTTGAGAATATAATTTCTAAGCTAAAACATAAAGCACAAACAGGAATGAAGAAAGCAAAAGGAGAGAGAGTCAAGTGGTGTTACACATCAAAGAAAGGCCATGTGCTTAGTTCGAAAGGAACTGAATGTTTATATATGAAAAGATGCTGCTGAAGAGAACACAGGGGGCAGATCATTCAGACACTTACATCCTGTTGAGGATTCTGAAATTCACCCTAGGAACAATGGGAAGCCACTGAAGTTGTCTATATAAGGCAGTTCTATGATGAGACCGAAAGCAACAAATACAAATATGGATAATGGCTGGTAGGTTACTGCTATAGACCAACCAAGAGAGGAAAATGGCTTATATTATGGTGTTGGCAGTGAAAAGAGTGAGAAAAGAATGGACTTTAGGAAGATAGAAGAGAGAAGGTAAAATTCATTGCATAAGTGAATTTGAGGGCTGAGGCAGAAGTGCTAACAAGGGCACTGATTTCTATCACACAGAGGGAGGTACAGGGAGTGACTGAAAGGTGACTTTTTTAAAAGAATTTGTTTATTCATTTGACAGATAGATATCACAAGTAGGCAGAGAGGCAGGCGGTGGGGGGGGGGGGGAGCAGGCTCCCTGCTGAACAGAGAGCCTGATGCGGGGCTCGATCCCAGGACCCTGAGATCATAACTGGAAGCGAAGGCAGAGGCTTTAACCCACTGAGCCACCCAGGTGTCCCTGAAAGGTGACTTTTAAACTGAAACCTGAATGATAAAGAATAACCAGAAATGTAGAGATCTAGGCAGGAGAATTGCAGGCAGAGTTGAAAGCAAGTTCTAAAGCCTGATGTGGGAATGAGTTTGATGTGTGTGAGGAAGAGAAAGATGGCAATATGGAAGGGGGGCCGTGGGACAGATACCGTGTGGAGGACAGTAAAAAAGGACCCTGGTCCTGGATCACCTCAGCCTTGAGAGCCAAGGCAGAGAGTTCAGAATTATTTGAAATGAAATGGGAGCCACGGAGGAGTTTTAGACAAGACAGAGACATAGACACACATGTTTAAAAATTGTTTTAACTTCTTTGAAGAGAATTGTTTATAGAGAAGCCAAAGTATACACAGGAGGACTTGCAAGAATCTCTGATAATAGATCTGGTGAGAGGTACTAGTGGCTTAAGCTAGGAAAATGGAGAGAGGACAAGGGGATCCAGATATATGTTAGATGTGATCGTGGCAGAAGTGGCTGATGGATTGTACTTAGCAGGTAAAAGAACATGGGTTTTAGATTTTGGCCTGAACAACCTAAAGATGGTGGTATTTGCTATTTACTAAAATGGGGTTTGCTGGGAAAGACCCACTCTGGTGGGGAAATATCAAGGGTTCTGTATCCGATATGTTGTTTAAGGTACCCAGAAGACTTTCCAGTGGAGTTACACTGACAAGTAGATATGTGGGGCCAGGACTCCAGACCAGTGCTACTAAGAGTACATTTGGAGTTTATCTAAAGCCATGGGATTGAATGGGATCACTGAGAGGGAAGGAATACAACACTTAGCTCTAAGTCACCTCAATTTGTCGATGTTGGGCAGACATCCAGGAGTAAGACATAACCCGGAAGGTCAAGAGAAAATCGGCAGACTGTGCTGTCACAGAAGCCAAGAAAAGGAGAGAAAGGTCCAACATGGGACCACTGAATGGTTAGGATGAGACTGGAGAAGTGCCATGCATATGACCACCTGTATGTCATTGTGACCTTGACCAGACTGATGCCAGTAGTATGGTGGCAGTGACAGCACCATGGAATCACAGTGTGGAGAAAAAGCATTGGGAACGATACCGGTTATTTCTGTCCTAAATTGTGTCATGACAAAACCCAAGGGTGCAGCATGGTAGCTGGAGGGGTTATGGAAAACAGTAGAGGATATTTGGGTGCCAGTGAGCAAGGGTCAGTGAATAAACTGATGATGTGACAGGGATTGGATAGAAAGACAGAGAGTGGGAGAAAGAATAACTGTAGGCCTAAGTTTTTGAGAAGGCCAACGGAGGTGACAGATGTAGAGGGGATGGTTTTAGACAGAAACATGGAGAGCTCATCAATTGAAACGAGAGAAGGGTACGGACAGTTAGGTTGGTACAGAGACAGAGAGTGGTTGGGTGGGTAGAAAAGATGGAGGGAAGATGAATTAATTTGTTTTCACTCTCTGCTTATATTTTTTCAGTGAAGCATGAGTTGAGGTCATCAGCGGAGCAGGAAGGGTAATTGAATATGGATACTTAAAGCAGATTAAAAGGTGTGACATCCTCATAGAAATGAGTGGGAAAAGAAACTATGAGAGGAAATGAAGCAAGGTGTACAACGATGTCCTGTACAGACTTTCTTATGAATTTAAGTGAGACCAGTAGGCACAGTCATGTGATTTTTTTACCCGCAAGATTCCTTATCTGCTTTGAACATGGACAGATGGCGGATTGGTTGAAACAAGGGTAGAGCTAGGCAGGGCAGGTGAAATGAAGGAGGAGAGAGGCAATGACATGAAGGGGTGGTTGTCATGACGGCTTGTGGAAATTAGGGTGGGTGAGGAGGGAAGGAAGACAGGCCACTGGATTTCAGATCGTGATAACATTTAAGAACCTCTGGTGGGAGGTAGTAGAGCATGTGAGTTAGAAGGACAGGTTGTAGTGTCTCAAGTGCGTGAGGTTTAAAACCAAGATAGCTTTTCTGGCATTATAGCTCGTAATCACTTATTCAAAGCTCCTCTGGCCAGATGTATTCACTATTGATAATCTTCAAATTTCTCAAAATGTATGTGTATGTGTGTCATATCCCAATGGGATACAGGGACACCCTCCAATCAAACACATTAATATTTCTGTAGCAAAACCATAAATTTTCACACAAAGTAGGATAAAGACAGACTATTAATAGCCTGGGAACAAATCAGATCAGGACATCTTGCCAAGTGAGTTGTCAGATCTGGTCAGATTTGGCCGCCAAATGAGTAGCAAATAAATAAATGAATAATAAACAAACGAACGTGTCAGAGCTATTTGATTTGAGGATTTCAGATAAGGGATTATGAATATAACAGCTCTCTCTCTGTCCCCAAGTCACTTGATTTTTAATTTCTCTTGTTTTCTTTTTCTCCAAGGAACTTCATGTACTCTGTAAGACAGCCATAACACTCAAACAATAGGCATAATTTTAAATGTGCAACTTCTCTGAATGTCACACCTGTGTACCATGGCTCATCCAGAGAAATAAAGCCTTACACACAACCCATGAAAAACTTAACCTGCTATAAAAATATGTGAACAAAAGTAGACTTGCTTCCATTGGGGAGGGTGGGGTGGTAATTATCCCAGAGTGTTCCAGCTCTGGAGATGTTCTGGGGTCACCTCAACCCTCTGGTTTATATTCGTGAGGAGGATCCACCCAACAGCTGTGCTTCTATCATCTGTAGAGACACTGTCTCCCATCCCCTACCCCAAGTTAGTGAATTGTAATAAAAAACAGTTGAATGTGCTGGTAAATATACATTATGTTCCATTGTGTAACTGTGTAATTACTGTACTATATACATGCTGTACCAGAAAATGACTGAAAACTGAAGAATTAAACAAAGCTATGGGTAAGCTTGGGCCAAATCCAGCAGACAGATGAACAGGACAGTCCTGATATTTTGCCAAGGCCACGGCTATAGATAACTAGGATGATAGTGCTGGGCATGCAGTAAGTGAAAGAATTAGTTGAGTGCAAGTTCAGATTGAGAGGTTGATGAATGTGACAAGTCTGTCCAGAATGATCTCTTAGGATGGGTTGTTCATACAAACAAACAAAGAAAACCACATGAGATATGAACACTATTTTACCAATCAATAAAAAGTTATATAACCTTAAGTTTTAATAATCTATATATCAAGCAATGTTTCTATTCCAACATTTAACAATGTTTCTTTGTGTTGTTGAAAGTACCAACCTCCTTTTTTTCTTTTGTTGTTTACTGAGATAAATCTATTTTCTTTTAGGATAATCTTCCTAGCTCAACGTTACTGACCTGCTAGAGTTTGCAAGAGTGGTCCATTAAAAATTTCATTTTTCCAAAAGCTTAAGAAAACCATATATTTAATTATGATAAGGCTAAGAAGCTAATTAACCTTGCAAGTATATTCCAGAGAAAGAGGGAGTGAAAGCAGAAAGGTAGAAAGATGTACATGTCCAGGGAGTTCATTCCAGAAGGACAGAGTGCGTAGGTTGAACTAACGAAAGCGGAGAGCAGAAATGAATGTCACCAGCCAGTTCTGACGCTCTTCAATGTTAGCCTCACAAATTGGAATTTAGTTAGTTTGTTTGCAAAAGTAATACAAAGGTTTTTGAATAAGACAATGGCATTATCATATTTATACAGCTTTTTCCATAGAATTCAGACCACTTCACATTCTTCTGAGTCATTAAATATGTCTGTGGCTTTAGGGTAACATCAAGTTAATTTGAGTCCTTGTCCTAGTTTTTACTGACTTCCAAGACCTGGAATCTCTAAATTAAGTCTGCCAGTGACTCAAACTCTCTGAACTTCATTTTACTTCTCTGTAAGTGGGGATAATAATACTAATTTTATAAAGGTCCTGTGAGGATCAAATGAGAGAATATGTAAACCACATTGCGTTATATATGGTACAAAGCCAACGTTCATTATAAGTCAGTTCTCCTCCCAGGCCTTCCATGTCTTCTCATAATTAGAATGATAACATCAGAAAGAAAATATCCCCCATGTAAGCCTTTCCATTATTTCTTTATTCAATTTGAGAGACTTTTATATGACAACTTCCTGGACCCTAGGACACAAAGATGAATAAAATAAGACTCTTTCTCTCAAGAATTCCATAGCCTACTGAAGGAGGCAGAAACCACATCAATAAGCAGAACACCATGTAAGAAGAATTAACAAAATACAGGGGGCTTTGAGGGGGGGAGCTAATCCTAGCCAGTGGATCTGAGATTTCACAGCAAAGCTAGGCTTTGTAGAATGAGGAGGTAGACGTGTGAGCAAATCACAGAGGCATAAAAGGGGAGTTCCTCAAGCAAGAAGGCCAAGAGGATGCACTAATTCAATATGACTCCAAAAAGAATATGAGACCAGGTAATTAAGGAATATATTTATCCTACTATACGTGTGAGTTTTATCCTGTACACAAGGAGAAACCACAAAAGGTGTTCAAATAGATTTGATATTTTAGACAGTAGTGCAATAGGATGGACTAGAACTCCAGAGCTGGAATGCCTCCAAAATCCAGAGAGACCTTCACATTTCCAGCATTGATGTCATGACAGAAATTATAACCAAGATGAAGGGTTTCAAGAAGAAAAGTAGGGGGAAGTGGGTTGAGGAGTGAGATGAAATTATTTCAGATCCCTTAGACGTGAACTGGCTATGGCCCAACAAGACAAAAATCTGAGTTTGAAGTTTAAGAAAAACTCACTATGTGTTCAAGGAATCACAGATTATAGGTGAGGGCTGAAGCCAAGCATGTGACCAGGTCCAACCATGAAAACTTGGAGTGTGAAGAAAAGAGGGCTAAGAGTAGAATGATGGGACTTACAGTGTAAACATCGTGTGGAAAAAAAAAAAAAAAAAGATTGATATCATTAATACAGAGGCACCTGGCTGGCTCAGTCTGTAGAGCATACAACTCTTAATCTTAGGGTCGGGAGTTCAAGCCCATGTTGGGTGTAGAGATCACTTAAAAAAATAACAAATAAAATGAAAATAAAATAAATAATACAAATGGAAAGGAACCAGGAAAAAGAATGTCTAGGAAGTGAACAGAGAAAACCAGTAAAGACCAACTACATTTTATGCAGAAAGAAGGTCAAACATATTTAGAGGCAGAATACATATATATGTCTTTTTCTTTTATTTATTTACATATATATATAATAAAATATAAAAATATATAAGTATATATAAATATAAATATATATATTATATATAAATATATATAAATATAAAAATAAATAAGTACATAAAATAAATGTATATCATATGCATGTATTACATTAAAAAATATTTTTATTAGCCATTTAAAAAACAAGGTGAGGGGCACCTGGGTGGCTCAGTGGGTTAAGCCTCTGCCTTCAGCTCAGGTCATGATCTCAGGGTCCTGGGATTGAGCCCTGCATTGGGTTCTCTGCTCAGCAGGGAACCTGCTTCCCCAGCTCTCACTGCCTGCCTCTCTGCCTACTTGTGATCTCTCTCTGTCAAATAAATAAATAAATAAAGTCTTTAAAAAATAAATAAAAAACAAAGTGAAATGCTTATCTGATTTTTTCCATTTCTTATGTAATGGCTCCAAATAGAAACATTTCCTGAGGAGAATATTAATTTTTCTCATTCTTAGATGATCTCGATGGCACCATTCAGTCTTCCGGTGTCCACTCTCTTTATCATACAATCAATCCCACATAGTGACACAAGATACATTTTCTGGAGACTACCAAACTGCTACTTTCTTATTCAAAGAACTTTGAGCTCCTCCTAATTGCTTACAGGATAAAGAATAAATCCCGAAGCCCCCTCTGCTTTCTAGACCTTCGATCATTTTTATTCATTGTTTATCAAGCCAGAGACCTGAGGATCTGAGCTGGGCCCCGAAATGACTCTGTAACCTTTGGAAATATCTTGAACTCTCAGTTTACTCATCTGTAAAATGAAATAATTTTCAAGATTCTCAAGTTCCAAAATAATTCTGTGAAAGTAGGCATTAGCTTCTAACAGGGTACCTGGAGACCAGTAAAGAGGCAGTTGTGACCACTATCAGTCAGAGGCCCTTCCTGGAAGCAGTCCACAAGATGGCAAGTGCGGTAACAGGAAACTTCTGACCAAATTAGGAAGAAAAAGCATGAAACCCTGCTTCCCACCCCAAGTAATGAATATTCCATCTCCTAGTTAACAACTATCAATACGAGATAGAAACCCAACCCCCAGGCCATGCAGCTGTCTCTCTCCCTCCCTCTTCCTGTCACCCACTCTCATATCTCTAGAGTGTACTTTTTGCTTTCATAAACTTTCCTGCTTGTGTTGCTCATCTGCTGTGAGAGTCGCCTCTCCTTAAATTCTTTCTTGAGACAGGACCAAGAACCTTTGGTTCTGCCTTCAGGATAGGCTGGATCTAGGCCCCAGGTCCCACGGACTCTGCAATTCACCCAGCAACAATTTGACCCTATGTGCTGCAGTATATGTTTAGCTAAAGAGATAGGAACAAAACAAAACAAAACCGTGTTACTGGGTGTGTGCACACATCCAATATTCCAGCAAGGAATGAAATTGAGTATCTTCTAAAGAAATGAATGTGCTGATACTAGGATTTTGCCAATGAACTTGGGTTTGGGAAAGAACACATATACAAAAGAGAATGACAGTAACAGGCATGAATCGATGCAAGCATATCACAAAACTGGAAACTAAAGGCCTTGGACAAACTTAAGCTTTCAAAGCCATTATCAGTAAAATGAATTTAGGGGTCCCTATTGCCTGACTTTGATCTTTGAAGACCTCTTGAGACTCATCTCATATTCCCCTCTCATGTACACTGTCCCATATATATATATATACACATATATATATATACATATATACATATATATATATATATATATATGTTCTTTTTTTTCTCCCTGAATTCTCTCTCTTTCCTTTGTGTCTGTTTTTCTTTTCCAGTGTTTTGCTTTCATCTTGCAGGATTTTCTCAAATGATTGGTGATCTGCAGTTGGCCCTTCAGACTTAAGATGAGGGAACAAAAACGCTGTTTCTGTATCTGCTTTTCTTACTGAGCAGTAAGGTCTTTGAAGGAAAGGATTATGCTTTGTTATTACCTTTTTTCCCCTAAAATGCTTTTGCAAAATTGGTATGCAGTATTTGAATGGCAATATTTAGAACACAAGAACTTACCATGCTTTTCTATTCACACCATATTTGGAGTAAGGGTAACATGAAAAACCAATAAAGAAGACTGAATCAGTTATGAAATTTCTTCTGTCATCAAAGTTGAATAAATCGAGAGGTTTCACTTGAAAAAGAGAAGGCAGAAGTAAATAAGGGAAATGGAATATGAAAGGAAAATATCTGAATGAGTGACTGTTGTACCAATACCATGTAGGCACTTGCCCTGTATCAGGCAATATCCTGAAAATTAAATGTATAACTCTTTCAATCCTATGAGGTAGGTATTATTTTTTGCCCCATTTTACAGATGTGAGATCAAAAGGCAAAAATATTAAGTACTTTGCCCAAAGCCACACGGTTCATAATTGGCAAAGCTAAAATTTGTACCCTGGCTATTCCTAGAATAGTCATTTAATCTCTGGAGACCTAATTATCATACATTAAGGGCTTTAGAATTTATAAGTGAGTGAAATTTATTAGAATTTAGAATTTCAATTAGAAATTCAATTCAATTAGAATTTCCCAGTGATGAACTAATAGAATCAAATGGCAGGGATGTCAAAAGGGCACATTTGCAGTGGTTGAGAAGTTAAGACTTCAAGATCCACTAACAATCCGAGAGTCTGATGGCAGTTATATGCACATATATGTAATTATCGTCTCCAAATACAATGTAAGATTTGGGGGGGGGGGGTATGGATAATTTCTTACCCTTTTCCATGTTCCATGTTCTTCTCTCCATATGTTCTCTATGCATAGTAAGCACAAATATTTGTTGTTTAATTTTGAAATACTTTCCACTGACTAGCCTTTTAGAACGGGGTCGATTATCTCTTCTCTGTGATGTTTAGCATGAAGGCAACAGAACAGATTGATGACTTCTAAAGCTCCCTTCCAGTGCTGTGATTTGGTAGGGGACAAAAATAGACAGGAAAAGGCACCAACATCCTTATGTCCTTCTGTGGCACAGTGGGAGAGTGCTATGCCAGGGTTTCTGATTTTAAAGTTGTTTTAAAAGAGAGAAAGGGAGAGATAAAATGGAGTTCTGAGCAAGTCTCAAAATGGCTTATTGATCATGTCATGCAGGTCTTCTAAACTCCATCCTGGATATATACAAGATAACAAATACACGTTGGGAAAAGGAGCTAACCTTTCTGATGGCCTCAAGGATGTGTCAAAGAGGAGAGCAAGCTATCTAAATATTTCTAGACTACAACATTCAAGACAAGACAAGAGAAGCAATCACAAAGATTTTACAAAACAATTGTCAGCAATAAGAATGTATCTGACAACCTTAGCAGGCTTGGGGGTAATATTTCTTAAATGTCTCTCTGGGTTGTTTAAATCCATTTGAAATCATCATTTTGCCTCCAAACAATGACAATTTGATATTACAGGAGCACGTTAGAGTGGTTTTAAAGCAAAAGTTCCTGGGGTCACCTTGAAACTCACACTGTACTTGAATACATTTTGTTATGTTTTTAAAGGCTAAATGAAAGTGCAAGAGATATTATTGAGACAAGAAAGGGAAAGTATAGGATAATAATAACCCTTTAAACCTGGTCTTGAAAATTTTAAAATAGTACATTATATATAACTATTTTCATCCAATAGCAAAAGCATAAAGATGTGATTTGAGCAAAGAGAACCAGATGTTCTTGTGTTGAGAGGAAAGTGGAAAAGCATACGTCAAACGTGTTTGAAAGCATCAAACGATCCTCTAATAGTGAGATATGGTTGCTTGTAAAGTTATAATTATACCCACCTCGATGAGAACAGCTCCTAACCTCCAAATAAGTTGTTTACAACTAAGAAACAATTTCTACTTACCTGTGCCATCCGCCCCACTCCCACTGCCCACCATTCCCCAAACCACAAAGCTGTCCCTGGCTTCACAGATGATAGCTGTTCCCTCGGACCCTCTTCTTCAAGGGGATGTCTCCATCTTTTAGGGCTCTTCCTTCCAGGAATATAATTATTGTTAGGACCCCATCTAAGCCACTACTTTGGAACCCCACTATCTAGAAAATTCCCCCTCTCGATCCCAGGAGAGGAACCCAGCTGCCAAAACCTGGCTTTTGTGAGATTTCCCCTATTATTACACTATTGACTTAGTGTCCTTATCCTTCTTAAAAATAACCAGGTCTCTCTTAAAAATAACCAGGTTTAGGATCATAAGGGGCCTCACAGCTCAAGGCTACCAATAATAAAAGTTCAGCTGTGGGTGAGTTTAAAATGTCTTAGTGAACGGTCCTGTGGCCTATCTTTTATAACCTTGTCTCTGTAGGGAACTATGTACAACTCTAATCAACTAATTTTGAAACAGATATCTAGAGCATAACCCATTCCCAGGCTAGGGATCACCCATAATAATAATCACCCAAAATAAGCAGCAGGAGCTGAAATTACAGAATTGAAAATATTCCACCAGGGAAAAAAGAGGAACTAAGATATGGGGATGTATATTTAATAGTTGTAGCCTAAGAAAGAGAAAATAAATTGGAAAAAAAAAGAAAGGAAAAAAAAACGAATTAGAAGCCTTTTTAGGTGAAACTACTAGCTAATAATACTGTCATGGGAACCTTGATAAAATGCTTACATTGCAGTCTAACAGATCTCAGAATCCTCTGATGGTCTAGGAAATCAAGTTATTGAAAACAGTGTCTTTTGTATTTAGAATGTCTTCTTTGCTGTAGGCTAAAAAAAAATGTGTCAACACTAGATGTTAACAATAACTAAAAGGAAAAGAAAGCAAACAAACAAACACAAAAATCAGTCTCTTTCTTCTTCTTTTTAAATGGAAGCACCAGAGAAAACAAAAGCCTAACAAGGCCCTGGTACTAATCTAGTCGGAATTGAAAGGGACTTAATAAAGGTCACCATTGTGGGGAGTGCATGAACTCAACACCAAGAGGATTTGGAAGTCATTTGGCTTTGACTTAATACTGTAAAAGTGTTTGTGCTTAATTATGGAAGCCCTTGGGGGCTCTTCCTTTTCCCCTTCAAATGTGGGGAGTCATCAGTAATGGAAATTACCTGGTTGTGAGATTAAGGAAGACAATGTACTGTTCACCAACGAGGGGCCAACATGGTTCTGACAAATTACAGCCAAGACTCTCTTTTAGGGCAGCAGGATATCACTCTGGGGGATTTTTCCATCAGCCAAAGTACACCTACCTGGATCTTTGTAGATGTGACCTTCAATTAAGGCAACGATTTCCTCATTACCCATTTTCCACAGGCTTATTTTACAGAGAAGCTCCCAGGGAGCATGAAATAGGAAAACTCAGAGGGAACAAGAAAGGGGATTTTAAAATCAGGATAGTCATTTCAGCCTCAGGGGAAAAGAAGGAATGTTTTGGGAGCCTTTATAAAACTTTATTTTATTTATATTGTTTTCCAAGGACAACTTTTACTAAGGGATACGTTTGTTAAAATCACAGCAAAGGTGTGCTCTGTCAGACGAATGCAGCAGATGTACTAGGATCCCCTCATGGTTTGGACCAGGATGACACTGAGGAACATTTTTATGTGAGCAACAAAAGCTACCTCCTGGATTTAATAATATGGGAATATCTGTGAGAGCCAACCACAGTTTAGTCAGTATGAGCCCTTCTAATATCACTATGAAGAACCAAAAATTGCCCCAGAAAATGCTCCTCTGTCAAACGCATGGTACTGCAGAGGTAGACCTTTCAACCTCATGAGCAAGATGGTAATTAAGTTCAAGATGGTCTGAAAAATAATATACCCTTGATACAGAAGCTATAGGTAACATAAAAGGAAACCCACAAACCAAATGTGTTCTCATTTGTCTTCAGCTTGACTTAGAATGGGCAAGGCTCCATTATTGCTCTCCTGAAGGGAAGTGGGAACAAAGAGCAGAAACCCAGTGTGGCGCACATTCTGCTTCCACTGATAAGGGTATCCAGAAAGGCGGAGCATTTCTAGGAGCCCATGATCACAGAAATGGAAAGGCAAACAGCCATGCTTTAACCTGTACTTTCTCAATAAACTTTTGCTCAAATTTTTCATCTAGTTGACTCACAAGGATCCCTCATGAAGGAAGCACTCCTTTCCCTAGCTGAATAGGAATCCTGACTTGCTCTATACTTACAAGAAGTCAGGGAGAGAAGAGTTTTGGTGAGGGGTGTGTTGTGGTTTTGAAATGCCAATTGAATATTACCCCCACCTTAAAAGACCACCAGAGACGTGAGTCAAAGCTTTTGCTTTGTCCTCAGCCAGCCTCCTGCTCCTTCAGTTTCTTTATCTTGCTTTCTGTTATGGTTTTGGTCATTCCCTGCCATTCCTCCAATAGCACTATTTTATTTTATTTTAAATTTTATTTTATTCTTCCTGAGAGCTGACAGTATATACAGATAGACATAGGACGCGGTCTCCAAGTCCATTTCAGAGCTTCGTGGTCCATGTTAGAAACACAGTTCAGAAAGAAAATACACTGAGAAAGTTTTAAGTATCAGATAAGCAAAGGAGCCATTTCATGCGAGCTACTCCATGAGATGTCCTGGGGCAGCACCCCTACATTCAAGGTCTCACAGAATGTTGGATGGTGACACGCCCACTCTAATTTTTAAAAACTAAAAATAAACAAAAAAACCCTGCTTCAAAAGAGCAGAATTATCCAATGTTGCAACAGATAGGCCCTGAAAGATTACTGAATCCAATGACTCTCTTTTACAGATGAAAACACTGGTCACCCAGCAGGACGAGGCGATGGGTTCAGAACGGTACATAGTTGTCGTAAAATGGTAGCCTGGACCATCTGGGTCTGGACTCTCAGCACAGTGCTCTGAAATTAAGTTGAGCTTTCTGTTAACCTGCTTTCCTAGGTGAGAGTCTCCACTGTTCCCATCTCTATTTAAGCACGTATTTCTTAAAAATTTGAAAGGGTCACATTTTATAAAAACAACAAACAAACAAACAAACAAACAAAAAACAATCTGGCACTATAAATGTGTGTGGGCCTGCTCCAAATATATCTCAATATGGTCAAGTAATTCTTCTGTTCCATGAGGCTTAACACACCTCAAGCAAACATACCACACAAGATTGGCAGAAGAACATTCTGTTCCAAGTTCCTTTTATGATGTGATTGTTGCTTATTGCAAACTTCATACCGGAGTCTACCAATCATGTCACTCTAAAAACCTTTCATTTGTTGAAGAAAACAAGTTGTTTTATAAGTGATTCTTAGGCTCTATCTTCACAGTCATCTCTCCAAAGTAAATATGTCCCAATTTCCCCCTCCAAGGCAGCTTAACACTTTGGAACCCCGGTGGTGTATTCTGACACTAGTGTGCACAGATTCTTTGTTCATATCCTTATAAGGGTATCCTGGAATGTTCCTTGCCTCTTAAGCCCTCTCCACTTGGATGACATGGCCCCTGAAATCCCACCATTCTATGGGCTAAGTCTTGTGTTCTTGCAGTGATCTATTTCTCTAAAGGTCTTTGTGAAGGAGCAGGAAGAAGAGTCATAAAATTCAGGGAATTCACTGAAAAGAAGGTGGAGTTAAAAATGAACTCCTTCACCTACTTTATCATTTTATTGACACTAACCCCAAATGAAGCTTGAAATGAGAACTACGGACTCACGCTATCTGCCACAGATGGATATTTGGATAAAAATCTAAAAACAGGGGCACCTGGGTGGCTCAGTGAGTCAAAGCCTCTGCCTTGGGCTCAGGTCATGATCCCAGGATCCTGAGATCGAGCCCTGCATCGGGCTCTCTGCTCAGCGGGGAGCCTGCTTCCTCCTCTCTCTGCCTGTCTCTCTGCCTACTTGTGATCTCTGTCAAATAAATAAATAAAAACTTTTTTTAAAAAAATCTAAAAATAAAGGGAAAAAAACCAAACACAATACACTGCCATCAACCCAGATAAACGCGAAGAACTGAAAGTCGTATACACTCTCACTCAAAAACAATAAACAATAACAGAAAGAATTGTCTGCCCAACAGCGGATGCCTGTGGTTTCTAGTGACCTGGGACTCCTTCGGATTTCCTCACAGAAACCAGAGACCCTCTTTTTTTTCTCTTGGAGAATTCCGCCTGTCATGCGCCCTCACACTCTCATTCCCTACAGCCTTGGTGGGCGAGCGACACAGGCTGACAAGATGAACCCATCCCCCCTGAAAACTGACCACTCCGGGGATGGGCATAAATCCAAGTGGAGCCATCTGGATTTTATGGAAGAGAATTACATACCTTGGAAGAGAAACTACCCTATCTCTGAACACTTTCTCCTTCTGGAAAGAAGGGTTAAGCATGGAGCCGCCATTAGCCTTGACACTGCCTGGAGAGTGCCTGCTGGAGAATGAATCCAGCTCAGATGAAAACACAGATATCCTGATAACTGGCACCAAATGAACCTTTGGCCCAGCTATGCCTGTGCACCTTAATTTCCCAATTATGACCATTAAATAACCTGTTTGTGTAAGCTAATCTGGTTTGACAATTGACAGCCCTGATTACCCCTCATCGTGTATCCTGGAATTTATGAGATGATTCCTTTTATACATGACAGAAAAGTTGCTATTGTCTATCTACATAATAAAAAATATTCACCTGACATGATTAGGACTAATATCAACTGTAGAGATATCAGAGTTGATCTGTCTCAGATAGGTTTCTGCATAAAAGCCCAAGGCAGACAATCTCAAACCAAGGTCCAAAGAATCTTAAAAATCAATGAGACAGGAGTTTTTTTGGCAGACAACATTAAATTTGAATATGTTGGAGTAAATCTGAGTACAAGTTAAATCTGAGTATGTTTAACTACATCCAGTCCTTGTCTCAACATAATTCCAAGGTCTGAGATATCACATTAAAAAATCCAGAAAACGAGCTATAATGGAGAAATACGCCTTTGCATACAAGACTAGAGACAATAGCACAGTATGAATTTAAGATGCCATTTGATTGTATAAAACACAACCTAAAGGATATTACTGTAAATTTTTAAAAGAATAAACCAATTGTGTTAAACTTATTTTATAGCTTTACTTCTATCTTCTTTAAAACACAAATATAAATTCAAAACATGAGTTTCCTACAGATTATTCCATCACAGAATTGCTGCATAATCTTGCCAAATTTGAACCTTCAATGTATCTTGGTTCTTTTACCTGGCATAACAGCAAGAAATGACACGTTTAGAGGCTAGTGAGACCCAGGTCCACTTTGAAACTCTGAATGCAAATTATAAGTAGAAAGTTCTGATGGATACTTTTTTTTTAACTTTACATTTCAAAACGCAAACCTATATATTTTGTCTACTCACCTATCACTTAACAACTTTGCAGGCCTCAACTTTTAACACTTCGGTTATTTTCAATTTCTACAACTAAAAGTTAACACTAAAAAAATTGAGAAGAGAAAATGCAGGAGGGTTTCTTACCAAATATTTTTCCTTCCTGTCTACATGCTATTCTGTCCCTGCTGAGATGTTTACAACAGTTGTGCAGGAGGAGAATGTGCCTGCAAAAGGTAATAGTCTGAAGACTTTTTAACAATACAAAAGTTCCAAAAAGGCCTGCCTAGTTTTGCATGACTTCCTCAGATCATGCAAACATTGGTGTGGCATGAGGACAAGGCCATCAAAGCAATGACTTTTGTAGCTGAAAATCAACCAGCAAGTATTAATTTATCACTTCTTACATAGGAGGCAAGGCACTTTGACAATCTAATGGTTTAGCATAATAAACTGAAGGAGAAAGGCTTTGTTGAAAATGATGTCCACTTACAAGTACTTACAAGTAAGTAGTCTACCCAATACACTGGACTGAACTTGATAGGTGGGAAATTGTAGAACAACTCAAGGCAGGCAAAACAATCCCGTATGTATCTATCAAAAGTGTGTGCAATATTGTTATTTCATCTTGACTTTATAAAATTGAAGAAACGTTTTAGTTTATTTAATATGGAATATCCAAACAAGCAAGTCTGGACGTGTCTGGGATAGGGGGAAAAGGAACATTTAAAATTCTTCTTGAGTCATCTCTAGAAGGATAAAGGACAAAGAAGAGATTGGGTGGGAATGGATAACACTATTGCAAAGAGTTATGTGGAGGGACACTTTCCTGTACATTAATGGACACATTCATTAATTTGCTATAAATAATAGTTAGAAAATTCCTTTTTCTTCAGTCACTGTTGAGCACCTACATAAGCAAACTTTGTTCCATGAAATAATAGCCAGTTTTTCTGGGAAAATGTGTTCCTAGCCCAAACTTGCAGCCTACAAAATTATCAAAACAATAACAACAGCTTCTCTGGTCAGTCTGCTACTCATTTCAATTACATTCCTCTCCAGAGACTTTCAATATCTCTCCCTGTTCCTCTTATCACATGAGACAGGAGAAAATGGAAGACAGTAGGAAAAAACTTCTAGAAGGGCAAACTTCCTTGCAATTATCCTCATCAGCTCCTCTTTCCCTACACAGTTATCACAGAGGAGCTGTCCCTCTTCCAATCTAGAGTAAGTCTGCCCATCTGGTCTCTGTAGGGTATAATACCCCTTCCTGCCTTCTCAAGCAATTTATATCTTGATTATCTTTTCTGTGACATATGCTAAGTATCTTTCCCAGTACTATATTCTACCCATTAGCATTCAAGAATGTTCAAGGGTACCAATCTTAAAAGCAAACTAAGAAGACAAAGAACCAACCTCCCTCCACATCTCTTCCTTCCAGATCTATTGTCTGTCTCCCCCGGCTTCAGTAGAAACTTTCAGAGAGAATTATCTTTGCTCATTGTCCCTATTCCCTTACCTTCCCCTCACTCACTGGTCCACTCTACTCCGGCCTCTGGCCCTGTCCCTCTATCACTCAACTGAAAAGGCTCTTGCTACAGTCCCTCTCAGTAACCATCTGGCACTATACCCAATTGCATTTCAGTCCTTGTCCAACTAGGGCTCTCAACAGTATTTAACTCATTTGTCTAGCACTTCCTTTTAGAAATCTCCCTTCTACTTGACTTTTATGACAATATACTCTCCTGGTTTTCCTCCTACCTCTCCAGCTGCTCATTCTCAAGATCTTTTGTTGAGTCATCCTGACAACTCAGCCTTTAAATGTTCTTCATGGTTCTGTCTTGGTCTTCTTTTCCAATTCCCTTAGCAATTTCATCCATTTTTTCCACTCTGACTACTAAATTATTATAGTTGTATATTGTGATAGCATGGTATATTACTACATATCAGCAACCCCAAAATTTATATCTCCAATCCAAACCACTCCTCTGTATTCCTACCTCACTTGATTCTCTCAAAGATATGAAACACTAAATCTAGATCAGATCAGACTCATGATCTTCCTTCCACACTAGCCTTCTAGAGTCCCTTGTCTATTTAAAGGCTACTACCACCACCCAACAGGTTATGAAAGCCAGAACCTTAGGGGTTGTCCTTGGCCACACCCTCTCCTTCACAGGCACATCCATCTCACCATCTGCCCTATTGATTATCACTTATAAATACACCAGAAATACATCGTTCCCAACCTCCACTGCTACGATCCTTATTCATGTTCATATTTACATCTGCCATAGTCACTTCCTAACTGTCTCTTCACTTCTTCCCTTGTTCTACTCATAACCCATTCTCCATGTAGCAGCTGAAGTCATCTGATCAGAATACAAAATAAAACTGAATTCTGTTAGGATACATTTGACAATTCATTTACTCTTTTTCAAGATTGCTATTTATTCATTTGCCAGAGAGAGAGAGATTGAGAGCACAAGTAGAGGTAGCAGCAGGCAGAGAGAGAAGGAGAAGCAGGCTCCCCACTGAGCAGGGACCTCAATGCTATATTCCATTCCAGAACCCTGGGATCATGACCTGAGCTGAAAGCAGCAGCTTACCCAACTGAGCCACCCAGGTGTCCCTAAATTTGACAATTCTTAACTGTGGGTTTGTGTTGTTTCATTGGTTGTTTTGCTGTTTTGGTCTTTGTGTTAAATTTTACAATTATTTTTTTACTCATTTTTTTCAAAATTCCTTAAAATTTTAGTTCTTTTCGTAAAACTATAATCAAATGTTAACAGAGAGCTACTTCTCTGTTTGATTACTCAAATTATACTTTATAGATCCTCCTATTTAAAACAGTCCTTTGGAAATATTGAATATGTTCTCTCTAATGATGTTTTTATTGGTCTGATGGGTGTTTCTATTGGTCATTATCATCTTAACTTTCCTAATTAAAAAGTAATTAAATGAAGGCAGAATAACCTAAGATGGTTCTTTCACACAAATAAAAATATGCATTTTTAAATTCTAGTCCTAACCTCTAACACCAAAAAATGTTTGGAATCCACTAATACTATGTAAATTTTGGCATTGTTTTCCTGCATCTTAATATTATTGTACATGCTTCAATACAAAAGTTCCATATGATAACTTTGTTCTAAAAGTTAGATGGTAGTATTTTCTCCAATATTTGAAAAAATTTGTGAGGTTTATTTACATTAGAGAGAGGAGAGAGAATGTGGGGACGAGAGAAAGTCTCAAACTGACTCAGGTTGAACAGGGAGCCCCAAGTGGGGCTCAATCTCCTAATCCTAAAATCAGGACTTTAGCCCAAACCAAGAGTGGGAGGCTTAACCGACTATGCCCCCCAGCTACCCAAGCAGATGTGTCATTTTTAATAGAAATTTAAAAAATAATAATAGGGGCTCCTGGCTGGCTAAAGAAGAGCATGTGACTCTTGATCTGGGGGTTGTGACACCAAGCCCCACACTGGGTCTAGAGATTACTAAGAATAAATAACCTTAAAAAAATAAAATAATAGTAAATTAATTTAAATTTTGATTTTTAATCTTTTCCCAGTTTCACTTCTCCCATTTTTCTTTTTCAAATGTAGGTTAGCTCCTACTAAAAATATGTTGTTTTATTGCTTTTCTGAAATATGTGGGTTTGATGCTTTAAAAAACTTGACTAGACTTGATATAGTTTTGAAATACCAACCTCAATCTCCATATTGCATCAACCTGAAATACTTTGAGGAAGTTAGTGGCTCAAATGGCCCTCTGGGAGCAATGGATCTCATCTCATTTCTGACAAATTGATGAGAGCTTGATAAAAAGAACCTAACATTTACCATCCAGTCTATTCTTAATGATGGGCAACGATTTCAGTCCATCTCTGAAGGTCTGAGCGCCTTATTCCTGCTGCAGCTCTGCATGGATGTCTATGGGACTGGGGCTTGCCCACCCAAGGCCAGGACTGGCATTCTGGAAGTGTGCTCCATGAATCTTCCCTTCAGTGGAACTGGGTCCTATCTAGTCTGGGGATTTGTGATGTCAGGAAGAGTGATGTGTTCGTAAGATCAAAATAAAATCAACCTAGGAACACTGCCAAATTCTTCCTCTGTCTATCACTTATTCTCATATAAAGGTCGGTCTGTCTCCCGTGCTGGAGAATTGCAGAAATCTAAGACTGACCCTTTTCAGCACTTAGCAGAATCGAAGGCAGAGGAAAGAGGTTGTTAGCAAGGACAATTTGCTCTGTACCAACCCACTAGCTGGCAATTATCAATCAGTGTGGTAGGGCTCCATTACCCAGTGCCCTGGAGAAACTAAAAAGCCTAGAAAAGCCTCAGATCAGGTAAGACCAGAAAAATCAGAGGCAGAACTTAAATTCGGTATTTCCCTCACAGTACATAGTGCAGGTTTTATTAGTTGGTTGGGGAAAGCCTGGCCAAAGTGCTCAGACGGTGAGCAAGAAGGCAGACGGGGGTTTCCTTCGTGTTGACAAACTGGAGGAGCCCTTCCGGGGAAGGGCGGAAAGGGAGCCAGAGGGACAGAGGTTGCGGAGTGGGGGGCAATCCCTCTCTGAGTGCCTGATCCGCTGGCTTTATTTGTTAGCGTGGTGGGTCCAGGCTCGGAAATGCACACTCAGCAGGGAAAGGGGAAGGGAGATTGGCGGCAGTTTTATAAAAACAATACAGCTCAAGTCTCCCGCGTGTGCCCCCTCGCTCACCCCGCCCAGGCACAGTCGGGTCAAAAACGGCTCCCTGGAGTGAGTGACCCCCTAGCTCCCAGTAGGAAGAAGGCGGGTATTTGTGACTCGAGGACGCCCTGACCGCTGCACACACCCCCATTCCCCTTCTCTGTCAACCCGCCAGTTCTAAGAGGCGCCTCTCTCTCTGAGCCTTGGACTGAGGTCGCTCGGGGTCATCCCAAATCTGATGTTGCGGCTCAGGCCCCCGCAGCTAGGGACTGGGTCGGGGGTGGGGGGTGCGCTGGAGGCAGAGAGGACGCGAGGAGGAGGCGACTTGCGCCAGTCGGAGCCCAGAGCTGGGGTTTCCCTCGCAGCGCTTGCTCCCCCGGGTCTGCGCTGGGCGCGGCTGGCGCCCGGGTCTTGCCTCCCGCCCGCCCGCCCGCCGCCGACGGGACCAGGACTCTGGGCTGCCAGCGGCCCCGCCACCGTCCCTTCCGCTCGCCCCAACCATTTGATTGCCAGCCTCGAAGTACCACCTCCCCACCCAGCGCCTCCCGGCGTCCGAGAACCGAGACCCGGGAAACTGGTGAGGGAAAAGAGGAGCCCGGGGGCAGGGCCCACTGGACGCCAGGGGGCTGGGTCTCCAGCTTGGAGACTGGGGATCCCCGCGAGCGGGGAACCGGAGAGAGAGCGCGGCGAGCGCGGGCGCCGCGGGTGCACCTCCGCCCCGCGCCGGGCCCGCCCGAATCCCGCAGGGGCGCGCGTCATCGCGCCCAGCCGGGCCCGCGCGCCTCGGGCTGCCCTTCTCCCGTCCCGCCCCTAGTTCTTCCGCCAAAACCCTTGACCAGGGTCTCCTTGCCAACATTCTTAAATGTCTTTTGCCAGCTCTTTGCGCCAGGTAGGAATAGGCTCTGCTTTCAGGGTGTGCACATAAACGCCAATTCCCAGAAGGTGTAGCGACCTTTTCACCTTCCCCACGAACTCCTTGGGAGGGGGTCCACGGCCATTTACCCTCTGGAGGGCCAGACCGTTTCTGGCCGAAACCTGTTTGTTCCCTGAAATGTCTTTGCTATTCATATCCTCAGAGGCTCCTGCAGCAGTTCCCGGAAAGCCCCTGGGGGTGGAACTGGGGGGCATTCAGCCCACAGTGAGGACGCGCCGCCGTGGGAGGTGGGGGAAGACGGGAGCTAGAGGTCTGGCGTGACAATTGCCTGTGGCCTGAGGTGGGCATTGTGCGACCCCGGCCAAGAGCCCTCCTCCCCCGCCGCTGTTCTCCCTCCCCCGAGAGGCACCAAAACAGAGGCCACTGAACCCCTAATTGCCACCACCCCCCCCACACACACACAACACCTGGGCTCCAGGGAGACGTGAGGCTGGGCGGGGTCGGGCGACGGCTGCCCCCTAGCTGGAAGGCGCATCACCTCCCACCCTCCCGCTTTCCCTCTGTCCCAAAGGAGAGGGCCCCAAATCTCGGTTAACAATGGAGCCGCCGGTGTGCGGCGGGCACCCGGGCACGACCGGCGCCCGCCAGCGCGCCCGGCTACGGGGCAGAGAGGCGGAGCGCAGCTGCAGCCCAGCCTCGCCCGATCGAGTGGTCTGACTCTGCTTCACGCGGCAGCGACGCTGTCGACCCTCCTGTGGTGCGCCCACCGCTCCAGCCCAGCTTTCCCGGGTCTCCCCCGTCCCGGCCCCGAGCGTCAGGGGTGCCCCGCTGCTCTCTGCCTCGGGTCTGGGACCCGCACTGCCGGAGTGACGCGGCTCGCCCCGCGCTCCTCGCCGCCGCGGGCCGGGGATTTGGAGTTGTGGGAAGCCCCAGCCGTCTCCCCGGCGCGCCGTCTCTGGGCTGGCGGCTGGATCCCGGAGATCCTCCGCGGAGCTGCGGGTCTCTGCCCCCTCCCCGGGTCCTGAGCGAGCACGCAGAGGTAGGCTAGCCCGACCCTGTCGCTGGCACCGACCTCGCAGCCTCCTCTCCAAACACACACCCACACCCACACGCCCTGGGGCGCAGACCCCCTACGCCTCCCTTCCCGCGGAGATCCTGCAGGGCCTTCGGGGGAGACGGACAGACAGACGGGAAAGCACACCGAGGCAAACTTGTTCCTCCCAGTCTCCTGTCAGGCAATTACTGGCGAGCCTGTGCCGGCAGAGGGGAGGGAGGAAGCGAGGGAAGGGCTCCAGAAGGGGAGGGGGAGGACGGAGGAGGTGGGGGAGGCGGGGGTGCAGTTGGTGAAACTCCTCTGTCTCTCGCTCATCTTTTCATTGCTTGCTCCTCTCCTTCGCGCAGACACCCCGGGCCTCCCCTGGGCGCCAGCTCCTCGGCTCCAACGGGTCCAGAAAGAAGCCGGATTTTTTTTTTTTTTTTTTTTTTTTTTTCTTTCTGGAAATTGGCTTTGGTGTGTTTCCCTCCCTCCCTCCTCCCCCGGCTACCCCCCCTCCTTTTTTTTTTTTTTTTTTTTTTTTTTTTTTTTTTTTTTTTTTTTTTAGACATGGCCCGGGCAGTGGCTCCTGGAAGAGGAACAAGTGTGGGAAAAGAGAGAGGAAACCGGAGCTAAATGACAGGATGCAGGCGACTTGAGACACAAAAAGAGAAGCATTTCTCTCGGATCAAGGCATTGCCTCGCTGCTCTCTTTTCTCCAAGACGGACTGAGGATTTTACAGCTCTAGGCGGAGTTGAAGCTCTGCAGATTGTTTAGATTCCCCCTTTGCTCTATTTTCCGCCGCACGTTCTCGTTCTCCCGCGTCCGCCTGGGGATCCGGCGAAGGGAGAATGGAGAGGGGGCTGCCGCTCCTCTGCGCCGCGCTCGCCGTCGCCCTAGCCCTGGCCAGCGCTTTTCGCAACGGTAAGTGACAGGCGGAGGCGCGTGTGACAGCTCGGCGGCCGGGCTCCCGGGTTGCCGGCGACCGGCCGGGGTTCGCCTTCCCGCCCCAGCCGCGGGACTCACGCAGAGCCGCCGGGGTGAGCCCGCAGTAGCCACCTCCCGGGCGAATGAAACTTTTGTCCAGGAGGAAAAATAAAGAAATAAGATCAGTGGGCTTAGGGCGGGGAAGATTTCAAGTCCACCGCCTCCCTTCTGAAGTTGGTTGTTTGGTTATGGGGGTTTTCCTAGCTCTGTTACACGGCAGAGCTGCCTACCTTCTATGATCAGCACACCAATTATCTTAATAATGTTTCCTCCCAAAGGCAATTAGATGAGACTCCCTTTCAAAAATTTGATGGCTGTTGAAAGTTAATGAACACTTTACCAGGAGAACTTCCTGGTTCTTTTGCAGCTCTTCGAAACCATTTCCTCTGGTGGGTGCCTGCAAGGGATAGCGGTTTTTGCTTTTTTTTTTTTTTTTTTTTGGTGGATGGAACTCCCTCCTCCGCCTTTGCAAATCGCCTCTAATGTGTCAGAAGTATGAATGAAAGTTACATAGTGTCAATGAAGGAATCTGATATATACACTATAAAACACCAGGATATCTAAAAATCCCTAATCTAGTTGCAGCTTCCACTTTGCTTTTAAAACCACTCACTGTTAAGTAAATGAAAGACTGCTGGGTTATAAACAGTATCCCCTAACCTAAATAATGTATTTTAAAATGTGATCATGTTGTAGGCATGTTTAACTTACACTTTAAAGTAGGCGAAGGCAAGGGTATGAAATTATCTTTACAGTAAGTCTTCAGCAATTATTATTAACTAATTATCAAATATTTACTTTCATCTGGCTTAGATTTCAATCAAAGTAATTAGAAGAAAAGAACACCCACTACTAACTGTGGTATATTGTTTTAATAAGAGACCACAAGTGGAGGGGTTCCTACCAAGAGGAATTTAAATCACATCTTTATGATGGAAGTTAATCTCTCTAATATGCTTTTTTGGAGGTTTTGTGATTGAAGCAATAGATTTCCCCCCAACAGCTACCAAGCGGTGTTCTAAAAGATATGCTCAGAGGCAACTCACGCACGTACAGACACACACACACTGTGAATGTGGAGTTCAATTTATTAATGAACCTGAGTTGGTGGCATCTTTCTCTAATCTGGCAAAGGATGAAACAACATTCTCCTCCAACTGGAAGAGGTCAAGTGATTAGACTTTAGAAATTACAGGAACCCAACCTCTGCCCTCTACAAGTCCTGAGATTAAATCCGTAGTCTGGATGGTCACAGGAGGGATTTGAAACCTAATGCAAATAGCTTCCAGACTTTAGGTTGTGAACTGCATGTGTATGTATATGTATATGTACATGTACACACACACACACAAACACACACACACATATATATGAAATACATTTTTAAATTTTCTTAGCGGAAGTCTGGAGAATGTTGAGAACCTGAGCCTCCGTCTGTGAGCTTGTCTGGTTAAGGCCATGTTGGTATGATTGCAGTGACCAGAGCCAGTAAAAAATGCTTCTGTGACACAGCAGACCTCTTAAAGCCATGTCCACCTCCTTGGAGTACCAGTGTCTGCTAAATTAATTCATTAACCTTATTTAGGTCTAATGGTCCAGAGTCATTAGAAATTGCTCTTTCTTAATCAACTGTTAGAGAGATGTAACAGAGCCAGAGAGTCTAGCAGTCCACATTATCTTATTACACTGTCACTTTCTCAGAAGTCACAGATTAAAGAGCTCTGGTGTGGTACCAACTCCACCTAAATGTCTTCTGAAGTGGCTCGTGGAGTGACTAGAAGCAGTGCTGTTTTATTTCACTCCTCTAACGGATGCCAGACTCTGCCATGATGTTTGTACAGAGCTGGAGGAGACTTAATGAGACGGGGTCACTCTCCAAGTTTTCTGCACATTTAGAATAATGGAAGAGCCTCGGTAGAATCACGTAACAGAGGCCAATGTGATCATTAGTTGAGATTCCGAACTCCAGTTGCAACATTTCTTCTTGGCAAATCTTAAGCTTTTAAAAGCCAAGGCAAAGGAAACCAGCATAAGGGGACCCCCAGGTCTAAGAAACATGGTCAGAAACATCTAGCAATTGAGAAAAACAATATGATTTATACTGTCTTCTTTTTAATTTATGGCAAATGATTTCTGTAATGCATGTAGCTTTATGCATTTTTGATGGGCACTTCATCTTTCATTTCCATTTGACCTGGTTTTCCTGTAATAAAATTCTGTAGATTTATAAATTCATGCTGAGAGCAAAGAATGCCATTCTCTTTCCACAGGGAATCTATTAGATGCAATATTAAAATCTATATATACCATTACTGAAAATTTGTGATTGATAGGCTTATATATTTCACTGCTTTCATACCTATTCCTCTTACATAGTTTATGCACCAAATTTTTATTGCTTAAAATTAAGCATCAATAAATGTGGCAGCATTTCAGGCTGAGACTCTCCAGCATGAAATCCATCATAAAAAAGTGACAATGAGAATCTACACTGAACAATAAAGCAGCCCAGTGACTGGTTTATTTGGCTCTCAGTGAATCACTTCAGCATTTGGGTTTTTGGAAATGAAGGCTCAAAACCAGTCAGCTCACCTTTCCCAGAACGTGAGACCATGGCTTACCATATATGATACCCAGTCCTCAGTGTGGTGGGTTTTGGTCCCCCACCCCAACATTTAGGTAATTAGAATTAATGCTGTGTGGCTATTTTGCTTTCTGCCCAGTTGCTTTGATCTGGTCTCTAAGACTGAACAACTTTCCTTGGAGCAGTAGAGCGGAATTATTTCCGCTTCACCAAATACACTTTGTTCTCTGTTGATCTGGATCTCCAGAGCACAGATAACTCAAAATCACTTAGATTTATGGGCAGATAAAACAACAACACAAAAGGTTTGGCTTTAAGCCAATCGAAGTCTTAGATGACAATCCCCACTGATCAATGACATAGACCAGGCTTATCATCAAAAAGCCACACAAGGGTTCGAATAGCTTCTTTTAGTCACCTTCCACTCCGAACTTGCTACTTAATGCGATTACACTTCTTGGGGGATAATTAAGTCTAGCAGAACCTCCCTGGGGACCATGTTAACATCTATTGAGAGGATTTAATGTTTTTAACGCTAGAAGACCTTTTTCTTGGGAAAGAAACTTTGGTGGAGGGTGGTAGGGTGGAGTCCTGTCACCTGTCAGGTCTCAGTCCCCTTCCCCCCACCTCCAAGCTAACCTTTCTGGGATCAAAGAGTGTTCCTGGGCGGTGGGGTTGTATCAACGCCACCTGAACGACCCACAGGGAGTTCCCCTAAAAAGTTATGGAATAATAACCAGTAATTTATATATAAAGTTGGAGCACTGAAGTGGTTGTCAGGGAAAGATTTACCAAAATGTTGTTTTTATTACAGATAAGTGTGGCGATACGATAAAAATTGAAAGCCCCGGGTACCTTACGTCTCCTGGTTATCCTCATTCTTATCACCCAAGTGAAAAATGTGAATGGCTGATTCAGGCTCCCGACCCATACCAGAGAATTATGATCAACTTCAACCCTCACTTTGATTTGGAGGACAGAGACTGCAAGTAAGTGAGCAAGTATTTGAACAGGGGCCCACACCGCCATCTAGTGGTCATGGATGTCTAAGGGGGGGGAAAGTCTGCGCCTACAGTATGGAATATAAATGGATCCAGGAGGGATTCTAATCTAGGCCAGATCATATGTCAATGGTATGGAAATTAAATTATGTTAAGCGATTTCTGAGTTCCCCAAACTAGGAATATTATGTTGAAATGTATAATCCCTCATATTCTTTTTCCTGTTAACACTTTTGTTTTCGGAACTCTTTTGTTAAGAAGCGTGTCTATGTGCTTTTTTTTTTCTTTTTTTCCCCCCCCTGAAAAGGGGAAGAACCAGAAACCCAAACTTTCGCTCAAGTTTTTATTAAATATTGCGGGTCACTAGCATATATATCATCAACAGATGGTGAGGTTGGCTATTTTTTAACAAATCTCTGACACATTTTGTGATTTAAGGACTGTGGCTTACTGAGTTCGACATGACAAAAGCAAATTGTCATTGAATAAAAATGAGGCAAAGAGTATAAGTGAGATGGGTTTTTTTTTTAGTAGATTAATGATTGAAAGTCTTATGGAAAATTCAAAAAAATAGTTAATGCACAGTGAATACAATGGGATTCAAATATAAATTTGTATTTCATCCACCTGCTTTAGCCTTGTTAACTCCTTCTAGTGTTAAGTAATTAAGCTTCAACTTATGCCAGATTTCATTATTATGAAAACATTCTCACTATAGAGACAACCTAAATTATTCTTCCTCACTTTATTGGAAAGAATTAGTTGTGCAGGTTTGGCTTTGCACAGTATGGAAAATGTATTTTAACTTTGTGGGCGAAAGCAGTCCACTCAGAGCCAGGTTTGCCCTTCTCTCTGGACACCCAGCTGATCTCCGGTCTCTGTCTTGTCTACCTTACCCCATTCTGCCAATCTGCACAGGGACTATTCCCCAGACACTTGAACCTGAATATCTACCTTTAATGAAGTTTAGATATAGAAGTAGTTTTAGCAAAGGAAAACAATCTTACTTAAATCTCAGTTCCAAAATGTTTCTCTGGAACTGATATGTTTTCTGAAGTTTTAAAATGGGTCAGTTTGATATAATTGTATACAGTGTAAATAGGTTACGAGTTCTATTGGATATGAACATTATTGTGCTGGGACATTCACTATTACAAGTGTTCTATTTGCAAATACATAGCCCTTTTAGGGAAGAACAGAATGATAAAAATGTTCCCACTTGTAAGAGGTCCTTAACTACCTGTTGAGTTGGTATGGTAAAACGAGTGTTTTGTGGGCAGGGAAATGAGATCATCTGGTTAATTCAACATTCTGGTGCTAGAGAATTAGCATACATTCATTGATCAATTTCCAGATAATCAGCATACACTACAGTGTAATAGAATTATGCCGATTCCAATTTAATCCTTGTTCTGTGCTTCAGGGCGTTATATTGACTTCTTAATCTTGTACAAAAGTTGCCATTAATAGTGTTGCAGCGACTGCTAGGAAACAGGGAATTTACTGCTGTTGTTGACGATATTCTGTATGGTGATTTTACAATGTCAATAACCTAGACAACCTAGACATTTTTTCTTTCATTTTATTTTAGTTTGTTTTATTTTATTTTTTTGCTTTTTGACAATACTTTTTTTTTTTTTTTTTTTGCTTTTTGACAACACTTAAACGGCTCTAAAAGATATTTGTAAGAAACTCAACATAAAACATACTCAAGTAATATAACATTATTCCAAAGATAAGGCGTCATTACAGTTTAGCAAACTCATGCCTGCTAAGTCCTGATCTGAGAGTGGTGACCACATCTGTGTATAAGATAATAGTTAATAAATTCAGAATAATCAGGAGTCACCAGCAGGGATGTGCTGATCAGTGTTGAAGGACTGGATCTTGGAAGGGTATGGGTCAGGTCCTCATTTGTAATATTTACCAATTTCTATAGTGTAAATATTCCCACCATGACCAGTTTCAAACTATCCATGTGATGTCACTGTACACAGACTTGTGTACTCATGTACTCCTAAAGAGACATGTGGATGGGTTCTTGTGAGCTGGTGCAAGCGGTTTCAGCACAATAACCGGGGAGGCCAGTATGAAGGGGAAGAAGTCGAGAGAGTTAATACATGTTAAGTGCTTATAACAATGCCTGGTACACAGTAAGTCTTCAATAACTATTTGTCATATCATGATGTGAGGTGGATTATGGAATTGGAATCTTGGTTTTCTTTCTTTCTTTCTTTCTTTCTCTCACTTTCTTTTTTTCTTTCACTTTGTGAGGCCTTCTTTTTCTCTTTAAATTTATTTATTTACTTTGAAATACAGAAGGAGCATGCACACATGAGTGGGGGCAGGGGAGGAGGGAGGGAGCAGAGGCAGAGGGAGAGAATCCCAGGCTGACTCCATGCTGAGCATGGAACCTGATGTGGGGCTCAAATCCAGGACCCTGAGATCAGAACCTGAGCTGAAATCAAGAATCAGATGATTAACCGGCTGAGCTACCCAGGGACCCCTCAGGTTTCCTTTTGAAAAATGACAAGAAAAACGATAATCATTGTTTATAGGAAGGGACAGTTTTAGTGATATCAGCATGATTTCAAGAAACTGACATGGGCAGGAAGATTGTTTCTGTCATTCTGCTGGTGAGGCTTTTTTAAGGTTACCCAGTGAAGTGGTTTCTTAACTGTATCAACTGAGGGTTTGTTTTCTCTGAAGGTGCCATCTCCTGGCCAGCCTCGAAAGGCTGATATATTTAGCCTGATGAAGTCAATGGAGATGATGGCATAGAAAATATCTTTCTGCCATGTTGCCACCTGATTGTTTTATCAATGAAAATTCCAAAAATGATAGAGGAAGAGCAACTGAAGACATTGCTGTCACCATCTTTCCAGGCTGGTCCACGTGACTCCTGGTCACTGTTGAAGGTTACACTGGAGATTCTACAAATGGGGCACAATTCTTAAGGCTTTTCTGAAGGCTGCAAGAAGAATCCACAGCTTTAATTTGAAGTTAAAATTCCCTATAAAAATAGAAAATACCAATAATCCTTGGAAGAACAAATTTGTAGACTTCAAAATTTTACATTGAATGTACAAAAGCATGGCTTTGCTTTTGTTTTTAACAAAACAAAATTTTAGTGGGTTTGAGTTTGTTGGTTTTTTTTTTAATTTATATTAGGCTACCTCCATAAAAGGAACTTGAGATAATACAAAATTAGGTATAACAAACCACATTCAACGAGCTAGCAAGCTTGTAGTTATCATTCCTGTTGAGATCAAGCTGATAGTTTTATTTAAGATATTTAATATCTCTCCTTGTTTCAGCTATATTATATGTCTAATAGCAATAAAAATTACTTGCTTTACCAATGTCAACAGGTTATTGGTAAGATAAAATGGGGTAGTGGATAGGAAAGCCTTTTGAAATGTTGAAAGCTTCCCTCAAAAGAAGTTATCATTGCTATTACGATATCTCAAACAACTTGGTGATGGTTAGAACATATCAAGCTGAATATATAGATCCAGTAATGGGATGGTCCACATAAAATACACCCCCCAATTTCTCTCGAAAACGTCCAGTCTTTGTATAATCAACTTCCACCATGTGAAAGCTTAAGAAATTGATTCCTTAGTATATCTGTTTGTTGAGAAACATCCTTAAAAGCCAAGTAAACAAACAAACAAATTTTTTTTTTTTTTTTTTTTTGTAGAGTGTAGGGATGGATAAGTAATTAAATAGATGACTTCTGGGAAGAAAAATATTTTTATTTACATTTGTATTGTTTTATTTATAATTGAATTAAAAACTATTTTATAGTTTTAACAATGCAATAAAGGGTACACAGTTACAACTTTTCATGTGAAGAACATGACCATAACTACGAACCTAAACTTACAAAAAGTTTTTAGAGTGAATATCAAGGGGCATTATTTCCATAGGGAAAATGAATGTATCAGGTTGTGCCTGATAGTTTTAAAATGCAACAATCTCTGTTTCAGGTTCCATTATGAGTCAGGTTTCTAGATAAATAAGCATCAAAACCATAATATTATAACTCCCTGAATTCTTTTATTGAACAAAGTGTGGTATTGATCAATCGCTCAATCAAGCAAGCAGGAGAACATCTGTCTGCAGGATAATGTTGTGCCAAGATGTGTAGCAAAACGGTCCAGTCTGGTTTTATTGTTATGTTGATAAAAGGTGGCTAGAGAATGTTCTGAAGGAGAAGGTGTGGAGGGAATTCACCAGCACAGTCCTCCACGCTTGTGAAGTCAAAGCACAGTTACAAGCAGAAAAGAAAGAAAAACGCAACCTGCCAAGTGTTTTTCGAGAAAGCAATGTTCATTGGGCACTGTACATGGTTTCCTGCATTTACACTGAGCTAGTTAGATCTTACCCAACGATAGTTTCCTTTGGGGGTAACGCAGACATCTTGAATCTCATAAAACTTTATATCTGCATAATAAACAAGAATGTCATTGATACAGTAGTTAGAATTTATAGAACTTTTCCGGTTTCCCAGCAATGCAAACTATCAGCATGATAATTTATAATGGGTTGTGACAAATACTGCTGAGCAAAGAGGTGTGTGATTACATTCAGATCAGATGTCCTCATCTGGGGAGCAATAAAAATTTCACAGACATTGGGTTAAAAACATTAAGAAAATGAATGTGGAGCTCCAGAAAGAGTCTAAAAAGGTGGTAGTGTTGGAGGGAAAAAGCTCAGTAGTGGTCTTCTTACTCACTGGTTCCTGACTTCAGTCCCTGATTTGTCAGTGCTGTTTTGTAGGATTTCGCCAAGACACAGGCTAACGTGGCACAGATGCTTTTCTGCCTATAACTTCGGTGTGTATTCCCTTCTTAGTGGAACCAAAAATAAGTGTTTTTTTTTTTTTCTAATTCAATGTAGTCAAGGGAGATTTCACTTTTGTAACTTCGTATGAAGTTTAATTACCAGAAAATTTTAACTAAATAGAAATGTTATTCAAGTTTTGGAATTTTGTTGGAATAAATCACACATCGTTTCTTTAATGCTACTTTTAAAATTACCTAAGTTATTACAAACTTTGAAACACAGGTTATTTCATTTATTGCTGTAGACCATAAACTCACTGAATGAAATTAATCTTCCATTAGTTTCTCAGATTTGATAATTTTCACACATTTAATTATACAGTGGTCACTTTGTCATTTATTGGCAATTTGGGAAATACAAGTTCCATTTTTGGTTTCCCTGAGTACTATTTTTTGTTTTGATCTTTGCTTTTTTTACTTTGTTCAGTTGTGGGTTTTTTCATTAATTTTCATTTTTTTATGCATTAAAATATTTTTTATCTTGATTGGTGAATTTTTGACTTTTTGTACCTGAGGCAAGTGCCTTACTCTAGTCCCAGTCTTGTGTTTTAGACTATCACTTAGACCAAAACAAAGCCTTTGTTTTATGGAAAACAGTGAGTATTTTAAACCAAAATATTTTTTCCATTTTCTATATTAAATACAGAAGTATACATACTTTTATTAAAGTATGAAGTGTATGTAGAAAAATACAGTATAAAATTTGATAAAATTTTATAAGGTGAGCAGAACCACATAAGCAATCCAAAATAAACATTTCCAGCTTCCTGGGAAGAATTCCCCTTTTGTTCAACTAGCCTTTGGCTTCAAGGAAGACTACTGTCCCAACATGTGATTCGATTTTTATAAATTTCAAAATAAGACAAAACTAAACTCTTGTCTTAGAAATCTGTGGGCACTATCCTTCAGGTGTGGTAAAACTCTCTGGAATAGAGATAGAACAGTGCATACAGTTCACCTTCTGATAATAATAATAATAATAAAGTCATACTGAAGTGTATGCTAATGTTCTTCAGTGACTGCTGTAGAAATATCTCAAAGGTGGAAAGATACTTAGTGCAGCAGCTGAGCATTTGGGCTCAGTTGA
Source organism: Mustela lutreola (assembly GCF_030435805.1). Taxonomy (NCBI): domain Eukaryota; kingdom Metazoa; phylum Chordata; class Mammalia; order Carnivora; family Mustelidae; genus Mustela; species Mustela lutreola. The sequence goes on along the minus strand of NC_081297.1, from coordinate 31,981,244 downwards.
TTTGTAACAAATATTTGTTACATATACCACGGGTTTGTTAAAATACACACAAAGTTTATGAACTAGAGCTTCCTTTGATGCAAGGCAAATAGAGAAAAATCTTCTCTGGCTTTATTTTTCAGTTTTTCATTGTTGGTTTTCATCTCAAGTAACTTCCTAACATGGGCGGTGTGGGAGGCACCACCACCAAGCTCAGTTTAATTAAAAAACTTTTGAGTAGTTAAGAACGAACCCTTCTCAGAACAACTGCTGGACAGAATTGTTGCTACCGCCTGCAGCGTCCTTGGTTACTACTCAGGCAGATAATTATCAACTTTCCTCCTTTTGATATTTTTCCCTATTAACACTGATTTAATTTGAACAAAACCCCATGTGTTTAATAGAATTAATGTTCCTTTATTGTTTTTTACTATAAGCAATCACATTGTATCATAATGAATTTTGAGTACTACAAGGTTGTTGTGTGTTAGGCATTTCTGTAATTTGAAAGAAGCAGCCTTTATGAGAAGCTAAAAGAGAAGGTTAGTTGAAATCTTATCAAATTGAATCAACATGTGCATGGCATTTTCAACCAGATTTCGCTTGGGGAGCAGACACTTAAAAATTGATCCAAGTGAGACATATGCCTTCAGCCGGCATGCATATTCTCAGCTCCTTTTTTTTCCAGCATAAAACTTGATACTTGCATGCATGCTGACATACTCCGGCAGAAGCACACACACAAACACATATGTGCATGTGTGTGTGTGCTTGTAAAGGAGGCTACAAAATAAACTTAGCTAATTGCCGTTGTAGTATTCATCAAGGCTGATCATTAAGCCCAAAGAAGAACAAGAGACAAGATTAGTGTTCAGATCAGGTTCCAAATGCCTCCTAATTGGGTGTTTGTAATCAATCCTGATTGTAGGAGTCAGTGACTTGGCAGAACTTAGCACCTCAAAAAAAGATTTTTTCCTGCTATTCTGTGGTTGATGGAACTGTGTCTAGTATCTAGGTCAGTTAGGGATGGCGTGAGGTCGGGATAACTCTCAGATTGGCTGTGAAGCCTGCCAAACATATCATGCTGGCTTGTGGTTGAAATCACTTAGTCTTTGCAGTTAGCTCAGCAATTGAACTTCCTTCATTCAGAACTCTACGAAATTCTGCAGAAGAGCAGAGAGAAAAAATAATCTTGGCTTCTCTCTACTCTGTTGTCTTTTAACTTAGTTTTTCTCATGTTTGAGCCTAGGTCTATATTGTATGCATCTTATATCTTATACAGTCACCATGTTTTTTGCTCCTTTAATTTAAATAATTAAGAGAATGTTTGGGAAGGAATGGTCACAGCTGGTGCTTCCTGTCGGGTCCTCACTCTGTGTCCACCATGAAATAAGCACTATGCACACAATTTCATGCAAGCTTCCCGCCATCCCCATTTTACAAATGACCGATGGGGCTTGGGATGAAGTTCTTAGTCTATCTGGTATTCAAACAGCCATTTTCTTCTATGAAATACCTCACAAAACTCTGAATACAAACCAGCTCATTCTGAGGGAGGACTGAATTTTTAAACTTTCCATTCAGATTAGGTAAGAACTACTAAAAACTTTCAACCAACCGGTGATTTTTCCACTCAGTTAAAAACTTGCCTGAACCTGGGGATGAAATCCTGGCAGAAAATATCTAAATTCCGGTCCCTTTGGTTGATGGACTTTGACAGCACAGAGCACATACAAACACAATATTTACTTAAAGCCTGATAACCAGGCAGCCCAAGGGTTCGATTTATACAGTTGGTTCAAGGGACGCGTGAGTTCCCAGCTGCGGGCTCCACTTCCTCCCAGACCCGGAAGTCTGAAGGCTGCCTTGTCTTCCAAGCATTGCTCATTTACTTCATCTCAGCAAATGTTGGGAGAGCTTTGCTCTCCCACAGCTCCTCTATTTGTGAAGTTTCAATACTTGTATTTGCCATGGTGACTCTGTAAGGGTTAAAAGGGAGAATGTTTGCTCAGGCACTGGATTGCTATGAGAAACAGAGGAGTGTTTTTTGAGAAGAAACAGATGCTCTAGAGTATTTTGTTTTTATCTGGTCAGATACTTGTATAATTAGCCGGCCAGGTTGGAGGTGATGGCTTATTGCTTCTGTGAGGGACTGGCATGTCACGGAGAGATCAGCCAGTCCCAGACTGAAAGAGGATGCTAAATGTCTCCTTATTCAAGTTCTGAAATTTCTTTAGAACAGCCAGAGGTGGCAAAGGCCAGTCCAATATTCCTGATTCCAACTTCTTGCCTGACTCTCCAACCAACAGATGCTACGAGCTGGAAAGCTATTGTGAGCAACAGAAGCAATCACTGAAATGGCAGTGAAAAAAAATGTGGTCAAAACCTTAGTCTTCCAGAGATAATTTTTTTTTTTTAAATTAAAAGCACTAAATTCCCAAATGTAAAGGAAAAAAAAAGAAGAACATTCTCTTGACTTGAAGAAAATAAATATATAATAATAAAGGACACAAAGCCCCCCAGGCTCCGTAGTTTGACTTCTTCTCATTCAGGAGTTGGGGGGTGGGGGGAGTGTTGTTTTGGACGGAGCGACCCCTGAGGCCGCTGTTTGGCCTTTTCTCTCAGTTCAGACCAGCCAGTCTGTACTTGAATAACTTGGGAAAGTGGGCATTTATTTGTAATGCAGTTGGTCCTAAAAAAAAAAAAAAAAAAAAAATGATGAAAATTTCAATTTCTAGATCAATCCACTCTTGGAAAAAATGGCAGCCCCTAAAAACGACAAATCTGTCTGAATTCGACAGCAATGCTGTATTATGCATGGAGCTCTTGGACCCGTCTGTCCAGGTCCCTCATTCTAACTGTACAGGTAAGGGTTCATCTCCCTCACTGGGTGGTGAACTCTTTGTAGGCAGACACCGTGTCTTCCTTACATCTCCACTGTCTACAGTCCCCATGATGCTTTGCACCTAGAAGGCACTAGCCTAACGGAACGCCACAGTGGAGAGTTTTATTGAAATCAAAGTCCTGAAAGAATAGAGAGAAAGCAAACAGTGTTGCCTCAAGTAGAGTCTACAGTTCACGAGAGGCAGTCTGGATGAAAGAACAGCAAAATTCAGCGAACGGAGAGCAAAAGGGGCAATTTTGATAACTACGGGTCAGTGGGCTGAGCGCCAGTCTTTCAAAAAGACATGATGGCAGCCACTTCCTGGACACAGAGGTGGTAGCTTCATTTTTGCGTTCTCAAAATCTGTCCACGTCCCTCCTCCTCCGTCCCCATCCACCCAGTCAGAGACATCAGAGCTGGGAGTTTGGCGCCTCGGTTTGCGGCTACACAGGCAAGGCCTGCAGATAGTCTGAGAGAGTGAGAGAGCAGGAGGGGTGGGCTCTCCCGTGGGCACAACCTGCTGCCCTTCCACTGTCTATGTTTGAAACACATTTTAGCGTTGCTTTTGCTGGAGCCAAAACATCCCACAATTCCCCTAGGAGCTTCTTCACTTCTACAAGGGGTGGCCCATAATTTTATTTTTCATTGAAGGTTGTTGACCCTGGACAGAGAGAATAGTAGGGGCTTTAGCACTGATTGGATTTTTTATTTTTTTCTTTCTTTCTTTCTTTCTTTTTTTTAAAGATTTTATTTATTGGAGAGCGAGAGAGCTCACACACACAGGAGTAGGAGGGATGGACGAAGGAAGAGGAGGAAGCAGACCCCCCACTGAGCAGGGAGCCCGATGAGGGACTCGATCCCAGGACCCTGAGATCACGACCCAAGCCAAAGGCAGATATCTGCTTAACCAACGAGCCACCCAGGCATCCCGCCCCGCTTTTTTTAAGGAACAAGTTTTACATTTTCCTTATCCTTTATTCCACTGCCAATTTCTTTGTTCCTGAGTAACGGTTCGGTGATCTTGGTTTAGTCCTTTAAGACCCATCCTCATTTCCTTCTTTAGCTCTTCTAGCCTCATACGTCGTGCTTGTGTTAGTTCATTAACTCGAGCTGGGGATTTCTGATTGTCAGGGGACAGTGTTAGCAGCTCTGTGAAAGTGTTCTGGTGAGGATCAGGGGTGTGTGGATCATAATTGCATGTCTACCCTCCCACCTGGGAGGCAGGATTCAAGGCGGGAGGACTGCCTCCCTGTCCACGAATGGCATGGCTAAGGCGCTGTGAATACCGTGGCTTTGACCGTGTGGACCGGCGCAGCTCAGGAAGGTGTAGCATCAGGCTCTGGTGGACCCCCACAACCCAGACAGAGCCTCAGGTCACCTTTTTTCTTCTCTTTCTGAAGACAAAATATGTTTTCCTTCCCCTACTATCTCAGTGACACAGTGCTGATGACATAATGAAGGTGGAAGTATCTTATGAACACAAGAGAAATAGGTTAAATAAAGCCTAGGTATTACTATAACAGGAAGTGCATCCGTGGGTTTTGTTCCTTAAAATAAGTTCAGACTGTAAACAATAACGTCTGCATCCTCAGGAGAAGGCACTTATAAATATTTCAAAAGCACTGCACATGTCCGCAACAGAGATAGTATCTCGTGCTCAGTGTGTACTCAGCAAACAAGAGCTCCTGAATGTTCTCATACTAAGTTGGCTGGATAAGTGGGTTATCCAGATGGGTGGAGTTTCTGGAAAAATCCCACGGAAGATGCTATCCCAAGGTCCCAAACTTGATAATAGTATTAATGTTTTTTTTTTTTTAATCACAGTTTTCTCAAGTGTGCGTGAGGACTTAGAAATCTATTCAGCACACCCAGATGGTAAAGCAGTCCATACTTTATGGAAGGTGGGAGCCAGGATCATGGTGGCTGTTACAGTCGGGATGCCAGTCCTTTCTAATCCGTTAACTCTGCCACTAAATTCATGTGCAAGAAAGAGGAAATTAGGTGGATTTTGTATTATAAATCCATAGAGAGTTTATAGGAGAATACACATTTTTAGATTGATGGTCCTTCCCATTCTCATTCCTGTCCCTCCACTTCTCATGTCCCCAGGTCCTTTAACTTTGCCATCTCCTTCCCCCATTTTTGGTTGGGACAGATTTCCCAATAGGGAGGAGGGTCTCAGTGCTAATGAGGAAAAGCCATTTCATCTAGCAGAAAGGGTTTGCTTTCCTTCTTATGGGACCATTATCAGCCTCCTCAGGTCAAACAGATTCTGTAGGACTCTCCTACTCATGAGTAAAAGAAGTCCTCCTGGGAAATTGTTACCCTTCAAACAAATATTTCATCTTCTGCCTACCCTGGTACTGCCACGGGTACTGAAAGGAGTGTCTACACTCTACTGCTCTACCTTCTCACTTAACTTTTTTCAGCATCATTCCTGTCCCTTCCAGTTCACTGAAACTGCTTGCTTAACTGCTCCATTCCAATCACTCTTCTAATGCCCAGGCCACTGGCTTTGCCATGACCCTGATTTTTTTCGCCCTTTGTATGACATTATATGCTACTGACTACTCTCTGTACATCGGAGCTTTCTTCTTCTCTGTATCATGTCATACTGTACCATCGTGGATTCCTCCCTACCTCTCTTTTTGGACTTTCCCCTTCTCCTCTAACATTAAAAGACAGGCATTGGCAAAACCTTTGCCCTGAATGTCTTCTCCCTGAATAGCTTTATTGATCTCAGCCACTCACCTCTCCAAAATTTCTGTCCAGCCCTACATTGTCCAGCCCTAAACACTGGACTCAAACTTCCAAATCCATTCCAGACAGTGTTGACTGCCTAAGTGGTAGACCGTTGCCACAAATGAAAAAACCTGGTTTTGTACTACCCCTGCCTTTTCATTTTTTAATTGACTCTTTTCTTTCTTTCTTTCTTTCTTTCATTGACTTCCTTTCCTGTGTATCCAAACTTGACACTCTAGAATCTCTCCCAATTCCTATTTGTCCCCCAGGTGCAGTCAACTTAAGGCCTCAGCATTGAGTATCTACAATACCCTTCCTCCTTTCTTTTCTGTTCCATTTCCACTGCTACCGCTCAAATCCTAACACTTTTTAACCCACTCTCAGTACTATTGCATTAGCGACACAAAGGGACTCTTCGCAGTTCTTCCTCTTTGCTTAGAAACCTTGAGCTTCCTGTTCCCCATCCTGCTTCTGCCTGTGTTTCTCAGTCTTCCACAACATAACTTCATCCTGTCCCTCTGCTCTATCTCCTGTGGCATCCCCATATATTCTTGCCAAAATATATTGTAGTTCTTTAGACTCACTCCTACTTTATCTCCCCATGCCTATTCATTGGGTGTTTTCTTCACATACCTTGTGTCCCTGTCAAAATATTGCATATCATCCTAGTTCTATCTGAAGTGCTCCTTTGTAAAGCCATTTCTGAGAACCAATGACCAATTAAATGTGGTCTCTCCCTCTGTGTCCTCCTGCACCCCAAGAACTGTGTTTCTACATCTTTCATGCTTTTTAAAATATTCTGTCCTGTCATAATGTCATAATCATTAATATTCTGCTACTCTTCACCCAACTAGCTCATAAGGTGCTCAAGAACAGAGCATGATACTGTTTTTCCACCACTAGCAGAGCCTAGTGTAGTGTTTCATCTATAATAGGTGCTTAATTAACATTTCTGAATCGAATGGACCAACTGACGTCCAACTGAGTCTTCTCCAACGTGTTTATCTAGTACGGGAGAACCAAGTCAGCTTTTTAGGAAAAGCTCTGACTTAATCAGACTATTGAAATGCACACTTATGCTTCTCATTTACATAGTAAACCCTTCCTTTGCCTGGGCAGTGGAGTCAACCTTACATTTTTCCTCTATTTTTTAAATCACCTAAGATTTCTACATGTGAATAGCTTTAGCTAAATCTCGACAAATATGCAAAGGTAATGCTTGACTGAAAGCTTTGCTTTCTGTCTCACACTCATCTCCACAATCTGTTTTGGAGTTAGAGACATCACATGCATTAACAGTAGAGACATATGTCCCGATTGTTGAGTGTTTTCTAACATCCCCGCAACTCCTGGGACTTCATGTCACTACTCTAGAAACTTTGTCCATTGTATGTTCATATCTGGGCGCATGGCCAAACCACCTTTATATAAATTTAGCGCAAATAATTTAGAGCCTTCCCGCATTCTAGCTGGCAACCCCAATACGTGCACGTTAACTTCACAGCAGGCTTGCTGGGGACGTTGTATAAAGTGAGGTTCTCTGGAACAGAAGTCAACACAGAATGGATCCTGAGCAGAAGGATGTAAATATGTTAGTCTGTATTACCAGATAAATACCAAAGCCCAAGTCTTGGTGCAGCTACATGAAGATACCACTCTGGGGAGGAGCTAGACTGAGCTAGCCCAGAGGTTGCTGAAATAAACAATAAGGGGTTTCAGCTGCTCCCCTCATTCACATCATCCCAATGTTTCCTGAGTGTTTCTGTGGGTCACAGTGAACTGGTGTCAACCCAAGAGGAAGAGATGAACAAATGGCATGGGCATGGCTACCCCTACAATAGTGAGTCATCCCGGCCACCACAGTTCATTTTTGTATTTCTTACCACCTTTCACTGAGTTCTCTGGGTTACCGCCAAATGCTTCTGTTCTCTGTCTAGTCTAGAAACCCATAGCACACCCCCATCCTTCCATCTCCAGGTCGTCCGCAACCAGAGAACAGAACAACTTAGATGATAAACTCTTGCATTTCCATGGAGGTCAAGGACGAGCTGGGGCAGAGGCAGAAGTGCTGCCTGACTATGCCTTCATTTTATTCTCCTTTGTGCCAGTCCCATGGCGACCACCTTCATCGTTCCCTTGGGTGACTTGCTTAGCTAACAGTGTGGTCTTCATGTGTGATGCCAATAGGATCCCGTCACGATCCTGAATTCTAGAAGTGAGTCAGCCTTTGTTTTGTAGAGCTGTGGGCTCCAGTATTTCATCTTTCTGAGCCTGCATTTCTTCATCTGGGAAATGAGAGAGAGAGGGTCTGTGCTTTCAGCCCTTTGACCTCTAATCTAACAGCATTCTGTGTGTGCAGGGGAATCCTGTTGCCATAAAAGCGTATTCCAAAGATGGTTTTTCTGATGATTTAGCTGGGCACTTATCCCTGGTCCTTCCTTTGTTTTTGACAAGACACCCCCACATCTTTTCTCTTTGTCTCTCTTTAGCTCTGAGCTACTCCAGCTCAGTGCAGACCCTCCCTGCCTTTTGCAAAACAGCCCCTCCCCTTTCCTTACTCTTTCTTTTCTTCTGAGACACTTTTTTATGTCAGTTTTCTATCCCTAAATTTTATCAGACATTTTAGATTCTATCTCGGCAAGATTTATTCCAGAGAATTGCCCATTTCCCCACCTTGACCCTAGTCTTCTCCATTAACAGGGGATTATTTTAACTCATTGGTTATTTGGAAGAACTGGGAACATGGTCCTCAGAAATGATCATTTCTTGTTCTGCTGTCACTGAACATGATATTTGCAGGCAGTGGAAATTCTGTGCAGGAATAAGCTGTTTATTCTTGAAACTAGATGGGCCACAGGCCAAGTTCAAGGCGTAATTTAACTGCAATTGATAACCTAAGTGTTAATCGAGACTCGGATTTGATCACTAACACAGAAATAGCCCTACCTTACCTTTCTGCTCAACATAGCTTATTAAAATTAGATTGTAAAAAATAGAAATTGCATTGGAAAAAATACAGAGGAATGACAACAGCGATTTTGTTAATGAATCCCACCTCACTCTTTATGTCTCAAAGGCAGCTAAACTATGTAATAAGCTATGCATCTATTTGTAAAACAGTCTCGAATTAAGGAGCTTATTCAGATGCCATTGTAAAAATAATTTTCTGAAATTGTGGTCTATCAACAGGAGATAAGATGGCACTTTGTTGTCGCCTGCTGAGGCCCATTATGAATATTCTATTTCAGAGGCAAATCACACTGTAAATACAATGTTCAGATTCATTTATTTCCACAATAGCATTTTTGCAAAGGTGCAATTTCATAATTTGACTTAGCAGTGATAGCACATCATCATTTCAAAGCTCTTTATAACCACTGGTTAATTCACACATCCTTGGGAAATTGTTTATTTGTACCAGATCCATTTTAAAGTGAAATCACCACAACATACAAAGATAAATGAACAGGGACAGAGATTGTGGTTAACTGTCCTTCTACCCGTTTCCTTTCCTTAGCACTTGTGACTAGGCACTTCTGAACATGCGTGTGTTCTCAATAAAAACCAAGGGCTCTATTAATGATTCTATTACGGGCAGGAAGCTTGGTTTAAAACAGTAAATCCAAGTCATTCAAGATGCAAATGCCAGCAGGATTTGAAATGTAAGAACTTATTAATTGTACTTTTCTCCTCTGTTGGGGTCCCCCGAGCCATATTTTTATTAAAGCAAATGATTAACGGTGGACGAAGAATAAAGTTATTTAGCTAATTCCCAGCATTAATTGGAAAAGCTCTACTATTTCTAAACATCTCAACACAAAAAAGAACTTCAACTGCCAACCTCCATTATTTTTGTCACCACATCTTTCCTAGGACCGTCCTTGAGATTTAAGCTCTTCATGTTTCTTATCTGTGTTGTTTTAGTGTTTGGTGTAGAGACTGATTATACAGGCCCTGAGATGGATGACGAACATGAGTTCACTGTTTAACACCCATCACAACGTATGCTTAAAAAATATACATGTAGTAATAAGTTCCGAACTTACAAACTTGTAAGGTGAGGTAAATTCAGGCACTTTCCAAAACATTGCTTATTTGGACACCAGAACTCTTCCCCTGAATGTTGCCTGCTACTTCAACTGTTGCCTGCTACTTCATTCATTCATTCATTCATTCATTCAGCAAGTGTTTATTGATCACAGGGTATGTGCTGATTACTGTTCAGTGACAGAGCAGTGAACATAACAGACATGGTCCCCTGCCTTCATGGTACCTACATTCCAAAAAGACGGTGAAAAACAAAGGAGAGCTGTTGATCAGGAGCCGTCCTTGGTGTTCACCCTGTGCCCTTCCAGCTTGTTCCTCATTATCCTCATCGGCAGCTCCAAGATAAGCCCGGTCTCTCTGGGACCTGACTCTCACTCTAAACAAGATGTATATTAAAATATCTGTCTGAGGCAATTGTGGGTTGGCGTCACCTTTGCTCCTGGTGGCTGATGCTCTCTGCTTGTAACCTCTGCTGGGGTTCCTCTACGATTCAACTCTCAGCCACTACTCTTGCTTCCCAAATTCACTCAGTCTCCAGCCCTAAGTGCTTGACCCGTGCATGTCCACTCTCCACACCCGGCTAGCCAGGTCTCACTTCACACCTTGGTTCCTTTGCCTGTAGTTAAGGATCCCAGTCCGTCCTTTTTCACTCTCCAGGAGGCCCTGAGGGACAGGCTTCAGGAAGCAGTGGACATGGACAGAGGGAACATGTGGCTTCCAAAGCTTTGGGGCAAACAATACATGTTTGCCAGAGCTGGCTCAGCAGGGCTGCTGGGGAGATGGCCTCTGGGTGATTCATATATAGGAATCTCTCAGTGGGGACCGAGCATGGTCAGCTCTCATGTTTTGGAGCTGGTTTACAGTCTCATTTTACCGGCTCTTCAAGTGACACAGACTAAGTAGAGGACAGAAGGAAACTATAGGAAATCTTTTCTTCCTCATATCCCTAGTATAAAAATAGTAATTCTTTAACAAAAATATTAATGACTAAATAAATGAGCAGAAGACTTTATCTTACCATTCCATCTTCGCCTCTTTCCACAAAGGTCCCCCATCCACTTCCTGAATGTAGCTAGTGGAGATAGAAACAGAAAGGAAGAGATATCTTTAAGGAGACATGGACCGAACTTGACTGTGATTGGATTTGAGGGGAGACGGAGGCTAGACATTAGTGACTCTCAGTGTCCCTATCTTGAAAATAGTCAACAACAGTACCAGCAACATAAATAGTAAAAAAGCAAGACGGTAGGCCCCGCTCTGGACATTTTGAGATGCTTTTGAAATAAACACACAACATTCTATTGCTTTCAAAGTAAGCTGATCAAGTTCAATGGTGGTAAAATTGGTGACCACTTTGTATTAAAGGAAGTAGAAAAACTAGGATTAATTTACCAAGTCTGTTACGTAGCCCTGTGTAGGATGGCAAATGTGTTTAGTATGGATTAACAGTGACCTTTGGTAGTACATTTGAGAAAAATGCCTGGCAAGGAGGCACAGTGCAGTGCAGTGCCTCCCATGGGCTTGAAAAGACATGGTAGTGGGGCACCTGGGTGGCTCACCTGGGTTAAGCCGCTGCCTTCGGCTCAGGTCATGATCTCAGGGTCCTGGAATCGAGTCCCGCATGGGGCTCTCTGCTCAGCAGGGAGTCTGCTTCCTCTCTCTGTCTGCCTTTCTGCCTCTACATGTGATCTTTGTCTGTCAAATAAATAAATAAAATCTTAAAAAAAAAAAAAAAAAAAAAAAGACATGGTAGTAATCTCCATCTTTAATCCGTACACAGAAGGGCCTCTTCCGGAACCAGGCTAACCACAGAATGTTAGAGAAGAGTTTTATTTAGAACAGACATTTTTGTTATTAAATTAAAAGTCATGCAACTTATTTTTCTTGAGCACAGAATGATCAGAAATAAAGTCTTATTTAATTGTTATCTGATAGATTTGGATTAATCCCTTTGCTTTAAAAAAGTCTAATGTATGTATTCTATAGAATCAATTTTTAAAACTCAAGAGTTGTAGATACTGTAAAAATATATATTATCATTCTTATAGTTCTAAATAAAGATTTGCTCTGTGGTTTGGCAAACCCTATGCTCTGTTTTGCACAATAGGCCTTTTACGGAGACATGTACACCACACTGAGGTTGCCTATGTCTGATGGAATTGTGCCGCATATTTTTCCTCTGAATAAATATTTGAAAAAAAAAAGACACAAGAAAATAAGTCACCCACAATCTTACCACTCAAAGATAACACTGTCTTGATTTTGTCTATCTTTTTTTAGTCTTTTTTCTTTGCATCTAGAAATATGCATATGTTTTAAAAATTGAGATGATTCTCTACAGTTTTTATTCTACCATTTTCTCTTAAAATTACATTTTAAGTATTATATTAGACCCTTAAATAGTTTTAAAACATGCCCTTTAGAGATCACATTAACTTCGCAAAATAATAATTTTTATCAAACTGCTTAGGACATTTATTTTCAATGATTTAAAATTATAAGTAGTAACAATAATAGTGAAATGATTTCTCTATGCATATCTTTATGTACTTTGAGGATTTCTTTAGAAGATATTTCTGGAAATACGATTTTTGAGCTGAACAATAAGGACAGTATTAAGACTCTTGATATAAATTACCAGCTTATGTAAGAGGGTAATTCTGGGGATAAGGGAAATTAGTGACATTTACTTTAAAACTACATCTGCATTTCAAAGAAGTTGATATTTGTGTGACATAAATTGATATTTTAAATCAAGAATTGGCACACTTGCTGAAAAGGATCAGATAGTAAATATTTTAGGCTTTGCTGACCAGATGGTCTCAATCTTAATTCCTCAACTCCTCCATTATAGTGTGAAAGCCCTAGACAAGTAAATGAATGAGCATGGCTGTGTTTCAATAAAACTTTATTTATAAAAACAGGCAGTCAGACAGATGCGGTGTGCAAGTCATAGTTTTCCAATCCCTGTGTCTTAATTGAAAATTCTGCCATGCTGTGAAAACATCCAGATTTGTCACCAGCAAGATTTTGGAGCCAGTGTTCCCTTTGTAAAAATTTGAGCTTGTAGGATTGTGAATCTCAACTATAGTCTAGGGAAGGGAGTAAATTTGCTTTTGTTGCAAGGCAATTTGGAAACCAAGCAAGGAAGCTATAAATCAGCCTGTTGTTTTAACATATGTAGAGTATGGAGAAGTCTATACAGTTAGGCTTCTGTTTGCCTCTGTTAGGCAGCTGAGCTCTCTGCCCTGTATCTTTTCTCAGTGTGCTTTCTTGAGGAATTCACTCTAACTCCTACAAAAGTAGTTACATCTATGTATACAAGCTAATTTCACTCACTGTTGATTCAATCAAGGGCTCCGTCACTCATTAATACAATCATTACTGCACAATTCCTAGGAAAACAAAGCTGATGCTAGAAGAGAAAGAAAATCCTATGAGAAATAACTTTGTTCTCATGAAACCTACCAACAGGAGATATTTTTCCCAGATGTTAAGCACGCAGTTGCTTTTCTTTGGGTGACCCTTTATGGAGCAGCTAAAAGACTACCTTTAACAAAGGTGTAAAACAAAGGAAATAAACCAACTGTAATCTAAATAATCCTATTGTGTCATAGATAATTAGCAATTATCTGTCAAGGAAATTAGTAAACTGGCCAAGGGGATAATATATGTTTTATCAGTCTACATGGCAAAATAGAGAATGAAGGAAATTGCTTTCAGGGACTATCGGATCTTACGTAGATGTGCGCGCGTGTGTGCACACACACATACCCTTCTGACCTCGAGAATGCAAAAGCAGCTGCTTTGGTAAACACCACATCTGAGTCCAGCAGTAGTTTTATGCTCATTGTTTCTGTCTCTTTTATTTATGCTAGAGAAACAATGCAAGCTAGATGCAAACAGCTCTCTGCCAATAATAGAAGTGTGTTTGCCGGCGAGCCCAAGCAAATAACAAAGAATCGGAAAAAAATGGATTTGACCTTAGCAAATTAATATAAACAATAACTTCCCTGCACACATGCACACACACTCGTACACACACACACAGACACACACACACACTCTCATACAAACACACACACACCATATGACAGCTATAGTTACAATTTTGACTAGAAATACTTTTTTTTTTTTTTTTTTTTTTTTACTAGAAGACCCTAAATTGTGTGCCCATCCTAAGCTTTTAGGCCTAGCACACAGTATTTAGGTAGATGTTATAAATACATATACTGCCTGCCAGTGAGCTAAGAAGTTAACCCCAGACTTACATTCTACCCCTTCTGTTTGATGGTTGAAGAAACTGGCGTTTTCACAGTGAAGGACTTGCCCAGGGAGTGGGGCTATGGTACAAACTTGTTCCTCCTGATTCCTGGAACAACGATCTCTTTACCCATATCCTCTCCCTCCTTAGCAATGTTGCTTTTCCTATTTGCTGTTTGGCCCAGGCAGCGTATAGTCATCATTTGCTGTTTGGGCATATGCGCCTCCTTTTTAGCTAGTCCTTCCAGGTCTCAGAACTTCCTCTGTGTCATCCTAAAGGGTAGAAACTCAAGCCCTAATACACCATAACAAACCTTCTAACTTTCATAAAATATGACTTTCTAGGAATGTATGTTCAATCTTGAGCTCGTTTAACTTGAAAAGTTTACACATTAAAAAAAATGATTGTAGTACATTATATATTTTGTACAAATGCAACTCAGTACCTTATCATAGTTGTTACATGACAGCAGATCTTCAGGCAGAGTTATCAGCAAGGCCTCCCTAAATCACTGATTTCGCTACCACTGGGAGCTGTGGATGGGTCACGGTAATGCCACAGAGAGCCCATTTGTAGCCTGGCAGAACCCACCATTATGATGTACATTTCTACAGAAAATCACTCTTCATTGACAAAGAATTGATTCAAGGGGTGCCTGGGTGGCTCAGTGGGTTAAAGCCTCTGCCTTCGGCTCAGGTCACGATCTCAGGGTCCTGGGATCGAGCCCCATATCGGGCTCTCTGCTTGGTGAGGAGCCTGCTTCCTCCTCTCTCTCTCTGCCTGCCTCTCTGCCTACTTGTGATCCCTGTCTGTAAATAAATAAATAAAATCTCTAAGAAAAAAAGAAGAATTGATTCAATTCTTCATAATACTTTTAATCAATCTGGTTAGTTGGATGCTCTTGCTTTTGTTTTCTTTTTGTTTGTTTGTCTGGGTTTTTTGTTTGTTTGTTTGTTTTTTGGAGGGGGGCTTTCATTGTTTAGAATCAAAGTATATGCTTTTTTATTCCATTTCTACTCCAGTGAGGGACTGTCTCATAGAGTGGTGAGGTCCCTTTCCCCCAGAAGCTTTCAAGCTGTGGCTTGCTGCCATCTGTGAGGAGTGTCGTGCATTTCTGTAAAGATTCAGACCTAGACTGTAGTGGGTCCACCCATAAATGGAGAGGAGTAGATTGAGTGCCAACTCCACGGCCACTGGTTTAGGAGTCATTTTCATTTCATTCCCCAGAGCACATAATGAAATACACAGCTTATCTCAGAGCTAAGTCTGAATTGGATAATGGCATCACAACGGCTGCAAGGGGACAATCATCATCGTGTTCTAGAGTCTTGTGCCCCTGGGTACAGAGGAGTGAAGGAACTAGGGAGGCAGTATTGGTTAAAAATAAGTAAAATAAATAAATAAATAAATAAATAAAAGGCATCCCAGCCAGGAGGGATCTTGTAGAGCATGACAGACATAGCTGACAGAGGACCTCATAGAAGACAAAATGCTACCAAGTTTCTCTTATGGTGGCATTTGTTTTCTTCCCCATTCTTCTCTCAGCTTGCTCAGTTTTTCCCAGTGATGATTTAGTACTTCTGGGGGTAGAGGTTCGATTCAAATAAAGAAAAGTAAATCAGTGAAAGAAGAGGAAACGGAAGCCAAAAATAGAAAATATTGCGGTGAAAACATGTCTCGGGTCAACTCCTAAACTAATTATTATAATGGATTTCAGTTATTTTCAACTGTTGGGCCTTTGTTCATGTGTTGACCAAATTACCTTTCGTTATTTCCCAAGAACCACTAAGCATCACACAGAGAATACTTGTTCCATCATACGATTTGGCTTATTATATCTTTTTTTTTTTTTAAGATTTTATTTATTTATTTGACAGGCAGAGATCTCAAGTAGGCAGAGAGGCAGGCAGAGAGAGAGAGGGGGAAGCAGGCTTCCTGCTGAGCAGAGAGCCCATTGTGGGGCTCAATCCCAGGACCCTGAAATCATGACCTGAGCTGAAGGCAGAGTCTTTAACCCACTGAGCCACCCAGGTGCCCCTGGTCTATTATATGTTGATGGAAAAACGGACCCTCAAAATTTGAAAAAAATCAGCATCTTCATTTCTTCTTTCTCATCACCATGCCAATGTTGTTAAATCATATTCAGTAACAACAACAACAAAAAAACGGGAGTATGCATCATATGTCAGTCTCACAGTCAGTCCTGGGCGCAGAAAGACGAAGAATGTCTCGTTCACAGTCCTAGAAGGGGTTACCGCACATGGGGGACACGGGAACTGGTAAACAGATATTCTGTAGTCTCAGATGGCAAATGCTGTAACGGGTGTGGAAACGAGATGGTTTCCAAGTTGCTACCCAGTTTGGTTGTGTGGGCAAAGCTTCCCTTTTTTCTCCTGCCACTTCCACCACATTTCACATGACCAACCCCTCATTTAGAGAGGAAACTGAATATCCCTCCCCAGGCCCACAAGGATTGGCCCTGTCACTTCATTACCCTATTACCATCAAAGAAAGACCCAATCATCCCAATCATTGTCAACTGGAAATGAAAGGAGGCAGCATTTAAACGTGAAATTGTTACTGATCTGTAGTACTTGTGACGCCTGGAGGGGAGAGACAAAGAACTGTACCCTGGGACTCGTCCCTTGGGATTTACAAGTTGATCTTCTCTTTGGGAAGATGGGGTTTATCCCAGTAATGAGATAGCGAAGGAAACAAGGCCGTCTGTAAGTAAGTGCCAGCCGAGTGTTACACGGGAATGTGCGATAAGCATTCAAAGCGCCTGTTTTCCTTGTCAGGTAATTAAAAAGAAGAATGAGTTCTATAGATAAGACCAATACAAGAAGGAAGGTCTCCTAAAAATGTTTGTTTGTTTGGGTACACTTTGATCTATTTGCCCAATTTAGAAAGAAGATAACTGAGAGCGTTGATTGCTTTCTCTCTCCTTCACTCTTACATAATGAGGTTCTCACACAGGTGTGATTAACTAGAAAGGAATGCAAAATATCACCAGCGTGGAGGGACCCGTTTTGCCTGAAACTGGTAGATTGTAATGAAATTGCAACTTTGGAAATGGGGGCTATGACTATAAAGTAATAAAGCTTCCTCGACAAATCAACAAATCTGGAATTTTTGCATAGAATGAGGTCTCCAACCTTTAAGTCATTGACTGTGCTCCCATGTCTCAAAAACACTTTTGAAGTGGACTCAACCAGGAGGGGGCTCCAAGTCTGGGCCCTGGCTCAGAGGAAACCTTTGCTTTTCTCCTGGCCCCACCTCCTCATTAACAGACGGAGCCCCTGCAACTTACCCTTCCTGTAATTTCGGCGGGGCCCTTGCCCTCCTGGCAAGACGCTGGCCCCTCCGCCATGGATGGTAGCAATGGGTCCTCCAAGAGAACGTCTGATCTGCAAAGTGTTAATGGCTAAAAACTAGGGGGAAGTCCTCACCCCAAAGCTATCTTTTGATCAAGGAGGGGCCCTCCGCCTCAGAGGAAATCTTTCCTGTTTACAGACTTCTGGGCCCTTTGAAAACCCTTGGCAGGTTATGGGCCAGGCTCCTTAGCTTTTACGCAAAGGGGCAAACAGGATGAGACCAGGATGGAAACTACATATCACAGGAACCCAGAAGGGCAGGAAGTAGCAACATAAGAGGGAACTCTTGATTAAAAGTATAATTGGAAGAGATTGTGTGAGGTAGGAAGGGGATAATGGCATTAAAATATGTCTGTAGATTCTGCACGTGTTTGTAATAAAACAACCCCTAGCCCACCTTTACTTCGGTTGGTTTTCTTTGTCACGTTATTCTCCACTTTGGAGAAATCTGATTTTTCTCCCCCTTCATGCAGATTCTGTGCTAAGTTTGGGAGAAAAGACAACCAAACTGCATTCTTTTTATTATTATTAATTTCTGTGTGAAGTGGAATTTGGGAAAGACCTCATTATCCTGCATAGGATTAATTATTCTAGAATAAATAACTGGGAGACTGAAAAGAAAAGACGGGTGTAAAGGAGGAGGTCGCTGTTCACTACATTCTGTGAATTTGCTACATTCGGTTCTCTAAGAATGACATAGATGTACGTGAGTTTAAAAAAAAAAAAAAAAGGCTGAAAATGTAGACATTACTATGAAAGGAACAATTCTTTTGGCTTCCAAAACTGTGTCTGTGGTGGTGGCAGTCGCGGTGGGGGTGGTGGCCATTGAAATTCCACGTATGAGTGGGGATGTCCACAAAACACCTCTCTAATTGTATGATCCCTTGGCAGGATCCAGGCAGCCTGCGCGTGACCACAAGCCACACCCACCCAGCTCTACAACCCACACTACAGGGTGAGCCACCATCATGTGTTTCCAGACAGAAGTTGGTAGTAACATGTTTTATAATTGTAGTCCTATGCCAACTAGAGAATAAATTGTCATTACCAGATGGCTCCCTGGTGCAGAAAATGTGCTCGTACAGAATTCTGCATCAGCCTCCTTGACTTGCACCCAGCAGGTGATATTTATGGACTGTTTACAAGTTGCTCACATATGGCATTCTAAAGAGGTTTGTAACTTTTATATGCTATCATCCAGTTTATTTATTTTATGAAAATCCCACTCCAAAGGTCAGCCTCCCTCTGTGTACCTCCCCAACTTTCAGGCTAGAGGAAAATTCCTGAATGGAATCTCGGGACAGAGTTGCTAAACAAAGAGGCTTTCCGGCCCTCCCAGTGTTGTGCCCCCCACACACGTCCCTGATAGACTGCTCCTTCCCACTGCTGGCGGGACCCCGGCAAGAATGGGGACAGTGTCTTTTACTGATTCAAATAAGACAGCGTTTGTATTCTGTGATGTGGAAAGTTTTGCCCGCTTTGGGTTTGTTCAGCTCATGTGGAAGAGAGAATGGGGCAGCCACCCTGCAGAAAGGAGGGTGGTCAGTGGCGTGGGAGGGTGTGCAAGCCGTGGGCGCTCAGGCCCAGCTGCCTATGGCGTCCTTCCGCCAAACGCCCCTGCTTCAGTGGGCCCAGGCCGGCAGGTAGGAGCCCTTCTCAGATCTTCTCCTGGCCGCCGCCTGAAGTGGAGTCCCAGAGTTCCCACCAGAGGCAGTGACAGATCTGCACCTGAAAACAGTTCTTCCTGACACAGATGGGCATTGTTCTGGACATAGCCATCTTGACATGATCACCCTCAGTCCAGGTGGCCACTCAACATGGGTAAAAGTTTTATTCTCTGTAGGTCAATGAAAATAGGAAGAAGGTATCTTCTTGTCCTCGTGAAAACAAATTTAAGGGAGTGACATTATTTGATCATTGGACAGATTTCAGTACTGAGATGGACATAGGGTGTCCCCATGGTAGAGGAAAGGCAAGCTGTGCAGGAGCCCTGGGACTGTGGAGATGGCAGCCATCTTGAAAGTCATGTCAAGTCCTTCACCTGCATTTGGTAGGAAGTAGGAGACAGCAGGAAATTTTTTAGATTGTGAGCTTTCTCAAGTGACTTTCCCAAGTCGCATAGGTCCTCTTTCCCTTTTCACGTAATTCTTTAGGTAATTAGAGAGCATTTAATAACACAGAGCACGGATGAGGAAAAGGAGGAAGTCAGGACTCTACAAGCCTATAGGGGCTATGGAGCCAACCAGGATCCCTTTGTGATGCTTAAACCAAACACACCCCTGGAAATCAGCTGCCTGCAGCCATTTTAAAAAAATACCTGAAATTAGGACCCGGAACGAAGAGACTGGGAATGGTGCTCCAGCAAGGATGGGAGACCGACCGTCCAGGTGAGCAACACCCAGGCCTCTGGCCCGCAGGCCCGTGTGCTGCACCCAGCCTGCGGGGCAGATGGACCCCTGCTTGGGCGAGCAAGTGGGTAGGAGGAAGCAGGGCTCTAGGGGCAGGCGCAAGGTGGAGGACTGAGCAGGTTCAGCTCAGCCTCTAGAAAGAGCTCAGCATGGATCAGCCAGGGTCAGCAGCTTTCTCTGTGACTTTGGGCAGGGTGACCTCCTTAAGTCTCATTTCTCTCAAGGACAAAGTGCACCTAAAAATAGTACCTCGTGGGGTTATTGCAGTATGCAGTGAGATGGTAGGGGGCAAGCCCCTAGAAAAGTTGCTGGCACGAGGAAACGCTATGAACAAGAGCAATAATGGTGATAGGACCACTTTGATTAGTGAGGAGAATGTGGAGTTGGCATTCTGGCACCATTCCAGCCTCAACCTGTAATACAAACAGCCCCAGTTCACGTGGTGTCTACTGTGTGCCTGACTGTAGGTGCCTATCTTTAATCCTCACAAGCGCACGGCAAGATAGTGTCATTCCCGTTTCACAAAAGAGACATGAAGAATAAAAAAAGGTAAAAGCTCTGGCTAAGAATACAGAACTTGAAGTGGCAGAAGAAGACTTTGAAGCCGGTCCTTCTGAGGCCAGCCCACCGTATGGTCTGCAATACCCGACCAGATACGGAATCATGGGGCCCCATGTTCCCTTCCGGCTGACCAGAGCAGATCTCAGAGCCCCGCCCCCGCTGCCTGCATGACCGGTCCTGATGAGCTTATATCCTGCCTGGGCAGTAACTGAAAAGCACTGGGATCTTGGCAATTCAGCATGACATAAGGTCAGGATGTGAAGTGGACCCTTCAAGTACGAGGTTGGAAATTCATCAGCTTTTTCCCAGGGTGAAGGACAAGTGTGGAGAATGGACAGAGGCTGTGTAGAAGGAGCAGAGCCAGCTCCCTCCGATCCCCCAGACTCCCTCCAGCCCGGGCAGCATGCCCCAGTGAGGCAGAGTCTGCAGGAGGGCTGCCTGCATCTCTGGTGGCTCTGCCAGTAAGTGCCTGGTCAGCCAGGGCAGAAGTAAGTCTAATGTGACATTCACATGCTGCTCCCGGGACAAGGGCTGAAAATAGGATCTCTTGCAGTTCCCTTTCACCAACTGAAAAAATATTTCTAGGAGATCCCAAGATCTTGAAAACCTGCTTGGCTCTAGAAAAACAGATACACTTCAACGCCTGCCAAGAGTAATAGAACTGAATGTCCACTGTGAACTGAAGTCGATAAGTATATTATTAATAGGAAAATGTAGTACTCATTTTCAGAGAATAATGTAATTTCTGTGAGTTTTTTCTTAGAGAAGTGTCCAAGAGTCTAATTGTCTAGAGCCATGAAACCAAACTCCGCCGTCTGAGGACACCGAGCAGGCAGCCCTCTGTTTCCCCCTCCCGTTGTCTGCCCTCAGGACTGTGCAAACCCAAAGTGTTTGAAGGAAAAGTAGGTTTTCTGGAACAAGGTATACTTTGACTACATAAGATGTAAGATTGGAAGTAAAAGCTGCAGAGGCCCCAGAAATATTTCAGGATCCATATTTCTATTCAAATGAAATCTAAAGAAACTGAGGAATTCATAGCAAATGGCTTCTAGGAACATCCTTGGAGAAAACTGTTCATTCACAGACTATAGATGAAATATTCACCCCTTAAAAGTGTGCGGCTTCTTATAATAAGACCCACAGCCTGTGGCTACAACTAAATTTGCCATCTGATGTATGGCATCACCACTAAGAGTAGTGTTCGGTATTGGATTTGTGTTTAAGGTTGTGTGGACTTCCAATCTGTAGTTTATAATCCATTTGTAGAATAAAGTTGCACTGAGTGAAAAAGTGTTCCTAGTTTAAATTGGATTATTAGGATTGAGATGCTAATCCTGTCTGGGCTCTGGTGGCCCCAGTAGACACCTCCCAGAGAACTGACTGACTTGTCCAAACCAAGCTTGGTGTGTAGCCTTGTTCCCAAATTGCCTGGTTCCCATCCGACCCCTCCAGCTCTAGAGTAAGAACAGACCCCTTGTGCCACCCCTGGAGTGGTCACTGCTCCAGATTAGCCTTCTCGGCTCTCCTGTCTGCATCCAGGCCAGCCCCCGACAGTCCAGAAACATCTTGTCCTTCTCATCAAAGAGCAAGCCGGTTTCCAGATGGCTCTGAGCTGGCTTGGGCATATGAAGCAGGATTAAGATGAAAAGCATCATTTTTCATAAGTCCACTTGAAGTAACTAAACGGGAAAAGGAGACTCTAGAGAGTTCCAGAACAATCAGACTAACTGGAGAGGTCAGTGGACCAGGGGGCAGCCTGCTTTCAAACAGACTTTCCTGTCTGGCTTTCAGTTCCTGTCCTCACTGAAAAGCCTGAGGATAAAGCTCAAAGGAAAGTATTTCCCAAACTTAGGAGTATGCTGATCACCCTTTCAAGAGAAGCATTCCCACCAACCTTTAGTGTTGAAAATTGTATTTTTGTTATATTTCTTATGACATATGTACGAACAAAGTACCCATGCCTTATTTATGTTTAGCATTTCCAGAGAATAAATAAAAGAAGGCCACTTTACACACTGATCCCAACATAACAACAAAATAAAAACATTCAGATAACAACATCAATTTGATGTGATGAATCATGTGAATTGGCAGAAACAAAATCCTTGTCATTATATAACATAATCATAGTATGCTGTGTTTGCAATTTTATGCTTTACTTAGTATTAACTTAGTTTCCTTGAGTTTCAGCATGATGGACAACCCTTTTAGCTATTATTATGGTCTTTGCTGGTTTTTCAAGATTTTTTATCATTTCATTTGTTGTAGCCACTGATGGTGGTTTCAAGTAATAATGTATTAACAATGCATTAATTTAAAGGTGTAGCTCAAAATATCACATCAGAAAACAAATACCCTTGTAATGAAAAGTTCTTTACTGCCTATTTATGTCTAGAGTTGCTACTTATGAACCACTGCTTATGAGTTTCCTAGTGAAACTGGGAATAGCCAATGGCCAGGGTGCCAGTGCTTTCAAGTTCAGTTTATGTCACTTTTGTGTTCCCAGGTGACGGATGACTCACCCATCCACACCACTTGTATCTATTTGAATGAATGGGAAGCTTCTTTCCCACAGAGAGCAATGCCTTCATGTGGTCCACCCTTGGTGCTCATTTAATCATAAACAAATACGCACATGGCCACCAAAAGACATGGTGGTGTGTCTTATTTGGTGGTTATCTAGGCCACTGAGAACATGTTTGCAGGGCAGTTTTTAAAAGATAATCATCAGGGTGCCTGGGTGGCTCAGTGGGTTGAGCGGCTGCCTTCAGCTCGGGTCATGATCCCAGAGTCCCAGGATCTGGTCCCACGTCAGGCTCCCAGCTCCATGGAGAGTCTGCTTCTCCCTCTGACCTTCTTCCCTCTCATGCTCTCTCTCATTCTCTCTCTCAAATAAATAAATTTTAAAAAAAGATAATCATCAGAAGGAAAACCTAAATTTTTAAAATTCTTTTGTAATTGTTCAGCACTTGAAGAAGGAATGGCCTTAGGTCCAACTGCCCATATCTGACATAGTAGAGGTGGTTTCTGGGCAAGTCACAGGCTCTAGACCTTGATCAGAGCTATAATAAAACCAGAGCCAACATGACTATTTTTGAATCCTTGTGGGTTGTTAATGGAAAGGACTTCTGAGATCTTCTAGGGCAATCCCTTTAGGTCTCAGATGAGGAAACAAAGGCCCAGAACGAAGTCCTCAGAATGAGGACGAAGATGCATTAGCAGGAAGTCAGATGTCACGTTGTACTTTGTTACAATTCTCACATTCTAAGAGCTTACCCGAAGCATTTAAAAAATGTAGGAATCTCACCACTACATTAAACGTCACATATACATAAAAACCAGTAAATGATCAACATCTTCTATTGAAAGAAATGCACCGATTTTAACTTGAGGTCGCAAACCCCACTCTGATTGTATATACAGTTCCGCTTAGCTGAATTTGCTCACTATGGTATTGCTCAGTGCTAACATGAAGTAACGAATGTCTTTAATTGGTATTAATGACTTCTTGGTTTGCCTGAAGAAAGAACATTATCCACACTATGACTGGGATGGATAAAAGACTATACACATTGGGTATGAATGAGTGAAATTCATTCATTCATATAGTAATGCAAAAATGGATAAATCCACAGCATGGTAATAGTGTCACATCCCTATTATACAAATCAGCTATGTTTTAAGGGATTTTGGTGGATTTTGAGTGCACGCATGTGTGGATGCATGTGTTGAAGTTCACTGTTAACAGATGCCAAGCATTCTTCCTTCAAAGATAATAGATACGCTTTCTGTCTTCCCTTTTGCTGAGTGCTAAGTGAGTGTGTTTTAATAGAAGCCCTGGATGTAGGAGAGAGAATCCAAAGTCCAATTCTGTTGTTATCTGGGAGTCCTACGACTTGGAGTAGTCCACAGGGGCTCTGCTGCCTTATCTGCTACATTTAGGGGCAGAGAAGATGCCATCCAAATTCCCTTCTGTGATTCTCATTCATGAGTTTTCTTTGTTTCTAACACAATGAAAAATATTGTGTGTGATTAAATACGCCATCACCGTTAGTCCACACAGGTTGTCAACCTCTAAGGAAGTACACTGTTTCTGTTTTCCTCTGTACTAGAAGCCAAGATACCTACTAAAGATGTTAGAATCAAAATTGGCTGGGCCAAAAACATTCCAGGTAAGGAAAAGCCTGGAAAAGTCCCTGTCCAGATTACTGTGTTGAAGTTTATATTTTACAAATGTCTCTTATCTTGTCTGAAAAGGAACAGAGAAGCTAAGTATTCTGGTATAAAAATAGAATGTGTTATTTAAATGTATGTGCATGTGTATATTTAAATAAATCGGAAAAAAGAAGAAATGTTCTGAAACTGAAACGAAAGAGATCGGAACTGTCTTCAAAAATTTTCTTCAAAGTAGAGGTTACAGAATGCAGGAATAAGTTACTAGGGATGCTGTGGGGTGCCTGGGTGGCTCAGTCGGTTAAGCATCTGACCCTTGATTTCGGCTCGGGTAGTGACTCAGTGTCCTGAGGGTGAGCCCTGCGTTGGGCTCTGCATTGGGCATGGAGCCTGCTGGAGATGATCTCCCTCTGCCCCTCCCCCGCTCTCTCTCTTTTTCTCTTTCTCTCTGTCTCAGTAATAAGTAAATAAGTCTTTAAAAAAAATAAATAAGGCAGGACAGACACAAATCCTCTCATCTGCCTGAACTGGATTAGGTTGTACAAATGAACTCAAGCCTTTTGATGTTCATTCCCTCTAAGATGTTCAGATGCCTTTCTCTGCCCATTGAGGTTCAGGGTCAAAGTCAGCAGAGTGGCACATGCATAAAAAACTTAATTTTCTTTCTACCTTTATTTATAATTAAATATTAACTGAGCTCATCAGAATGCTTAAGATATTTAGTTTTGGGGGATAGAGATTTTGTTTTATTTTAATTATGTTACGTTAGTCACCATACAGTACATCATTAGTTTTTGATGTCGTGTTCCATGTCACTTTGCTTAGTGTTCGAAAATATGCTGCAGATAAAAGAGAGCCCACAACTGAAGAATTCTGTTCTTCAAGAAAAATCGGGACAGAAATAAATTTATAGAGAAAGTTCACATTCTTGAACTGTACAAGTAGGAAACATATTTGGAAACTCTGTGGAAAAGTAGTAGATAGAAAATCAGAAGACCTGAGCCTTTAGACAGTAACACTAACTCTGTGATCTTTTTTCCACCTCTGTCTCAGTTTCCATATTTAAAAATAAGGAGATCAAACCAGACAATTTTGCAGGTCATTTCCACTTGAAAATAGATATATATAATCTTCTCTCCATTCCCCCTCTCTCTTGTTATACACACACACATATATGACCTATATTTATATATTATATTACATAAATTGTATATATATATTTATATAAATAAATAAATATAAGATTTATATTTACTTATTAATACATATAAATATATAAATAAATATGTTTTATATTATTATATATAATATACACAAAATTTATATATGAATAAATAAAAGATTTATATTTATTTATTAATACATATAAATATATATTATATACAATTTATGTAATATAATATATAAATATATAGGTCATATATGTGTGTCTGTAGATACATATATAAAATTCTTCTAAATTTTGTCCCCATTTAATTGATTTCCTGCTTCCAGGAAACACTCTATGACCTGTGCTTTAAATGTTTATTATAGAGGAGTTTGCAAGCTCTCTGAGTTTTCTCCAGAATTCACGCCACCACTCTTTCGAAGATTCTGTTTGCATCTACTCTGCGCACCCCCACTAACGTCTTGCTGCACTCCATGTCTCCACAACACAGCTCTGTTCAGTGGCGCGCTGTGGTTGCTGTTGTTCGCAGTTGTCTGGAAAAGTCTTGTCTCCAAATTACAGTGGCTTTCTTTTCTCTTGCCCTGAAGCAACAGACGATGGAAGAAATATGTGTATGTTTCTGTTCTACAGAGTCAGAGCTGCCTCGAGCACAGAATTCTTTAACCCTCTAGTTTATTCCAAATGCAATGAATCACTAAGTAAATGAGAACCCTGGGCTGCATATCAGGGCAATTGTGTAAGTTAAATTAATTTTTAGAACCAGATTGCATTTGTTAAGCCGGGGCTCTTAATGTGTGCCGACAAAAATGTCGAATCAGCCTACCAAGGTGCCTGAGACGTATTGCCCAGATAATAGCTGAAAATTTGAACTTGGCAGTTTTATGGATTGGTTTGTATCTAAAAAGCAGGCAGCTTTTAAAAGCCCTGAATAAACATTGCTTTCTGTGGACACCTATGGCGTGACTATTTATAAAAGTACCCAATCTTTTTTCCCCTTCTAAAAGTGCTACTGGCAGAAGAGGGCTTGGTATTTAATCCGTAACCTGCAACGCACTGCACCCTACAGTGGCAAAGAACACACAGAGCCTGAAGAAAGAAATCAAGGAAACATTAAAAATGTCAGGCCACAAGACCATGTTTAAATTATTAGGTGAGATGCTGTCCCGCCTTTAACAATGGCCGTGCACACCTCGAGGCCCAACCTCCTCTCCACTTGCTCTGTTCCGATGGGTTCTTGCAATCTGTTCTGAAATTGAATTTCAGTTGGTTTCAATAGCATTTTGCAGTAAAAAGGGGGACGCTGCTATCTTGTTTGTGAATCTTGATGTAATAATCAGAGGTAATTGAAGCATGCACAAGCCACAGAGACTTAGGACATGTTTTTAAACAAGTATTGACTGATAGGAAACTAATTTAACAAACTGGAAATCGGACTCCTCTGAGAAGGCGTGCGCAGAGTTGCAACCGAATTGGCCTTTGGAGTTGCAACCGAATTGGCCTCTAAAAAAATGGCTTGTTCGGGTTTTCTTACCTTTCCTGAAGGAGTCTGGGTGCAAGTTACTGGCAGGCAAGGTTGTGACCCCACGGAGAGGGCTAATCATCTGACGACCGGGATTAATCCCTTGTCAGCCCTGTGGTTTGGAGTCACTGCTGTCGGTCATCCCCTAGTACTATGGATCAGAAAGCCTCTTGGTGTCAGAGGCACACAAAATCAACTCCAAATGGCAACGTTTTGTGTCTACCAGCACAGCTCTGGAATCTTTTTATTTTGTAAATTAATTGTCCTTAGATAAGAATGCAATCTTTTGTATTTATGCTCAAGCTTACACAGTTGTATGCACTGATAAACATAGCCCACGGAAGCATTATATACATTCTCACTTGCAAAGTGCCCGCTGGACTTATATCCCATTTTAATGCTAGTTAGATATTTTAAAAAGAGAAATAAAAGAACAAAACCTGTAATTTACATCTCTAAGCCTTAGTACAGACAAAGATTATTAGAACAGGTCGTGCTATTCTCCTTAGGCTCTGGATTTAAAGTGTGTGAAAAGCATTTGAGGATCAGAATTTGAAATTCAAATGATGAAAAAAATAGTCTAAAATGTTGGCTTCCATAGATACCGACCTTAGGTACAAATGGTAGTGAATTTTTTTGTTCATGCACTAAAGAGAAGAGAATGGGTTGTGTGTAGTGCCCTTAGAAGATTGGTGATAAAGTCTCTGAAACCTTTTGCTGCTTGTCCCCTAACTGAAGAAAGTAGAGAAGACTGATAATGCAGGGAGGGAACATAATGGGAAGAAAATAATTAGCAGCTTCATTAGGCAAATTTTACCATTTGAGTGTGTTTCTAGCACACACTCATGTCAGTTGCATTGAGACTTTATGCCGAGCAAATGCCCTGAAGAGACCATGAATTACCACATACAATTTGAAATATATCTGTACTCCCCTTATCTATAACACTGCCAGAGATCCCAGAAAAGTCGAGACCTAAACAGTTTACTTTTCTAAATAGAAATCTTGAAGACATGGACCTCATTAGAACTTATCATCCACCTGTGGAAACTGAAGCAGGACTGACAGAGTGACTAGGGATTTATAGACATAATACTTATTATCGCTAATAAGAGTTAGGTACCCAAATCCCAGGACGATAGAGGCGACTATGCCCTTAAGTATTTGGTATGCTTTTCCGCAGAGGTGTTGTTGTCATGATGGCTATTTTAATACGGTTTCGTGTAATTGGAACAAAAGCAGAACCACCCAGTGTCTTGGCAATTTCCCCAAAGTGATTTATATCAGTTGCAGAAAAAATTTCTGAAGGGGTAAGGGTAAGATGTTTTCCTCCAGAACCACTTAGTAAACAAGGCAGAAGATTCAGTGTCACTGTTGTTAAACAGTGACTACCTGAGTTATGCGATGCTTGTTCTGGCTTCTCTTGTTTCTTTTTCTCCATAAGCATGAACTTTTTTCAGGGGAGTAGTTTTGTCTCTGATTCTCATGAAAGCCCAAGAAAATATTTAGACATATTTTCTACCTGCAAGAAGGATGATTGGGGTGCCTCGGTGGTTTAGTCAGTTAAGCATCAGACTCTTGATTTTGGCTCAGATCGTGATTTCAGGATGGTGAGTTCAAGCCCCGCATCGGGCTCCACACTCAGCACTGGAGATTCTCTCTCCCTCCGTCTGCCTCTCCCCCTGTTCCCGTGTGCTCTCTAAACAAACAAACAAATAAATAAATATTTAAGAAAAAAAGAAGGTAGGAGGAGGAGAAGGAGGAGGATGACCCCATCAGGGAAAAAATACTATGGCATGGCAACACCAAAACAATAATTTCAGTGCAGCACTGGGAAAACATAATTAACTGGTCCATACTGGCTAGGTTAGGGCTCCAGAAAGTCAGGTGGGGGAAACACTTACAGGTGAGTGAGTATAAGAAAAGCCCCCCAGAAGAGATGAATGTTGAGTTGGGCTTTGAAAGAATGGAATTTGGTTCTGCAAAAATAAGAAGAGAGCAACTTCTAAGAGACTTGATGCCAGAACAGTTCTGTGTAGTTATTCTTAGGTGAGGAGCATCCGGGCAGCTGTCTCTGATCTTTGGAAGAGCTGGTGCCATCCCAGGGGTGGTGACTGGGGCAGAGGCTCAGAGCAGAGACCCAAAGGACTCGCAGGGGGAGCCTCCTCTGTTTGTGCCTTAAAATGAGAACCCCGCAGCTAATACCTGGACATGCATCTGACTGCAAATCGTCCTTTCTAGTTTCCTTTTTACGCTGCCATTTCTCTACTAGGATTCATGGTTTATCTATTTCCTTTCTTAAGGTCATTATCCAAATTTGTTTTATCTACATTTAAACACTGTTTTTCTTTCTTTTTTTAAAAAAAAGATTGTATTTATTTATTTGAGAGAGAGTGTCAGAAGGAATAGACTCCTCGCTGAGCAGGGAGCCTGATGTGGGGCTCTGGGATCATGACCTGAGCCGAAAGCAGATACCTAACTGACTAAGCCGCCCAGGTGCCCCTATACACTGTTTTTCAAGAGTCCAATTAGAATAAGAAGGAAATGTTCCACAGTGTTTGCAGCCCTAGGAAAACCTGGCTTAACGCTACCTTGAGCTCTGAAGCTTGAATGAGCAGAGCGTGTTTGAGAGGCAGTAGGGAACACATTTCTAAACAAATGTCATCGAATTATCTTCAACTGCTATGACTTTTATTTCTTTTACTTCCTCTCTGGCATCCATGCTATGGGTTCACTTCCGGGTCACTGACAGCGAGGTCCAAAACCAAGGATGAGGAGGCGACTCTGTCTGTCCCACCACTTATCCCTGTAACTCTATTCCAGGCACTTCTTTGTAACTCTAGGTGAACAGTTCAGGAGTTAGTGCAGCTAATTCATCAGTCAGTTCAGGAAAAAATGGCCTGTGACACCAGTGGCTTAACAAACTCGATGGGCTCTTCTAGTCGTGAGTCAACACAGTTGCAGTAAAGACACGCGCTCACGTCTCATAGGACACTACCTGTTCACTCTCTCCTTTCAAGCCTACATAGCAATGCCAAGTCTGAAAGCTCTCTCAGCTTTTCAGAAAAGAGACCTACATAAATATAAACTATTATTTTTTCACCAAAATTATATACATGTATCACACATTACTTTCTTCCTTAATTGCAAAGAGTAATGGGAGTAAAAATCAAAACTTTTGCTAATGGTCTAAATTTGTACAGAACATTTCCACTGAACGGATCAATATTATTACTGTTCAAACATTTACACAGTCTGTGTTTAACATGCCTGTCACCCATTAAGGGGAAAGTATTTTTGAAGACATTGGATTTTTAAAGAAGAAAAATTAGAAAAACATCAAATTGAAGTTATTATTTTTAATGAGTCCCAAACTCAACATTATTTCTGCTTTGATAGTATTTGAACTGCTAACCTGTGTTTCTGGAGTGTATGTTCATCAGTGAATAATTAGGGAGGCATTCAGTAGTAAGTAACCGATATAAAGGCCATTTGACTTATAAATTTACAAAAGCCTATTTTAAGGTTGAAAAACATTATGAAGGCTATATGTGTGCTTAATTAGTGAAAATGGGTATTTATCCTATGTCTGGAAAGAAGAATTATTACAAACTGTCATTAACAAAAGTATCCTGAGGGGCGCCTGGGTGGCTCAGTGGATTAAGCCTCTGCATTTGGCTCAGGTCATGATCCTGTGGTCCTCGGATGGAGCCCCGCATCGGGCTCTCTGCTCAGCGGGGAGCCTGCTTCCCCCCCTCTCTCTGCCTGCCTCTCTGCCTACAAGTGATTTCTCTCTCTGTCAAATAAATAAATAAAATCTTTTTTAAAAAAAAAAAAGAAAAGTATCCTGAATCAATGACATTTTTACCATACAGCCATAATATTATATTACACACACACACACACACACAAATGTTAAAGGGACTATCAGTTGGCATAAGATTACATAGTAGTATGAGGAGGGAGGGAGTAAGAGAAAAGTCAATATAGAAATTTAACAGTTGTAAAAATAGGAACATTCTCAGCCCAGAATTTAGAGTTCTTGGCTGGTGTGCCTAGTTTGTAAAAGAAAAATCAGCAGAATAAGTTAAATTCTTTCTCTGGCTTCTGAAAGCCAACCCTCAAAATGGATGTGGAAAATGTTTGTGTTAAATTGTGACCCAGGCATTTCCATGGCCCTCTGCCTCCTCCACGAAGAGACCCCGATCAGCCCTTCATCTGCCCTGCACCTCTCTCCAGCCCCTGGGTCCCTGTTCCAAATCCAGTTTGTCATCCCCATGGCAAGAACCTGTGTCAAGATTGCCAAGTCCCAAATCAGTAAGAAGGGCAGAGGCCGGAGAGTGTAGGAATGGAGGGAGAAGGAAGGCAGAGTGGGGTGTGGAACAGAAGTCTAGCCACCCACCCAGTCTTGTGTGACACAGACACTACCCCAAGCCCCTAACAGTTACAGAGCCTTTGAAATACATACACGCTTTTCAAAGGGCTCAGCAACCTCGTAATTGCTAAAAGAAGGTTGTCTGGACAACCTTTGAGCAATTAGAGAAGTGGTCTCCTTACTTATTTATGATTTCATTCATTTTTTAAAAAGTGTCAGTCTCATAGATCAGTGTTTTAATTTTTTCTCTTCTTATAGTACCAAATATGTTAGAAACTTAACTGCAGATACCTGAAGGTCTTTCCTGTGGAGGAGTAATGAAACGTAGTTTTAGGATAATGGATGGAAGCTACACTAAATACTGAGGAAACATTTACTGAGGGAACAGAGCCAAGGCCAAGTAATGAACACAAAGTAATCATCAGGGCGCCAAGGACAGAATGAGCTCCCTGTTCGGACTCACGCGCCTTCTCTTCCTACAGGTTTTGGAGCAAGGCTGAGCATTCCCCTAATGAGAATCTCAAATCAGAAGCAAACCCAATGAACACAGAGACCTTTCTCATCATCTCCTCACAAATGAGATGTAGTGGTTTGCTTTTCATCAAAATACAGTAGAAGGTATTACTTCTTCTGTTAACAGGATCTGAAATATTCTTCCAGTCCTGTAAGTGTACTGGGCTTTTGGCTCTCTCATCTGTGGACTGCAGTGTTGGCCTACTGTCCCTTAGATCTCTTCCCACCGTAAAAGTTTGCCCGTTCTATTCATGGTGGTCCCCAATACACGAACTGCCTAGGGAAAACCAGGACATTCCCTAATTCCCTGCTCACAGAGAAGCAAACTGGAGTTCTCTAAGCCAAATACATCTGTCAGCCACGGCCAGCCTGTTTTACCAAGTATAGGCAGTCTTCAGGATCAACATTATAGTTGTTTAGTTAGACACAGTTGCTAAAACAGTTCCCCAAGCACTGAGTCAAGTTAAATTCCTAACATCTAAGGCAAGAAAGAAGGAATTAGGTTGCCAAACTTATCTCCATCTTCTCAAATTTATGTCATCACTTACAAAATTGATTCCCTTCATGACTGCTGACCTGTGGCTCGTACAAAGTCAGTGACGTTTCAAAACAGGACATTGAAAATACTTTCTGATGAACATGGGTTCCATAGGTATTATGTAATAAGAGTCTTAGGATCAATGAGATAGGCATATGTTGGATTAAAGCAAGTTAAATCCAGGTTTCATAACTGTGGGACTTCTCAGAGCCTTTAATATACTGACGTAAATTGTAAAGATTCATGAAAGGAACATTATTACATGCAACATTCCCAAGCGATTTGGGGAAAAAAACCCTATTTGTTCCTTGAAGCATTTCATGAGATGAGTATTCTTGGGAACACATTTTTGGACCAATTACCTACTATTTCTGCTTCCTACTATCAAAAAAAAAAAAAAAAAAAAAAAAAAGAGGGGTGGGCACTTGGGTGACTCAGTTGGTAAAGCATCCAACTCTTGATTTCAGTTCCGGTCATGACCTCAGCGCTGTGAGATCGAGCCCCACATCAGGCTCTGCCCTGGGTGTGGAGGCTGTTTCAGATTCTCTCTCTCCCTCTCCCCTCCACCCCTCACTTATCATGCATGCCCTCTCCCTCTCTTTAAAAAAACAAACAAAGAAACAAAAAACCAAACAAAGACAAACACAACAGACTGCGATGTGATGAAACTAATAATACAATCTATGTAACTTGCCATTACTAGAGACAAAAACAATCAGAATTGATGAAATATCTGAAATGGCTATCTTTAATGTAGTAGGACAATTTCAAGAACATACAATGTTTTAAATAAGTTTCCCCTGGAAGGATTCTCAAAGGGCCTATCTCATTGTCCATATGTAAGCAAGCATGTACTTGTCCCCAAATAATTCAAGAGCTAAAATGCTGAAAAACCACCTTGCTATCTCTCCCTGTGACTTGACACCATCAATTGTCTTAAGAAACTTTTATTTATAGATAAGTGCAGTAAACTTTAGCCCTCTACGTTAAAAGAAAACATTGATTTCAAAGAACTTGGGCTGTTTAAATGGAGGGAAATGTTAGATCATTTTATGTCTTCTGGTTTGTAAGGCAAAAAAAAAAAAAAAAAAAAAAAAAAAATCACCTTTCCTTATGGAATAATTAGTCAAAGCAAGGAAGGTAAAGCACAACCTTCTCCCTCCCTGGCCTGCCTGTCTTGTTTTTACAGCTGAGTCTTTAGTGTCATCAAGAGGAAATTTTTTATGCCTTTGTCTAGCTTATGTTGTGCTAAAGAGAAGAGTGTATGTGGAAATCCTCCCTTTACGCTCCCTCTTATTTTTAGTGAACTTGACCATATTCCCTTTTCTTTTCTGCTAAGCTTGCCATAAAGATACCTGAGGGTCGGGGAGTTCTTTAGATGGTAGGTGAGAGATTGTCTGATCTCCCGGTTGAGTTAAATCATGCTCCAAGCACAGAGCCATTCCGGCGAGCTGACCCTCTTTGTGCTCATATGGTTAAACTTAGGCGGTGCTCCTCTTCTTAGGCTACTGGTAAGGTTTATGGCCACTGCTTTCTTTTCTTCTAAACACACAATCACTCCTTAAGGTCTGTATAAATCATGAGGCCGCCTAGCTCATTAAAATCCTTTCTTCCCTCCATGAGCTCCCTCCTAACTCAGAGACTGTTCAAGTCTTGCTCCTATACCAATTAATTACTGAGTCTGTCATGCAAGTCAATGGTAAGAAAAAAAAAACATATAAACTAATGTTTAGGCCAGTAACCACTAAGTCTCTGAATATTGTGTTTTTTAACTGAGTTGCATGTTGTAATATAGAAAAAAAAAGTCTTAGTTGACATTTGAAGTATTATTTTATGTCCACAGACCTCCTTCTCATTATATAAATTTTTCTCTGTATTATGACTTGACTTGGGGTTTCAGAATACATGCCTGTTAGGCATGTATTAGTAAATGCATGCAGAAAACATACATGTAGGCATGTTCTAGTAAAACTGGTAGCGGCCCAGGCATTTGCAGCTGATACCCCTGCTTTTTGAGTTAATAGAATTCTAAATAATGAGGAAAAATAGAACAAATACTATAAGCATGGGTGCCCTGGACTGTAAAGATGGCTTATTCCAAACAGTATGTTGCTTTCACTGAACATTAGGGACAAAGGAAAAGGCAGATCTCCCTGTGACATGATCTATTCTTCTCATGTGCATTTCTTTCTAGTATCATAAACGTATTAGGCTATACCTCAAAGAGTCATATTCCTTGGTTATGGGTAGCTCTGTAGTTTGTACCCTGAATAAACCTTAGGGTCTACTGAACAGAAAAGCTGAATTCCAACTTCGGTCAATGTCCCTTGCCCATCTTAAAATCCAACTCCAGGTGGCTTTCCCTCCTGGTGTCACTAAAAGGAAAAGAAATCTAATCTGTGTCACCAGACCCATTTTTCTTCAGCATTTTTTTCTTTTCACTTTTTCAGAAGACATGGGTAGTCATTTCAGGGTAAGTGACTTCTGCATCCCAGAATGAGTAATCTCACCTACCCGACACCAAAAAGGGTTTTTCCTAATTACTGCCCGCCCCACCCCCGAAAAAAAAGAAAGAAAAAGAAAAAAGAAAAAAACCTTTAAAAAATGAATATTTGCCATCTTTAGTTCCTGCAACTTTGATTTGCAAACTACCTAGATCCCCACCGAATAATTACTAATTAATCAGGAGGCTTTAAAAAAAAATTCTTAAAATTGGCACATTAGGTCATAGAGTTTAAAATAAGATTATCACTTTATTTATTTTTCCAAAGGATGAGAAAGGAAACTTGAGGATTCTGATGTTGTGACTCCGTCAGCCAGAGTCACTGACTTTCTAGAACGGGCAGCTGGACCCTGGGGGCCTCTATCGTACTTAATAATTAAGGGGGTTTTTTGAACAAATTCAGCACTGCATGTTAATAGCACCAATCCAATGGCAGATCATTAAATCAGTTGGGTACCTCAATAAAAACACTTAACAGATTTAGTGATTTTAAAAAAATGTATCATGGATGTATATATATCTATAGATCTATATCTATATCTATATCTATATATCTTTAATTCCATTATTGACAGCGGCTTTCATTGATTGATTCTTGGTGGTAGTACTGGGGCAGGACCTACTGTCATCCCAGATAGTACTTTGCAGAATAACAGGTCATATCCTGAAAGTTAACCATCTGACTGACAGTTCCCCCTGGGAGCTAACAGTAGCTACATTCTCTGCACTCCCTCAACAACAATCTGCTTTGAACTGGGTAGTGTACCTTTTGGAAGACAGAACTGTGCTCCCTTTACTTTCTATGTATTTGACTCTTTTCCTTCTCCTGCATTCCAGCCTCACTCAGGAACGGACATCAAGCCCTGCAAAGGCCATTATGTGCATTATGTCATCTAATCCTCCCTATCGTTCCATAGGTTAATTATCATGTTGTGCATTTTTTCAGGGAGCAACTGAGGCTCCCAGAGGTTGGTTAGTGACCTACCCAAGACGCTCAGCTGGTTAGGGACCGAGTGTGAGGCCTTGGATCACAGTCATCCCACTTTGGCTAAATTGACTGCCTGATGGTCCAGCAGGCGGCACTTCCTTGCCTCACTGGCCCGTTTGACACTTGGGGGGAGGTTAAATATCATGACACTTTTTGATAGATCTGAGGTGCCCGAGTGGCTTCTGAGGTTCAGAGCCTCGACCAGAGCACAGTCCTTCCTGCCCCAGTTCTCTCCACTGCACCAGTTAGAAGAGGCTCAATTAACTTAAAAAAAATGTATACACACACACACACACACACACACACACACACACACACACACTGTGGACGGTTCAGAGGAGAGGAGCAGAGAAAATATCCTTGATAGGGAAAAAAAAAAAAAAAACTTAAAGAAGGATTTAAAATAAGTAAGAAGGAAGTAAATGTGTCCAAAAGCCCCCTCTGTCACTTCCTGATGGCTTGACTTGCTATATAAACCCATCTTGAGACAATCCATACAAGCAGTTCCTTCTTTTTCCCTGAGAACAGTGGAAAGTTGGCAAGAAGTAAAAATTTTCTATGAAATAGGGAGACGAACAAGTTGTAAATGATGTTAATATCTTCCAGATGGCACAGTTTTACTTGGGAACTGAATTTATTGTAATTAAAGGCATGTGAATTTTTCTATAAATACTGAACTTTGCAAGTTTGACACTGGAAGACTCTGTCACTTCTAGAACATAGTTGCTTTAAGGGAGGCGTTCCTTGTCTTCATTTAAAATGCATCATTGGATTTCATAATCTGAGTTAAATCATAGAAATATTTTCCCATGTGAAGGACTTTTTTTTTAATCTTCCATGCCAATAAATCTTAATTACGAAGTGAGATCCCTCAGAAATGAGAAATTTAAACTCTAAACATTTTCTATTAAAATTATATATTTTGACCATTATTTTACACCACATGTCTTGAATTCCTTTATATATTTATTTTTAAATTAAGCTATTATCACTTTTCTGTCTCCAGACATATGTGTTGGGTAATCTTGGAAGTTCTGTTTTTGCTTCAGTCAGGAGAGTCTGGCTCATTCCAGAACCTTGCTTTCCTTACACTACAAGCAAAGCTTACAGGCTCGGAGCTCCCAAACCAGCAGCCAACATGACATGAGTACATTAAAACTGCTTCCACGATGACTTCAGTTTCCTAATCCCACCCTTCGTCTTACCCTGGATCTACTAGTTTCTTCTCTATGGGGTGATGCAAATAGATGATCCCTCTTGGCTTTGGTTTCTACTGTGGCCTCCAAGCTGCAGGTGTCCTACCAGAGCTTGGACCGTGTTGTAGGCAGAATTCAAAGAAGGACCCCCAGGCTCTTCAGCCCCTGGGACACTCACACCTCCTCCCAGTCAGTCATTAGTACAGGTGCTGCTACAAAGGGATTTTGCAGATTCAATCAAGTTACCAAAGCAGCTGACCTCAAGAAAGAGAGACTATTTTGGATGAGCCTGACCTAACCAGGTGAACCCCTAGAAGGGATTGAGCTCTTCCTGAAGAGCAGAGGCATGAGAAGAATTCACTGTGAGGCAGATTTCCTGCTGTTGGTTTCGAAGCTGGAGAGGGCCACATGACAACAAATGACGGTGGCCCATAGGATCCATCCCCAGCCAGCGAGAAAGTGGGGACCTGCCCTAACAGTGTGGGCTTTGACAAGGACACCAAGCTCAAGATAAGAAGGCAATCCTTCCAACACCTTGATTTTGGCCTTGGGGTACCCTGAGCCAGGAACCCCTGCCACGCCATGCCAGACTTCCACACCATGGACCTAACAAATGTGTGTTGTTTCAGCCCCACCACCGATGGTGATTTGTTATGCAGCAATAGGAAACGGTCTATTACCTGCTGGATATTTATTGTCTGTTTCTCTCCCATGCTGGTCTATGCTGGTCTTGACTGGCCGTGACCCATGGTGGCCATCGGGGTCAATTGTCATCCCTTTGCGCCACTCCAGGGAGAGCCATTTAAGATCTCTTTTAATTTTACTCCAGTAAAACTTTTTTTTCTTTAACATTTTCTTTCTTCACTTTCGTAATGCCTCATTTCCTAGGACTGTTAACTCTCATATATATTATTATGTTCCTATCTAGCCTATTAATCATCAGCTTTCTATAGCTGCAATAAAGTTATGGATATTCATTATTATGACCCTGAGGCATCACAAAAGCTTAAAGATGAAAATTTTAATGTGTGAGATTAGCTTTATGAGTTTTACTGTACTCTGATTACTGTGAGCAAGTTATCAACTACCTACATATAGAAACTCTTACTATACTGAATCAGCAGAGCCACCTTCTGGAAAAGATGCTAGGGAGACTGTATTGTGTTGGGATTTCCTGGAGAAGAGTTATCTGGAAGCCTGTGGACAAGTGCAAGATTAACACCGTTGTGGGCCTTTGAGGAGAACAATGACAAGACAAAAGCCAAAAATGTTTGCAGCAGTTTCTTTGTTCCAAGAGAGCTGAGGGCATTGGCCTCCCATTTATCATCAGTGGAGCTGGTAGCAAGAGAGATGGTTTGGGCTTTGGTATATACAACAGCCACTGAGCAAAACTGCCTGTTTTCTTTTGCACCAAGTACTTCCCAGCTGTGCAGCACGGGCCCAGCCAGCCAGGGCATCTTCCTTGCACTCTGGAACTTGTGCTCTGTACTGAGGAACTCTGAGGTGGGGAAATGGAAATGCTGATAAAAACGCTACTTTCCTATGAAGAATGGGGTCACCAACATGGCAGATAGCTACCCCAACTGAAAAACACCTCTTCATGCCCTAACAGTGTCAAGAACATATTACTTAAGCGCAAATAGGCATAAACACATGATAGGTATAGGTACAGTAAGAATATGGACTGAAAGTTAGGGATGCATCAGAAGGGTAACTAGACTTGGGATGTGTCAAAAGGATTGCCAGAATAGAAGCAGGGGAGATTGAATTTTAGAAAGGGCCGATACAAGTGAAAAGGAGCGCTAGTTTGAAGACTGATGCCCTACAGTCCTGCTTATAGTAATACATACACAGTGTACGTGCAGGAAGAAAAAAAAATGTGTATATGTGAAAATATATATATATATATCTTTAGGAAAAGGTATTTAACGTTATTTTCATGAGGGAAAAATTACTTTCTAACTTAGAAACAAACCTTAAAGGGGACTATGACAAAAATAATAAACAAAGCAGTATCTTGTCTATTGTACAAATTTTAAAATGTTGTCAGATTCAGAATGGCTTTCGTAGAAATTGGCACTGGGTAGAACTGGCCAGGTCACAGCCCAGCCCCTCTGTTCTCTGCAAAGAAGGAGGGCTCTCTGGCCGGGTCCTCTCGCCACTCTGAGTTTGGAGTGTTGCCACCTCCTCCAGGACAGGGAGTGACCCAGGTCAGCTCTGGCCCTGGTGGTGATCAGAGGGGCCTGCCCTTCCCACTCAGCTGTCCTGGGGAGCGTGGGTGGGCCTGCATCATTTAGGCTCTGCCCACGCCCCAGCCTCGCTGGAGCCATCTGTGCTCAGGCCCAGGGTGCTGGTACTGGGAAGAAACCCAGATTCTAGATACTCTTCGACACCCTTCCTGTGTTTCAGGCTGGGCTGGGCTTCTCATCACATGGTCCCTGAACAACCGGCCGAGCAGGGGGACCACGACCAGCACTAGGATAGCTAAGACAGCTCTAGAAGGAGGCCCATGCAATGGCCACCATCAATTCCACTGCAATTTTCAACTCCTGTCACTCCCTGGTGGCCAAGGGCTCTCTTTGCTTCTGTCTCTGTCTCACTCTGTTCTCACATACACACATGCACATAGACCTCTGCACATACCCAGATGTCTGGATATATAGCTCCAGCATGATGGTAAGAAAAATCAATGAAATATTGGTTGATGTGGCATGTTTCTAGCAACAATGACCAGTTGCAAAATGAATTATGAGTTGTGAATGAATAATGCTAAATTAATAAGGTCATACCCATCCTCTCTACCGCCCAAAAAATATGTATGAAAGGGAGTAATAAGAGCAGAAAATGGAATCAAATTTGCCCAAAAGTGGGCAATGTCGAAAATTTTTTTTTAATTTTTAAAAAATTTTTTAAAAATTAAAAAAAAAGGATATAAATTATTCCATCTGTATGTCTCCCTTCCCAGTGCTTCCCCAAGGCCATGCTCCCACTGGGCAGGCACCTAGTAGGTGCCTTCCTGGGATCACCATACAGACTACGGTAGACAGTACATCTGACAGCACTTAGTAACATGGAAATTACTGTACAAATAGCAAGTGTTACTGTCAAGATTTCAGACAGTATAAGATCAAATCTCACTCATTTTAATTTTCTATTACAAAAAAAATAAAATTTTTAAAAAGCACCCCGAGACTTTCATTGATCCAGCTGTTAAAAAAAAAAAGACAAAGACTTTGATTTACTTCTAAATAAAACATCATAAAAAAATAGTATCTTCTGACCAAGAAATTAAAAATTATTAGCTAGGCAATAAGGTATTGATTTGCTACTTTATATATAGGTTATGAATGCTTTTCAAAGTAACTTCCGTTTGGTTATGAAGGAACATTGACCTGGGGTGCCTGAGTGGTTCAGTTGGTTAAGTATCTGACTCTTGATCTCAGCTCAGGCCTTGATCTCAGGGTTGTGAGTCCAAGTCCTACACTGGGATCCATAGTTAAATAATAAATAATAAAAATAAATAAATAAAATAACACTGATCCATTGTAAAAGTTTTGAGAAATATAGAAACAACTAAGGGATGTCATCTCACTACCCAGAGATAATCACTTAATCACGGCCCGGCATACTTCCTTCCGGTTCTCCTTCTGCGAACTGAGACTATACTATAGATAAGGGTTGATGTTCAGATTTTTCACTTAATGATATCCTAACATTTTTCCTATGTTATAAAAAATAGTTTATCCAATAAGCTTTTTAATGACTGCATAATATTCCATGATATAATTGTATATAAATTCCTTCTTATTTCCTTCCTGCCTGACCCATGTTATTCTAAATAAATCTTCAGGCATTGGTTTTGCATAAATATTTGATATTATTCCAGGTTATTTCCTTTGCATGGATTTCTAAAAATTGCTTTTACTAAATAAGGGGCCATGAACCTTATAAGCCTCTTCATATATCTTGATTAGGACACTGCAAGCAAGCCAGAACATAGGGGCAAATCTCATGTAAAATCGCTCAGAAACACAGATGCAGACTAATTGGCTCCTCCAAGCTCCGTCACTGTGTATTTTTATTTCCAAATCCTCTCTCTAATGCTCTGAGAGTAAAGCCTGTTCTCTTCTGGGGAATATGTAAGGTAATTCTTGGACAGCGGCGTGGTAATCGTTTACAGGTTGTTCAGTAGGGATAGCTATTAATTCCTGGTGCAAAATAAACCAAAGATCCAAAGAAACACATTTTTGCAGGTGAAAATTATGTTAGCCAACATCATTTCTCACTCCAGTTTATGATGTCAGGTATCAAATTTCTCCATTATTAATGTGCGGACGCACGTGGGGGTAGAGCCTCTTGGAAGGAGATGAAAAAGCCGCCAGCACCTATAAACCCATCTTCCTAATCATGGGAGCAGGTCCGGGAGCAGCGAGGGCTGGGTACAGTAGCTCCCCCACACAGACAACACCGTGCAGAGGATCAGCTTTCTCTCCATTAGTGGGCTCCACTGTGGAGAGTCGGGGGTCATTCCTACTCTCTGGAGAAACCCCGGCTTGAGTAAAAGGCGCTCTCCATCTGTTCAGCACCGCTTACCTGTAAAGCTTCTGCGGCCGTTCTCTAATGACTGAATGCATTCCTCATTTTCTCATTACGTCTCCCCCTCCTTGGCTATTTTCCTAAAACTGTAATTCAAACTTTCCAAAAGAAAAAATAATCTCTGGCTAATCCTTTCAAGAATTCTTCGAAGAAAATCTTTATTCTTTTATCACTCTTAGGGGAAACCTAACTCGTGATTAGTATTAGGATCCAGAGTGTTTTCACCACACGCGTATACATAAGCAGGGTGAGAGTTTGGGAGCAGAATGTCCTTTAGTGCCACGAGCTTGCATTCGGAAGCCAGGGACGCTCCTGAGAAGAGCCACCGGCACACTACACCCTAAAATGGGAGCCATGGGAAAGGGTCCTTTAATCGTAAAATAATTCGTTCCTAGTAAATACCGGCTGCTTTACCGTTATGAGCACAGAAAGGGAAAGCATTTAGGCAGGAGACTTAAGAAAAGAAATGGCAGGATGCCTAAAGAAGGAGGAGCGGTGGTTTGTGCTCTGAAATATTCCAAAAATCCACATGACATTTACATGCCTGTGATGATAAGTGGGCAGGATGAGGTTTGAGGAAGGGCTTTCCTGGGTGGGACCCATGTCTTCTCTGGCCCAGGCTCCGGCACAGAAGGGTGGTGCCCTGTGGACTCAGACAGGGCTCCTTGGAACCTGGAGGATTCACTTTCTGGAGCAGGGCTCCAAACCGACAGAGGCACCCACTAGCTGACCCCAGTGTCTCTAGCTTTGGTGCGTCCGATTCCCTAGACGCAACTCCCAGCTCTCCTTCCGGCAGCCATGACATGTCGGTTCAGAATAAGAGGCACACACGTGCCCCTGTGGTCACCTTTGTAGGTCCCGGCATCATGACCGGGGATCGTGACATTCCAAGGAACGCAGTGTTTGCCACACTGGAGCAGTAACAGAGCAATGTGCAGCAGGCTGGGCGAGCGAAATTTGCAAACTCAGGATCCTGGGCCTCAGGCCAAGGCAGGCTGGGTGCGTTGCTGTGGTGACACATTTAGTCTCTAGGGAGGGATGCTGGCACACCGGCTGCATTCCTGGCACCACGTTTGCCGGCAAGAAACTTATGGAGAGGAACTGGTATCAACTCCAGAGGGAGATGCAAGCTGCTTTCTTAACTTCCTTGGCAGCACCAACCTTTGCAACTTGTGCACATAAACCCTCCTGAATATTTACATGAACTGCTATTTGTGACACTCTTTGGGGCCCTGTTGGATGGTGCTTTGAAGGGAAGTGCTAAAACGATAGCAGCATTCCAGTTTATAAATGTAACTATTGTATCCCTGAATAATTCAATCTCCTAAAATTGGCACTTAACGATGCAATGACTTATCTCTTGGAGGGGGATTCTAATCCCGCTCCTCCTTTTAAAAATAGCTTTTCCTGTTGCCAAGAGGAGAGCCTGGTATTTACTATTAGAAGCTATGTGAATTAAAATACCAGCTTCTTTCCCTGTAGCAACTCACTAGCCCTATATTGGCTGAGCTCTCTCCTACCTGGCAGAAAAGGCTCCTCCCAGAAGCACCTAAGGTCTTAGGAAAGCCTGACCCACCTCTCTTACTGGATCCTGGGAAGCAAAAAGCCCTTGGAGTTGGCCCCTTAGTATTCAGACCATGTCAAGATTCAAGTAAAAAGCCTAGACTGCATCGTCACC
The DNA here is from genome assembly GCF_030435805.1 of Mustela lutreola. Classification (NCBI taxonomy): domain Eukaryota; kingdom Metazoa; phylum Chordata; class Mammalia; order Carnivora; family Mustelidae; genus Mustela; species Mustela lutreola. Next base: position 31,937,738 of record NC_081297.1, on the reverse strand, counting down.
AGGCCTAACATAGCCCAACAGTTCAAATCACAGTTCAATTATAAGCGAGCATGGGGCAAAGCTTGCAGATCTGTCTAGTCAATGAAGCAGTAGAGATAAAAGGAATTACTACATAAATGCCAACATGGAGGCTTTAATGAATACAGAGATGGTGTTCTTTCCAGACTTTTCCAGACTGCCCCCCCCTGCCGTCAGCTGTAAAAGGCTCTCCAAGATTTTGAACCTAATGCTTTCTTCCTCCTCCTCCTCCACTTTTTCCTCTCCTCCTCCTGCTTCATCTTTTAACATGCAAAACATCTCCCAAAGTATTGGGAACCAAACAGTTCCTCTGTGTAGGTCCGTAGGTTTGCCAAGGGACAGTGATGCTAGCTGGCCAGTGATTACTACTGGAAACATCAGAGGCAGCAAAGGAAATGCAGTTAATACAATAATTCACATATGTTAATGCTTAGTTCCATCAATGTCAGCTTTCTTTTCTTCTTGATATACACAAAGCTGGCACACAATTTTAACTGATGAGGTAATGTCATTTTTAATTTAGAGAGCCTTAAGCTGTCCACTCGCACTAGTGATATCATCTTTGCCATTCTCTCGGGAGATTTTATGTAAACATAAGTAATGTGTCCTGGACAGTTTGAAAAGGGATTGTTAAAGATGACATTGGTCATCAGAAAGATTTCCCCCACTTTGATCTCTTTTAAATTGCCAGATATAGTTGATATTACTGCCATATTTTAGCCATTCCTGAAATTAATATATCCCAGGACTTTTGAACCAAGTTAAACACAGAAATAAAATGAAGGTTTGAAATGAACGGATTGTAATGTTTTCATGTCAGGGCTGGAAGAAAAACGGAAGACAGCTCAGGTTCTCTGGCTCCCAGGTGACTTGGTAAATAACAGGAGAGGGAAGGGAAAGACGCTGAGAAATGGGTAACACCAAGCAAACTAGAATCTCTCTCTCTATTTTCCAGAAGGATGCTAGTTTATTGGAGACAGCTCCCTTTTGGAAACAAACAAAAAAATATGTGTTAACTCAGTGCAGTGTTTAGAATAATATTTTATCACGACTTCCTTTACCATTTGTCTCTTCAGGGTATTGTTATTCAGCCCGAACGTGTTTTGTTTTGTTTTTTTCTTTAATCATATCACTTTGGTGACTCCAAGTGTGCCACATTTCCCTTCCAAAGAACAGTGTTCCTTTAAAGATTCAAGCTGGTGGGTGTAAACAAAGTAACTTTCCATGTTTAAATAAGAGTTTTTCTTCCGAGAGATGATGTTCTGCAATTCCAGATAGTCTTGGGGCAGATGATCTCTGTCTTAACCACTGTGGGTACAGAGAGAGGTTTTTTTCCCCTAAGAAGTCTGGAGTTTGGTAGAATTGAGTTAAATCGTAAAGAATCTGTTTATTATTCTGTGGCCATATGTTTAGAGGGTCGCTCACAGAAATCAAAGTATTGTTCATGGAGAGCTCCAGCCAAGGAGACATTTTGAATTCATAAAAGAACTTCACAGTTTGAAAAGAATGAATGGCATTATATATTGACACCCCACCACCATAGACAAAGGAACACAATTTAATACTAGAGAATTGTGCTCGTGAGATTTTTCTTTTTCTTGTTAATTGGTTACTTTAAGTGACATTGTCTGCAAGTATAATGGACACCATTATTCTTAATAGTTCTGTGTTGCCAGATGATGTACACAGACATGATGTAGTCCATTTCAATTATTTCATTTTGCTGAATTTTTCTCCCTCCATGAAACACAGTGGTGCATGCAGATAGCACTGTTTTCCTGACAGACTGTGCTGCATAGGGCTGCCTTCTAAATCACTGAAATTTTGAGGGCATTTCTCGCTAACCTCTTGTTCTCTTCCGTACTTCTGTGCTAGGTATGACTACGTGGAAGTCATCGATGGAGAGAATGAAAATGGACGCTTGTGGGGGAAGTTCTGCGGAAAGATTGCCCCTTCTCCTGTAGTGTCTTCAGGGCCCTTTCTCTTTATCAAATTTGTCTCTGACTATGAGACACATGGCGCTGGATTTTCCATACGTTATGAAATTTTCAAGAGAGGTGAGTGACTTCCCGTAGAACAAGTATGACTCAACGGTAATTCATATTGTTTGATTCCATGAAAGACCAAACGAAAAAGACCAAACAAATAGAAGACGTAATGCTTTTATCTTTTTGTGAAAAATCGTATATGTTCCCACTATAAAACTTGGAAAATACTTTACCCAAAGAAAAATTACCCGATGTATGGAGGAAGTTATGTTTAAGTATTTCAGGGCTCAAAATTGCATCATTCTAATATGCTGACCAGTGTTTATAAGACATATATTCTGTAAAGAGCCTTTATTCTTAGCTTGCTTCTTCAAAAGTAAGTCTGATCTGCCCTCGAAGCTTGAGTTCCTTCATTAAAAATGTGTGAGTCCCTTTTACCTTAAAGTCTTGTGCATCCTGTTCCCTTTGTTTTATTACAAAATTCACAACTGGTATTTCCCAGGAAAAGCAAAGTTGTCCACTATCCTTCGAGTTTCCTAAAACTATTGAAGGAAGAAGAGCTTTTCTATTAATGTCCGTTAAGAAGAGGAATAGTTGGGGAAAGAAGTTCTTGGAAGAAACTGAACAGCAAAGCTTTAAATGTTATTCCCCTTAGGAAATAAAGGTCCTTCTCCCTCTCCAATATAATCACTTAGTCAACTATTCCAATGGTATATATTGAGATAGATAGAACCTGACAATTCCTAGTCTCTCAGCCTTAAGAAATTGAACGCATATATCAGTCAATTGATAAACAATGTATCTTTATCTGGATGTCACTGTTTTCCAACAAGAGCTATTAGATTCCTTTAATGTGTTAAATTCAGCTTCCCTTTTAAGTTGACAGTAATGTGGGGAGTGGGGACCAATCCAGGGCCAGAGGTTCAAGATCTGAGTATGTTGTCCTAGAATATAAGAGAAAACTTTTTTTAATAGGAAAAAAAAATGTAGCCATGACAATTACAGATTCTCAGCAGTAACTGAGAATTTAAAAAAACAAAAAAGAGTCATTAAGTTTCTGGGATCATTGGTACAACTTTTTAAAAATTTCAAAGAAATCTGGCACTGTCCCCATATAAGTTTGGAGAGAGGGAGATAACTTTTTTCAAAAATTTATATAAGCATATACTTAGAAAATCTATAGCATAAGTAATAGTCTATATACAACATCAGTATGTACAGTTGATTACGTATGTACTTATTTTCTTGTGTGGAAAGCTGCTGGACCTGTTCTCTAAATCATATTGCACATGTATGCATATCTACACACACATATTGTACTTGTATGCATATGTACATACACATGTATAAACACGTCTACATTTGCTTGCTTACCTGCCTATGGCACTATCAAAGAAAACATGGGGTCAGAAAAGAGTTGAAGAGTAGCCTTTGATTTGCATTGCTTCTCGAAGATCTGAAGATGGTTGAAAAAGAGAGCTCGGTAACTAAGTCATTAAGAATTCTTCTTCCTTCCAAATGAACTCAGTTCCCTACACCTTCATTCCCCGGAGGTACTGTCCTTTCCCTGCCCTGATCTCCAACACCACCCCTTGAGACTTGAAGCCTTAATTCTCTCTTCATTTCCCTACATTCAGGGTGGCTTCTAGTTCTTTTGAATTTGTATCCACAAGTCTCCAAAAGTCATGCTGCCTTTTTGCGTCCACAGCCACTAACAGCCCAATTTGGGTTCTCCCTATGTTTTCTTATCCTATACCTTCTTATCCTACAACTTCTCAAATGGTCATCAAGCCATTGTCCCTGAGGTGCCTTTGGCAGCTGTCCATCACCCATGGAGTCAAGCTTCAATATCCCATTGTGTCAAGCTCAAGGCTTGACATCAAGTGTTCCCGACCTTCTCCAGCCTCACCTCGCACAGATCCACACTCGGCTTCCTGCCCAAGGACAGTGTGCTGGGTTAAGTCCAACAGACTAAATGCAAAGTTAATTCTGCCTTTGACTATCTTCGTGCATGTTCTGAGCCTCAGAATCCTCATCTGGTAAATGGATAATAGTGTCCAGGACTGACTTGTGGGGAAGATTGGTTGAAATGGAAACATGGGAAACATGGAGCCAGTGCCCGTCACCAAAAATGTCTTCAGTAAACACGAGCCGTGACGACACTCATGGATATGGCTTGTGCTATCAGATTGCAGAGCCCTTGCTCCTTAACCTCCACGGAAACCTGGCTCTAAACTTGTTCTTGTCGGGAAGCTTTTCCTAATTCTTCTACTTTTTTTTCCTATGTGTATACCCGACTTGTTCCCTACACATGCGTACAATACACACATACAATACACACATATGCATACCATACACACACACACACACACACACACACAGATGTGTTTTACTAACCATTATGTTTCTCCTTAATATTTTCAAATTTTTTCACGTGTGCATAGTTCATTTTCCAACCAGATTGGTACCACCTGAAAAATGCAAAGAAAATATCTTATCCCCTCCCACCTCACTGTACATACTGCATTCTTACAGGGGTTCTACAGGAAGTCATTAGCTAATACAGTACACTAATGCATACATATACAAGTTCATGGACATTTTTTTCCCTAAAAAGCCATTTAATGATATTATAGAATCCATGAATCTCCTTTAAAAAACTACCACTTCTTCCAGAGTACAGCAATTTCAATTTTCCTCAAAACACATACATTATACTAATCATAGTTGAACCGATAAATGAGCCTTTCACCAGTTGACCTTGAGGTTTCCTGGCAATAGATTACAGTTCTAAGGAAAATTTAGGCCATTCCTGCATCCCTAATGTTGCATTTCTAGAAGACCACCTTTGCCTGACAGTCAGCAAAACCCATTCCCTCCTCTTCCCATGCCTTCTGGAGACACCCCGGACACCCTGATTTTCTCCCCAGGTTTCTCACTTTCCCCTCGTCCATGTCTTTTCCTAGATGCTGAAAGCTTAGGCCACCCCCCTAAAGTTATTCCCACTCACTAAAAAAATTTCTCCAGGGAACCCATGCTTCCCTACCTATCACTCTTCCCCTGTCCTTCCCTTGGCCTGAGTCATCCAGGCTCAACAGCTGGAAGAAGCTGGAGACATTTTCGGTGGGTTTCTATGTGGGGAAGGCACATTTATTGAAAGTGAGATTGGTCACTTCATATATTATGTGTTTTAGAGTCTGCATATTTAATAATAATTCCAAAGAGAGTATCTTAGCTATTATTATTATATATCCAATGTCATTAACAATGTGGCATGGCCTTCTTACAGCACAAGGTCCCCTAAGTCTTACGAATAACCTCGAAAGCACGGTGTTCAAGGGCTGCCCAGTCCAAGTGTGCACCTCTCACACCAGCACCTTGCTCACTCATAGGCACATGGGGCTGCTCACCCTCCCTCCTGTTTAGTGCTTGTGTACACTCTGCAGGATTCCTTAACCCACACCACTGCCTTGATCCTCTTTGGGAAGTGCTTCCTCAACAGTGGCAAACCTACACAACAGTGAACAAGAAAAATGTTAACACAAATCTTGATGTTTACAGGAGGAAGCAGGAAATTATAGAATCTCTTTGAGTTTGAAGGGCTTTTTTTTTTTTTTTCCCAAATCCCAAAGCCCACCTCCCATTTGTTATACACAGAATCTGAGGACCAGGAATGTTAGGAGGCCACCTAAGGTTACACAGCAGGTTAGCAGTAGAGGTTGGACCAGAACTCAGATCTGGTGCTCAATCCAGTTCTCTTCCACTACCCCCATAGAATTTCTCCAATTTTTGTTGCATACCTGGGCTAGCTTCCGTGAAGGCGTTGAAATTTATTTGATTTTGAAAATATGCCCTTAGGGCACCTGGGTGGCTCAGTTGGTTGAGGATCTGCCTTCAGCTCAGGTCATAATCCCAGGGTCCTGGGATCAAGACCCGAGTCAGGCTCCCTGCTCAGTGAGGAGCCTGCTTCACCCTCTCCCTCTACCCAATGCTCACCCTGCTTGTGCGCTCTCTCTCTGTCTCTCTGACAAATAAATAAATAAAGTCTTAAAAAAACAAGTATGCCCTTAATTCCTATCATTTTTTCCCTCTCATTAAATTTTGATCTCACCTAAGTAATTTTATCTTTTTAAGAAGGAGAAAATATTAGTACTAAATTAAAGCCTGCTGTCAGTTTGCCTTATAAGGGCCTAGCCAAAGCATTATTTTTGCCCCAGGCAGGAAGCTGGAGGGCTCCAGGGTCATTGTTCCTAAATAAAAGGGCTTCCAGTATCATAAATCTATTATTTCAAATTGCTGATTTGCATTAGCGTAGTCACTGTCATTTGAGAAGCAAGCCACTCATTTAGAAACAATATAAACAGTACAGCACATTTCATAATCTTCTCACCTGTAACTGACATGGTAAAATGCCACATATTAATAACTTTAACTAGAATCAGATAAATAAGTATCTGCAGCCATCATGGCGAAGAGTGAGCCACAACTGAGACTTCCAGAGGCATTTTAAACCAGTCAGACCTCTACAGGCCGGGTTTATTGTGCACAGCTAGTAAGTTTTATTCTTCTGCATGTCTAGTGCCATAGACATCTAATATGTACATGGGGAGCAAGCAATTGATTTGTTTACTCAAAAGGCTGCCAGATGCACGGAGTTGGAGATTCAGAGTACCAACCCTAGACACTAAAAATAGAGATCTGCTATTTAAATTTAATCTGTATTGATGACTACACTGTTGCCTCTAGGACTTGGCTCTGTGGGAGAATATTTAGTTAAGAACATTCTCAACAAACCTCCTTATTTAGAGTTGAACCCATGCATGCCATCATGGGATGCCCATCAGTGAGACAATGGCCCAGGAGAAGAATGGTTGAACTTAACTTTACCCTAGGTTGGATCTTGAGGTTTGAAAGGGTCAAGTCATCTCTGATTCCAGGAGTGTCTTAAGATCTCTTTGGAAAATCATGCCAGTGGTGGCGGTGATAAGGGGCCAAGATGATGGGCTCACATTCTTGCAGATGGGCCATTTCCAATGGTGGTGAATACCATCCCATGTGGTCCCGGCTGCCGTGAATTGAAATTGCGGTCATCCGTAGGGTCAAAAGGTCAACTTGCAATACATGTGTGTATGAGCTTGACCAATGTAAATTACAAATTAGCATAATTTGTAAAGTATTGAGAACACTGACTAGTCATTGAAATTACACTCTAAAAATGTGTGCATTACACACCCACACAACTATATTAAAAAATAATTTTAGAATGACACTGTATCTGCTACTTTGGGGAAGGCAACGATGTCAACATTGATATCAAGTGACTTCTAGCAACACGGCCTGTAATCACAGTTTATCGTGCCCTCACTAACAGCCACACTTTACCGCCACACCTGTGTCAACACCACTCAGAATGAGTCACTCACCCTGGGTACATGTACGAATTACCTTTCACATTTAGTTTGTCAAAGAGGCATAGGTCACATCTGGCAGAGTTACTGAGTCACTGGTGTAGGAATCTGAAACCCAAACTCCCTCCACTGAATTCTCTCCCTCGCCTTTGTAAATGTTCTATTTCACCAATAAAGGGCTGTCAGCCTCAAGATTTAAAGATTTAAGCTTGAAGGGGCTATAATTATTTCTCTAGGGCTCTGTCGAGATTTCTGTAGCTTACTCATTCATTGTTCCCACATGATTTTATATTTGTCATTTTTTTCTCTGCAACAGCAGAAGTTTTTAAATTGCTTCACACAAATGGAAAACTAAGGGGAACGCAATAAATCTGAACTTGACTTTCCATACTTATCGCTCCTATGAAAAGGCTGAGTAATGAATGATTAGGACAGTGATTGTAATGGTGAGCTTTTATTAGAAATATATGTTGCCTTTGTTCAGGTTATTTCTTGGTGAAGTCGTGTGAGTGGGATTTTTACTTTGCTCCTTCTTTTCTTTTACTCCCAGGTCCTGAGTGTTCCCAGAATTACACAGCATCTAGTGGAGTGATAAAGTCCCCCGGATTCCCTGAAAAATATCCCAACGGCCTTGAATGCACTTATATTATCTTTGCACCAAAGATGTCAGAGATTATCCTGGAATTTGAAAGCTTTGACCTGGAGCTCGACTCAAATCCTCCCGGGGGGATGTTCTGTCGCTATGACCGGCTAGAAATCTGGGATGGATTCCCTGATGGTAAGAAGGGCAGGAAGCATCCCAAAAAGGGAAGAACCTGGGGGAAGGGCCCTCGGATACTTTTACAAGTGTTATGATACATGCAACATTTTTTTTAAAAAATAGCTCAAAAGGAGGAGGAAAAACAAACCAAATGGTAAGTCTCTTTATGCAAAGCAACAATGAAACATTTCAGTTCAAAAGACTGTAATTATCTTGTTCAGTTTCTTTATTTTATAGACAAGGAAACTGAGGATGAAAGATTATACATGGTCTTATGGACTCTTTTTTTTTTTTTTTGTGATAGAATTGGGACCAACACATGGTTTTCCTGACTAAAGTATTTTGCTCCTTTCATTGACCTGCCTACTGGTCATTAATTCATAGACCCTAAGAGAGCAATTAAGTCAAACCATTCACTTTACAAATGCGGAGATTAAGGACCAGAGAGGTTAAGTACTTGATACAATTTTAAGGATGAAATGTGCATCTATTATGCAGTTACCAAAAATTTAGAAACTTAGAAAAGGAATGAGAATGTTTGGACATTCCTAATCTGGGGGCAGAGGCGAGGCATTGCTAATTTAGAGAGATTCCTTGTCTGCTCTGAGGCAATTTTTATCTTTGGCAATTTGAATCACCTCAAAACATCCTCTATCTACACTGAACTTATCATCTAAATTTGTCCTACATTTAAAAAATATTGACTGAACACCTACCATGTACCAAGCCCTGGTCTGGCCACTTGCTAAATATAACAGTCAAAGATGGCTGCCCTCTCTAAACATCAGTCCTGCCAGGGAGAATGAGACAATAAACCATACACATTCTAGATGAATGACTTATGTGGTTAGAATGTCAAAAGGTGAGAAGTTCTATAAACAACAACAACAAAAAAAAATGGAAAGAAAGAAAAAGAAGAGGAGAGCAAAAGCATGAAAAGAGCTAGGGTTAGGAAGAGGGATGTGTATGTTGAAATTTTAAGTAAGGTGGTCAGGGTCAGTCTTAATATAAAAATGACATTTTAGCAAAGATTTGAAGGAGGGGGTGGGTAGCCATGTGAATAGCTAAATGAAAGTTTTCCATGTCAATCCTTGTGAATTAGGAGGTGAATGGCAAAAATACACACCCAAATCCTGAACAGAGGGAGATAATATCAAATAATTTGTTGCAGCTGCATTGCTTGTCTTGTGTTTAGTCTGGTTTAATATTGAGATTTCTCTAGAGAACACACTCCACACAGATCAGAAAGGGCAGGCTGGAAGTTCTTACAAGTCAAGCAGTTAGAGATATATAACCATCTATAAAATAAAGCCAGATATTATGATCAGGCAGGAGAAAGGAATATTTAAATAAATATTAAATTGTAAATGAAGGGCAAGTATCACATGAAACAGATTGCCTTTGCCTTTGAAATGACATTAAAATTATCAGTGTAATTCAATGTAGCTGTGTTCCTCAGCAGTAAACAGCAATGGAGATAAACTGGGTTTAGGGGAAGCTTATATTGTCATTGGGGTAAATGGGTGAGCTATCATTGGTTTAGTTTTTTCTTTGGTCTATTACTATATAAATAGGGTTATGATGATCTTATCGAAACTCCTTCATTAAGTAATGAGATTTGCCCAAACAAAGTGCTGATTGATTTCCAAGTAGTCAATCTGATAATTAGGAAAACAATATCATAATAGTATTGTAATAATAGTTGGAACATTTAATAATGGGTTTATTTGTTCACAACCCAAATTTGCAGCCTTCCTTTCCAGAACTTACATTTAAATTGACATCTGAAAAGGAGGTCCAATCAACCAACTATTTTAGAATACTTTCAGAAAGAAGCACATTGTTATTAGTGTCAAGGGTTTCTCAAAGTAGTAATTTTCTGGCTCTAGAAAATCACTGAGTTGAAGCGAGGAACAATTAACAATAAGAATTATCAGCCCTGTAATTCACTCATGTTTGAAACTATGGTGCACTTGACTTATTCCCAGAGAAAACTGGCCTTGGAATGTGAAAACTGTGTATATTTGTTAAGTTAACCGGCTTCGTCCAGCCTACTCTAGAGTAACAGCTCTCTCCTTTTTAGGCAAAATGGCAGACGGTCCCTCCTGGGCTCCTCGTCAGTGGCACTAGAGACATTTTTGTCATACTAGTTCAACACAGACAGTTCCTTGCCAGCAAAATTGCTTTTACTCTTTGATTCCCCTTCTAAAAACAACAACCAGGAGGTGCTGAAGGCTGTAAACCATCCCGTGATTTTAGGTTGCATTTTATCATACACAATGCATGAGAGGACTAAGTCATTGAAAGCTACCCATTGCTTTAGACTGACTTTGAAGAAAAGTGATTTACTCCAGAACTCAGAATCCGAGACACACATGGGGTGAATCACACATCCTCACGGACTGGTCTTGGAAGCTCCACGGACTCACAGGTAGAGACTCTGAAGTGACTGATGGAAGTTTGCATATGGTTTGTGAGCCGGGAGCTGAGTGTGCGCCCCTGGCGGGTGTCACAAGTGTTTGTGCTGAATCATGGAGCCCAGCGTGAATGCTTAGCTCCCATGGCATGAACACACTTGAAGTCTGCTCTCGTCTAGGCTGGCCAAGGAACCAGAAATGCAGTTGTTACCCACATTCCAAAAGTTATCAACTAACTGTTTGAGGAATAGGTTGCATGAAAACTAGATTGAGCTCTGTTTGGTTTTTATTGACTTACTCTTAATATTAAAATTAACCTTCGGAGGTAGAAATAGAAAATAAAAATGATATAAGCATAAAATAGACACATTCCAAGATATAAATGACACAAAGGTGCAGATTTCCCCCTCCCCCCCCCGGGGAAGAGTTGCAAAGTCCCAATATCCTCCAATAAAAAGTTTACTATTGTAGAAGAGTACATGGTCTCTTTTATACCCTTATACCTTTTTGAAAACATTCCCTTTTTTGTTTGGTTATTCGTAATGCCTCATTTTAAAATGAGGAGATTGGTGCCCTTTTTTCCCACATAGAAAGGAGGCAGAAAGCCAAGCTGTCTGATTCTAAGGTGGGTTATAATTTCTGGAAAGATGAATGGAAAAATACAGAGAACTGGGTACTGCCATTCAGGGTTGCTGGTGTATCTTTTAAACAACACAAACCCCATATTGCCTTCACACTTGGAAAGATATGATCACTGCGGACCTACTGTCCCCACAAGAGATTGCTTGGCACATGTTGCAGGCTTAAATTCTTCAATAATGCAATTTTTGAGTTCTACTGCTGTCTTTGTGACAGTTTCCATTCATCTCCTTGGCCTTTGGGTCTACGATAACGGAAGTAGGAAATCCAATAGCTGTGTCCATGTAAATACACAAATGAGCACACTCAGGAGATGGATAAGAATCCTGCGTGCACTCCTGCTCAGATCAATATTGCATTAGCTTGCTGTGCTAAGGTCTTGCTGTTGTTCAGGAAAATTCAATACTTCTTTGTCTTATGGTCGCAAAAGCCCTTTCACTCTCGTATCTCGAGGGCTCCTAAAGAGAGTTGCGCACTGCTGTCCGGGGGCAATGTTCTGAAGGACAGAAGGCAGATTTACCCAGCAAGTCTTCAACATTATAAACCAGTGAGTCATGGAGACTCTCTAAATTATGAGTCTGCATTAGACAAGTTCTCTTCTGTTTGCTCTTTCAAAGAGATTCCCCCTCCCCACCACTTCCCTGGAGGAATGGGGTAGTAGTGGAGGGCGAGAATCTGCAGCTTAAGGAGGGGGGCAAGTGCAGCTCTCCTTGTGCACTTGTATTCTTGGAGGGGTCAGTGGCTGTGGGGATCAGAGAATGGCTCCAAGGACTCAGGCTGCAAAAGTTTGCCCACAAATTAAAGAAATAGAAAGTTATGAAGCCACGATAATGGAATTTAAACGAGGAAAAAGAGTGAGATCATATGAATGGACTCTAGGCTTCTCATTAAGATTGCACATCAGAAATGGGATTCCTTTTGTGGAAAGGGAAGACCCTAGTTCATGGCTCTAGCATGATGTTCTCGTGCATGTGTCATGGGCAACTTTTGCGTTCCAAAGGGAAGGAAAAAAAGTGTTGGATTCATTCAGGTTGAAGAAAATCTGGCAAACAACTAACACATGTAGAAGCTGAGGCTCATACTGAAACTGAAGAGAAACAAAACAGTTTCCTCTCCTAAGATGCTTTCTTCTGTCCACTGGGAAGTCTGATATGACAACATTTTCTTCCCATGATGCAGAGCCACTGCTCGTGACCACGTGGCACCTTGTAGAAAACCGGTATTGATGCCCCTAATGGGCTCTGTCCTTGTTTTCTTCATGACAAAGCAGTCTATACACACACACACACACACACACACACACACAGTGTTTGGTTGCTGGAGAGGGAGGGGTTACTGTAGGGAAAACTCTTTGAATTCAATCAAATCAATTACTGTGAAAGATATTCAACGTAACCAATTTGCACTAACTCCAACGTGGAAACACTTTGGTTGGGTTTTTGGGTTTTGATTTTTATTTTGTTTTGTTTTTAAGTGGGTTGGCCAAGAGCTGGAAACCTGTTAGCCAAGGATCTGAGTACCCTAAAAAGCAGGGTGTTCAGACAAGCCAGCTGCCTACCAGGAGCTCAGAGGGTCCATGTGGCTCCCGGGAGATCAGCTCTTCTGAGGCTCACTTTTTCAATCACATTTGAAGCTTCTCCTAGTCCCCCATCAACTGCCTTCTGCATCCAAGTTACACACATGGGCCTTGGTACACTGTGTGCCTGCCGGAGGCCCAGCCCTCCAGAGAGGGGACCACTCACTGTGCTTCCTTGGACAAAGCAATAACTCTTAGTTGAAATGCAGAGAACCATGGATTTCTTGGAGGGGAAAATGGTCCACACCAGATTGTCCTTCTAAGCCCAAACCATCTGGTATGTTTTTACCATATGTGCAATTAAAAAAAAAAAAAAAAGCCTAGGAAAAGGGGATTTTTTTTTTCTTTTTTGCCTTACTGTTGATCTGGACAGGGAACTGGAAAGATTCTCTAAGCCCAGAGGGCTTGTGCACTGTCTGTAAGGTTAACTTAAAATTACTAATTACCAAGGTTTATCTAACAGCTCTTCAGTAAAGGGGTGGCCGATCTAAGCCAAACAGCAGTGTGACTTATCAAAATTAATCAGTGTTCCCAATCTTTCACTACCTTGGGTCCTTCCTCTTTTTCCCCAGCATGCATAGTCAAATGGCTGCATTGGGTCATCTTTTGGCCACTGGACACAAATGCAATGCAGTCACTTCTCCTGTGTTTGGCAAAGAAAAAATTGGAAGAAAAGTCAGATGCATTTTCTTTTCATTTGGTTTACAACTTATTGTTATGTATAAATTATTAGAATCCGTAGCTTCTATTTTTTTTTAATTGTTACAGTTATTAGTTGGCCCGTAGATAGATCTCTGAGTAGGACATGGTACATCGTCCTTCTTCCGAGTCTGTGATGCTCCTCGTATAAGGCTGCAGGACTAAAAGATGCAATGAGGAAGGACATCGGGACTATTCAGTGCTGGATCAGATTCCTGGTACTGGTCTAGTTCCATGCAGGACCAGTTCCCAGCATCTCCTCCTGCGGTGGGAGAAGTGAGTAAGGCAACTTCAGGAATCTTCATTGATCATAGCCTACCAGGCATCTCGGCCCTGGGCAGTGTGTGCAGTTTGCTCCTGGAGGTGAATGTCAAGGTGCCTCTTGACAGCCCAAACCTCATTCTTTGCTGTTGAGCAAGCATTTCGATTCTGTTTCTGAAAACAGTCCTGCTCAATGGGGAATGTAGCTACATTTGTGACTGCCCTTCTGAGCACACTTTAAAATCCTCTCCACAAACCTGATACAATATGTTCACTGCAAAACAATTAACCAGGGAAGACTTGCTTTGGGTAAGAAGACACTTCTGGGTTCTGCGGGGACCCATGCTTACAAAACGGTTATTCTTGTGTCTGCTGTGGAACAAAAGCTATTTTAATGTTCTCTGCATTTCTCCCTTTCTAGTTGGCCCACACATTGGGCGTTACTGTGGACAGAAGACCCCAGGTCGGATCCGTTCCTCATCAGGCATTCTCTCCATGGTTTTTTATACCGACAGCGCGATCGCAAAAGAAGGCTTCTCAGCAAACTACAGTGTCTTGCAGAGCAGTGTCTCAGAAGGTCAGTATTTATTCATCTTGCAAAGCACTGTGGGAAACACTCCATATTCTTCCTCCTCACACCCCTTGTGGCCACAGGAAACACTAAAGAAATATTTGGTGAATTGGAGTGCCTAGTATTTGTTTTTCTCTTTTAAATGGTTATGAACATCAATAGGAAGAACTATTTGGTGTGCCTTCTTAAGAAAATCGTGGATGAGAAGGCTGCTTCTAAGCCTCTGAAATCATGGGAGAAAGTAGGAAACGGCAAAACAGTGACCTGAAACAATGAACTAGAGCCAGACCTCTTGTCTGGTACCCTTGAATGTATATCGGGCTGAGAATCATACAGAGACCGGCATCGATCAGAAGTGATAGGAACACATCTGTGGTGGTTTATTGACAGGAAGTCTTACAAGATAGATACTGACACATGATGGTTTGGGTCATGAAGACCCAGAATGGAAGCCATTTTGTTTTTCTTTCTTATATGAATAGAAGTGGATATTCGGGTGAAACAAGCATGTTTCGACTTCTGTTCTAACTTTCCTCAAAAGAAAGAGAAGGTAGTATGTTTCACATCTTATTAAAATATGCAATTCAGCCAACTCAAATCTTCTTCAAAGCTTACGTGGGGTTCAGCTCTTTCAAGAGCCTAAGGAAAACATCAGAAAAAAACAATGAATGTGTGATTCAACATGTCTAGCTGTCAGGTTGGAAAGTAACCTAGTGAAGAGGACAGAGGATGTTTGAAAACCTGTCCTACAGGCTAGTCTCTTTTTTACCAGGAAAATAAAAATGCCAATTAAATTACAAAATCATATTTGTACTTAATTCGATCAATTAACTTACGCATCTCTGTATCTATAAATATTTTTGTATTACAAATAACAAACCTAACCTTAAAAGCATGAAACTGGTGAAAGAAAACCTTTTAAGCCCTATAACTTGATCTGTTATGACAGAAAATTCAGAAAATGTGAAAGTTTGATTGAGATTTTTCTTGATGGTTGAGAATCTTTCATCTCTAAAACTTTTTTTTCCACCTTATTACTTTAGATTCACATTTCCTAAGGTTGATTATTCATCTCCTTTTATCATATTTCATATCAATGTCATATTTCATTGTTTCACTGAGTATATGAGGCCTAATGGAATACATGATTCATGACTCACAGTCCTCACTGTGAGCATTATTATTTTATGTTGTAAAGCGATGGTCCTCTTTGGGACCATATGATCCTGCAGTTTACTTCTGACGGATACTCCCACGTTTTAATGATATAAACTAGGGGCAGGAGGCATGAGAAAGAAGAGAGTCAAGGAGAGGTGACCCGGGTGTCAAATAAAAGGAATCTGAAAAACAGAGAGTAAGATCTGCTGTCCACCTAATATGGATTATAACATAGACATAAAGTCTTTTTCATTTTATTAGATATTGAAAGAATTAGTAAAATTTCATTTAAATATAGCTTCTATATTAAACTTTGAACGTAACTAAGAATTCCCATCATTTCCTAATAAATTTCTGATGGTATTTCTGTCAAGCTAGATCCAGTGAGGAAAATAATCACTATGAGATCTTTTTAGCCTTGCTTTTAAAAATTATTACCATTATTACAATTACTGTCACATACCAGTGCTGCATCCCAGTAAGTCCCTCACTGTCATCTTCTGTAAGATACTCTGTGAACATCAAAATGACTGTTTTCATCTGCCAAGTTATAAAAAGAAATATGCATCTCAGGTCCCTTTTGTTTTGATGACTTTCGGCCCTTTTTCTTCCCCTTCAGATTTCAAATGTATGGAAGCTCTGGGCATGGAATCGGGGGAGATTCATTCTGACCAAATCACAGCTTCTTCCCAGTATAGCACCAATTGGTCTGCGGAACGCTCCCGCCTCAACTACCCTGAGAACGGGTGGACTCCCGGGGAAGATTCCTACAAAGAGTGGATTCAGGTATGTGGCACGAGACTCAGCACACACAGGGCTGAACATTTAGGTCATCTAGAAAGGTTGTTGACCTAAAGCAGCACCATTCCAAACGCCTTCAAAAGGAAGAGTGTATGCACTCTGCAGAATCACCCCGTCACCACAATCGGGGAGAAGCAGGCCCGGTGGAGGTCCCCGAAGATGCATTTATTTTCGCAGATACTTACATACAAGTCTTCAGAGAATTTGAGCACAGATGTCTCACTTCGGTAACAACTAAAAGATCTGATTTTTCCCCACGACTACACATTCTCTATTCATACGCTTCCTCCGTCAACACATTTTTATTTCCTTGATGAAATACATTAGTTCTGGTCGACCTGCATGAAGTAATTGCATCTAAGTATAAGGCTTCTTATTTATTTGTTTATTCTTAGTAGAAGAAGGAAGAAAGGGGTTGAGGCTTACTTTTCCTACAGGGACACATAATACATGCCCAAGGAAGCAGTCTTTGTGGATTCCGTATATACAGATATGTATGAAATGAACACATCTGTATCCTTATTAGGATGTTGCTTCTGCTGCACTCCCTTTGCCCTAGCACTCCCTTCCCTGCCCTTGTCTTGCATTCCCCGGGACTTCCGCCCCTGCACCGCGTCTCCCCGGCCCCCCACTCATCCCTGGCACCACTCCTACTGCCTCAGCTTGTCCAGCCTTGATGTCTGGATACACCCACCCACGGCTTGACGCTCATGTTCTTGACTTTTTCACCCACTGTCAAATGAAACATCCCTATCAGGCTGTGGGGGTTAAACTGTGGGCAAATTATACAGAGTTATTTGCTGAAGGATCCAGGCTTCCTTTTCAGAGAGTAGGCAAAGCTTGTCTTACCACTCATTGCTGGATATATAAAAATGACTAATTCCCAGAGAGAGTTTCTAAGCAAGAAAAAACCCCACGATGATTAATCCCCTACTTTCTACATCTATGGCTGCTTCAGTCTTTTGAACACAAATACCAGATTTTGTTTTACTTTGAAAAGGTCAATATTAGTTTAACATACACTTAAAGTGAAATGGCCTATTACAGGAGACTGAACTCCTGCTAACCTCTAAATGATAACTCCGAGAAACGTGTCGAGGGTGAGAAAAGATGAGACTTTCACCTGAGGTTTGCTGAATCCAGCTCTAGATTAAGTCAGAAATTAAATGAATTTGCCTATGTCAAAACAGCTCTTGGTAAGTTATTTTTCCACATCCCCAAACCAACAAACAGTTCCATATGATTGACAGACGTGCCTCTAGAGGAGAGCTTGCATTTTGCAACGGTAAGCATCTTTGCATGGTAACGTGGTCCTATTCTTGGTAATGTGGAGAGTGCCAGATAATTTAGGGACAGGGGTCTCGCGAGCGTTCTGAAATTGCAGCTGTAGCAATTCTTCTGTGCAGGGCAATTCTGTGTCAGGACAAACATCGAGACAAAATGGGCTCTCAAAAAGCATTTGTCAACAGGACAGGTTTCCCATCATGCTCAAGAATTAGGCAGAAGAAAATAATCTGAACGGCCCAACTCTTTCTACCAAAGCATAGAAAGCAGTGGTTAGGAGAAGCTAGGTAACCCAAACCCCCACAATGAAGTTTAGTTCAAGCTCAAGCTTCTTGCCTTCTTCATCTCCCGTCGGCTGGGGGTCTGCTCCACATCTCACCCCAGGACCGGGACAGAGAGAGTGGCGGTCATCTCAAAGGTTGCTTGTCACCAAGCAGAGGGAAAAACAGCACGGCCGTCGCGCTAGCTCTTAAGTTCCCCTCGAAGAACACTTCCACCACTTTCATTGCCAAAGCACGTCCCACGGCCACACTTAGCTGCTGAAAGGCACCACTTTAGGGCGTGCTGGAGGAAGCAGTGCTAGAAATTTGGTGAACAGTCTGAATGACAATTGTGCTATTCATAGAATAGTTGCCGTTTATTAAGTGTTTACTATGGGACCCGACTTCAGCTGAGTACTTGACATATTTGCTTTTAATCCTCCCAGCAATCCCTGGAAGGAGGTGCAATTATCCTCATTTTAAAAATGAGGACACTGAGGTTCAGAGAGATTAGTAAATGCCCAAGGTCAGAGTGAATGACCAGACTTGGAAGCAGGGTCTGTCAGACTCCCAATGCCTGCTTCTTTAGGCTTCGGTCTGCTCTGTCTTTATCATTTGTATAAAAGGTGTGTCTTGTGACACAACTCCCTTTATGCTTTTCCTCGGGAGAAGACACACCTAGATGAGTTGGGTGCTTACTATTTCTAAACCTAGAATTCAATGCCTTTATTCCTCTCCATCCCTATGGAAGATGAATGTCAGAGAAGCTTAGCATCAGTGCACCTTGAGGTAAAATTATCTTTTGTTCCTTCTGGAGCTCAGCAGGCTCATTTCCATGCTTGTTGTGTCTGCGTACATGGTAGGGGTTCTTATCATTCACCCATCACCTAATTATGAATAATTTCATATGTTTTCAGCTTTTCTGAAACTCCTTGGAAGGGGTTGGCTTGTTGTTTTCTCTGGGTAGATGTTTTAAATTAACCAACAAGTAAAGCATAATTGAGGCAGAGGGCGGGAAGCTCTTACCTCTACTCACAGGAACGTTAACGCACATACATTCCCATTGATATGCACATCAGTATGCCCAGGGTATTTGTTTCCTTTTTCCACTTTTTCACATTTTTGCATGAAATATACCCCCACAAAACATGTTGCTGTAGCAACAAGGACAAACACTTGCATGTGTTAAGTTAATAAGGCAGTACTGGAAGCTGACTTTCCTTCAAGACAGGAACAGTCTTTGGTTGCCATTGTTTTCTCTAGGAAATTACTGAGTGACATAAGAAAACAATGCGTCGTTAACCATGGGTATGAACGTCCACCTTTGGGGCTTCCTGTGAGATCTGTTGTCTGCCAGAAAGCTAAAAACAAGTCAAGAAGCAATTTAGTGGGAAGGGGCGTAAGGGAAGTCCCGGCTCGGAGCTTTATGGTCATATCCTGCTTGAAAGGCCACTTCATATCCTGAGCAGCTAAAACCTCTTAATTGTCCACGGCAGAGTTAATCACACTGTGAAATTTGCCCATGGTTTTCAGGGTATCCCATTCTGTCATGTTCTTCGAGCTGCTTATCTTATTGTTAATTTCATCTTTTTCTCCCTTTGGTTTCTGGTTAAACAATCAAGGATTCATAGTAGAGACCCAGGATATCAGTGGGGCTCTAACAAGTCTTCATTTTCGAACACCTCCTTTAGAGCCCAAGCCATTAACCTCCTTGAAGCCAAGTTTCCTTCCCTGTAAAAATAAAGGCTTCTCCATTCAAGCTCTAGCAGTTCATGATACTGTGAATCTCGGAGAAATGCAATCTCTGTTTTCTTCCCCTCCCTGCATACTAAGTGCATAGTGTACTGTCTGTCCAGGGAGCATGTTCTCATGGATCCTAAGTGTAGCCATTCACACACAAAACAGAATTTAATTCGTTAATTATTTCAATGTTTTATTAATGATAGTGTTCACCACACTGTAAACAGATTTATCCTTCTCGCTTTAATTAAAGCTCCTGGGAGCGCTTTCCTCAAAACAACTGTGACTTTTCCCTGATTAAAATGCCAGGAGACAAGGGGGGGTGGGAAATGCAAGAGATATAATGCCTGAATGGGATATGAACTTTGTTGATCCAAAGACATAAAAATGGCGCTAGGGACTAATCGATTACCACACCCCCCTACACTGACTTTGGAAATAGAATTACTTGATAAACCAACTCAGGCTGGAACTGCACTCTTGTCCAAATTTGGGGGCATTGTCTTTTGTGAGAAAATTTTGGGTACTAGATTATTTATGTTCTCACTTATTCCAGAGAAGCAGAAAGCGAAAGCCATTGGCTCCTAAACCCTATCCTGTTCAGTTTGGTAAGACAGTGCTCATGGAGTAAACACACGGGAGAAGGAAGCCTCAGGAAGACACTTTGCAGCTCTAAGAATACATCAGCAAGCCCCCGGAGCAAAAGTTGCCCTCTCTTTCCAATGCATTTCCTAGCACAGATGTTCATTCTGAGGTATGAGGAGGAGGAATGTTCCAGAAGAGAGGAGGTAGTGCTCACTTCATAAGGAAGCTTGTTTCTGTGTTTTCCTTTTGCCTTATGTGTATATCTCTTGGATAATATTCCACAGTTTCTAAAGGAAGGAACTCTTAAAGCAGGCATGAGCAGCAAAAGGCCTTAGTGTGGAAAGGAGATAGAACTGAGTCAGAACACGCCCATAACAGCTCACGCACATTCCGTCATGGTCACTCACTGGCAACCGCAGCATCAAAGACAGTAGGTGCCCTTGATCACGTTCAATATGAGAAAGTGGTCAAATCCAGGAGGCCTTTAGGTGTCTTTGTGGATTTTAAAATTCATTGTACGACGTGTTCTAACAACAAAACATGCTTCTAAAGCACATTTCCTTTCCTAAAGCACCTTTTTGGACACATCCCATTTTCGTCTTCAAATGTACATTAAGTAGACCAAAGAGTCACATCCCCATCTTCATGTGAGAGAAGCGAGGCTCAGAGAAGTTCAATAATTCATGAGTCCCAATGTGGGGACAAGATGCGGCTTGTGGGAAAGCTCAGGCTTACACAGTGGAATTGGACTTCCTTCCTCAGACTTGAGAACAGAGTCAGTGGGCAAAGAGAGATCTGGAAGGCAGACAGCAGCTGAATCACCACTTGTGGTCAGGCCTGACACAGGGCCAGCGTGCAGCTGGCCTTTGTGTAGCTCTCTGGTCATTCGAATTCTGAGTCTTTTTACCTTACACTGCCTCAAATGAGGTAAGAGGGGCAATTCTCCCACTCCCCTTCTCCAGAGAAAAACTACAGAGCCTTTGAAGTTGTGGGGCCTTCAGGTTCCAGAGGAGACTGTCATTCAAGTAACCGGGTTCCTAGAACCCCCAGCCCCAGGAGCTTTCCTCTGTGCAAGGAGGCTCACTGTCCGAGACGCTCCCAATACCCCTCCAAGGCTGTGAGCTGTGTCTCCCAGTAACTTCCAGAGTGGCTCCGTCATCACTCAAAAATGGAATTAACAGTTACAGCTTACTGAGACCAGAGACAAAAATTAATTTAATGGCATGGGCTTTATTTCAGGAGCTAAGGAGGGGCCAGCTGGATGCCCTGTAAGTAACAAATGGAATAAAATAACTCATGAATTCTTGAAAATATTCCCCCTGACATGTGGAATTATTACACATTTTTAGCAAATCTTAGGTTGGAGAAGTGCTCATTCAATGAGAAGAATTCGTTATTTGGAACCCTAGTTTTTATCTTTAAAGTTAGTTGTCTTCCAAAATTAAAAGTAGAAAGTGGAGTCGTTTATCTTAAAGCTTTAGAATGTCATTTATTTTAACAAGTTCCATATATAATTTTCTTTCCTTTCAAACTTTCTGGAAACATCTTTTGTTCTCATAATAATGTGTTGGCTTTGGAACAGGTATCCCCAATGAAACAGTTTTTGATTTTTCATTCAATTGGGAGTTTTTAGCACGTTTATTATCTGTAACGTTGTATTCAAAATTGGTTCCATGTGCTAAATTGACTAATCCAGAACATATATTAAGCCAGGTTATCCTGATTGTAAACTTGCTGCTTATAAACCAGACACTTTAGAGGGTGTATTATCTCATTCAGATCATTAGTAAATTGCTGAAATTGCAATAAAATGATCCTTTATAAGTGTGTAACTCGAGAACCGGCAAAAATAGCTTACTGGGTTACCCAAATGTGGAAATGTAATGTTGGCAAATTTAGGGAAAATACAGCTGTTCAACTGAACGTTGATTCCCCAGGTGTGCTCTGTGTGTGTGTGTGTGTGTGTGTGTGTGTGTGTGTATTGCAACTAATATTAATATGCTATTTTAGCTAAAACATTGATCTGGAAGAGAGACAATTTGCTTTTTTAAAAATCCACCAGGTAAGCCTTTGGTTGTCTTACCGGATTCTGCAGTGACCTCTACTTCCTGCATAAAACGAATGCTTCACGTCCTATCCTTAGTGCATCGTAGGTCTGTTTTCGGTGACTAGGTTCCACCCAGGAAGTCCCTGTTCCAAAAATTCTCTCTCGAGGAACTTTTCCTAATGCTTTCTCTGGTACCTTGTTTTCTCGTGGTATAGAAAGTCATTTGAAGGAAATACATATAGGAAATGCATATAGGGATAGATGAAATTCAAAGTTTTTTGCTGCTTTAAAGGTGGGTATGATTTAGGGAATATAGATAAGCATATGACATAATTATGTAGATATTTTTAACTGATTGTTTTGTCATTTAGAAAATACCAGGACGATTTTAACCATTTAGATTAAGTCAACTACTTACTTCAGTTTTAAAAATCAGTCAGATGATTTTACTAATTAGTATTTCTTATCCACACACCTAAAAGAAAATGTATGACATTTAAAGAAACCTCTTCGATTTTTATGATGAAACATCGCTGGAAAGACAATATTGAAAGAACCACACCTGTTCAGCTAGAATTACACTTAAAATAGATTAATTTGCATACCATACACATTCCATTTTGCTTACCATTTTGGTTCCTTATTATTTTATGCTAGTGTTTATTTGGAACCAAAATTCATAGTTATATTCTTGAGAAGAACTGTTTTCTTCCCAGGATAGCTCAACTTTAAGCATAAGACTAAAAGCAGAGGCAAACGTCATCTTGTCTGAATTCCTTATACTGCATAGGTCCAGAGGTTAAGCGATTGGCAAGACCACGGAGCAAGTTAATGATAGAACCTGGACTAGAATCCTAATAGCCTTGCTGTCACTGCTTTGTTGCAGCTCGGGTGTACTAATATGCAAAAATGGATTTGGTTCCCTCTTGAAGATGGTATCCTGATGACTATTTATATACCTGCTCAGTTACTGATTGGTAAATGATGTCTATCAACTTGAACAGTCACTGCAGAAGCTTTAACTTAAACCAATGACTGGATTGTGTCTAGAGCAGGGTTCCTTGGCCTGGACAATACTGACATTTTAGAGTAGATATTCTTCAAGATAAGGCTATCTTGGGGGTTACAGGATTTTTAGCAGGATGCTTGACTCAGTAGAAGTCAGTAACACACACACACACACACACACACACACACACACCTCTCTCGATTTTGATGACCAAAAATATCTCCAGGCATTGTCAAATATCCTAAGGGAGGGGAAAAATCATCCTTGGTTGAAAGCCACTGATGTAGAAGACACCGTAAGTCCTAATCAAGTCATTTTTTAAATAATAAGGTTGATCACTATTTTGAAAGAAAAAGTAAACTGGTTGCTTGGCTGTTTTTTGTCACTTTTCAACCTCTTTTCATAGATATCATTTGAACAGAATCATAGTTCTTTTGTTTTCCAAAAATATTAATGCATCTGTTTACCTTATGCAGGAAAATAGCATCATAAACCTCCTTGCTTATTTATCTTGAGCTTCACTATTTTTAGCTTTTAAAAGTGAACTGTTTTTAGCTAAATATATACAGATGCGATTTTAAAATACCACAGCCTGGGCTTCCAAATGTACTGATAAGGATTGGATTAAAGAAAGGAAACACAAGGATAAAAATCACAAGTCATCATTAACAAGATTTAGGAAAAATAAGACTGAAATGAGTTCCTCCACACCTGGATGTCGTGTGTCACTGACCTCTGTGGACAAATTTTAATTTTTTTGCAGTATGTAAATCAAATGTGTGTGTGTGTGTGTGTGTGTGTGTGTGTGTGTGTGTGTGTTTTCACTTCCAAGGTAAAGGAGAGTAAGGAAGTGTGTTTGAAAAGCTTGTCTATTGCTTATTACCTTATCTTTTCATGGGAAAAATACTATTAAGTTTCCAGTTTTGTAACCTAAACAACAACACATTAAGAGCTATCAATTACCCACCAGTTTCATATCTGTGGACCAATAAGAAGGCAACGTTGATGGTTTCACATCTGTTTTGGGTGAAAGGCTGTTCCTGTCTGTGGTATTTAAAATTTAAAGAACTTCTGTTATTATACAATTGGGAATCCTCAGGGAGTAAAATGTTAATGAAATCCATAACATGCCCAGATTTTATGATAGCAGTTTTAAGAAATTCCTTTGGTGGGGTTTGTTGATTTCTGTCCCAGTGGTAATAATTGTACCTTTTACAGAGTGCATTAATGTTCACGTTTAGGAGCAATGCCTACGCTTAGGCAGTGTGTAATGTAACACACGAACTCCTAAGCTTTAAATAACTTTCATATCGTAATTTGAAAGCCCCAGAGCGAAAAATGCATGTTCTTCAGAACTGGCACAACCCACAGTTTAAAACTTGTCCAGCATGTTTGAAGCAACCTCCCGCAAAGGTGAAAAGGTACAGCCTGGAAATTCCAAAGCCAGGATGGGGATGGGTCTCCCATGCCCTCATGAAGTTCTCATTTAATGCACCATTTGAAAGCTCCACATCAAAATGGCAATTTTGATACACATCGAAATGACAATAAGGGATGTTGACCGGCAATAGGGACAGAAACCCATACTTTTTTCCTTTCTCCACTCCCACCCCGCCCCCAGCTTTCAAATATCATTCAATTCTATGTTCAGATAAAGAGGAAAGTAGATTAAATAAAAAATGCTCCCTACATCCCAACAGTAATAAAATGCATTATGCTTTTATATTTCCAGCTATTGAACAGATTAAGCAATTGAGATTAATCGCACATGTTACGACTCAGAATAATCATATACATACTTGGCAAGTGATGTGAAGGTTTGTTTTGGTTGTTTTTGTGGGGTTTTTGTTTTTTTGTTTTAGGGTGTTTTTTTTTAAATTTTGTTAAGTTTTTATTTATTTTTTTAAATTTCTTTTTAGCGTCCCAGAATTCTTTGTTTATGTACCGCACCCAGTGCTCCATGCGATACGTGCCCTCCATAATACCCACCACCGGGCTCACCCAACCTCCCACCCCCTCGCCCCTCCGAAACCCTCAGATTGTTTTTCAGAGTCCATAGTCTCTCATGTTTCGTCTCCCCCTCCAATTTCTGTTTTGGGTGTTTGTTTGTTTGTTTGTTTGTTTTAACTCTCTGCCATAAGGGGTTACAAAGGCCATTTATGACCCTCTTCTATTTGCCTTTCTTCAGAAGGATGAAGTGTTAATTTTACCAAAGATTTATTTTCTTACAATTCTAATGCTTCAGATTTCTACCTACATTTTCTCGATTTTAGGTGAAAAATAGATAAGCCCCTTTATTCTTTCAGCAAGCCTGAGAAGGGCTATAGATAAAATTCTTCAGGTGATGGGTGATTGGACCAGACAGCTTCTGATGTCTTTTCAAGCATTTAAGATTCTGTGATTGTATTAAAACTAAATGTACTTTATCAGCTGGTGCCCTGGGCTTGCCTAAATGAGAGCATAAATATAGGAAGCATAACGGGAATTCATTTTAAATACTACTGATGATCGTGGGAGGCAGCACAAAGCAAAAATTTACTTTTGATTAAAAAGATTTACTCTCCTTAGATCAAGTAATTGTTTAGGATGGCCTCGCCATGAAGCTTCTCTGAGGATTTCACACAGAAAGTCCACTCGTGGGTCCTGTTTTCCTCAGTTCTTTGGTACCAGCTTGCAGGGGTGCAGAGACCACTGGGGGTATAAGATGAAGCCCAGAGAATTCTTTCGTGTCTCTTCAGTCTTTGAAGAGCTCTCGGTAAGGTGTAGGCTCACCGGCCATGACAGATTGTTCACACCTTCAAGTCCTGCCGATACCCAGTCTTTCTTTCCTTAAGGAGACTGAAGACCACATGCAATTCTAAGGCTGTGATAGGTCATAGTAGCCAAAAAAAGTGAAAAAGAGAAGCAGCCCTGGGATCCTGGATGAAGCTGTAGGATGAAGGACATTATAACCGTCTTACGCCTCTCAGACTTAATGTATTTACTCTGGGCTAAAGCTGATGCTACTGGATCCATTTCCGAAGTGAGAAAGACCGGGACCCAGGTAGACACCCAACCTTATGGCCATAGGTACAAGAAATCAGACAGAGCCTTCCGTTTGAGAATCTGGAAATGAAACATAAAATTTGCAGTGGGAAGTACTCATGATAATAGAAAGATGCAAGAACATCATGAAACGTGAAATACTGAAGAAAATAGTTTTGATATTTTAGGAGGTACACCAAGCTCATGTGGAGAAGGGAAAATATTTTCTTAAGTTCCCAATCTTAAAAAATGAAGATACAGCATGCAGGATTTTCCTGGCCTAATAATTTAAATCTTTTAAAAAACCCAGACTGCTCTCAGTCAGCAGCATTCTACCGCACACATATCACACTATTTCTGTAGTTTGGATGTACGTTTCCAAATATTGCATTCATTTATAAGGATGTTGTTATTTATTCAGAAATCTCCAGTGCCAAGATGGCAGAAATTCATTTATTTAACAATTCGATTTCCATGTAAAGAAAAACCAGTCAATACATTTGTGCATTTAACATTATACTTCCTCTCCAACAACCACGAGGAAATAAATGAATCTCATTTATTGCGACAAATATGGAAGGCATCTTATATGATCTCCATCTACACATTCCTGTGTTCTCTGGGCAGTTAGACCAAAAGGAGAAGGAGGCAGGAATAGGTAATTTGAGGCTTCTATATCTCCTAAAATTCAACTGTGATTATCAACTTCTGTAATATAATAATCCAGCCCCCTTAGTCTAAGAACATGGCTGCTTTCAAGAAGAATTTACATGAGCATGTTTATCTACTTACCTTTCTTTAAAGTGTATAGGTTTATAATATCCTTCTGTGTCATATACAATTCATCTGAATTAAAATCTTTTGTCGAAAGTAATTCAAACAGATTACAAACCAGCTCATTCCATTTCTTTTTAAATACTGGCAATTTTATTAAACCATGCAAAGTGATGTGTTCTTATCCTTAACTTGCATCTAGAAGTGTAGTAACAGGATGTCTGGGTGGCTCAGTCAATTGGACATGGGCCTTTGGCTTGGTTCATGATCCCAGGGTCCTGGGATCGAGTCCTACATCGGGCTCCCTGCTCAGTGGGGTCTGCTTCTCTCTCTATGCTTCCTCCCTGCTCATAATCTCGATCTCTCTATCTCTATCTCTCAAATAAATATATAAAATAAAATAAAATATTTAAAAAAATAAACAAAAGTATAGTAACAATGGGATAGGATTCTTACTGTCCTGAAAACCTGCAAGGTTAATATGAAGGGAATGCTTTCTTTGCATTTCCAAATATGTGCCTCAGCTCCCTTTTTTTCTGTCAAGAGGCACTCTCCCACATACCACACACACACACACACACACACACACACACACACACACAAACAAAACAGTGTACCCATGTTCACCAAGAAAGCATTTCACCTCTTGTCACCTCCGAGGATGTGGCTGAAATAGGTGTACCCAACCACGTGTTAAGAATGGTTCCAGTGGATAAATGCAAGTCACAGCTTCCATTGTGTTAAGGACTTTAGGCGATGCTGGGGGACAAATAACACGATATGCTTAATGTAACATCTGTGCTCATTCTCCTGTGGTTTGAAAGTAGTCGCACAGATGCATTTTTCCCATTGTGTGACCCAGGCTGAAATGCATGAAATTAATATAGATAGATTTTTTTTTTCACACCACATTGGGAAAGCAAAGCAGCATATCTTCAGAGCATAGAATGATGCTGTGCTTTGTCCCTTTCTTCCAAGAGGACCCTGGAAATCCCTAATCATTACATAACATTTCCCCTTTCCTTGTTTTCATTTCCCACCTCCAACACAGAGCTGGTCAGTCCAAAACTGCAGAACAACAGTTGTGAATTGTAATTGCAAACAATTCTCTTAAAGAGTAAAAAAAAAAAAAAAAAAAAAAAAATTTAATGCACTATTTCAAGGCTTTTCCTACCCACCTTCTAAATGATCTTCAAAAAAATATCAGTATACACTTCCTGGCCGAATGGTCAGCTTGCAACAGGGAAAACACCATTGACCAAAGAGTAAATCGTGAAGTTCATTTCATCCGCTCTCAGGAATGACTGGCATCCCTTCGGAGACTGAGTGTTTACACGCATTCTCGGACAGCCAGCTGTACCTAGACAGCCTGTTCTTTGTCTCCTCCGTTCTTGTCTCGGGGGCAGCATTCATTATAACCTTAGGCGGATGACCGACTTTAATCTCAATAATCCCATCAGCTCCTCACAGGATTGTTAATGCCAAAGAGAGGAGTTTTCTTGGACACCTGCACTTGCAGATTCTCCATTGGCACATGAAATTCTCATTAACGTGACAGGCCCACCTAGATCCCTGAAGAAATACATGGAAAATCGGTGTAAAAGGACGCCATCAGGGTTTACAGGCCAAGAGGCTATGATTTAGACCATCGCCTCCATCTGCAAGTCTTTAGTTTCCAGAAATTCATCCTTGTGTTTGTTTTGAAACCAAGCTTTTAGGAGGAGGGAGAAAAATTAAAGGCTTGACTTACTGGAAAACTAATAATAAACAAGTCATTTGCTCGTGTTAGAAGAGACAGATGCTGTTTGAGTACAAATGTGTGTTTATCCGGAGGCATTTAGGGATCTCCTCACTAGTGCAGATGAAACTTCATGAATAACATGGAACCACAGCTTCTGAAATAGAAGTATACTTTACCTGTGCAGGATGTTTAATATTTTCTGGGTCTTTTAGATTTAAAGTCTCTTTGAACTGCTGATAGATTGGAAAGATGTATGTGTCCATAACCAAAGTCACTGCTCCTAGAAAAATTATCCCACCTCATCTGGGGGAGGACCCAGGTCCAGAATCTCTCCCACGAGGCTTGCTCGTGAAGCAGCTTCTCAGAGACCCTAAGATAGAAATACAAAGATCACAAAAAGCCTGAAATCTGCATTCATTTCCTTAACCACACACAGCTATAATTGCAACATCTTTTTTTAAAGATTTTGTTTATTTGAGAGAGAGAAAGAATGAGAGTGAAAGAGAGAGCACGAGAGGGGTGAGGGTCAGAGGGAGAAGCAGACTCTCCACTGAGCAGGGAGCCAGATACAGGACTCGATTCCAGGACTCCAGGATCATGACCTGAGCCAGAGGCAGTCGCTTAACCAATTGAGCCACCCAGGTGTCCTATAATTGCAACATCTTATAAAGACCACACGTTAATTAGGTAAAACCGTAGAGACCTATAATTAATGTAGTGAAATTTTGATGTCATTCCCTTTTAAAAAACATAGGAAGGGTATAAGAAAAGTCTAAGACACCAGATACATAAACATCCAATGTATAAACATCCTGTGTGCATCACGCTTACATCTAACTTAGCTCCAAAGCAAAAGGTTTGCATGAGGTTGGGAGCACGACTGATACTGTGAAAAAATTTTTCAAGTCCTGCTGTTCTCTGGTGTCCTGTTAAGTCTGGGGTGACTTCTGGGAGGAAGGACACATACGAAGCTACTGAGAGGTCATTTGAGAAATAAGTAAAAAGGAATCCTTCACACAGCATGAGCCGAGCCAGTGAAACTCATTACTCAGCCGACTTCAGTGTCACGTAGTGGACTTTTCGAAGGACTGGGAAGTATATGAGTAGTTGTACTATTTGCAGTTATAAACACCAAGATGGAAATAATCACCTTCCTAGCTTACGTGTACAAGTTAGTTGCTCAGACACTAACTTCGACTTTAACGACAGGCAGTTGGCTTTCGTTTGGAAGAAAGGAGTTTCAGGCCTTGCCGGCAAGGCTGGACTGACACGGCGTTGAATTTAAATTCCAACAGAATATTTGAGCATCTGCTGAGGATGAGACACTGTAGATAAGGGCCAGATGCATTTGAAATGAAAGATTCTGTCCGTCCTTCAAAAGAGTTACAATGTGGGTACCACAGGCAAAACCACACACATGCACACACACAATTACCCAAGTGACTAAGAGAAAAAAAAAATATTAGGGTCACATTCTTATGGTTAATGTGTGTACAAATGCTTCATAATGATCCTCATAATAACTGTGGGTTGCCCACTAAATGGAGTGAGCCTTGGCATTTTTGTTGGCGAGAGGAGAAGACTAAGGCTTGGAGTGGTTAATTAACTCATGTAACGTTGTCCAGGTCACTTTTTAATGTCAAAGCCGCTGAAGTATTTCTGGGGCCTGTGCTTTATGCCCCCACATGCTGTCTGTATCCCCCGCCCCCCAGTTTTTTCCCTGTAGTCTAGAATGTATTGAGCATTTTTAATGCAGTCTACCCGCCCTGCATGGAGATTGATTGTCTACTTGACTTTTTCCCTCACTGGGTAAAGGGCAGGAATCTGGGAACCTTCCCTCTCTTTCACTTATTTGTGTGATAAATGAGTAATTGCTGGTCACCAGCGTCCCTCCCCAGAAACTCACCATTATACGCTTGTGGTCTGAATTCCTTGCCGACTCCTTAAATGTTTGAGTCGTGAACGGCAGGATTCCAACAGCAGTGTGAATCCCTGAAGTAAACCTAATAATTTTCTTGCCACTTGGCTGAGATGTTTTCTTTTACATGTAGAAAGGCAGATAGGGCAGGACCGGACCGCAGCGTGTGCCATTAGGGCCCCAGAGAAACGTCCCTGACTCATGCAGAGTGAGGCTGAGGTGTGTCCCCAGGAATGCCGGGAGTCCCAGAGGCAGGAAAAGTGTTCACTGCAACACATTTACCCCAGCAATGCCGTGCACACTCAAGGAAAGTAGGCTTTCCTTGTCTCTCTGTCACCAGCCAGGCCCTTCCTGGCCTGGACCTGTGGACCACATGAAGGCCCATGCAAAACGTGATGTGTGCTGGGAGGAGGGGGCAGGTCGGACCCGAAATTTGCCCTCTAAAAGAAGCCCTGCCAGGAGATATTAGATAGAGGGAAAATACTCATCATATCAGATATTTCGAAACACAGGCATCTGGGTGGGATATTTTTCCAGCTGATTCTGCCTTGAGCTCATCAGTCTTGGCCCCTTCCCTGGCCAGAGTCTTACCTTATCTCACAAGATCTGGTATGAATGACTCGATTGACTCTCTTCCTTAAAGCCCATTTTTCTCTTTCTTCAGGGACTCTTTCTTCTTTGGGATCCCATAACGCCTCCTTGGTCAGCATGGTGGCACTTTGTCTTGTATTTGTATACTTGTATACTTTGTCTTATATTATCACTATTTCCACATAGGCCTACTTGCTTCCAGAACCTGGAAAACAATAAACATGTGTTGAGTTTAATGGACTAGATGTTTCTATCTGGATACGCAGCATCCTTTGGTTTAATTTCACACTTGGAGTTCAGGTACCCATGCCATGTGCAGCACGGTGATTGAGCTGTAAGACACATGTGAGCATGCCCCCAGCTCCCTTCGTTAGCTGGTAGTTTGCCCCCAGATGTTTTAGTAAGAAGAACAATAACTGATGTTTCTCTCCATAGTATAGTCCTACTGAAATTATGCACAGAGATGATAAATTGTGCTAAGTTGTAAAATGGTTGTAATCCAGAGCATCCGTTATCCATCCTTCCATACTGTACCCTTTTGGTTTGGGCAGAGACAGATATCAGGAGTCAGATATCTGTCTACACAATCGGCTCGATCTTACGGGATAGCTAGTGTTACATCCCTGCGGTCAGATGGATCAGTACCACTGGACCTGCCAGCTTGCTCGTGCAGACCTCCCGCGTGCAATCTACTAGGAGATCTACTAGCAATCTACTAGAAGACCTGAAGTGTTCTACTAGGAGAATACTTTCCGAGTTTTTGTAGGTCTTATACATAAGCAATAACAGGAGGAACCGAGAGTTATGGCAGGAGAGCACTACGCCGATGTAGTAGACACTGACTTCAAAAGTCTTTGCTGTGAACCCATCTAGCAAGAGCACAACTCTCCCATGAGGCTTGTCACTAAGAGACCTACACAGTGTTTATACATATTTGAACTGGTTACAATTATTTCTAACCTGTAGCATATTTCCTTTTCTCTCTTAAGAAATCCCAATCAAACAATTTTTCCCGTAACATTTTTAAGTTGAATTCTTAATGGAGTTTCTAGAAATTGCATTTGGTCTGTTCTGAATACTTGTTCTCTTCCCACATCAAAGGATTAGGCTCAGGCTTTAAATTTAATGTGACTTACAAACATGCATTCAAAAAATGTTAATTGGGAGTACTAAGTCCCTGAGTCCTTTACTGCCCAACAAGATCCCTGAAAATCTTAGTTAGAAAAGGCATTTTTGTGTGTGTCGTCTTCGTGACTGAGCTGTTGAAGGTTTCAGAGGTACCCGTGTGCAAGGTGACATGATACTGAAGCAATGAACCTTCTTCATTTTAAAGAAGAAAAGAGTTTGCAGGCATGTATATATCTTAAGAAGATTAATATCTTTTCTTAAGATCTAGGCATGGGGATTTAACCAGCCTTTCTCTTCATCTCTACCGGAGGGTTTCAACTGGTCTTAGATGTTTATTTGTATCCCAGAGTCCAGAGAAACCCTAACACATTTCACTTTCTCCTTCTTTTTTATCAGAATAGAATGTGCCCTGATGTCCAGAATTTACAGGTTTCTCATGTAAGAAAGGAATTAAATGGAATATCTGTCTGATTTTTCTGTACACAATTATATCTGTCCAAGAAAATATGGAAGAAAATAAACCTCGGGTTTCGCAGAGGGTATGTGAAGACTTTTTGCCCACTTTAAATATGTTTCATAAACTAAGTTGAGCATTTTTGGGGTGGGCGTCCCAGTTCCATGTACTTCTGTCAAACCAAAAGTCTTCAAAGCCTGATGCTGTCTCCATCACACTGTGGAAATGTAGACCAGCCGTGGTCCCTCTATTCTAGAACATTTGATGTTTATGGTTTCTATACTGGAGTGATTTGAGTAGCTGGATTCTGGAAATGTCTGTAGTTGAAATACGAAAGTATTAACCTGCTGCACGGAGTCCCTTTTGTTTCTTTGTTTGTCTGTGCCACTTGCCAATTTTAACAACTACAGCAGATTTTACTATTTAAACAGAACCAGATGGAATTCCAGTTCAAAGAACATATCAGAATTAAATATTTCTTTTTAATTAGTTGCTTCTGATTTATGCAAAAAAAAAATGAGATAGAAAGAATGTGCAATGAATTCAGACACAAAGGAACCCACGTAAACATTATCTGTCTTTATCAGCCAAAAAAGACCAAGGTCAGCCCTTATTTGGGGACTTAGTTTTTCTTGCCCCTTTCCTTGTTCTTGTGCTATAAGGACAGTGGAAAGTCTAGGAAACCAGGCTTTCCATCGCATTTGTGCTGTGACAGCCTTATCTAATGTTATTCTAAATGGCTGGCTCATAGCTTCCGAAAGAATTCATCTTTCGCTCACG
Organism: Mustela lutreola; assembly: GCF_030435805.1. Classification (NCBI taxonomy): domain Eukaryota; kingdom Metazoa; phylum Chordata; class Mammalia; order Carnivora; family Mustelidae; genus Mustela; species Mustela lutreola. Next base: position 31,904,107 of record NC_081297.1, on the reverse strand, counting down.
TAGTGTTGTTTTTCTACCAGAGTTTTGTTACAACCAGTAGTTTGTTTCCACCCAAGGAAAGGCTTTCCTTTAATTTAGCAATGAAAAAGAGAGGGGGAGAGAGATTAATTCAGGCAATTAAGACCAGAAAAGAAAATTGGCAAGGCTCTTCCTGCATTACACTTTTCTCATACTTGGATATTTTTACTCTTTACCAACATTTTAAAAGCGTTTCCTCATTCATTATTGTTTGCTAACAATGATCCATCTCTACCATCTTGTTTTTCAACAGTGTAACTGAATCATTTGCAAAGGTTTGCTTTCTGGTAGTCAGTGTAAATGTTAAATCCATGGTCAAGGTCATCATAAAGGGTTTCAAATTCTCTGTAATTATACAAAATTGTATACAAAATTGTATTTTTTAAGAAGAAGAATCAGATTTTATTATTATTGAGGAAGCAATCTCTTTCTTTCGATAATCACCACATTTTGCAAGAGGAATGGGGCAACAGCCTGGGTGTAGTGTTTGTACATGGGCCATGGATCTGATCTGGGTGAGTCCCAGCTCAGTCACTGGTGAGTTATGTGACTCTGGGCAGGGTCCACATATCTCTTTGTTCCTCAGTTGCTTTGTCCATAAAACCTTCCATGTGTGACTGTTGTGAGAACTGAAAGAGGTAATGATTGTAAATTTAGCCCTTAGTAAAATGCCTGACACAGAGAGATTGCCCTATGATTTTTCTATTAATATAGTAACTTTAGCCATCAGTATTTTTTATGTGATACAGTAATAGTGAAAAAATACATAAAGAGATAGAGAACTATGTCACTGGTTATAAAGTGATTATATTCCAGTTGGTAACTATACAAAGTCCAAGAGGTTAAGGAACACAAGGATCAGATGCTTGAATTAAGCCCACAGATCCTAGAACAGCACTGATGTTCAAATGCTCAGGCCCTATCAAAAAACATGTGTGTTATCTAAGGAAATGAGACAATTGCTTAAAAATATTTTCTTTAGCTTAGAGTGTCTAGTGATGAATTAAACAGCTCTTTGAGTCATCAGAGATGCTCTAAAAAAAAAAATCCGACATGCTCCCCCCACTTCATAATATTTTTCCTGTTTTTAATCAAACTTCAGTCCTTTGTCCTGTATTTTTTCAGGCTCTTGTCTTGACCTGCTTTGGGAATATTAAGAGCTGGTAAACGCTCCCTGCCCAATGCTGCTCAATGGGAAGTATTTTATTGAGCAAGACAGATTTTCATTTTAGAAATGAGGCTTTCCACATTATGACATTACCAATAGCTGGTTATGTATTATTACAGAAAGCCACGATATTCATTTCATGGCTCGGAAGCTGCATGCTGGTGTTTAACCAGCAGTTCGCAGAGGTTTGCTACATGATTAACTACACAATGCTGAAACGTGCGCTTTGTCCTCAAATGATTCCCAGTAGAAAGTGTGCCTCTCCTGGCTTCTCTTTATCTGGGGAATGTGTTTCCTGTCATTACTAAGACAATGCCATGGCCGTAAAGAGCATGTGAATTATACACATAGACATCTTCCAACAAAGAGCTAGTTGGGATCATGGTCAAGGTCCATGCCATGGAAGGGGCCCCCACCCCACAGGAGTGGCTAGGACCCCATCCCCGGCCCCCCAGAAGCAGGTGGGGACCTCTGTTTTCTTCTACGAGTGTGCCTCTCCCCAAACCCAAGATGAAAGTTGGGCTTTCCTCTTCTGTATCTGCAGTCTAGCGATATTGTCTCCTTGGGGGTGGAACACAGTGAAAGTGAGACGTGGGTAGGCATTCTAGCAACAGTGTTAGAATTTTATATTTGCATTGGAAACAGGATATAGTATTGGGTCACTTCTGCTGATGGGGCTACATAAACTAACTTAGAGAGTGGCCGTGAGAGCTCAAAAGGAGTGTGCTAAACTTCTATAAAATAGTCTACATTCAACCAGATAAGTACCAGATGTTTATGTTCGTCACACACACAGAGTGAAACATTTGACAATTTTAGCAAGTGCATTGATGCACGGCTCCGTACATCCCCCGCCTCCCATTCTCACACCCCCTCACTATCACCCTTAATGTTAAACAGAAGTGCGTCAAACTCAGATGTGAAATCACATCCATCTTCCAATTAAAAATAAAGCAGCTGTGAAATAATGATATTCTTTCAAAATGAGAAGATAGTGATTGGAACAGAGCTGATTGGATTTAGGGAAAGCAGGTTACTTAATTATGGTTATTGTGTGTCTGAGTTTTTATGGAAAGAAAGGAAGTATTGTTCAGGACGATGAACCCTCCAAAACACAGAGGGGTGGCATTATGTAAAACCGTTCTGGGGTTGTAGCTTTGTCTTTCCAGCTGCCTGTCTTGGGTCGCCAATCTTGTCTATTATGATGTGAGGTTGGTGAGAGCTCATCATAATTCAAAAAGCTAACCCACCAAGAGGATGGCCAGTGGCTGATTGTGAATAGTCTTCATGAAAACTAATTATGTTGGCTTGAAAATGACCAGAGAATACTCTTAAAAGAGCAATACACTTCTTTAAAAAATAAATAAATAAATAAAAATGAAGAGCCATACACTTCTTGACAAATAAGGGCTACAGTGGTGAGGGAGACACAGTAAGTTGTTTAGGGTCCATTTATTTCTTTCATTCATGTCCTCCTGCTTCCCTCTGTACTTCCTGCTCCTTCTCACCAGAACATTCTTTGTTTCTTGTGCTATTTGCCAACTTCTACTGTGTATCCTCCAACACCTGTCTTAGACATCAGAGTCCACTGCAAAATGTCTGCAGTGCACCGACTCCCATGGGTCTGCATAAAACGTTGACTCCTTCCTCCGAGCAGTGCCCCATTCTGTCATCGTGTGTGTGTGTGTGTGTGTTTCTCACACCCATACTGCTCTTTTGTCCTTACCACTTACTATAGAACTTAGAGGAGAAGAGGTATGAAGTGTCCACTGAGTGAATGTCAATTAAGTTGAATAAAAATGTTCACGGGTAGTGGACCAATCAAACAGATTATGCAAAAGCCTGCCTGTGGAATATAATCCAAAGCCATTGGAAAATACTTTGGATATGAAAATCTAGCCATCCAACTAAACAAAAATCAAGTTCTCAAACCTAGAGGTAATACGACCTCATTTTGTTAATGAAAAAACATACATACAGCATCCACATGTGTTTTGAATGGAAAAGAATATTCTGGAACACTCTTATCGCTGACTATTTCCTAATGTTGGTCTTACAGAGATTTTATTTTCTTCTTTAATCTTTTCTGCCTCTTATACATTTTCACTAGCTATTACTTTTCTCTATCAAAAAACAGACACTGCCTAGAAGAAGTCACAACATTCTGGATGGAAGTAGAACAAAAACACAGCATGATAAGTTCAGCGGTAGAGATGCGAGCCATGCACCAAGCATCCCCAGGGGGAAGAAGGGACTTCGCGTTCTGCCTACCAGACCAGGAAGAAGGAAAAGTGATTTGTAGTCAGAAAAGAGGAAAAGGTTATTTTAGGTCAAGAGAACTTCATGTGGCAAGGCAGGGAAACAGAAGGGCTTATCTTGTGTGAGGAGTAACAAATACTTTAATGTGGCTGGAAGGTACAGTTGGAGAGCAGGTGGGACTCAGAAGGCCAACAGAGGCCAATGTCATGATTAGCAGAGCCAACTTCTCTGGTGAGAGGAGTGTAAATACCCAGGCTTTAGGCAGTAAGGCCTTGTGGGTCTCCGGACACGACTCGGGGAGTGTGAGCCGCAGGGCTTCTGAGGCTGATGGTGATGTATCTCTGCCAAAGCCGAACTCCGTGAGGGCATTCCTCGAAGATACCTACGGAGAAAAGACTTGAAAGAACTTCGCTGGTGCTGCCGGGGGAGAGCTCCCACGGTGCTAGGGAGGCTGTGTCTTGTTAGAGTTCTGGGTACCATCCGGTTTTAATTGCAAAAGTTCAGGCCCCAGCCCTAATGATTTGGGAGGTTGTCATTCATCCTTGCTAAACCCAGTGGCAGTAATGTGAGGAAGAAAAATGAAATGAAATTTCAAGTATCCCAGTGTGGGATAAATAAGAGAATCTGCAGAGTTTTAAAGCACAGCAGGAAATTTTATGCAATTACAAGAGGAGGTTGCCAATGCATTTCATTGCTGTTGAGAAAGGAAAACATTGTTTTCTTTTTTTATAAGGGATTCATGCATATGTTTTGGGGCCTTTCTATCTGGGATGCTGGACATCTCCCATGTTGGATACCTGTTTAATTCCTGTCAGTTACTCCTTCCTTTAAAGTCCATTGTTTCTAATGCCTAGGATTTTTCTAGTTGACAACCAATTAACTACTTTCCTACCTGGTAACCAAATTTTACCCTAAAATCAAAATTTAAAAATTAGCAGAAGGGACAGCCCGGGGATGACGTTCTAGAGTTATTTCAAATCAGCCTGAGCTGAATATTCACTCTTGGGGATTTAATCATTTCTAAACTGAAGAGCCATTTGTAAGTTTGACAGGAAGAGTTTATTTAAATAGCTCTGCTTCATGCTCCCTTGGACGTCAAGATTTTAAGGGCCCTTCAGCTTGAAAGTGGATATGGCATTGGGCATGACTCAATGGATAGTCAGTAAAGCACTAAGTGTTCTGAGAGCCTTTGAAAACAGTTGAAATTGTGGAGTGCAACCAAGTCCAGAGTACCCATTAACTCTCAGACTGCAGCGTTAGGAAATCAAGAGAGTTTTTGCAGCAACTTAAAATCCCCTGATTATTTGTCTGAAATAGAGTTAGATTTAGGGTTCCCAAATAACATACAGAACATCCAGTTAAATTTGAGTTTCCAGTAAACGAATGACCAGCTCTTAGTATGTCCCAAGATTGCAGGGGACATACATGTATGAAAAATAGGTGTTGTTCCTCTGAAATTCAAATTTAATGGAACAGACTTTATTTTTATTTGCCAAATCCAGGAAACGTGGACTGCCTCCCTTTTTTGAAATTTGTGTACAAATTCATACAAAGCCTTATGGCTCACATGTGAAAAAAATTCAAATTTCAGTTAATGAGTAGAGGCGCTTGGTAAAAATGTGTGGGGTAAATATTTATTTGTTAAATTAAGATTAAAACACCTACTCTTATTATCCTAAACTCTTAATTTCTATTCAAGCCTTCCTCTTTTTTCCTCTTAAATCCGGCAAAAGCCCGAGCCTAAACTTTGTATCTTTAAAATCAAGTAAATGAAATAAGGACAGTTTTACATCGAAGGGTGCTCCCTTCCTTTCCGGATGAAATCTCCTATTGTTGAATTGTGTAACTTCAAGTTGGCCTTTATGGGCTAGTGATATAGCTGTTTTTCCTGGATGTAACTTTTTGTTCAGTTTTTGAAGTGAATTGGCAACATGTTGATTTAACTTCTCTAAGGGCCTTCAGGAAAAAGCAATTCATGAAAGACAATAGTCATTCTTCATGAGGCTGACTGTACATAAAATGGAAATTCTTTAGGTGTTCATGGCCTATAGGACCGGAGGGTTAATTGGAATTTTGTTTTCTGAAAATTGGGTTGTCAGGCAGTAAGTGGAAAACAGGCTTCCGAAGTGCTGGAGGTGGGTAGGGGGTATGTTTGGGGTTTTTTATTTTTGTTTTTTTTGCTTTTGTTACTGTTCTCTTTGGAAAAAGACATTCTCTTACCTCTTAATAATGAAAGTGCTGTTGAAACATCTTATTAATGTTGAGTAGTTGTAATGTGCAGTTACTTTCTGTGTCCTTTAAAAAGTATTTGCCGTATGCTTGGGTATCATTTCTTTAAAGTATCTGCATTATACACAAATAAAATAGGCAGAAGGTATAATAAATAGAGGGAAACAATTTTAAGCAAAAAAATCAAATTTATCCTTAAGAAGAAATTAAATATATTTTGAACGTATAGAAACTAGTAATGATTTTTGTTTTAAGATTATTCTTGGTTACTAATGATGGAAATAAGAAAATAATAAGAAAGAATAAAAACAAAACTATAGTTGACCCTTGAACAACCTGGGTTTGAGCTGTGAGGGTAAAAATAAGTGGATTTTTTTTATAGTATGATACTGTAAGTGGCTGTCCTTATGATTGCCTTAATTACATTTTCTCTTCTGTAGCTCACTTTATTGTAAGAATATAGAATATAATATGTATATAAAATGTGTCTTGATCCATCATTTATGTTATCTGTGAGGTTTCTGGTCAACAGTAGACTATAAGTAGTTGAGTTTTGGGGGAGTCAGAAGTTATGCGCTGAGTTTCGACTACGGGGCAGGTTGGCACTCCTAACCCTCCACATATGTTCAAGGGTCAACTGTATTTTACTTTACTGGAAACATGGAATCATTGGAATTCAGAGATGAAAGGGACCTTCTGGGTTATCTTGTCCAACTCCTTTATTTAGCAACTGAGGACTGGAACCCTAAAGACGAAGTGACTTGCCCAAGGCCTCACAGCTAGCCAGTGGCAGAACCAATCCAAGACTCCTGAGTGCCCGATGCTTAGATCTTTGTCCTGCCCACTCATGTCACAGGGTCACAGGAGCAACCCAAACCACCGCACACCTCTGGCAGGAAATCATGGACCTTGAGGCTTTGGTCACCCTCTGTCGTAACTGCTGCGATGCCCTCCAAGCAGCCCAACCTTCAGGGGTATGAGACAGGCTAGTGAGAGACAAAAACCAGGCTCTGGTGTTGAGGAACTTCTCCCTTGGAAACTTACAGTCAGAGCTCACAGCCCCAGACATTGTCACACGGAGGCATCAGTCCTTCCCACATGATGCCTTGGGATCCACCTGCCTCTGGAGCTGAACTGCAAGAAAGGCCATGGGAAGACAGGGGGAAGGAGGAGATTTAAAAATGACAAGGGGCGCCTGGGTGGCTCAGTGGGTTAAAGCCTCTGCCTTTGGCTCAGGTCATGATCCCAGGGTCCTAGGATGGAGCCCCATGTCGGGCTCTCTGCTCAGTGGGGAGCCTGCTTCCTCCTCTCTCTTTCTGCCTGCCTCTCTGCCTACTTGTAATCTCTGCCTATCAAATAAATAAATAAAATCTTAAAAAAAAAAAAAGATGAAACAAAAATCCTTACTCTATCTTCCTTTTCTCCCCTCCATTCCAGATTATACATCTCTGGCCCATTTTCCAAACCACAACACTCACGGTGGTTTCAGAGTTGTATCGTATCTGTCTGCAATTGGTTTCTAAGAGGGCAGACACTTCCGAGTGTAATGGGAGCCCATTAGACCTGAGCTCTAGTCCAAGCCTCTCCAAAGCCCAATGTGCAAATTAATCTTGTCTTGATTTTCTAATTGTAAAATGACATATATTACTGTGTTCTTTGAAAAGTGTTTTTATTTTGTAAAAGATTGTATTTATGTATTTGAGAGAGAGAGAGAGAGCACAAGCAAAGGCAGAGGGAGAAGCAGGCTCCCTGCTGAGCAAAGATCCTGACATGGGGCTGGATCCCACGCCCTGGGATCATGACTTGAGCCAAAGACGAATGCTTAACTGAATGAGCCATCCAGGCACCCCATACCTGTGCCTTCCTTTAGAAGGAATGGAATGGGGAAGTTAGGGGTTGTTGATGCCAGGTGGAATTCGGGCTTATTGCTCTAAGGTGGATGAAAACTACACTGTGGAACCCACAGGAAAAGACATTTCCGGTTATGGTGGTGCAGGGTCAAGGACTGACCACGCTTGTATTGTTTTGCAGGTAGACTTGGGTCTTCTGCGCTTTGTCACAGCTGTTGGGACACAGGGAGCCATTTCAAAGGAAACCAAGAAAAAATATTACGTCAAGACTTACAGAGTAGACATTAGTTCCAACGGGGAAGACTGGATCACCATAAAAGAAGGAAGCAAACCTGTCGTAAGTGTGACTGCCGTTCCCTTCCTGCCCCCACCACCAACGGAGTCTTTGAAATGGATGATCAATTTTTACTTGTTTGTTTGGGAGCTTTCTGTCTGGCCTGGTTTAGTTTGGGATTGATTTAAAATGAAAAGTGCAATTAGAGGTTTATATCTGACCAAGGGGGTCTCATGTTCCCAGATCCAGAAGCCAAGAGGAAATTATACAGATGTTTCCAAGAAAAGTCAATACCAGCCAAATTAAGTGTCAGACTCGAGAATCACTTTAAACCTCTCATGGGATATGGACTGTCCATGGGATAAGCGCTGTCCTCTTACAGCCTTAGGTGCATTGTTTTGTTTGGTTTCCCAGTGTTTCTTCCTTCTCTTTCACAGACTCCTTTTTTTCTCTCAGTAATGAGCTGGTTTTAGAAAACTCCTTTTCACCTATCCTCTGTGGCTCACAAACTAATTTACAAGTGTGTTTGGCTGCTTCTGTGAGAATGAATCAAAGGAAAGGCAGTTCGCAATGTTCTCTCAGATCACGCAAACGCAAGACGCCACCTCCTCACCGCCCTTAACCAAAGAAGCCACACCAGCAGGCCTTGTCCTGGGTGCCCTGCCCTAACTCATTTGGAACTGACATATTCTTCTCAGACTGCCTGTTTATTTGAAGTTCCGCTTGCTCTGATTGACTAATCAAAAGATTTCTGAGAACTCTTACTCGCTGTCTCCCTCAAATTAAAAGCTTTCCCTGAAGCCAAGTAAAATGCATGGCATTGATAAGGATAGTAGCAAAGATCCAGGTAACTTGAAATTCTGAGTTTGGGAAAAGGCCAATTAATGTGTCTTTGTCTCTCTTTTGAGCATACGTGGCCTGGTTTTTTCCTCCTGGGTCTGGAACTAAGAAAAGCCTCCTGAGTGTGAAGATAATTCCCTTTGATTAGCTGCGAAGCCCCAACTCTTATTGAGGACAGACAGGATGAAAGTAGATATATAGACAGCTGCCCTGTGGGAGGAAACTTCTATGGACAGCAAGTTCAAGGCCATTGTCTAGCCCTGGAGGACATGGAACCAATCCTCCGTCTGGGGACGAGAAACCCTCACAGCCAATGCTTTTGAAGCTTTAGCAAGTAAATTTTGACCCTAAGTTTCATGACTTATTCCTGAAATATTTTTTGGAAGACATGCCTAGTTTCAAACAAACAAACAAACAAACAAACAAAACTCTGATGCCAAGGACATACCAACAAACAAAAGAATCCAGAGAGAGTGAGGAGAATTGACCTCAGGCCTCCAGGCCATTTCTTTAAAACATGAGGGCTGTTTCTCTGACATGTCCTCGTCAGCTGTTGGCCATCAGTTGTCTACATGGCCCAGACACCATGACGGGGACGTGTCAGGGAGCACATACAAGGTCTGAGGGGGTGTCTGACAATGCACAGTGTGAGGCCCACAATCCAGAGCATCCTGGGATGCAGAAGGTCTTCCAAAGTGGGAGGCAGAGGGTTAAAGAAGGATTCAGCAAAGAAAAGGCTGTGGCGTCCTTCTGAGCACATTGATTGAAGTTGATGCAATCCGATCCTCCACCTGGAGTCTCCTTGTTGCTGCCCACTCTCCTTGCCCTGTTCTGGGGGGCCTCTCTGACGCTGGCCTCCACATCTTCCCCACCTTCTTCAGGGAGAGTTGGCCATAGCTCGTCAAGAGCAGCCTTCAACCAACGACAACTCCAGTCATCCTCTTTATGTTAAATGGAATGTCTGCACTTACATGGTTTTCAGCCAACGTAAAGTTCCCTCAGTGTGAGCCAGAGTTCACCCCCACAGCCTACGCTGGAGCAGGCAGCCCTCTTAACTGACGGCCAGTCTCTCCCTGAAGAGGACTTGTTGACCCTTCAAGCATTACGGCTGGGGACTCTACTCCCTCCGGCAACTACCCATTAGTCTTTGTCACACAAAAATGCTCCCATACAGATTGTTTCCCAGAGAGATTTGCTGAAGTAGAACAGAAATCTAAAGGCCATCACAGGCCAGGATAAATTATGATATTAAACCATCTCTGGAGAGAGATCAGGCTAACAGCCAACTTTCTAAAGCATTTGACCACCTTCCGTCATGCAGGCCACTTAAGCTAAATGAAGCAAAAACACCATCCCGACTCTTAGGAGTCTTTTCTCCCAGGATTAAGAACAAGCCCTGGGAAACTGTGGTCCTCCTCTGAGAACTTACCTGGAAAGGGGGGGAGGAGTCCCCAGGCCTCTGAAGGGACCCAGTGCCATCCAAGGGACACATCCTGACAGGAATGTGGTGTGGTTGTGTGATAAGCAGAACACTAGTAGCTTTTACTTTTCTGTGGGCTCTCCCCAGAGCAGAGCTGAAGTAAATGCTAGAGAAGTGGAGGTTTTCAGCTCCTCCAGAGAGAGGTCTAGTGCCAGAGTGTCCCGGCAAGACAGAGAGTCTCTGCTCCTCAGAGATCTTGCTGGAGAAAGGGGCTGTGGCACCACGCCTGGGCAGCGTGGCCCGTGGGGAACTAGTTCATGACTGGCACTTACTACTACATTTGCAGTTACCTGCTTCATCCTTTCCTAGAATAAAATGACTCATGTTTAAAACTAGAGGCAGGGGTCCTGGAAAAGTTGATTTCCAGTTGTTTATCATTTATAATTCAGCTTTGATTTTGACCACTAAAACGTGATTTGAATAGGGCGCCTGGGTGGCTCAGTGGGTTAAGCCGCTGCCTTCGGCTCAGGTCATGATCTCAGGGTCCTGGGATCGAGTCCCGCATCGGGCTCTCTGCTCCGCAGGGAGCCTGCTTCCCTCTCTCTCTCTCTGTCTGCCTCTCCATCTACTTGTGATTTCTCTGTCAAATAAATAAATAAAATCTTTAAAAAAAAAAAAAAAAAAAGTCTTCTCTTTAAAAAAAAAAAAAAAACGTGATTTGAATAAAGATGGAAGTTATTACTTAACATTAGGGATAAGATTTTCCATCAAGAAATGGAGTTAAAAGGGGGGAAACTACTTGCCCAAGTGCTGTAGCTGGGAACATACCCTAGAATTTTCCAAAAGCTGGACCCTATACTGAACTCCAAAAGTACTCCTTCCAGGGTTTCCTGGGAAAGTAAAGTGGTGTGAGTTCCCGTGAAATGTCTAGAGTATTCTGTAGGTCTGTATGATAGAGTTAATAATCTCCAACTTTTTGGATGATAGCACGTAGCCTTTAACAAATGTTACCTTTGAGGGGTGCCTGGGTTGTTCAGTCGTTAAGGGTCTGCCTTCATGAAGCTCAGGACCCTGAGATCAAGCCCCACATCAGGATCCCTGCTCGGTGGGAAACCTGCTTCTCCCTCTCCCACTCCCCCAGCTTGTGTTCCCTGTCTCACTGTCTCTTTGTATGTCAAATAAATTTAAAAAATGTTTTTTAAAGTGTTACCTTTGAATAGTGCTTTTGGAGGTTCTAGGCTCTCAGAAAATTGAATAGATGATTAGGGCAACATTCTGTATTACACGTGATTTTTTTTTCTGGTGGTTATCATTTGAAAAAATAACAGGACAAGTTTTTAATGCTGCCTCAACCTTGATAGCCAGTGCTGAAGTTGTAAATAATTTTATAGGCATCTGTGAAAACATATTTTTGTATTTGTCTTACATCTAAAGAGTCTGTTGTTAAAGGGGCTTTTTTCTTTTTCTGTCTAGATCTTTCAGGGAAACACCAACCCCACAGACGTTGTGTTTGGAGTTTTCCCTAAACCACTAATAACTCGATTTGTCCGAATCAGACCTGCGACTTGGGAAACTGGCATATCAATGAGGTTTGAAGTTTATGGCTGTAAGATCACAGGTAAGGTCCAGCTGGAAGGCTGCCTCGTTTTGACTTATGGGAACTTTTAAATATAGGCAAAGTTATCTCACACAAGTGGGGTCATGTCTATTTGGTGGTTAAGAGTATGTCCTCCAGATTTAGACAGATCTGACTTTACCCCTGACAGATGTGTTTGTGCCCCTCGCTGGCTTATTTGGGCAGGGAACCGACTATCTTTCAAAGCCTTTGTTATCTCAACTAGGAAACAGTCAAGACAGCAGACCCGTGCAGGGTTATTGAGATAATAGATTAGCACGTGGGTCTAAAGCACTCAGCACAGCCTGGTGTGTCGCAGGTGTTTGCCACTGGTCGGCAAGCTCCATGAAGACAAGCACTGAGCTTCTGTCCCGGACAGGTGCTTGGTAGATCTACAATTAAAAATTATTTCATGGCATGCTGCTCTCTGTCACTTTATCTTTCTATTTTTGAAGGCTACTGGAGGCTGTGTCAGCCAAGATCAAGGAGGGGTTTACCTCCTTTTCCTACTAACTCCTCTGACAACTCTGGGTCTCCGTATCTAGCCACCGTTTGTGGAATGCATATACTAATGTTAGAAATCGATCGGTCAAGGTCTCTAGTTTTTTTGTTTCTTCTGACATGAATAGAACTTTAAAAGTTTCTGTTAAACTGATGTAAGTAGAGGGATTCTACCCACTGGAGAGATGAAGAAGACTCAGTCTGGAGGCATTAAGTGACTGAAAAGGTAGGCCAAGCAGGGCAGAGCTGAGAATAAAAGAACCGTCAGGACTATTACTCTCCTTGTATTCCTGTGGCAATCACTGCACTTATGACTTGTCCACTGACCTTCCTGTGCGACCCTGCTGTATTCTGGAGTGAATAGCGGTCACACCAGAATTCCTTTCCATTGAAGTAAATACATTGCAAAGTGTCATTTAAAAAAAAAAAAAAAGGCAATACAATGTAACCTTCAAAATAAGATTAAAAGTTAAACAGAATCAGTAACTGATTCATCAAAAAGTCATTAAAGGTGAATAACTTTTAAAAATCTCTGAACTATCTTTTAATATTGCGTTAGGGTATTTACTTTCTTCTTCCATGAATACCAACACTGTTGCTTCTATTTTTATCCTCTTTGCCATAGTTATGTCTAGAGAAGGAAAACAAATTTTTGAAGCTGGGGGGAATATCCACCTGGGAAGTTTTCAATGAAATTACAAGCCATTTGGAGAAAAGCACCAGGAGAAAAAACTAAGGGGAAAAAAACTATACTAGTTTATAGGAGAGTCCATTTTGGAAAGGAAAAACTAACATCTGATTTCTTATTTATTTCGTATTTATTTCCATGCCAGAGACAGACTTATTTGTTTTAAGATCGCAGACTTAGAAAGTTCAAAGCCTTGGAGGCAGGAATTAGTCAGAGAGGTCTGGAGAAAGAAGGAACATTGAAAAGTTAGATTTAATCTTGGCTTTATTTTTGATCAGCGGTTACGTGGGGGAAAAGTTCTAGGTAACTTTCAGATCATTACAAATTTGAGAAACTACCCATAAATTCATAGGAACAAGGTCATTTGAGGTCAGGGTGGAAATTTCTGTCTCATTTCTAATCTTATCTCACTATACAAAAAAAAAAAAAAAAGGAAGAAGAAGTAACTTGGCGACTCCAAACGTATTGGTCCGAACTAAGACTCCCAAGGTTCTCCATTTCGTTAAATAAAACATTCACTTAAACTTGAACTGCTCTTTTCCATTTTCACAAGCATATCCATGAGAGTTCATTCTAGGCATGTAAGTCTTCACATGTGAAGAAGATGAATAACTTATTGGATTTTTGAAATAAAAATATCACATGACTTGATGTTACATGTTAAAGGACTAGTTAAATGACCTATTTATTTAAACATTGGTATCTGCAACAGCGTATTCTTATTTTCACACATATTTTATTTTGCAATTATTTAAGGAGCTGTTTGTTTCCCCCAAAAGATACTGTTTTAGGCTCAGAGTGCTAATCTCTTTATCATGACCCCTGACATATTTTAGATACTCCTGGCTAGTACAGTAGCTACAGTCTCTAAATAATGGATGGGTTTTGGAGAAGGCATCTTGTTATAATGACAGTCACGTGGACAGAAATTGTGCAGACATCTCCCCAGGCCTCACTCTGGACTGTCCACTTGAATGTGTGACCATGAGAGAGGACCATTTCCTCTCTCTGACCTCCATTTCCTGGTCAGTAAGACGGACTTTAATTCAGCTGTAAAGAAGATTAAACTGAAAGAATATAACACACTTGGCTTAGAGTAAGTGCTCACTAAATGGTACCCTGTAAATGAGAGAGGGCGTGGTGTTCCATGAACAGGGCCTAGAACAGGTATCAGCCAGCAGAGTCTCTGAGGAGACAATGATATCCGTGTTTTCTTCTCGGTTGCCAGAAACAGACAGTTTCCATCTCTTAAAGGCCACTGTCCCCTCAGAGTGGAGACTGATGCGAGAGAAACAAGGCTTCAGCACCCTTGCTGGACCAGAAGACCCATAAAGCAGGGGCCACGCTTCCCTTATTTTCTATTGTGTCATGTATGCCTGGACCATAACAAGTGCTCAATGCATTTATTTTTTATTAATTAATTAACAATTAATTAATTAACTAATTAATTCCTGGATGACTTGCAGTTCTATCTACAAACAAATTACTGAATTTCAAAATATCACCCTCTCCTCTTGGCTTGTCAAATCCTAACCCAAACTGGACTAAAACAAACAAAAACTATTGAATTAAAAGTTACCTCATGAATACATCACTTGACTTCCAAAGTTTCTGGAGCCCTCAAGTTTTCACCTAACTTTTATATTCAGAAATTCTTTTTTTTTTTTTTTTAAGATTTTATTTATTTATTTGACAGGCAGAGATCACAGGCAGGTGGAGAGGCAGGCAGAGAGAGAGAGGAAGAAGCAGGCTCCCCGCAAGAGCAGAGAGCCCGACACGGGGCTCGATGCGGGGCTCGATCCCAGGACCCTGGGATCATGACCAGAGCTGAAGGCAAAGGCCCTAACCCACTGAGCCACCCAGGTGCCGCCAGAAATTCTTTTTTAAAAATATAATAATCAAAAAAAATTTTCAGAGTATATAGTAGGTGTCACTCCAGAAAGATATAAAGAAAAGAATATTGGGGCAAATCATTCTGCTTTATAGGTGATTGACAAAGGAGCATTTTCATTACTTTGACAAAGAAACTTCATCGTTTGGGCATATATGGATATTGAGAAAAATAACCTTGGAGAGTTATGACTTGAAGTATCAGAACATACTGCAATTCTGTTAACTTGTGTTTATTAACCGGAAGTCTCTTAACTGGCATTTCTGCACATATCGGTGTATTCCTCTGTTAGCCAAAGTTTGCAAGGATGACCTCAGGCATCACAATACCCTGAGTCATCATGGGAAGATTAAACTATGTTCATTCAGTTTCACCCATCAAATGCACCAATCTCCTCCTCCTTGGAAACTGAGTATTGGTTTACCAGTATATCCCACTGTTCCTGTTAAAACTGAGTACAGAGATTTTACTATAAAATAATATCAATAAAAAGAACTACCTTAATTCCCCACCACAGAACTCACCTCTCCCTTCCATCTGGAATTGCTTGTAATCCCACACAACCCCCCATAGGGTTGCCAAGTAAAGTACAGAATGTTCAGTTAAATTTGATGTAGATAAGTGACGAGTCATTTTTTTAGTACAAGTATATCCCATGCAGTATTTGGGACAGACTTGCACTAAAAATCACTCACTATTTTAAATTCTAATTTGGTTTGCCATCCTGCTTCTTCTTTTGTTATTTTTGATTGTTTGTTTGCTAAATGTGGCAACGCAACTTCCAAAGGATTTGACATGTAGCCAGGCACATCTGAGCCAGCCAACTATGGAAGAATAGAGTAGATGTTAGCATCTCATTCAGACTTTGAATGGTTAATATAATTTTTCTCCTAATCATTGCTAAAAGTGAGTCAAATAATTTTTAGTCAAGGGCAAATCAAGGCATTTCTTCATTGTTCTTTTTGGGTAAGGCAGACTTACAGAAGGGATGTAACTAACTGTCCTGTGGATATGTTGGCTGAAGGAGGCTGGGCATCACATGGTTTGTGGGTGTGTAAAAAACACCCTAGCCAAGTCTGCATTAGAGAAAGCGCGTTAATCCGGTAAAGGTTGTGCTCTCCTTACAATATTCAGGTTAATTGTGTTTTTCTCCAGATGGTCACATCTGGTACTTATTACAAGCTAAACATTTTCTTTATAAAGGCTGATTTTGACTCAGTCAGGTGTGACCACAGCGCCCAAATTTGTGACTTCTATTTTTAGCACTATAGTTTTATAGACCCTCAGTAAAATACTTCTTATAATTTTTTTTTCATCCCCATTGAATTTGTTCTGGGTTTCCAGATCCCAGCTTGGAGCAAATACTGTGACTGAATTATAGGAAGGAGTGCTTAACAAAAAATGACAGCTGCCTTTATTGTGCTCATAAGTTGATTCATTCAACAAATATTTATTAAGTAAATACCATAGAGAAATCAGGCTTGAGGAGTCATAGAAAATTTTTAGATATGGTGTGATTCGTGTCTCCAAAGAACTTAAAATCTGGTGAGGCAAATAGTGGCACTCCAAGAGCAGAATATGGTCATCTGTATAGTAGAGATGCAGATCAAGGGCTAATAGGAAGTCTCAGAAAAGGAGAACCACACCTTGTTGGAAAGACGGGGAAAATTGTAGCACTTGAAAACGGTTCAAGATTTTTAGTGGTTTAGATAGTGAGAAGGGCAAGATTATGGGGACTTTCAAGTGGAGGGAAAGGAACAGAATGAGAGAAAGCTTCCCTCCTTCTCACCACGATAAGGAAGTGATTTATTTCACTTGCCTCTAGAAAAATGGGGTAAATGAGGAGGGGCTTTGCAAAACCATGATCTGGAAAGCCTGGCCAGCTTGGTTGATAGTACATGCATAATTCTTGGTTGAGCCGGGACTGAATGCTTGGATAAAGAAATGACATGACCTGAAATGTACAACTCATGTGGAAAGTATCTGAGTAATTCATTCTTAAGGGCAGCTAACATGGACACACACAGTTTAATTGCATTAAATATATGCCTCTCAGTTAAGATGGTTATATTTTTAAGCTGAATTTTAATTATATTATGCAAAGTTGAGTATTTCAAAGAAAAATAGGTTATCGTTCTTATGGATTTCCTTGAAAGGAGAATGATTGATCAGTTTGTTATTAAGTCACCAATCAATTAATCAATGACTGATACTCTCCTTATGCTCAGAAGCGATTTGGGCTGCTGTAGAAGATACAGAAAGTTCTGATGCTGTTCCTTGCCTTTGAGGATTTTCTAATCTAGCTGTGGAGACAAGATGACCAGTCTTAAAAACAAGGAAAGAACAATTTAATGCAAAACCCTGTGCTACTTCTCGCACGGACCATCATATTTCTGAGGAGAGAGACTTCAGAACAAAGGCTAGAGTAGTTGGGGAAGTTTTCATGAAGGCTTCTAAGGTTTTAGTGGACCTTACTTCTGTCTGCAGGAGGACAAGGAGCAGCAGGAACATTTTGATCAAAGGCAATGATGATGATTAGAGAAAAAAATGGATTAGCTGGAATATACTGTCAGTAAGAGGAAATAAAATTAGAAAACAGTGTGAAACCAAAATAAAGGTGTCAAAAGCTGGATAGAGACCTTTTATATGGTCTTATAAATAGTAGAAAGCCATATAAATTTTCTAAAGCTCTTTTATTATTGTGGTAAATATGCATTACATAAAATTTACCATTTTAACCATTGTAAGTGTACAATTGAGGTGTGTTATGTACAATCACAGTCCTGTGCAGCCATCACCACCATCCAACTCCAGAGCTTTTCATTATCCCAAACTAAAACCCTGTACCCGTTAAATTCTACCTCCCTATTCTCGCCTCCTACCAGCCCCTGGCAAACACCACTCTACTTCCTCTCTTTATGTGTTTGGCTATTCTAGGTACCTCATATTTGTCCTTTTGTGTCTGGCTTATTTTACTTAGTGATGGAAGATTTTTGAGCCTAAGGATGATATTGCAGAAAAATGTTTAGGATAAATGAATCAGCAGTTATGGGTGGTATAAATTCACAGCTGGGGTCTGACAAGACAGCCAGACCATTTAGCACCTTGGCCTGGAGGGCACAGACCAGGATGATGCCGAAGGAAACAGGGACCACAAGCCTGGGTCAACGGACTTCTTTTTCTTTTTCTTTTTTCTTTTCTTTCTTTCTTTCTTTCTTCTTTTTTTTTTTTAAAAAAAAAACAAAACCATGACAGGTTTACATAGCAGAACAGGAATGCCAAAATGTAAGATAGGGGTAGACAAGATGACTAAGCAGGAACTAGCTGGTTGGCAGTTCCACTGGTCAAAACACAGAGTTTGGTAAAGAGATTCAGTATCAAGGGAAAAGGACCATTTGGATTGGACACGGTACATTTGAGATAACAATGGATATTTGTGTGGAAAGCTCCTAATGCAGTTAGAACAAGTGGTGGTCAGGACAGCTTCCTGCTGTTGAAATTACTGATTTCACATCTTCCACCTGTCATAAACTGAACCTCTGTTGGGCAGCGCCTGTACTAGATCTGGGAATAAGTTCTGGGTACCAAAGATACTGGAACATCAATACTTTGACATTAAACTTGGAAGAACTCAGAAAGAGGGACGTGTATGTCCTTATGGAAGATTTTCTTAATTGGAACGTGTGTCTGGGAGGGGAGTTCTGCAAGTGTAGGAGAAAAGTTTGAGGGAGGGAAAGCTCTGGTTTAATATCAAATGATGCAGAGACTTACACATGTGTATGAATGGATACAGACAATGGGCCGATTCAATCTGTGGTATTCTCTTTCTAAGCACGGAGGCTTGTAGAAAACCATCTCATGTCATCTATTTCATTCCACCCTCTAGATTACCCTTGCTCCGGCATGTTGGGTATGGTGTCTGGACTTATCTCGGACTCCCAGATAACAGCATCAAACCAAGGGGAGAGAAACTGGATGCCTGAAAATATTCGTCTGGTAACCAGTCGCTCAGGCTGGGCGCTGCCACCCGCACCCCACCCATACATAAATGAGTGGCTCCAGGTGGATCTGGGGGAAGAGAAGATTGTGAGGGGCATCATCATTCAGGGGGGGAAGCACCGGGAGAACAAAGTGTTCATGAGGAAATTCAAGATCGGATACAGCAACAATGGCTCAGACTGGAAAATGATCATGGATGACAGCAAGCGCAAGGCTAAGGTGAGGTCCAGGGACTGGGGATGAAGTCCTTTCTCGAGTCGTTGACCTAGGTCAAGGACCTCCTGCATTTTCCTGAAGAAGTACGACTTCGTATTTCTTTTAAGCCGTGACATCAGTGGAGGTGTTTGATGGTGTCCATAAGACCCCCATTCTAGGGAACCCGGAAATGAGATACTGAACATGGTTTCTGAGAGCAACACAGGATAGCATTGCTGATCACCGTTCCTCCCTTAGGGAAGAGCAGAAAGCTCAACACTGAGGAGACACGGTGGCCCAGAGGTTGAGGGTCTGGGGGTTGACAGGGAAACCCAGTAGAAACTCAGAATCTCTCTGCAGATCCTAATCTGTTAGCACCCCCCCCCCATTCCTTTCCCCTTCTCTCACGCTTCCCTTATTTAAATGTTTTTGAGGTTTTTTGTTGTTGTTTACTTTCTACTTGTGGTAAAAGACACATAACATAAAATTTCCCATGTTAACCTTTTCAGCTGTACAAGTCAGTGGTTTTAAGTACATTCATATTGTTTTGCAAACCATCTTCAGAATTTCGTCATCTTGCAAAACTGAAACTCTAGACCCACCGAGCAATAGCTCCCATTCCCTGATCCCCCATCTCCTGGAAGCCACCATTCCATTTTCTATCTCTATGAATTTGACTTCTCTAGGAGCCTCACATAACTGGGATCATACAATATTTGAATGCTTATGACTGTCTTATTTTCCTTAGCACAACGTCCTAGCATTGTGGCAGGATTCCTTTTTTCTTTTTTCTTTTTTTTTTTTTTCAAGCTGAATGATATTCTTTTGTATGCATATACCACACTTTGTGTATCCGTTCATCCACCAATGGTCCCTATCATTGCTTCTCCCTTTTGGCTTTCGTGAATCGTGCTTCCATATGTTTTTAGTACATTGGAACCTTTTTAAATATGGTTGGTTCTTGACCCAGTGGAAAGGGAGATATTCCAACATTCCCCACAGATCTTCTTTAGTAATTATGTTTTAGTTGGACTGATGGTCAAACTTATTTGCATATTCTGAGCCCACAACACCAACCAGGAGAGGACATCCAAGAGTATGCTGGGGGGGACCCGAGAGCTGGTTTGAGGATGAACTAACAAGCCACAGCCTGTCCATTCTGTCTGCACTGTAGGAATGGTATGCAGCCATCAACACACCCAACACAATTGGCTTTCCATGCTTGCTTTGCCCAAGACCCACTCATTTTGTGAAAAGATCTGAGCCCATTGGCAGGAATGTTATCCTTGCTCCCACTCTAAGCAAGCGTGGGAATATGGCTTGATAAAAGTGACTCAGGCCAATGGTCTTGCGGACAGGAGACAAAAGCCCGCCAGCACCGCCAGCTCCCCTCTGTCCAGATGTGAGGCTCTGCAGAGACCTCTTGTCCCCCACGGCTGTGATCAGCACCAGTGTGGCAGGCCACCAACAGCCACGACGCTGTCAGAAATGTAAGAATTTCTCTCCCATCTCACCCCTGCTTCACTTGTGGTTTCCAAAATATTTCCAGTTTTTTTTTTTTTTTAATCTACATGCAGCTACTCTCTTTCTTATGTTCATTTCATTTCCCCCCTTTTATGTCTGGCTCTCTTGTTTTGGTAAAAGAAAAAAGTGAAAGAAACATCAGACACTGGCATTCCCCTAAGAGCCAATCTCTTCTGAGGAGTGGTGAGCCTTCCGACTCGATCACCAAGTGAGAGATTACCACACATCAGCAGGGCCAATGCTGTTGTGACAAGTT
This sequence comes from Mustela lutreola, assembly GCF_030435805.1. Classification (NCBI taxonomy): domain Eukaryota; kingdom Metazoa; phylum Chordata; class Mammalia; order Carnivora; family Mustelidae; genus Mustela; species Mustela lutreola. Next base: position 31,883,380 of record NC_081297.1, on the reverse strand, counting down.
TGTTCTTCAACACAAGGGTTCCACGGGAGAAAGATAACCATGTGCCTTATGCTTTGGATAAGATGCCCTGTCGCGTCTGCAATTAAGTCCAGAGCTAAAACTATCGCTCTGGGGTAGTACTTTGCTTACAGAATTCCACCCTAAGCCAGGACACAGTTTTCAATTGCAACCAAAAAACTCCGTTCATGAGTACGTGAGATTTTTCTCCTCAAATATTATTTTATCCATCATTATCGTCTTCCTGTGATATTTAAAACCACAAAACCGTCTAAATTATTTACATAGAGTCCAGTCTGCGACTCCTAGTATGTCCCTCTCCCAACATAAAATCTTTTAAGATGCAAAAGGGCACGGGTAAAACCTTCAGGTTAGGAGCATACCTATTACTGAACTGTATGATGATATTTAACCCATTATATTTAACGTATGTAACAATAACGTATACAATGATATTTAGCATATTATATTTAAGCTTACAAATGAAGGTTACCTGCGTAGAATGCCAAGTATCTTTCATGTAATACTAGAGTGAGCACTGTTTTTATGAATGAAACAGGACTTTGAAGGATTGAAAAGACCTTACTTCTCACTTCCTATCTTCCGGTAGCCATAATGGACAAGGAATATCAGAGTCTCTGCATTAACTAGACTTCTCAGGAGAGGAGAGGGGATCTAAGGTCCCAGAGCTCTCTTCTTCCAGAACATGATTAGTAAAAGGACACAAAGATACTTCACAAACAGCCTCATGTTAACAAAGTTAGCCCAGTTCCATATGGCTCTTTACTGCTAATACTCTTCCCAGCTCATCCCCATCAGCTTTTATAATGTTTTTATACATTGTGCTAATTCTTGACTCGAGTTAAAATGAGAAGAAGAGCCCGGATTCCATAACTCTAAGTGCTTTTCTCCTGTGATTGTTGGAGCTTTGTTAACATCAACAGAACAGGCATGTGTAGCAATGTTGTTTTCATCATAATTATACCTCGCTGACGACACTTAATTGTGCCTAACAATAACGTATGTCAGATTCTCAGTGACTGGAAGCCAGCTATGTTCCATCAAGAGTGCAGAACTCCAATTGTGAATTTACTATTATTTACGTGAAAATAATAGAAGGAAGCCTTAAGGGGGAGAAGCGGGGCTATGTTAACCATGTCCTTTTAGATTCCTGGAGGCTTTTCTGAACTGGAAAAGGGTGATTAGTTTCCTTCTAGAACTCAGAGAACCTCTAGTCATGTCACAGCCCACATAGTTGTTCTCTCTTCTCTTACATGTGTGCCCCCTTTAGCCCTGATATTTCTCCTGCTGAATGATCCCATCTTTTGCTGGTTTGGAACATCTTGACCCAGCCATTGGGTATCGTCCCCGCTCCTGACTGACATGGCCTGGGGCTGGCCATCCACTCAATCTGATCTGCTAGGTTTGGTAGTCCAAACTGCAATACATTTAAGGAAACATAAGAAAACTAAATATATTGCCTTGGTCATAGACCTCAATTTCCTGAATTTAATGAGATTAGACTAGATCCTTTCTAAGGGCACCAGTCAAGACTACATAGGTTTGAACCCTGGTTCTGACACTTATTATACCTAGAGCCATGGGCACATTACTCAACTTCTCTGTGCCTTATCTGTAAGCTGGGTGTAATGATAGAACCTACCCGAGGATAAAATGAATTCTTCTATTTCAAGCACTTAGAACAACGCCTTGCACCTGTAAATATTGCGCAATGTTTGATGCATATAAGAGACACTCTCAATGATAAGGTGGTTTGATTTTCCTAATCCCCCTACCCCACCTCCCACCCTGGACGGGATTAAGAATGATGTTGAGAGAAGAGGACATAAGAAGTCTTATCTGTTTCTTGCAAAAGTTATTGTTCCAACTTCTTACGATTCCACTCAAGGATTTTGACCTTCCGGTTTGTGTAAAAAGGGGACTAAAATAATCAAGTTGCCGCACCGGCCATGGGCTGCCTGGCTGTGGAAGAATACGCCACAGCGTATTCAAGTTAGGAATGTACTTCATTTACTCTGCAGTTCAGCCCGCCCTCAGGACCTCACTCCATGCTCAGGACCCTTCTTACCTTCCTGAGATGAGAAGGCCTTTTATGTACAAATGCCTCCCTCCCACGGGTGGTACTGCTTCAGTAAATAGCAATTTCAGAGTGTTGGAATAACACCAGTTCCTGACTAAATTGTGTTTGCACGGCATTACGTTTAATATCTCCTACTTCAGGAGTTTAATCCCTTCTATGAGTCTTAGCAAAACTAGGGCCGGCTCCTTTAAGAGGATGTAACAGGCATCGTTGTTGGAAATGTGCTGTCTATTCTAGCTCTGAAAAATGGCAGCTTCTCTTCCTGAGTTATCTTCCTCCACCTCAAGGAAGTAGTGGAAGTGTCACTTCTCCCAGGCACATCAGCATGTCATTGAAAACATGTCTCATTAAACCCTCAGCTTCTGGGATAGCATCCGTGTGTGCTCCAAAGCTTCTGAGAAATGATATCTGTCACTTCTTGGAGAAGCTTTAATTGTTGGGTTTTTTTCCCACTTCCTCGTTTGTAAAAGAGGTGTCAGCCATTTATGAAGCGATGGGATGGAGTCTATTTCTCTGCCTTATTAAGAGTCCTGAAGGGGAGACTTTTCTGCCAAAAGGGAGGTTTTATCAGTAATGGCGTTTCTCATACTTCACAGTCTTTTGAAGGCAACAACAACTACGATACACCTGAGCTGCGGACTTTTCCACCTCTTTCCACACGATTCATCAGGATCTACCCTGAGAGAGCCACTCATGGAGGACTAGGGCTGCGGATGGAGCTGCTGGGCTGTGAACTAGAAGGTAATTACAATTCCCAGAGTCCCTTCTAGTTCCCCAATTCTTAAATCTCTTTCTTCATGCATTTATGCCCCTGAGGGTGCTGCTGCAAATGGCTAGTTTTCCCCCGGGTGATCCTGTCTCTGGGTCTGCCAGTCCGGGAGGCTCAACATTCCAGCACACCCCACGCAACAGTGCCTTGGTTGTCTTGCGAACAGTGTTTTGGTTGTTCGCAGAGCTCTCCTCAGGTTCTGTGGGTTGCCTCCTTTGACTTTTTTTAAAAATATTTATTGAGATGAAATTCGCATAATAGGAAATTGATCATTTTTAAGTGAACAACTCAGGGGCTTTTAATACATTCACAATTATTTATGCAACCAAGACATTGTTCTATCTAGTTCCAAGATACTCCCATCACTCCAAAATAAACTCCCCCACCCATTAGGCAGTTTGCCCTCAATGCCTGGAAATCACCAGTTCTTTTGACTTTTTCAGTCTTGTTCAGCCATCTGTCTGATTCAAGTTTCTGTCTGCAGTGGTAACTACCATCACATCCTAGTGGGAAGGGACAGTTGACAGACTGAAATAGCAGCATTACCCTGAATGAATTTCTCAGACTGCTGCAGAGAAACAAAACTTTACATGAGATAATATGTCTGAATGGGCACTGAGATCCATTCAAGGATATTACTGCGTAAATTTATCATATGAAAGTCATACCAAGGACAAATTCATTTCACACACTGACCTTGGAACTGCATGCAGCTCTGCCCTTTTATCACATTATAAATAAGAGGAATGTTTGAAAAAAAATGATGCCATGTTTGTTTATTGTACTGTCGAATGCTTTTGTGCGTTAGAATTCCCATCTGCCTTAGATTTGAGCATCAATGAGTAACCAACTTTTCCATCCCCATAAAGGTCTTCCTTCAGGTTAGCTCTGAGGATGGCTATTGTTGGTTCCCAGATGTTAATCAACTGAACATATGCTCATGGTTGTTTTGAAGAATGCTTTTTAATACCACCTTCTCGTGGTTTCAAAATTATTTGTGTTTTGAGCTACCCAAATATAATTACATTCTTGAGCACATTAAACATCATAAAACTTTGCTTATGCACTAGAGAATCTCAAGCTATATAAATCACCATCCTAGTGAATAATTCATAGCTACTTTTGTATGTATTTATTTTAAAGTAGGCCATTATCTCCCATTCTTTATTGTGTAGTTGTTTCTATATCTGGAGCCATGTCCAGACCTCTGAACTATCCAGTCACTATCAACACAGACTAAGAATGACTATGTGCCAGGACTTTGGCAAAGGTACTGAGAAAGAGAAGAGACAGGCAGATCAAGCCAATTGCAGACATGTTCATTCCATTGGCTAAGAAATGTGCTCCTCTGGAAAAGGGAGTCTGCCACTATGGTGCAAGTCATGAGCCTGGATTCTGGAAAGCAACACTGATTTAAGAGGTGGAATGAATTGTTGGTTGAAAAGACTGAGGCTGGTGGCAGTTTGCCAGTGTCCACTCTTTTAGTGAGGTAGAAATAGTTGGTGAAGAGATTTGCTGCAGATGTTTCCAAGCACTCACAAAAGTGAGGAAGTTGCTCGGAGCCATAGGAGAAGCCAACATCCGGGGAAAGTAACAAAGCTTTTTGACACAACTGGTGAAAGGGAGTGATTTGGTTTTTGTTTATTTGTTTGTTTTTAATTCCTTAAAATGATTAACATCCCTTAGTAAATAACTACTCCATGCCTTACGCTCCAGAAGATACCTAGAGGAACAGAGAAAGACAGGGGGTTACAACTCAGCCTTGCACACGTGCCCATCCTACTTCGGGCTAGCATTTATGAGAAATAATTAGAGAATCACAGAAGAGAAAATACATTCAAGTATTAAAGTTGGGATATTAAGATTATTCACTTTATACTTTTTCAGTTTAAACCATGTCCTACCCTGGGTCTCTTCCAATGAAGCACTCCTTCTCGATAAATACCGTAAGAAGGATGAATAGAGAGTTTTAAATACTTGAAAGCATCACGAGCATCTGGGCCTCCAGGAAGGGTTCTCTTGATTCAGTGATAGTGACAAGTGGAGTCCAGAATGTGTGCTTGGCATTGTACAAAGTCTACATTGTACACCTGGACGGAATGCACATTCTCCCTAGTTATTATTGGTGTGTGTCCTGGACAGTTAGGGAAGTTGAAACTAGCTACGTTTCTATATTTGTCATAACTCTGCTCAATAATTAAGCACAATTACAAAGAGTATCAAATTTTTATTGAGGAAGAAGCAGTTACCAATACAGTTCTACTGGCCAGAAGCTCTCAGAGAACAGTACCCCCCCACACACCCCCACACACCCGCTCCCAGTGTCTTGTCTGGTTCTCAGACATCAAGAGAGCTGTACCTTATCTCAAGTCTTGTAAAGTGAAATGTAATGCCGAAAACTGTAAAATATTAAACAGATTGCAAGAATGAGTAACAGGCAGAAAAATAATAGACCAAACTAAATTTAAAGAACTTCAAAAGCCGTCTTTGATTAATGTTGGCTACTTTTCAACTACAAGCTCAAAGATACAGGACTACCTGCCAGGGTTGGAATGCAATCCCCTAGGGAGTTCAGGGAAAATGACCCCAGGATATCTAAGATAACTCCTCTCAAACACCTGCTCCCGAGAGGGGGGTCCCAAGTTGTGAAGCTTACTTAAAGGGAAATGGATTAAATCTAATTTAAAAAAAATAAAGAACAATATTGTCCTAAAAGAGAATCTTGAGACTCCCTTTTGGGGAAAAATTATAATACCAACTTAGCAAACTTAGCAAATCCTAAGAATGTAAAAGAATTCATGACAAGCGAGTTCTCTAGCACGTTGAAAATGAAAGGAGAAACATTTGAAGCAGGATCTCTCTCGTCAAAGTTCTCAATTCCAGGGTCATGAATAAATAACCAGTGAGAGAACTCAAGCACTTTTCAGAAAAAGGATGTTTATGTAGATTACAATGTATAAAACGCTAGGGCTGCCAACTCTCCTCGGCAGATAGTGATCAAATACCAAAACAAAGCGGTCCCCAATGCATTCTGTTAAATCCAAGTATATTTAGTGCCTGAAAGAGAGGCAAGCCATGCCCCTGGCCTTCTTACCATGGATTAGAGTTTTCTGCAAAGGCGTTAGCGGATTCCCTAGCCAGAGCCCTGTAAGTACATTGCAGAGGTGTGAGATCATAATCCTTGGATCTCGTTTCAGCACCTACAGCTGGACCAACCACTCCCAATGGGAACCTGGTGGATGAATGTGATGACGACCAGGCCAACTGCCACAGCGGCACAGGTGATGACTTCCAGCTCACAGGTGCAGAAACCAACCTCATCCCATTGCCGTGCCATTTCAGTCATGTTGGGGTTGAGACCGGCTAGTTCGTGTGTGTGTGTGTGTGTGTGTGTGTGTTCACGTAACTCCTCCCGGCCCTGACCATGGCCGGGGTCCGGGTGGTGGCAGAGCTTCAGCGCCATCTTCCTTCCCTCCTGCTGTCCTGCCATCACCACGCAAAACAATAATTGTCCAGAGTCAGAGGCTAGGATGTTCTTACTCGAATAAGAATTTCTCCACCATGGCTAAATGTGCACGACTCATCCTTATCTCCAAACCCCCACCCTCATAACACACGCATGACCCATACTAACCACACACTTTAGAACGTTTCTTTTCATTTTCTAACCAGGGTGAAATGTTGTGAGTGGAACCTTTACCCAACGAATTGATGAAATTGGGCTTCTATTTGAGATGCAGCTTTTAAGTGGGGATTTTGTAAATCCTGTTACATTAAAACCTACAAAGGCAGAATTAGTTCTTATTTCACATCAGGAACAACTAGCAAATGTATCAGGGATGGTGTGTGCCAAATACCTCACTAATTAATTTAGGGTATTACTCCATAACATTCTAAAACCTTGAGAGCTCAAAAGTGACCTTCTCTTCTCCTTGGAATGGCAGAGGAAATATTAGACAAGGGGGGGGAGGGGAATGGGATTGTACCAGTTGGAAATGCGCCAAGGCAGTAGGATTTTCACCCGATTGTGGCCAAAGGCACTGTGGGACCTTTACTGCCACCCGGGTCAAAATGCAGTTTCATCTAGCATCTGACTCTCATTTTACATTAAACATGAGCCCTTGGCTGCAGGTCTGTATTTTCACCCAGAAGGGACTCAGAGAGCCCACATAATTAATTTCCATGGGCGAAACTGAAAGCGTTCCCATCTAACTTCCTAAGAGTGCCATGTTATTGGCTAACACATTAATATGAAATCTGCAAGGAAACGTCCCACAGTACATTTCCAACTCCTTCAAAAGCTCTCCTCTGAAGGAACGAGAGAGCCCCACTCTCAGAGAGAATAAGGGGTCAGATCGAGCTCAGAAATGTTGTACCATGAACCGGGTTTCCATTTAAATCCCAGCTTCTAAGGCTGCCCCCCTCCAAATCTCCAGGATAATCGCTTACAGTCATAGGGCCAATAAATGTTACCATGGGCTTCTGAAAACAAATCCTGTATGTAAGTAGCCACAAGCCACAAAAACTAATTAATGCAGAAGCATTTTCTTTGTGAGATGTCAAGTTCAAGCTGAAACCCCTACAGCTGGTATTAAGAACAGAGTACCATTCTATGAACCAGGTCCTGGGGAACCTTCCCAGGATTGCTTGTAAACACCCTGCCACAGACCTCAGGGCTTTCGTGGACCCCATCACACATCCGTAGTGAAATTCCTCCTAAAAAGGAACGACTATACTCATCACAGTATACCCTTTCAATTGCCCTGTTGTGGAGAGGATTCTTTCTTTATAAACCCTAAAGTGGTCAGTTAATATTGATTAGAAACAAAGCCTCAGATTTACTCCTCGTTTCAGAACAACCAACCTTCTTATTTTTGCATCAATTCATGACTGAATCAATTGAAACTAAGGCCTTTGAATGAAACAGGCAAGTATGTTAGCCTGGAGCAAATTATGTACGGCAATGAGTAACACACCACAGAAAATGGGTCGTTTATAGTGGAAACACTGACAGTCTTCTAAGAGTTACAAGTTTATAGTTTATCTACAGCATTTAAAATCATTTATTGGTTACACTGAAAAAAGTTCTAATTTTTTTTTTCATATTACCGTGGCAAAAAAGAAAAGCCATTTTCTCAAGTCAGCCCATTTGTCTTAGTATCTATAAATACATACATATATTAGGAACTTCCAGAGGTCTTGTTAATACCCGCTCCCTGCCCCCATCAAGAAGAGGTGATTTCAGTAGGAATCTCATGTTTCAACTTCATTTATTGCATTAACAGCCAACTTGGGTTTTGTATTTGTCTTTGTTTTTGTTTTTGTTTACTTATTTTGTTTTATGGAGCTATGGGTTCTTCTTCTCTGAGAAAGAGTGTGCTCATGTGTAGATGTTTTTGTGGGAAGCAGAAGCCTCCCAACATCCAGGGTGTGCTCTCGCATAGGAACAGCTCACGTCTAGGCTCGGGCGCAGCTCTGCACCTTCCTTGCTCCTTCTGTCACAGCCTTTACCGGCAAAGCCTCAAACTGGGCACGTTGAGTATAACAGAGCTGAGGTAAAAGCATCCTCACTTTAACCTTGAGCGGAGGGAAGATAGAAATTAGGATGAATGCTCTCTTGCTCAGTGATTGGTTCTTTCATGCAGACAGCATCACTTCAATCTCTCCTTCCTGGGGTAACGCTTTGAATATAGTGGGAAATAAGTATTTTAGCAATATGCTTGTTACTTACAAACAACAGTGAATTCCAGATGAACTGTACCGAATGCATGGAAATGAGGAGAGATTGCGCTCTCCTGTACTTGCTTGCCAAGGTGAAAATTCACCCCTGAAGTTACTCATTTGCAAATGCCTTTGAAGTCATTAGATAATACAATTGGTTTCAAAGGCACCGGGAGGCCAAATTTCACATCGGATCTGTGTGTACTCAACAGCGGAATTTGGCTCCCAACCTATAGCAAAACTGATAATGCATATCGGTTTTAAAAAAGTGAATTTTCACCTTGAGTCTTTCTCCCCTAAGACCACTGGGAACAGAACGCTAATGTATTCTGGCCTCCCTCCAATTCTGCCATTATAGATTCACCTTCTTAACCCATAATATATAAAATTCCTTCTTCCTAGCGCCTGCCTCACTGAGGCCACGCACACCTGTGACCGCTCATCCAGCATATTTACGGGGAGACCCAGGGTAACCTGACTTGATACTGCAGTCGATTAGCTCCACACTCTTCCCACCATCCCAAGAGTGTGATTTTACAGCTCTCTGATTCACGATCGGGATGATTTCTGATCTGTGGGAGCTGCGGGGCCTGGGCAGAATAGAAATGATCACAGAGCTTGACTGAGCAATACTACTGGAAGGTGTACGTTGACACCGGAGAACCGCCTCCAAAACTCTCCATGATGTGCATGAGCCCACCCCATGCCCTGCCCCCGAGTCTGCCCAAGGTCTTATCTCTTGGGGCAACAAATACATGCTCTCTGACTATACCAGACACTCTCAAGGAGAAATGGCTTTTCTCAAATACCTAAGCAATAAACAGCAAGCCAGTGTCTCCCACACGTAGTAGGTACTAACACTCATCTGAGGAGCTTTCAAAAATTCAAATTTCAAGGCTCTGGACATGCTGGTTCGGTGAGGTCTGAGGAGGATTAGTGGATTGGCAACTACAGCTTCAGCAGGCCCTCAGGTGATTCTTATGGTTGGCAAGTTCAAAAACACTACCTTAAAACAGAGGTTTAGGGGTACCCAGGGGGCTCAGTCGGTTAAGCGTCTGCCTTCGGCTCAGGTCATGATCCCGAGGTCCTGGGATCGAGCCCCACATCAGGCTCCATGCTTGGTGGGGAGCCTGCCTCTCCCTCTCCTCCTGCTTGTGCTGTCTCTCTCTCTGTCAGATAAACAAAATCTTAAAACAAAACAAAAAAAAAACACAGAGGTTTAATGAGGAGGAGCAGAAAACAGAAGCACCAAGATGCAGTACAAAAGAGGGGGAAGCTGAAATGTCACCTGGTTCCTTCACCCGGAATCCCAAAGTCAACCCCAGCTGATTGGAAGCTGATTTGGTTCAGGAGGTCATCCGCGCCACCTTCCAGGGCTCCGGGCCTGTGACGCAGTGTTTCTGCTCCTGCCTTCTCCCGCAGCTTCTCCAAATCACATGCTGGGCAGAATATTTGTCCTTGGGAAAAACAAACCACTTCAGCTGCTAAAGAAAGAAGGAACTCCTGCCACCCACGTGAAGCTTCAGTTTTCCAAACAGACTGTGGGGAACAGCCTGGCGCCGCCCCTGAAGGCGCGCATCTGAGACCTTGGGAAACTATTTGAAGCTCAGAGCCCCAGGTCGAGTTTAATTCCCAAGTCACTGAGGACGTGTGGAGGCTTTGGCTTTTCCACGGTTCCAACTGTGTAGCATGCTTAGCCGAGGGAGTCAGGGAATGCCCTTGGAACGAAGTCTCAGGCCCTCTGTACAGCCTGGACGCTTTTAGGAATACATGTGTTGAGTACAGAATCGTGGTTTATGCGCGCTTGATCTTGTGGTGGGTAAAATCTCAGTAAAATGGTTTCCACGGGTAGAATTAAAGGAAGGATTTTCTGGGGAGAAGGTTTGCCTTGAACAGATGTACCTGAGCATACAGCATTTCCTTACTGCATATTATGCACAATGCTTCCTCTTTCTGATTTTCGTATGTTACTTTTTTGTGTGTTTTTCAGGCGGTACCACTGTGCTGACCACAGAGAAGCCAACCGTCATAGACAGCACCATACAATCAGGTATCAAAAAAATAAAAAACACAAAAAATAGGTAGATTTCATGTGTGTCTCTCCCCTCCCCCGGCCCCCAAGCCTCCTTCGCCGTGCTTCTCGGTTTCAATTTCTCTCAAAGTCCTAGAAGAGAGATGCCACGCAGCATCTGGTCTCCAAGCATGAGCCATAAATATTGCTTTCCTTCATCCACATGTATATGCAGCAGGGAATGAGGTTTCCTTCTCCATCAGTAATTGCCAAATGGTGACAATCCCAGCTCTCGACGGAGGGAACTGGGTAACATACTTTGTTTAACGCAGCACATCTAGGACATGGACTGTGTTTGCAAACTCCAGGAGAAGGAAATCTCACAGGCAGCAGCCTGACTATTTATTTTCATCACAATCCTGCAAAACCGAGACAGGCAAAGTTTGTCAGTTCTGCCTGCCACGGAGTTGGCAGTGTGACAACAGCGTTTCCAGTGGGCGTGCCACGAAATGGGGGTGCCGGAAACCACGGCTACGATGGTGCGCGGGAGAGCGGCGCCCCAAGGAGCACCCCCCCTTCCCCGCCTCCTTTTATTAATAGAACAGCCTAATGACTTCTCAGACCCGTGACTTGCTGTTTACGGGGGGCCAGCGGCAGTTAAATGGTAACCTCCGCCCCCCTCCTTTTGTATTTTGTTAGGATTCTGTAAAATTCTTCCCCATGGACACACACGAAGGGAAATCGTCAGTGCAAGCAATCAGAGTTTTTAAATACTTTCGAGTTAATCATTAGAGTAAGGTGAACAGGTCAGTTTTCCAACTTCTCCCACTTCCTTTATCACAGCGCACTGAGCCTTGGCCCCCACAGTCATTTATTAATGGGGCGTGTGGTGTATATCAATGTTTCCTCAACAGTATGACACTGCCCAGCGAGGCAGAAAGTAGAAAGGGCTGCTCTAATTAGTATGCTTCCTTAAAGGACGCTGCCACCATTGACCTATTAAACTGCAAAACAAACTTCTCTTTGGTTGAACTTAACCCCGAGTTTCCCTGCGGTGGGCTCAGGTTGACAGAATTCCTGTGACCCCACGCCTCACATACCCCCAGCGACCGAAAGGTGAAACAGAAGAGTGTCTGTTCCCCTAAATTCGGAAAACACTGTACTCCAAAGGACATCTTTCCAAGGTAGAAGATAGGGCCTTCGAGTTTGCACCATGACCCTGCATGGACCCTCAGGAGTCCGGCCTCTCCTGTGCATCCCGCCTTCCCTGAGGGTCCTGGGTCTTCTCGGTGGTTCTCTGTAGAGTAGCACCAGCTGACTCTCTGGGACCCTCTGTGATAGGGAAGAGGGCTGGGGGGACATACTGAAGTTCTGGTAACCTGACAAACATGTTAACGGCCCTATTAGTTTTTTTCTCTTGCCAGAGTTAATTAAAAGCCCTCTGAAGTTGCGAGAGAACTTACCTCATCTCTTCTGTCTTCTTGCCTATCAAAAGAGCTAGGGATCATTGAAAAACTGAAAGTTGACAACAGCTCTGGAGACAATAGAAAGGTCTACACCAGATTCCAAAGTGGGGTAATTTCCCCCTGGATGTTGAAGGTCAGCAATGGCTTCTTCAACACATGCGGTTGGTGTATGAGTTCAAGGGCCAGCCATCCAGTGGGATGTGCTGTGGTCAGAGCACAGATGGGCAAATCCTGAACCAGGAAGACCCATAGCCACCACCACCTGAACCAGCTCATGTCAGACCACAGGACTTACTGAGAGAGGGGGTCTGCTCTGGTTTTGAGTTCCACGATCATCCCAGAGTCCTTTCTAAATCAACTCGGTTTCTTGTTTTTCCGTTGTCTGAGTCATGAATCTGTCTCCCAGTGTTTGCGGATAATGGACCTTCTTGGAGGGGTTCTGTTCATTGTCACCTTCTGGCTAAGCCCATGGTTAGAGCAGTTCATGAGGCCTTGCGTGTATACCAAGTCCAAGGCCAAGTCTGGCTTTGAGGTGTTCACCCAGTGGTGGGACCCACCGCTCTGATAATTTGATCCAACTGCTCTGCAGGTTTCAGATTCTTCGGGCATATTTACAAGCAGCCAGTTGGACCCCTAAACTTTCATCTAGTCTGACTTTGCTGAAGCCGTCACAGACTTGAGCTGAGTCTTAAGGTTTCATTTTTGAGGATTCTTATCAATATCATAAACTCGGTGGGCATAGAATACTCATATACTGTCTGGGTTGTGATCAGACCCATCAAAGCCTGTTAATGCTCTCCCAGACAATGATGAGAAACCCTGCATTTTCCAGCGGGCCCCCCCTGGTATATCTTCAAACACCCCTAGAGCAGCTGAGAGTCGATTCGTGACCCGGGATTGTAAGGGCTTGAGTACCTCCACTTATTGGACTGAAAGATCTATCTGAGAGTAAGCTAGTTAACATCCTCAAAAGAAGTTCTGAATGCCAGATTCCAAAATTAAATCCTTGTGCATATATGGTGCTAATGATTCAAATGCGGGCAAAATAGGTTCCTCGAGTGCAGCTGGGCTCGGCGCACAGCGGCTATAAATTTGTTTTAAGTTCAGAATATTGTTTCCTGCTATTTTTAAGAGTCAAGAAGGGATTTAGCCAGATTATTCCCAATGAATTTAATGAGAATTGTGCAGTCACAGGGCCTGGGTAATATTCAGAAGACTGAAAAGTCACTAACCCTATATACTTACTTCATTCGTCCGTTTGCTTTTTTCTCTTTCTTTCTCCTCTTTGCTCTTCTGCTTCTCTCCTTCTTTCTTCTTTCTGTCTCTTTTTCTTTCTTTCTCCTCCCTGTAAATGTGTGATGTTTTATGTGTCTTGTAGCCTTTCTGGCCAGGCCTGAACTGTCAACATCTTCTCACTCCACACCCCTCCCCGACCATATGCATGGATTAAAAAAAAAAGAAGAAGAATATTTCTTCTAAATTAACAAGCTTGCCATAGATTATATGATCGGGACAAGAAGATGAAAGGGCAGTAAAATACAAAAGGTTAGAGCAGATCCCCTTGTTAAAGTCACAGAATCAGAGAAAACACAAGAAGGTCAATGTGGACAGTCGCTCAGGGCAGCTGCAGAAATGCTTGAACCCTCCTCTCAAACAAGGCTGTCCTATGTCCTAGTCATAGCAACACATCCAAACTCCTAGATTTTATGATATCACCAGAATATTTAGAGCCAAAATAATGCATGGTGTGGTTTCTATACTATATGATAAATTTAATGTATTCGCCAGAAATACAGCCAGAAATGTGTGTGCTGTAATGGCTCACTGCCCTCCTGCCTATGCTCGTCTTATAAACTACATTTAAGGAGGAAACCCAAAACCACATACATATTAACATTTTCCAATATTAACATTTCCTAACAGGAGATTATGCAACAGTACATTCCAGGTTCCTGGGTGTTGACATCCAAGGTCGCTCAACCATTCAGTCACTGTTCGATAGACTGTAGTTCATCTGCATAATTCAATCTTGCTGCGTAAAAGAGTGGTAAATTTTGGAGAGGTTTTCTCATGCTTTAAGAAGCCCTATTTCATGGTTATGATAGACGAGACATGAAATATATCTCTCCAGTGACACCATAGCTGTGAAATACAACCCTTCTGCACTCACAGAAAGTATGCCCCTTAGCACATCATGGGGCTGGCCCAGAGTGGCTTTCCCCAACTGGCTCTGCTCACCCTTTGGGAGGTCTTACTGTCCCTGTAAGGGAGAGCCCATTCTGCTCGGTTTTGACAATGCATAGGGTGCATTCCTTCCAAAATTCCACATTAGCATTTGCAAAAGGTTCCTTGGAAAGAAACATGTAAAGTAAATCATCCTTTATCTATTCAGTAAATCTTCCCACAAAAATCCCTCCCACCATTGTTAACCTGGGGGAGGGGACGATGGCATCCAGGTTCCCAGAAGGCGGCAAGCAAGCCCTGTCGTGTTAAACACGGACAAAGTTAAAGAATAGATCAAAACAAGATCTGATCTGAGCCTGACCCTAATACACCATTTCAATACTATACTTCCCTTATTGTACATACGAATGGTTTTGAGACATGTTCAAGATCAACTGGCAAGATGCCCTAGGCACCTTTCTCTCCGTTTCAATGCTGCCATCTTGTGGACTACCTAAACTCGATGAGAAGCAGTGACCTCCCTTCATTAGGGAAAATAGTCCCTTTGTGTGTTTAATTTCATTTGGGGAGAGGAGTAGGACTGACCAAAGCATGAGAACTTTTATCTTTAGGATTATTTTAATTATTAGCTTCAGTTTACTGAAAACAGATTCCAAGGCACAATGATTTCATTTCTTTCATACTTAAAAAGTTAAGCTACGTCTAAAAAAAAAAAAAAGAAAAGAAAAAGAAAAAGCGAGGGAGAGTAAAAAGTAAAGCTACAGAGCCTTAAAAACACAACGATCAAATAACACCTTGTAGAACACACAAGACAAATAATTCCGGAGAATACATTCATACTTTCTTTTCAAACATTTTTTTTAACATTAAAAGAAATGTTTAAGGGGGCAGCTCTTTAAAAATGCTTGGGCTCTACGCGAACCTGCACAGAGGTTTTAATTTACATGTGAATTTTAAAATTCACTAAAAAGGCAGAAACCCTTAAAATTAATTGACCTGATACAAAGCACAGGAGACTAAATAACCTAATGCTTCAGAGATTTGACATAAAGACCAGAAGCATTACCCAGTGTGGTGAGAATACAGATAGCCTCGAGAATGAGACGTCCAGCCAAGTCCCATTTCTAGACTTTTGAGGTTCATGAGTCAACCGGTACTCAAGATACTTCTCATTGGTGGATATCGATGTGTATGATTCATCCTCAAGAACAGAATATCTTTGATTCATCCTCAAGAACAGAATATCTTTCATATTAAATATCGTGGGCATAGGAAAAATGCTATACATGTAACATGTCTGCCTTGGAAAGTAACCTTCCCGGTTTTTTTGTAAAACCAATTTGACAGGCAGTCCATAATCTTTTTAAAGCTGGATTTAAAAAAAAAAAAAATCCGAAACGTGATTTTGCAAACATTTTGACATCACCATGGGTCTTTTGAGTTTCCTGGTAGTCCTGGGTTTTGTGGTTTTCCCAGAATTTTCAACCAGACGTTAAGTTATATAAATTGTGCCTTTCGTGAACAAATTAAGGGCCTTGCTGACCTCAATGATTAAATTTGTCTTTCTCTGCTTGTCTCTATTTTTCCTTTCCACCCACTGCAGAGTTTCCAACATATGGTTTCAACTGTGAATTTGGCTGGGGTTCTCACAAGACATTCTGTCACTGGGAACACGACAATCGCGTGCAGCTCAAGTGGAGTGTGTTGACCAGCAAAACTGGACCCATCCAGGATCACACAGGTAATGCAGAGTTCACTGCGGCCTCGGTTTCTCTGAAAGAGAGAGGGGACCCTGTGGGGGGTTTCTGGGCTCTGTGAGATGAGGGGGTGTTAGAAAACACTCCCGAGCATTCACTCGTGCTTTCGTTTCCTGGAATTACCGAGATCTCCTTTCTTAGAAGAGATGGTCCTACTCCGGGTAACAGACAAGGTTGATTAAATCTGACAGCGGATGGCCTTTTGGAAAAATAGCACACTAGGCAAAGATGTGTGATTAAGTACCTGTTTTATACTCTTCCTGCACCATGTTCGTGGAAATTCCGAATACATTCAAAAGCAAAGAAGACTTAGTTGACCTGAACCCTCTACGCATATGACCCAGCTTCAGGTTCAACGGGCACCGACCGAATCACAGGACTGTTATTTTATCTTGAGCACCCCTGGCTTTGGATTATTTTGAAGCAAATCCAGGCATATGTCATATCATTTGTTTTGCAGCTAAAGAAACAATATGTGAGGCTCGTGCCCCCTCTCTCTTGACCCTTGCAGTGGAAGTGGAACAAAGTGGAGCAGAATTCTTTTTCTTTTGAGGAAGACTGTAAATCTGGCCCGTTTTTTTTCAGAGCAGGTGGAAACCTCACCCTGCCCCACCCCATCTCCTATCTTACTTTCCTGCTAGGATTACTTAGCGGCAGAGGGATGGCCTGGGGGGGGGGGGGCAGTCACTAGGGGCTGACGGACACTCCAGTGAACTCTTTGTCTATCTTTCTTTCCCCTTAGTCATATTGTCATCCAGCTTGAGATGCTGCCTAAAGATTGGACGGTTGTCCTCACAACGCCCACACGTACCCAGGCTCCCACACGCTCACCACAAACACTCAACCATCGCCCTTCCCTCCGACTCAGTGAAACTTACAGGACTGTTGGCTCGAGAGGTGGCTTCCCAAACGATACCCCGGAGGGCCATTTGCTGATGCTGAGAAATCTCATTAAGCAAAATTCCCCCATGCTGGGGCTTTGGATGAGTGGGTCAGTGGGCCAGTGGATGGGCAGAGGGCACTTCATGCCTTTCCCATTTTGTCATTCACTTTTCTTTTCCCCCAGTGAATATAACCATTAAGTAGGTTGAATTGGCCTCCTTCCACCACAGCCACCTCTTTGCCTAATGAGAATGACAAGGAAATTGGATAAAATTGGACTCCTTCAATTCTGAGACACTTTCAATTGAATCTTAAGACAAGCAGTTTTAGAAAACTTAAAATACTTTGACTGTAAATGGCACTGTACATATAAATGGCATCAAATTAACCAAATGCAATTAGCCAAAATGAAGGCAGTAATGGTGGAAAAATTGATGCAAAGTGAAGCAAAATGGCTCAGTAGGATCTGACATTCAAAGGAGGTTAAAAGCTATGTTAGCCAGAGACAAAAGCTAAAAGGCTCACAGAAGTAAAGTGCTAATTGAGAAAATGAAGACAGAGTTCCTGACCCAGAACTGTGATAAAACCTCTGAAAGGAAGAATATCAACGCTTTATGAGTTGAAGTATCAGAAAAGGAGGGCTTGTCTTAGAGGAGCAGCTGAGAAGTGTGATTCCTTCAGAAGCATTTGTTTCTTTTGTTCTCCCAGACACCCAGATTTACTTGGCTGTGGTGCCAGGTCTGCTCTGATGAGAAAAAGCCTCCCACGGCCCTGGAAACACGAGCATTTGCTGAGAGAGGGGGTTGAGCCCTACATCTGAAAGGCAGGGACTTGTTAACGTAAAGAAACTAGATAAAAAAGGGCCTCTTACATGCACACAGACGGACGTTAGACGGTGTTCCACATTTTGCAGATAAGACATGGAGCTTTCTTTAAATTAACGTGATCTAGGTAAAATATCCTGCTGTCCAATTTGGAATTTATTGGAAGGAATCCCACTTGGTTTTCTGCATTTGACTTTTAAGAGGGAAGCTATGCACCTCCTTCCAGAGGATTCCTGAAACCCAGCATCTTCTCTGGTTCGTGGAACAAGTGTTCTTTGAGGAGCCCTATTACTTGGTACATGCTGAACTGGAGATGTGGAAATAAAGGGGGGGTGGGGGGCGGCAGCTCACAGTCTGGTTACAGGTGGGAAATGATTACCATGCAGGGGGTGGGGGTCCCAGGTAGAGGTGAGTGGCGATGGGAAAGAGAACATGGCAGCTCAGAGAAAGCAATTGTGTCCCAGAGAGTCTGGGCTAGGAATGGCATGTGTGGACACGGAGGAGGGATGGCCCGGGGGGTATGCAGGACAGGCTCCTCTGTGAAGCGGTTATATATGGGGCAGGGGACGGTGCAGCCTCGGGTGCCCTGTGAAAAAGTGTGCCTAGACTAAGGGTAGTGGAGACGCCAACAAACTTTGAGCCGAGGAGTGACATGAGCATGTTTTTCAAAGACCGCAGTGGTGTCACGGCGGAGGCCAGGAGAGAATTCCCAGGCAGTCTTCCTCCCTCCGTCCAAGACTGGTTTCCTCCTCCTTCCTACCACCTCTTCTCTGATGAGCCAAAATAAACGTCATGGGCTCCCTCGATGTGCCCCTCTATTTGCAGCATCTCCAACTTCGGGATTTTTCCCTAAGAATGGGGGACCGGGACCCTACTCGCCTCAGTGAGATGGCGCTGTCACATGGTTAAGGAACCACCACTCGGTAAAATAGTGGGAGAAAGCAAACCCCAAGAGCAGCTGGGTCCTCGTGGCCACGAGGCGGCGCTCTGTAAAGACCGTGTCAAACGTGCCATTGGAGCTGTGAATTTTATTTCCACCCTCCTTTCATTATTCCACCCATTGGTTTTCTTTCTTTCTTTCTTTCTTTCTTTCTTTTTTTTTTAAAGATATTATTTATTTATTTGACAGAGAGAGATCACAAGTAGGCAGAGAGGCAGGCAGAGAGAGAGGAGGAAGCAGACTTCGTGCTGAGCAGAGAGCCCCATGCGGGGCTTGATTTCAGAATGCTGGGATCATGACCTGGGCCTAAGGCATAGGCTCTAACCCACTGAGCCACCCAGGCGCCACCCCCCACCACCCCCCTCCCCCCGTGGGTTTTCTGAAGAGGGTTTTGGTGCAATCTCATGTACGCAGCCAGGGGAGGGAAGCAAATTGCCTACTGACACCCCCACTTCCTCCCGGACACCGTGGACACAGGCAAGAAGATACAAGGACGAGCCTACATGTGCATGGGGAAAAAGGATCTCACAAACACGCAAACCCCTTGGGCAGCAAACAAAACATCCCGCTGCCCACTGAGGCCCGAGCATCACATTCACACTTACCTCAGGTGAGGCATTACAGTAGGCATTTCTATTTACAGAGCAAACAGTGAAACATGAGTTGTGTGTGTAGACCAGGTGGTGGCAGGAGGAAATGTTCCCACTGGGGGTAATTAAAAGCAAAGCCAAGAGTAAGTCCTTGCAACTCGGCAAGGATCTATGTCGCCAAAATGGCACATTCTAATAAGCCTTAAAAATGCAACCTTGCCTCTCCTTGAACCAGAAGCCCACATCAAACAGGAGTGAGACTTGTAGCTGAGAGTCAAACTCTCAGGAGCATGTAAGGAATTTATAAGCCATTAAAACATGCTAGGGAAAAAACACGTGAATTTGGGGGGGGGGGGGCAAGGAAATCACTAGATGATTTGGAAAAACTGCAATGTTAGTACTATCAGGCAGTTATAGTAACCAAAGTATCATCACCCAGCTCACATGGTAAATAAGAAAAGATCTAAATTATCCCATGTCGTGTCTATGTTCGGATCCGTGCTGCTGAAATTATTTAAAATTTTGCCTGAAAAATAGTTCCGCCCTCTGCTTTCAATGTGCTCGCGACGAGGCAAATGCCAAAGGGAGTCCTTGCCCATGGCCATGGGACGATGCCTTCCGAATCCGGACTGCCCGAATTGGTGTTGTTTCACAGTCCTGCCCCATCCGGCACCCACTCAGGGAGGCTTGGAGCACAACCTTAGGTGCCAAAGAGGTTCCTCCAAAACCGCACACCCTTCCCTTCCCACTGCATATTTGTGTTCTTGGTGCTCAACCTTGGAGAGAACTTGAAAGAAGAGATGAAGAAGTCGTTAACGTGGCCAGTCTCCCTAACCTAGTTTTTTGTCACAGCAGGTGATGGCAACTTCATCTACTCCCAGGCGGATGAAAACCAGAAGGGCAAAGTGGCTCGTCTGGTGAGCCCCGTGGTTTCTTCCCAGAACTCCGCCCACTGCATGACCTTCTGGTATCACATGTCCGGTTCGCACGTGGGCACACTGCGGGTCAAGCTGCACTACCAGAAGCCAGAGGAGTACGATCAGTTGGTCTGGATGGCCATCGGACACCAAGGAGACCACTGGAAGGAAGGGCGGGTGCTTCTCCACAAGTCTCTGAAACTCTACCAGGTGTGTGGTCTTCCCCGGTGGGAGGACAGCTCCTTCAGGGAGACAGGAGATGGGCATGATATTTTGGAAATTATATAAATGAGATGAGGGAATTATGCCAGTCATTATTTCAGGTGTTTCCCAAACCTGGGGTTTTGCTGCGGTGATTTTACTCTCGGTAGCATATTTCAGGCTCCAAGATTACAGGAATAGAACCAATTTGCTGTGAAAGAGGGGAGAGTACTACTTTATGATCTATTTCAGGGCTGTCACAATGACCATTCCTTTTCTTCGCTGCTCTCCCCAGTTTTAAATTTTGAATCACAAGAAGAGAGTGTTAGAAGTTTTATGCCATCACCAGGCAGTTAATGTAGATTGATGAGCAAATCGTGTGCTTAGGTAAAATCTCATGAATTTAATTTATGTGCCATAGATTGAACTGAACAAGCGTTTGTAAACACTGCTCCTTGGGACTGAACATTTCAATACTGTGAAAATGATCTCATTTTGTTAGGTGATTTTTGAAGGCGAAATCGGAAAAGGAAATCTTGGTGGGATTGCAGTGGATGACATTAGTATTAACAACCACATTTCCCAAGAGGACTGCGCAAGTGAGTATGAACTGCTGTACAAGCCAGTGACGTGCTTGCCCAGAGCGTGAACAGTTTCCTGGGAGGGTCTTTGTCTTGCTCGTTTAGACCTAGAATTTCAATGTGGACCTTAAGCACATTGTATGAAATGCATATTTTGGTGCAAAAGGGTATAAAATCAGGTCATCTTACCTTTGGCTACCCCACCCCCTAACCACCTCATTCATTTAGTGTCTGCTTGGTACTTGCAAAACCACATAAATGATGTAGAATCCAAAACCCATAGCTAAAAAGAATAACTAACCTCCCCCCCCCCCAAAAAAAGAAGAAGAAGAAACACTCACAGCTTACAGGCTATATATACCTTGCCAAAACATTTTGATGAAAAGTGGAAAACTCAGACATCTGGATAATTCCAAATATCTGGGTGCATAAACAAAACAGCAGGTCTTTGAAATTTTTGAGCAACGCAAACTTAATTAAGATTACAATGTTAACGGATCATAGAAGCCATAATTCTCCTCTCTATTATAAATAAGTAGATGTTTCTGACTCTAAAAATAGTTGAAATGACTCAAAAGAATAAATGAAATTTTGAGACCTTGCCTATTACTCCAGAGCTTATGGCTTGTGTTGGCCTGGTATATGGGTGAAAGTTGATGTCGAAAGCCAATTCGTATTCCCTGGTTCTTGATGTATAATTATAAATAGCATCACTAATGGCAATGTAATAGCACAGTAATTAGTCTTAAGCTCCATTTGCTACACTTCAACTTTTACTATATATCATATAATAGGATGTTAATTATAACAAAATGGAATAAGCCTATTGGGCAAATTTAAGACAAAGGAGGTCTGTTGGCTGTAATAGGTTTTTGGTCATTTCAGCAATTTACGAAGCTTTTATTATACAATATATCGAATATTATGTAATCCTAAAGTGGCAATAATTTGATATGGTCGATTAAAGAAATTGGGGAAAAAGAGCAATGAATAAGGATCTGCTTCTTTGTACTATGCAAGGAAATCTACTTAGTGCCACACTACTTAGCTGGTCTTTGCAGGAAATAGTAAGACTTAAGATGTTGAGATTACACTATAGCTTGCCCACACCCAAGTCTACACTGTTGTTAAAATATGTATTTCATGTAGTTACACAGTGTGTGCGATGTCGCTGCTTTCCTATTCCAAAATGAAAATGAGGTTTTTGGAATGTGAGAGCAAACTCCACAAACGGAAACAAAAGAATAAAATTTGATTCCATTCAGCAAGTTTTAATGGACTGCATGCTTCACGCAAAGCAGCATCCAAGTGCTCCCGTGAATATATAGAGGGATAAGACAATTTGATGAGCCTGTTTCTTTTCATGGGACTGGTCCACACGGCCGTAGTGGTTGCTGGGCCTCATACTCAGAAGGTCACAACTGAAACACCATCAAAATACTCTATATTGCTGCTCCGATAAAAAGATGCCTCAGATAATTATATAATGAGTCATCAAATATGTGTCCTTGAATATTTAGCTATGGATGCTATGAAACTTTCAACTCTTTATTAGTTATCCACACATTTATGGAACAAATATTTTTTGAAGACACTTTTCCTGTTCCGTTATAAATGTTGGGAATACAGCAGTGAATAAAGTCCTCAAAACTCCCTGCCCTCCCTCTCCTCAAAACCACATGGGCTATTGGGACTCTACTTCCAGAGATTTCATTTCTTTTAGTTTATTACTATAATTATTATTTTATTATTATTATTATTTGGGGAGGGGAGGTAAGACATAGAACACAGTCTCTTGCCTCAAAGAGCTCGTAATACAATTTGGAAAAACAAACTAGCCCTTGCCAAATTCGGGAACAAGTTCTCTAAAAAAGCACAAGATGGCAGCCATCAGCACAACGCCGCTACTGCTGCCTGTTTCCGTCAGCTTTCCCCCATACTCCAGATGCCAGAACAATTTCAGTCCACTCTTCTCTTCTCCTGAAACGACACACTCTGCTAGCAGCAGTGCTCGCTGGTTTCGATGTGACCCCAGTTTCCTCATCCTTTGACACCACTTCTCCATTGTTCTGCATTTATGTGGTGGGGTTGGATCACACTACAAACTCCCAAGGAAATCCAGTAGAAGCACTGGTCTGAGTGTGTGTGTGTGTGTGTGTGTGTGTGTGTGTGTGTAAGGGTTTATGTAGTCTGTGTGTATTGGATTTTGTTGGCAGTTCAAATATCTCTTTCAATTTTGTTTGACTTGTCAGAACCCGCTGACCTGGATAAAAGAAACCCAGAAAATAAAATTGATGAAACAGGTAAGTCTGTCTTGATTACCAATTAAAAAAATATTTACTCTGGCTTTCATTATATTATGAAGTAACTTTCTGGAGGTCTAGCACACTGGTAGATCAAAGCGGTTCAAATATAATAAACATCTCTGCCCATGGTGCCCTGTGTTGGACTCTTGTCACGGAGGGCTGTCTTCTAAGCTGTCCGGAGATCTAGGGGAACACGGAGGCCTGGTGGGGGACATGCCTGCCCTGGCCTTGTCCTGTCTGAGCTGGAGGAGGACCTAGAGGAAAACCACATGAAACACTCTCCCATTACATCTGTGGAAATAGGAAACCACTGAAGCACATGACCTACCCAAAGACCAACACTGATTTTTGTACAAGAACTTGAAACCATGCTAAATTCTCATCTGATCGATATCCTGATATGATCTTTGAGGACCAGACCCCAATTTTTGTGATAAGCTGTTGGGTTTGATCCATGTGGCCTCCTCCTTTCCATGGGAATCACACTTCATGATAATGAAGACAGTGATGATGATGGTGGTAGGGATTTACTGAGGAGCTAGTGTGTCCCAAGCACCTGAAGGTGTTGTTGTGTACACTCTCTGAGGCAGACTGCTCCCTCTTTCGCAGATAAGGGGGCTGAAACCAGGAACTTGCCTTCAGTAGCCCGGTTAATTGGGAGCTAGCTTCGGACTTTACACTGATTAATCTGAAAATGTGTGTTTTCCTGGATTACTTTGTGATCAAATACAAGACATTTGACCAGAGTTGGGCCCTACCTGATATTATTGTATTTCTAGAAGCTTCCACCCCTCCCAGCCAGCTTTTGTAGGTTGTTGGACCCTCGCCTCAGCCAGCATCACTCACAGCTGCTGTCAGCAGCTCCATGTCCTGCCCATCAGCCTCAGCACCTGTGGCCGGTAGAAATGTGGAGCCACCATAGTCAGTCTTGGACTTGATAGAGACAAATAAATGCGGCACTGTACTAAGTCGTTAATAACATTAACATGCGGCTCATTGAGCTTAGTTACGCAGCCCATACCAAGATGTAAGCTTTATTAGAGGTTGTTTCAAAACAATGTTTCAAGGGAGAGAATATTAATATGCCCCAAGGCTTGTTTTCCCCTGTTTAGGGACTTGCATCTCATATTTTTAGTTTTCTTTGATTGGAATCTTTGTTGACCAGAACACCATTAAGTAAACACTATGCATGTTGTGCATTAACATTTCAGTCTCGTTTCTAGTACCACGTAATTAGGCTCAAAGCTCCCATGTTAATAATTTCTCATGTTCCACTCTCAAGAAAACACTTCCCCAGTGACTGAACTACAGAGCAGTGTGACTGTCTCCTGTGAAACCACCAGGGCTGCAAAGACGCTGATTATTAAATGTGTTCTATTCAGCACAACACAGACACGCTCTCTAGCTTTGAGCCATAGCCTGTGTTAAATGTCAGGGGCGAGCATCCGCTTTGTTCTGAAAGATCTGTCCTTCTTGAGTGAAACTGGTGGACCCGGGAGCTCAGAATCTGTCTGAATGGAAGATTTTACATGTGGGGGAGCAAACACCTGTGTACCCCATGTCCAGACACACTGGAAATGGCACGATACAGAGGGCAGTTTGGAAGGTCTCCCTGGGCCTGGTTTGGGGGGCAGGCACAGGCACAGGACAGGGTGAAACACACACCCCTACCCTCTCACCCCTCCAACCCCCCTCTAGCCGAATGTGTGACTGAGCCGATTGCAGAGCTTTAGTGACATGGCTTGCAAACACAGATTACAGTCTAGGGCACACGGTGGGCTGCGCAAAATCCGAATTCGATTAGAACCTCGCCCTCCTCTGTTTGTCCAGAATCTGTGGTCCCCAGGTGCCAGGCCCTGTATGGGAATCGCGGCACCTGCCACACCTCCATTCACAAGTCAAACATAGATGGTGTTTCCTGGCGAGGGGAAGCCACATTCCACTCTGGAGAGAGGACAGACCCACGTGGAGCCTATGATTGGCTTTTTCTGTCCTTTTTCGCTGTTCTCCTGCCCGCTTTCATCTGGTATGTCGGTGGTGCTCACGGGACCCATTCTGCTTTTCCCCTAGGGAGCACCCCCAGCTACGAGGGCCCAGGAGAAGGTGATGAGAACATCTCCAGGAAGCCGGGCAACGTGCTGAAGACCTTGGATCCCATCCTTATCACCATCATAGCCATGAGCGCCCTGGGGGTCCTCCTGGGCGCCGTGTGCGGGGTGGTGCTCTACTGCGCCTGTTGGCACAACGGCATGTCGGAGAGAAACTTGTCTGCCCTGGAGAACTATAACTTCGAACTTGTGGACGGCGTGAAGTTGAAAAAGGACAAACTGAACACACAGAGCACTTACTCGGAGGCATGAAGGCAGACAGAGGCAAGGACGCGTCGGAGGGCTGCCGCGGAAGGACAGACCTTGAACGTGCTGGGAGCCGTGGGTCTCTCGCCGCCCGGGCTGGGACGTGCGTCCGTGACGCTGAGCCAGGCTTTTCTCAGGAGCTTCGACGAGTACGGCCGACCGGCGGGAACAAGTTCGCTGTGTTCACAATCAGAATCATGTGCAGTCAGCTTTTTTCTGTTGGGTTCCTTCGAATCATCAAATGCTGGTGTTGAGACCAAGTATGAATGACTCAATAATCCATGTCCACTCTCCTCTCCCTCCCCTTCTCTCTCCTCTTCCTCTGATGGATTCTTTTCGGAAGCTGTGCAAAATCCAAGATGCGGGCACCAAGTGCATTCAGTGGGGCCCTCTCGACGGACATGCTACCTGCAGCCCAGTGCCCAGAATACCGTAGAAAAACCGCCCTTCGGTGGACTCCTGAAGCCGTCCCTGTGTATAATTGCCCACGTCGTGCATAGGCAGAGAAGGATTAGGCTGTTTTATGTGAACGTACTGTTAGCGCCTCCGTACCGGTATCGTGTGTCAGCTCTGTTTACAAAGCAATACCGTCAAATTTTCTTGATGTTTTCCAGTGTTGTACTAAACCTCGTGCTTGTGAACTCCATACAGGAAACTGTGCCATCACCAAACACGGCTGGCAACCGCAATGAAAACTCCTTGGCACTGGCTAGTCTGTCTTCTCAAGTGCCTTTTTGTTTGTACTGGTTCTCATTGTGTTACATTAACGACCCGCTCTGTTTCTCGCTGGTGAAAGCCCTACTCTTTAGTCAAACCCTGGTGGCCCACTGACTAAGAAGAAAGTATATTTTAGTGTGAGATGCTGCCCCCCTCCCCCCGGGATGGCAAGGGCTCCGAAGATTGGGCAATGTGGCTTAATTGCTCTGCTTTTTTCCGTAGTTCAATTTCATGTCTCTTGACCCTTTTGTATAAAGCTGCAATATTCTCTCTTATTGGTCTTTCATATGGAATGTATTTTCAAATGTAAACTCTTTCTCTCCCCTCTCTCTCTTTCTCTCTCTCTCTCTCTCTCTCTCTCTGTCTTTTTTCTCTCTTAGAATTTAAGCATTTGCCATTGTCCAGAAAAGAAACTTGCAGCTTTAACCTGCTGGTAATGGCAAACGATTTTGCTAGACTTTATGTTTAAAAATAAATAAATAAGGGAAATTCCTAACTTTGCCCTCCAAAGTCTAACTTTGGTTTTCTTGTTAACTGGTTAAAGTGACAGTATCTTTTTTCCTTAAGCCATTTATCTGTCTGCTCCAATCAAAATGATCTGTGATAGAAGCGATTGCATTTAATAGAAAGAGTGATAAGCTGAGGGAAGAGTTAATACTAATTGGCTTTCAAGTGAGACCCAAAGGAAGGACTGAATACAATTCTCCAAATACCGAAAAATATGAAATTTTTACATCCAAATCTACAAAATGACCCGTGAGAACCTTCTTGTTTTGCTATTGAATCAGACACGGGAAGTAGAAGAAAGAACAGTTAATTTAAGAAAGTGACTATAAATCCTGCTGCCTGGGGTGAAGTATTTTAAGATAAGACCGGGAAAGAAAATGAGCAGAGTCAAAACAATTCTTTAAAAACATCCATTTAGGAGCAACCCTGAAAAAACAGAGACTTGAATGAATGCATCTAGAAACTTCCAGTGGCTCACAAAGAAAAGGCCTGCCATGGGGCTATTAAGACGGAAACCTCGAACAACAGCACAGAGAAGTAAATATCTTATCAGGCAGCATGCGAATTAATCCAAAGAAGCTGTGGTTGTTTTCAGAATGTTCCTATCAGTCAGGCCATGGTGTACAGAAGAATTTTTAGATTTTCCTTCCTTCCTACCTTTCTGCGGGGTCCCGTTCAGATACATTTGTGGGAGTCACATTTGCATCCTGGATGGGTCAGTCCATTCATCTTGGTTTAATTGGATTAAGGATGCCTTTTGTTTCCAGGAAAGTTATCGATCACTATGAAAAAAGAATAGATTTTTATCCCCAGAGGCATTCATTCAGTTGTTCCAATTGTTCGGGGATGAAAGCACTAAGTAAGACCTGTTTATTTTTTTTAAGGCAACAGACTTAAAGTTGTCCTTAGCCAAGGAAAAATGATACTGCGACTTTAAATTTTAAAGTATCTTGCACTGATAAATATATTTAAAAATTATATGTTTATAAAGTTATTAATTTGTAAAGGCAGTGTTACAAATTGTTCAGTTTATATCGTTTTAGATTGTTTCGTAATTTTTAAAGGTGTAAAATAACATATTTTTTTCTTTATTGAAATCTATAAGACTTTCTGTAGTAAAATGTTTTCATTTTACTGGTATATGATTGCTTCATGTTTTGTACCATCATAAAATTTTGTGCAAATTTTTTTTACAGAAATTTTTATTTTCTATGACAATATGACGCTTGTAAATTGTTGTTTCAAAATGAACAGCGAAGCCTTAACTTTAAATGACATTTGTATTCTCAGACACTGAGTAGCATAAAAACCACATAGAACCGAACTGTAATTTCAATCCCAACCTATGACTACTACATTCCAAAGAGACAGTTGAATTAAACATTTTCATAAAATATCCACACCTGATGGCTTTTATTCTATTAGCTTTGTTATTGTTAAAGAAATTGGTATTACTCAAGCATCGGATAGGTTTCAAGATTTTTTAAAGTTCTTTTTTGGAAAAGTATATCCTAATAAGGAGAGACGATTAAGAAGACATATCCTGAAAGTAGACAATCCACCCAAATCGGACACTGTCAAGATAAGGAAGAGAGAATTCAGCCTTCTACATGGAAAGTTCTCAACCCCAAATCTTGTGTCACATGTTCTATTGCTATTCCACTTGGTAAAGCTTTTTTTTTTTTTAATTTAAATGAAATTTACAAATATCTGTTGGTAAGTTTCGTTCTTGCAGAAAACAAGTCATACACTGACAGCGTTGATGTGCGTGCCTATGCTAACCATAGGCATAAAGCCAAGGTGAACATGGCATTGTAACTGGCTGTTTGATAATTCTTGAAAATTCTAATTCCAACTGGGACCAAAATAATAGTAGTGATAAAAACAACAACAACAGCGGCAACAATAACAACAAAGCAACAGATATGTTAAGCCAAAGTTGCTGAGTAGGGCCCTTTATAAAACTTGCTCTGACAAAATTGGCCTACACTATACTCTACTCTCCACAGACCAGTAATTCTTTCTTTACCTTTGCAGGGAAATTTGAAAGCATAGGAACTTCTAGAAAAGTGGGCGGCTCTGTACAGCTCTTTGCAGTGAATCGATATTTCTGATTCTCTCTGGACATTTTTGCCTTTTTAATCTTTCCAGATTTATCTGAGAATAGGTTATTTTTCCTGTTGAGGGGACTTTCAGAATTCTCTGCTTAGAAGAGCTGGAGAGCGACAGAGCTAGGTAATATTTCACTGAAGTTAAATTCTGCCTACCTTCAAGGATATATCCAGAAAGCATGCTAACTTGCAAGGAGTCTATCAGAATTAATCTAGAGATGCCTTCTGAAAATTGCCCAGGGCCCCTGAGTAACATGATCTCCATTTCATCGTTTGAGAAGGCCTTAAACCCTACGTGCTTATCACCCCTGGTTAGCTGATAGGCTAGGTCCTTCCTTTTTTACTGGGTTAAATGAGCTGCACTACTGTACAATATTTCCCAAAGTCAGGAATTAAATGTGTCATGAGGGTTGAAACACTTAACTTAAAGCATGAAAATTCTTTATTGTTCCATCTCCTGTCCTCCCTAATAACTTATTAATTGCCACTCGGGCTGAATTGCACTGGTTCTGTCTGCAAATCAAATGGATTTTGTAACATTCCATAATGCTTCTGCTTCCCAATGGTAATTAAAGCTGTTGTGTGACATTAAAAAGCAGTTCTGCTAAGAATTAGCTCTATTTCCATAAACTATATTCACTAAGGGATCTTTACCAGCTTTTCAACTTCAGGGTTGAGAAAAGGAGTGAAGGGAGCCTCAAAGTAAGTAGAACTAAGACCAGACTAATAACATTTTTAAAACACTGTTTCAATACTTACCTGGTAGGGAAGATACCATGATCACAAAAAACTGCTGCAAAGAAACATTGCAAGATGGGGCAAATAAGAGCATCATATAATCACGTGCATTCATCATGTTAGCGATACAGGTCCAGATCCTAACATCTTAGGGGGAAAGGTGTAAACTCCACTTCATGAGAATCTTCTCCAGCCATATCATTGTACTTCTTTGAGAGCATTCACTATTCTCACAGCAGCTCTGTGAGGAATCCAAAGTTTAGGGAAGTTTGAGTGATAAACTTAGTGTGGACCTGATTTCCTCTCCCCTTCGATTGCTTCTACCACCTCCCAGCCCTGCATTGTGTTGCAAGGAGGTCACGTAGGGCCTTGCTACTCAAAGTGGGGCCCAAGAATCAGCATCAATGGTGGCATCATCCAGACACCTCTTAGAACTAGGGTCTCGGCCATACCCCAGACATGCCAACTCATGTTAACAATAACCCCAGAGACCCATATTCCCTCATCCATTTGGGTTTGAGAACGGGAACATAGTCTGCAAGCGGTGATTTTGAGACCCTCAAAGATGGGGGAAATATCCCTGCGACTTTCACGGAGCACTTTTCAGAAGAGTCCAGGCATGATGCAGCCTGGAAAGTAGACAGTAAAATTAATAAACAGGAAATCCCCCTCTGGGCACTTTGTGGCCACTCTGCCTGATGGCTTGGGAGGGATCTACACATGGGTTTTTCTGAAGGTGAAGAAATAGTGCTGACCAAGTATTTTGCTGGGAAAACATTTGAAAGTGCAACGGGCACAGAAAACA
Source organism: Mustela lutreola (assembly GCF_030435805.1). Classification (NCBI taxonomy): domain Eukaryota; kingdom Metazoa; phylum Chordata; class Mammalia; order Carnivora; family Mustelidae; genus Mustela; species Mustela lutreola. The sequence goes on along the minus strand of NC_081297.1, from coordinate 31,852,901 downwards.
CTGTAACTCATCAGAGTGTGGTCAGGGACAAAAAGGAAGACCTGTTTGTGAAGAACCAAAGCCTCTTCTCCAGAAGAAGTTGTCGTATTTGTTGGACACACACAGTTTACGACTTTACAAAGTTGTTAAAATTCTGAATGGTCAAACTAGACTGAACCCTATTTAATCTTTCTTTGATGATTGCTGATCTTGTTCCTTAAGGTCCTTGTTACAGGTTATGACCTACACTTTGTTGTCAAACAGTGACTCCAGAAGAGGGTTTTCCTCTATAGAAAGGGTATCTCTCATCTGTACAGCTGAATGGGATGGTGCCTATTATGATATAGGAATTCAAGAAATGTGTGATGTGTATAGCCGACACCTAAATGTATCACTGCCCTGTCCAGCATTCATGGAGTTGGGAAGTTTGTGATCCCACAGAGTGTTGCATTGGGAATGAACCTGCTGTCCTGTGAGGAGAACTGAGTCTCTCCCTGGTGCTACGTGAATGAGATGACTTGCCTGGATGGAAAGCGAGCCCTGGTCCCCTGTGATGCTCCTTTCAGTGATTTGGACATCTCCCCCACCCTGCCATTTCTGACATGCACTAATGCCACGCTCTTCTTCAAGGTCCCATCATCATCTCACAGAGATGTAATGCTGGCACAGCTAATGATCTTGATGTAATCCTGTCGGGAAATGGTGCCATTGTTAATTAGAGCTATCATTTCCCTAATCTTGTCCAACTTCTGAAAAATCATCAATGTTCATTAAATTGCTTCTTGGCTTTGAATATATGATATCTTTGAAGCAAATTCAACCATTAGCCTCAGATCTTTCTTGTAATTCTTCCGTGATTCAAGCCCTCCAACTGAAAGGATCTTATTGTTAGAATCAAACATAATTTTTGTTGGGTCAACTTATAATCCTCTGTGTCACCTAAATTGCTATTAGTTGTAAAAAGAAATATTCTTTCTGGCATCCAAATAACAAACCAGCCCTTTGATTTAGTTTCACCTATTGATGAGGAAGTTTGGGTGGGGGGAGAGGTCCAGGAAGTGGCACCATCTTTTCCCCGGCCCCTAAGCGTACAGAGCTATGACATCGGATGTGTTTGCTTCAAGTAATGAGCAAGCACATGACTGCATCTACTTTGCATACATCTCTGAACTGCTTATCATCATAACCACTACAGGTTCCTGAATGTTCACTGTGTACCAAACTTTACTAGATGCTTCGAGTAACCATTAAAACAATGCTACTGTGATTGAAGGCTACATGACTGAGGTCCAGAGACATTGAGAAATATAATTAATGTCACACAACTAGTTAGTAAGTGACATTTCCAAGATTCAAACCCAGATCTAACATTCTAAATGCTTCTCTAAACCGCATCCTCAGCTGAAGGAAAGATCTTCTTGTTATCAATGTCAGTTGTCATAGGAATGTTCTGGAATGTAGAGAACTGGGATCTTACTTTACTATCAGGCCAGGTGTTAGCTTAGGCGAGACTATCCAGTGGGAGAAATCAGATTCCAAGTATTACTGGCTCAACACATAAAGGTATATGTTCTCTTTATACAAACGCTACTGTGAATCAGGTAACCCTGTGGGACACTTGTATTCCAAGCAGTGACTCAAGGAACTGGACTGTTTACCTCTTTCTGCTATACCAACCAGAATGTGTAGCTTCTAGTCTCCATGCAGGAGAGGACTAGAAATTGTTCACTGTCCTTTACATGCCACAGTCTGGGATTGACACATGGCCCTAATTTTAAGGGCTCTGACAAAAGTGGGGGAGCACATGTGGACTCAAGAACAGGAGGGGTCTCTGCCAAAACTTGCAAGTGCAAAGCCACCCTCTAGAAGGGAGCTGAGATTAGTCATTAGTCACTCTGCCTGCCTCCTAGGGAAGTGAGGTCTCAGACTGCAAACTTCAGGGAGAGAAATAACATCTATGAGATGAGATGTCCCCTATCGAAGATGAGACTCCTGAACGCTGGAGTAGGAGGGGGCATCCTGCATGTGGAGGCAGGTCGGGAGACAGGAAATGAGCAAACTAGGCTAAGGGCTGATGGAATTATTTCGAACCATCAGGTCCAGAGAATAGGGACTTAGGAAATAGTTTGTGAGAGGTCTCTGTGAGTTTGGAGAGCCAGCCTTATATTTCTCATGCTTTCTGTGTATTTCTACTTGATTTTCCTTTAATATTTAATCCTTCAGTCATTTTAGTACTATTTAGAAACTTTTAAAGTCCTATGCATCTCAGCTATCCAAATAGGAGACAGGGAAAGGTTTCTGTCCATATGCATCCAAAACATAAGAAAAGAAGGCAAACGATACCCAGAGTGCTCACTGTCCTTCTCCATTGCAGTTCCCATGTCCACTCCCTATTAGATTTCTTTCCATGGAGTTTATCACCTCTTTGCATAGTATATACTTTATTTATGTCTGTAATTATCCATCCACACTAAGAATGCAGATTCCATGAGGGCAGTGATAAATATGTATTAAATAAAGGAGCCAGGTGAGCAGCGGATATAAGAGAATTTTGATAGAAATGAGACATGAAGAGACAAAGTTGCCGGGTGCTAACTGACCGGGAGATTCTTCTGGAGCACGAACTTGAAGGGTTGGTATACCACAATTTTTTCGTAAAAGGAATTTCTTTCACACGCTGTTTATTACAGATTTCCTCTATAACAGGATGGCATCTCCCCTGATATTTATCTCTTGCATAGAGACAAGCCATCCTCTTGCCTAAATTTCTCTTTTTCTTATTCCTACCCAATGGCAACATCATTGCCACAAAAGATTCATCAAGTGAGAAATCACCCATGGTCTCATAGCTGCCCATCTCCTAGAAACCATAGAAGAAGAACTTCCTAGATATCCTGTTGAAGATGGCCTGTCAGTTTAGCTCCATGGATACCAACACTAGAGATGAATTTTGGGAACACAATGGGGGCCACCCACAGGATCAATGAGGGAAGGAGACATCTTCCCAAGTGATATTGCTTGAGGATTACTGAAAGATCTCTGAATACCTAGCTTTGATCCTGCTTCTGATTCCAGAAGAGTGATGAAGCATAAGCTAGTATTTTCTCTTCTCCCAATATTTTAATTTATATATAAAAATGATACTTTCAAAATAAAACTGTGGTATAGCTAGAAAAACAAGTACACTCGCATAATGGAAAAGTTGAGGAAATCTAGGAAGATGGAAAACAAGCAAGACAGACTCTGGATCTTTTTTTAAAGTTTTATTTATTTACTTAAGATTTTATTTATTTATTTGACAGAGCGAGAGATCACAAGTAGGCAGAGAGGCAGGTAGAGAGAGAGGGAAGCAGGCTCCCTGCTGAGCAGAGAGCCCAATGCTGGACTCAATCCCAGGACCCTGAGATCACGACCTGAGCAGAAGGCAGCCGCTTAACCCACTGAGCCATGCAGGTGCCCCTACTCTGGATCTTTTGAGTTAAAATAGCGATTAGTTTTAACAGCCTCATGTAAGTGCAGTCGAGAACAGTAAGCAAAGTAAGTTTACATAGTAAGTTACAAAGCAAGTTTACATAGTAAAAGGGAAAATAGAGGAAAAGTGTAATTAAAAAACCCTGCATCACCAAGTTGCCCCTTTTGATGAGATTAAAAATAGAAAAACCAGCAAAAATAATCATGAAAAGCAAATAAAACTAGTAATGACTTAAACCTACTCCAATTAGCTTCAAAACCCGGAACCAAACAAACAAAACTCGAGAGCAGCCAGGCAACAGTAGGGGTGTGAACACAGCCCGGCTTCTCACCTGATTCTACCCCTGAGGGACCCGTCAAGGTGAGTGGAAGACATACCAAGGACTCTCTCTTAGAGCGCCTACTATTGAGTTAAACGGATGTGCTCATCTTTTCTCTTTTTTCAACTGAGAAGTGGGAACGACTTTGGAAACTATTTGCCAAAATAAAGGGAAAGCTGGTGGGCTGGGGAGAGGAGGGCACGGTGAAGCTCTATGAACCAGGGAAGCCCTCCGAAGCCCAAGAATACACCCATCCCGGGAATGCGCTACACTCCATCCTTAGCTGAAGAGAAAACTTGGTGAGGCAGAACCAGCTGCTTTTCCAGTTTCTTCCTTTAATAATGGAATTCCCAAATTTCCCTGCACTCAGGACTGCCCAGAAGAAAGACTACATTTCCCAGCCCCCCTTGCAGCTAAGTGTAGCCATGTGACCATGTTCCAGCCAATAATATGGAAGAAGTGTTGATGCCTTAGGTGAATGGCTTTAAAAAAGAGGAAGAGGGATCCTACCTTTCTTTCCTCTTTCTCCCTTTGCACTGGTTGGACGCGGGTGTGCTGTTAAGAGCTGAGCACCACTGCAATGTGTAGAAATCTGGACAGACAACTAGAAAAATTTGGAATCCCTATCATTACGGAGCTGCTGCAATCTCTGCACCACCAACCTGGACCGCTTACCTTTACGTAGTTAAGTAGGAGAAAGACACATTTCTATGTTATGCAAATCACTGCTGTTTTGGCCTTCCTACCTGTTTCAGTATCGCGTCTAACTCCGGATTTAGACACGTAATTTAGAACTTTTAACCAAATCCTAGACCTGAGCCCAGATATGACCAACAGACCAACCGCGATGACCTTGCTTCCTTTCTCATTTCATTTTCTTACTTTTTGTTTTTTAAGATTTGATTTATTTATTTAAGAGACAGAGAGAAAGCAGGAGGGGGGGGGGGGCAGCGGGAGAGGGAGAAGCAGGCTCGATGCTGAGCAGGGAGCGCAATGCGGGGCTGGATCCCAGGAACTTGAGATCATGACCTGAGCCAAAAGCTGGCACTTAACTGACTGAGCCACCCAAGCGCCCTTCCTTTCTCATCTTCTCATGCTGTGGGTCAGATATTGTAGGAAGAGAGTCGAGAATTGCCCACTCTATATCAGAGCAAGGGAAAGGTTCAGGCCAAGCGGTCCGAGCATAAATAAGGTAAAAAGAAGCACACTGACACAAAGCCCACAAATAAGGGAAAACACAAGCCCACCATGGAAAAAACAACAAAAAAAGAAAACAAGTAACATAATCTAGAAGAAAACAGGAATCAAAAACCAAAAGATGGGGCGCCTGGGTGGCTCGGTGGGTTGAGCCGCTGCCTTCGGTTCGGGTCATGATCTCGGGGTCCTGGGATCGAGTCCCGCGTTGGGCTCTCTGCTCAGCAGGGAGCCTGCTTCCCTCTCTCTCTCTGTCTGCCTCTCAGTGTACTTGTAATTTCTCTCTGTCAAATAAATAAATAAAATCTTTAAAAAATTAAAAAAAAAAGATATTTACTCACAATTACTAGGTCTTATGTAGAGAAGATGAACATAATAAACAAAAATATAAAGTGACAGAAGTGAGGCTTTCAAACTTAAGAACACTGAGGAGCAAAATAGCATTATTTCAGGTTTAATAAATAACTTATGAAAAAATCAAAATACTATTGAAAATAGAATTACTGAATAGAAAGGCAAGGTTTGAGATAATTATGATAACTGCAGAGGAAAGAGAAAAATATATTAAAGCAATTCGATTAACACTACTATAAACAGAAAATAAAAGGCAATTCAATATAAAGACACATTGTGTCCCTAAATGAGAGAATCCACCTAAGGAAAAGAAGATGTATTGAGAGATAATATAAGAAAATGACCTTTAAATAAAGAATATACTGAATCTGCTTATTGAAAAGAATACTGTGTTTCCTGAAAACGTGATACAGAGTTGCCACAGAACTAGATCGTAGTTAGGCTGTCAGACTACAAGAATACCTATGAATGCTTCAGATATCCAAGCAATAAAGGCAAATTACTAAGAAATAAGAGGGAAAGTCAGTTTGGCCTCAGTCTTCTTCAGAATAATATACAAGGCTCCATTTAAAACAATGGAGTGAAGCCTACGCAATGCCAAAGGGAAGAAAATGTAACACCAAGAAACTCTGCCAATTGAGAACCATCATTCAAAAGTAAACCATGAGAGACTGTGGACGCTGAGAAACTAACTGGAGGTTTTGGAGGCGGGCGTGGTTGGGAGGGCCGGGTGGTGGGTATTATGGAGGTCACCTATTGCACTGGGTATGGTGCATAAACAATGAATCTTGGAACGCTGAAAAAATTAAATTTAATTTAAAAAAAAATAAAGCAAAGAGACATTCTTAAAAACAAACAAAAAGTGAGAAGAGCACAATACCTGTGAGCTGCTGTGGAAAGAATTACCAAACATTCACATTCATACAATCAGGGGTGTCTGAGGGTCTCAGTCAGTTACACGTCTGACTCTTGATTTCAGTCCAGATCATGATCTCAGGGTCATAAGTTCGAGCCCTATGTCTGGCTCCATGCCGGACATAGAACCTGCTTAAGATTTTTCTCTCTCGGGGCGCCTGGGTGGCCCGGTGGGTTAAGCTTCTGCTTTTGGCCCAGGTAATGATCTCGGGGTCCTGGGATTGAGCCCTGCATCAGGATCTCTGCATAGCAGGGAGCCTGCTTCCCCCTCTCCCTCTGTCTGCATCTTTGCCTACTTGTGATATCTCTCTCTCTCTGTGAAGTAAATAAATAAAATCTTAAAAAAAAAAAAAAGATTTTTCTCTCTTTCCTTCCCCCTCTGCTCTTTCCCTACCTGCTTGAATGTACTCTCTCTCTCTTTCCCTAAAAAATAAAAAATAAAAACAAGTAGTATACTTATTTAAAAAAAAAAAAAAACCACAATTCATACAAGTCAAAGAGGAACTGAAAATAAGAAAGCCAAGAAGAGAGAGAAAATGGGAAAAGGTAAAAGCTATTGGTAATTCAAGTCACACCACAGAATGTAAATGTTATATATCTAAATAATGTAGAACTAATCATATGGCTAGAATACATGTATCAGGATGTAGGGAGAGTGAGTAGAGAGAGCGTGAGAGATTGCTGATACCCTCTTTTTTCAGAGCTAGGATTCAGAACATGTCGCATTAGATTACAACGCCTGTTCATTATTTCTCACGACCCGACTTCCTCAAACTCCTGTGTTGAACATAAACTCATCTTTTAGTCGCTAATAGTACTGGTAGTAAAGAATCATTTTTTGAAGTGCCACATTTCCTTCATTTCCCTTCCATTTTTTCCCCATTAATAATGTTAAACTGAATTTGAGTAAACTAAAATTTAATTTTCATTAAAATTGCATCTACAGTATAATCCCATTTATATAAAATAATTCTATCAATCCATTTTATCAATGTGTATTGTATCTTTACTCTTCTAAAGTTAGGAATACTAATGAGATAACAATCTTTTAACCTGTATTTTTCTGTAGTTAAAAAAGAAATTTACAGGGTAGTGTGCGTGGGTGGCTCATTCAGTTAAGTGTCTGCCTCCGGGCTCAGGTCATGATCTCAGGGTCCTGGGATCGAGCCCCACATCAGGCTCCCTGCTCCTCAAAGTATCTGTTTCTGCTTCTCTCTCTCCCTTTACCCCCTCCCACACCCCTGCTTTCCTCACTCTCTCTCTCTTTCTCTGTCTCAAATAAATAAATAGGAAGGAATCCATCAAAATCCTTGAGGAGAACACAGGCAGCAACCTCTTCGACCTCAGCCACAGCAACATCTTCCTAGGAACATCACCAAAGGCAAGGGAAGCAAAGGCAAAAATGAACTATTGGGATTTCATCAAAATCAAAAGCTTTTACACAGCAAAGGAAACAGTTAACAAAGCCAAAGACAACTGACAGAATGGGAGAAGATATTTGCAGACGACATATCAGATAAAGGGCTAGCATCCAAAATCTATAAAGAACTTAGCAAACTCAACACCCAAAGAACAAATAGTCCAATCAAGAAATGGGCAAAAGACATGAACAGACATTTCTTTAAAGAAGACATCCAGATGGCAACAGACACATGAAAAAGTGCTCCATATCAGTTGGCATCAGGGAAATACAAATCAAAACCACAATGAGATACCACCTCACACCAGTCAGAATGGCTAAAATTAACAAGTCAGGAAATGACAGATGCTGGCAAGGATGCGGAGAAAGGGGAACCCTCCTACACTGTTGGTGGGAATGCAAGCTGGTGCAACCACTCTGGAAAACAGCATGGAGGTTCCTCAAAATGTTGAAAATAACACTACCCTATGGCCCAGCAATTGCACTACTGGGTATTTACCCTAAAGATACAAATGTAGTGATCTGAAGGGGCACATGCACCTGAATGTTTATAGCAGCAATGTCCACAATAGCCAAACTATGGAAAGAACCTAGATGTCCATCAACAGATGAATGGATCAAGAAGATGTGGTATATATACACAACGGAATACTATACAGCTATCAAAAGAAATGAAATCTTGCCATTTGCGACGACATGGATGGAACTAGAGGGTATTATGCTTAGTGAAATAAGTCAATCAGAGAAAGACAGCTATCATATGATCTCCCTGATATGAGGAAGTGGACATGCAACATGGGGGGTTAAGGGAGTAGGAGAAGAATAAATGAAACAAGATGGGATTGGGAGGGAGAGAAACCATAAGTGACTCTTAATCTCACAAAACAAACTGAGGGTTGCTGGGGAGGGGGGGTTGGCAGGGGGTGGGGTTATGGACATTGAGGAGTGTATGTGCTATGGTGAGTGCTGTGAAGTGTGTAAACCTGGTGATTCACAGACCTGTACCCCTGGGGATAAAAATATATATGTTTATAAAAAAAAATAAAAATTAAAAAAAAAAAGAAATTTACAAGGCACTCCGGGTGGCTTAGTCAGTTAAGCGTCTGACTCTGGATCTCAGCTCAGGTTTTCATCTCAGGATTGTGAGTTCGAGCCTCACATTGTGCTCCAAACAAACATACTGGTATCTGACCGATGAAAACACCCAGTTTGCCATCACAATTCATGACTCATACAATGTGCTTGTTTTACTATTTTTCCTTTTTCCCTCACTTCAAGCAGGCAACTATAATTCCTCATCTCCAGCATTTTTGCTAGATGACAAGAAGCTGACATCAACATTGCCAAAACATTAATGTAATAAAAATTAAAATTAAGAATCTTAGAGTGAAAGGGAAGAGGGGAAAGATTTTGGTCTCACAGCCTGAGGGTGAGAACAATGAAGAAATTTTCAAACAAAACTGAAATGAGTATTTACTACCTTGTAAATAAGAGATAAAGTGTATTGTGAAAATAACTAAAAGCATCACTCTAAATTTAAAGTCTCCATGTCAGTTCTTTTCTTAAGGAATTTGCATTACTAAGAGGATTATGTAGCATTTGGTTTATCTCATAATGCTAGTTTTACCCTCTATCACTGAAGGAAAGTGTGGCTCTTAGAAGATGAACCCTCAGGTCAAGAAGACCATCTGGAGAGGAGGGAAACCAGGAGCATGGCATGTTGTCCAAACTGGCAGAGGACACAGCTCTGTGGGGAACCTGGATACCTGGAGAAAGTGTCAAGAAGGGAAAGAAGATTCCAGAAAGGGGAAGGGAGCATCAAAGCCAAAAACCAGTTGTATTCTCATTTCTCAAACAGGTCCCAGGAGAAACATGAGTTATTTGTTTGCTTGTTTTTCCAAACCAGTAGGTTGTCAGTCCACACTGGGATCACATAGCAAGTCAAAGTGTTGGACCAGCCTGGCAGTGAGTAGGAGCTCAGTGAGTTAAGAAGTAAATGGGAAACTTTATAAATAAGTTAATAAGTGATTGGAAAATTCCATAACCCATAGAATGTAAGGCCCCATCGAGTGAAGTGGAGATGGTTGTATTTAGCTGGCCAATGACTTGACCAGTGTAAATCAGAAGACAGAAACAACTGTTCATAATAAAACATCTCAATGTTACCAGCCTCAAGAGCATCATTGCTTTAGAAACCATCCTGGAGGGGCCCTTGGGTGGCCCAGTTGGTTAAGCACCTGCCTTCCACTCAGGTCATGATCTCAGGGTCCTGGTATCAAACCCTGAGTTGGGCTCTCTTCTAAGCAGAGCCCCTCCCCCTCAGCTTGCTCTTTCTCAAATAAATAAATAAAATCTAGAAAGAAAGAAAGAAAGAAACCACTGTGGGAGTAAGTTAATTTCGATAGGAGATGCTATGACAGCATGTTAGAGTTAAATGGCCTGGTTCAGCCTTGTCTTTCTCTACCTGAAGGCTGAGACACATGGCCCCCACTCTCTACCAGCGTGCATTTGAGAACCCGAGGCTGACAGACCCTCCAAGCTCTCTGACAGGTCAAAAGAGGGCACCATGCCCATCAATCTCACTCCATCATCACACTGCATTGTCAAATTCTTGGCAGTTTGACCTTTGAAGGTCACCTTGAAAATGGCATTCTTTGTTCCTTCACCTGACAGTCTTACCCCACCGAGTCACTCAAGTTGATAAGTCCTTGCTGTAAGGACCTGCATATCCCCTCTTTTTAGCTTCTGCAAGTCTATCACAGGTAAAGCACTTTGCAGGTAAGCACCTTTGAAAAGGAGCTTTTCAAAAGGAAATGTTATTATTAGGTCCAATTTTTCCCACCATGCTCAGAATTCCTTTTGAATTCCGTGAAAGCTCTCTGTGGAGTACCCCAAGCAGTGCTGTGCCTGCTTACCTTGGGAACTGTTCCTGTCCTGGGGGGATGGGGCAGGGAGATGGAGTGAATGTTTACAAAACACACGTCCACAGAGAGACACTTGCAAGGGCGAGGTATTCTTATTATGAAATCATGAGGTAAAGAGCACCTCCTAACACAGACCAGTCCGTTTGTCGCACAGGGCGACAGCCACTTTAGGCTGTTACTCTGAGCTTGGCAAAGCACGTGTCAAATGCTACCATTAAGCCCCTCTGACCCATTCTTGTTAGTACGTTGGGCAGACACCATAAGTGAAAAAAGTTACAAACACAATGATCTATTATTTAAATCAACTAGAGTGCTATAGATCTTAACGAAACTCTAAATGATTCCATGTTCAAATAAATAAAGGATTGTTAAATGAAGGAAAACAAAGCAAAATGCTAATGTTTACATAGTGACATCTCAATCCATTCTCACACCTAGCTGGCAATAGGTATCTTGAATGATCTGCCCTGTACAAATCTTATTTCAAAACTCACACACTGCCCTTTAAGCAGTGGAGATAAATTTCTTTGTTAAATTTAGCATTAACTCTTCATCACTCATGCAAACTTACAAGTCAACACATGCTACTTGAAATCAATATATTCATATTTGCTCACATAAAAGAAAGATGGAAACCAGAAATGTATCAAGATAATTCAAGGCGGGCTCATACCTTGCCTTTGTTCCTATCAATAATGTTCAAGGTAGCATTTAGTATAGAGAAGAGGACAATGGCTTTGTCTTTAGGAGACCTGAGCACTTATTATTTCCTCTTTTCCCAACTTCCCCGTCTCCCTCCCTCCCTCACTCCTTCCTTTTCCCCTACCCCCATTCTGTCCCTTTCACTTCCTTCCGGCCCTCCTTCCTTTCTTCCTCCTTCCTTCCCTTCCTTTCTCCATCAATATTCATTAAACACCTACCTACACAAGGTGTTATGTGATATAAAAAGATATATAAGATCCAGCTTGTGCCCTCAAGCGATCTGTAGATTTGTATGGGAAATATGAGTGACAGGATGATAAAGACATCACATGGGTTTGACATTTACCAGTCTTAGATGAAAATGCCAATGTAGTTGTGCATGGACTGTGTAACTTCATTCATATTACTTACCTCAGCTGGCTGAACGTTACTGTGTACCTGGCTCTATTTTAAGCATGTATTACTTAATCCCTACAACGGTTCTGTGAATTGGGGATCATTATAATCATTGCTGACCTCACTTACAAAGTCTGAAACTTGTGCACAAGGAGGTTCAGGAGTATGACAAAGTGGCCCCACATCAAATGCCTTGCTAACCTGCCCATGTCTCTCTTTACCAGAGACCCTTAGTCTCTCTTTTCCTGACCTTCCAGGCCCCAAACAAAAATCTCTTGCTATTTATTTCTTGGTGTCCAGAAATGTCGGTTTTCTTGTCTTGTCCTTGCCCAATTCCATGGTCTTGACTAAGGCAAGGCATGGTCTTGGGTCTCTGACTGATGTCCTCCATCCTCCACTGGCCACACTCCCTGTTGCTCTTCCTGGAATGAACCTGTTTTTAGCTGATTCTGGCTCTGCCTGGGCAGGATGCGCCCCCTCCCAGGGCTCCCTGGAAAAAATATAGGTGCTTTGGTGTCTCCCTGCCCATAACTGAAATCAGACTGCCACTCATCACAATCTGAATATAAATAACTTGATTAAAGGTGACTCACAGCCAAGTCACTCATTAATTTCCATCTGAAAATGTGCCATCCCCTAGAGTTTATTATAAAAGGATTGAACCTATACCACTGTCCTTCAACATCAAGAAAGAAATCAATATACGAATTAACCTTGAAATAATAAAAAATTTCAAAGACCCTAAAATTTTAAAGACTGTCTCTGGCAGTCACCTTCCGACTGTTTTAGGGACTTCTACTTTTGTTCTTTTGGTTTACTTTCCAAACTCATTTGCCAGTCTCATGTTGGTGCTAAAATCCCTTTTTAACAGAGAAAGCCCAAATGTGGTAACCACCTGAGCATCCAGATCCTTAGTGGCCAAGGTAGGAATGAAACACAGCTTCTTCTAGAGAAACCTGACCTCTGAAACTAGCCACCATTTGTCTTAACCTCCATTTGCACTAAACCCTGTCTCAAGGACAAACCTTGCCTGTTTCAGGACAGTTCCTGAAGGAACTGGTAGTGAGACACAGACTGGAGTGAGAACAATAAGTTTCAGAGGGAACAGGAGGAAAATTGGGGGGTCTTATCATATTAAATCATGGAGAGGTGATCATGTAAATTCCTGGAATCTTAGCAGTTCACAATTCATTAGCTCTTAGAGGAATAGTATCAAAATATGGCACAGTTCCAATGGGACTGAAACTTGTCAGGTCCTGTTGAGAACACTGATTTTTATTTACTAGGTGTCAAGGAGTCAGGACGCTGTTCTAACACGAACGAACAGGTACATTGGCAGAAGAGCTATTGTAAAGAACACTGGGGATAACTTTGCACATGGAGGGTGGGATCTCTAGATGCTGCCACAGGTCATTTTCACCTCCCTGGTGCAAAGATTCTCCAAAAAGAGGCTCGTGGCTGTCTCACTGTAAACATGAGGAAAAGGTGGACAAAACACCACTGTGTTGTAGAGGGAACAAAGTAACTGAAATTAGTGGGCTGATTAAAGAAGACAAACAGGAGCGAAAGTCTCCTCACCAAAAGTCTCCTCACAAGGAAGCTTGTGAGGAGAAACTTTTATAAAAAGGATGCTGTGGACTAATGTTTTTGAGAAACAGTACATCCAACAACATCCTTCTGGAAGAAACCATCACGGCTGCTTTGATATGCTAATGTACACTTTAATCTTTAATTCAGGATTTCCCACACTTATTTACCCATGGTAAAATTTTGTATGTGCAACATTTTGATAACATCCATGTTCTAAGGAATGGCTAGATAGTAATAAACTAAAAGATATATTTAGTTGCATGAACGAAAGACAGAAACATCGGGGCACGCATGGTTGGAAATGTTGTCTCAGAAGGAAGTGGTCCTTTAGATCCTTTGTTCTGGTTAGGCTGATAAAGGACTGAAAAACGCAAGAGAATTATTGATGAGGGGGCACAGATGTTTAGGAATTTTAGGCAAGAACTTACAGAATTTACAGCTCATTCCCTAGTCCCTTCTTTCAACAGACTGTTTATGCTAACGAGCCCGGCATTATCGCTCATCATCATCTCCTTGCTTAATCGCCCTTGATTGCCTCTGTTGTGCATTCCTAACCTCAGGTTGACAACGGCAGACAAGCCTTTCCTTTTCCCTGACTGTGACAATGTATCATAATTGAGCCATTTCTGCCTCTCTGGTCACCCTCAGCTCCTCCCCAGCGCATCGGCTGTACGTTAATCTGCTAGTTAAATATTGATGGCAAGCGGCTCCCTTAATATTTACTTTGTTGCTCCATTATTGCCACATACAGGCTGATTATTTGTTTCTGTCTTCCCAGCCTGTTTAATCAGAACTGAGTCAACTTTCCTCTGTTTAACCCTCTTGTCCAATCGGAGTCGGAGAGCGGCTGGAGCGGGTGCTGACGCCAGTTCTGAGACCAGCCTCTCCTCCTGGTGCAGGTGCCATCATAGCCAGCAGGGGTCAGGAGGGCATTTCTCTCAGGGGTCAGGGGGCTGGTGGGGAGAAAGGGAAACTCTGGAGGCAGCGTCGGAGTTGAACATCTCTCTTTGAGCCTTGTCTCCTAATGTAGCCTGAGAATCAGAGATGCCCTGGTAGCTTTGGAGAGAGAGATATATATACACATATATATGCATATATATGTATGTATTTGTGTGTGTGTGTGCGTGTGTGTCTGTATTTTTTTTTTTTAATAGACTGTTGGCCCTGGAGATCCTGATAAAGTGGGAACAAGAACGGCCACGCCTACCAGGACCATGGAATGGTGGGATGTGTCCCTACCATGAATAATAAATAGAACTGCACCCAACCCTTGGTCTTTAAGGAGAGTCTGTTGGAGGCTGAACTGTCTCCATTAGCCTCATGTAGTCTTGTGGATGCATCATGTGCTAAGTGAAGAGGAAGCGTCTTTGAAAATACCCCTTCCTCGGCTCTAGAGCGCAGAAATGTACATATCTTCCTCAAGGACAAGCAGACAAATACTTCTGCTTTGTATTGCGGGGGGGGCAGACATCTGGATGGCTTAGTTGGTTAAAGGGTCAACTCTTGGTTTCGGCTCAGGTGCTGAGCTCAGGGTCCTGGGATCAAACCCCAGGACCGGTTTGGCGCTCAGCAGGGAGTCTGCCTGAGTTTCTCGTTCTCTCTCTCTCTCTCTCTCACTCTCTTTCAAATAATAAATAAATAAATAAATCTTTAAAAAAAGAAAAAAAATGAATGCTGTGGCAGCAGTCTTCAAATCTTTTTTCTCTGATAGGAAGCTTCAACCCTGCCCCCAGCAAAGAGACCACTGTTGCCTTGTGTAGGTGTGTATTGGGGGGAGGGAGGGATGATTAAATTTGGGACGCATTTATCTTACTATCAAAAGAAAACAATTAAACAAGTGTGCTCTGGGTCATTTCTAAGCCCTGGGTCTTGTTGGTTTATAAGTGACTTGGAAAGTGTCTCTCTGCCTCTCCGCCCCATGGCAGAACAGAGGCAAGCAAAAAGTGAATGCTCCAGAAAGCTACCATCTGATTTCCAACAAGGGTTGTGAGTAGAGTTTTCAAGTAACATAGGAATCATATCCAAGTGCAGGGGTTTGCTGATATGGCAAATTGTCCTTTGTGTTGATGGAGTAGAAGGATGTTGTGCTAACTTTTCCATGTGATTCCTCCCCTCCTCTGCATCCTGGGGAATTTAAGTCTTCTGCGGCCGGAGTGACACCTGCAGTCACAGAAACTGGAACCTTAAAAGCTAACCCTTGAGTGGTTTCCTTGTTTTGTGCCTGACCCCTCCTTCAGGGGGTTTTCATAGTTCATTCTGAACTCCATATTCTATCCCATTGCCATGCTTTTTGCAAATGATTGGAATCTCTCTCCTCACCTACTTCCTTTCCCATTTGATTGTCTTGGAACTTCCTACTCATTCTTGGAGCTGCAATTCAAATTTCCCATTTGGTAGAAGCCTTCTTAGTCCCCACGAGTGAGAGAGGGTCACCATCTAGGTCTCCGAAGCACCTTGCACAAACTCTGTTAATGGCTGCATCACGTTACCTTTAAAACTATGTGTTCAACTCCCTGTACTGGTCAGCCTTCATAACATTTTTTTTTTTTAATTTTATTTATTTATTTGACAGAGAAATCACAAGTAGGCAGAGAGGCAGGCAGAGAGAGAGGGGGAAGCAGGCTCCCCGCTGAGCAGAGAGCCCGATGTGGGGCTCGATCCCAAGACCCTGAGACCATGACCCGAGCCGAAGGCAGAGGCTTAACCCACTGAGCCACCCAGGTGCCCCTAGCCTTCATAACATACAGCTCGCTCCAGGTAGTGCAATAGGAGAAATTCGGTGCAATAAACGAGTTACAAAGGTGTTGAAAGAGTTGAGAAGCCATGGCAAGAAGAAGGAGATCATGCAGACTTTAGTGACTCTAGAAAGGGCCAGCCAGCTGCCAGGACTGGATTAACAGAGCCCAGAAGCCAGGGCTGGATCTGGTCCATGAGAGCTGGGCCCATTGCAACACCACTCAAAGCAGAGAGAGATGGGAGCAGTGATCTGTCCGCCTCCCTAACGCCCATCCTCCAATCCCCCAGTGCTCTCACAGCCTGAACTGTGGTCTAGTTGCCAGTTGGAGGCCTGGAAAAGGCAGCTCTCGGGAAAAGGTCTGAGGCAGGATCTGAGAGCCAAAAAACCGGTGACTGGCTTGCCTCAGTTTTCTCCCTCCGGAGACTGTAAGCTTCATTTCGGCATCTCCAGCATAAGAAAGACACTACATGAATCTGTTGGGTAAAGTCCTGAAAAAGCGAGATCTACTTTCGTTGTGTACTTGCCAAAGGGGCTTACAATTTTCCAGAAAAATAATATCAACCTTCTTGGCCTTCTTGGCCTTAAACCACTTTCTTTTTCTTTATCACATTGAAAAGTAGGTTTTTTTTTTTTTTTAAATGAGGTATTTCCATCTTTGTCTGTTGGCTTTTCACAGTTCCTCAATCCCAGAGTTCCAAGAGGATGATAAGTTGCCCCAGGTAACCTTGCTTGAAATTTGTATCACGTTCAGTCATCAGTTTCCTTGGGCCCTGCTCTGTCAGCTGAAAAAGGAGTTGCTTTGCTGTCAGACACTTTTTAAGTCTTTTCATTACCAATCCACGAGGATGGCAGCAGACGGAGAGTCCTTTCTTCCACCAAGTGGCTGCACTTGGAGCTGCCACGTTGTGGACCATTACCTATAATTACCTCATGGGTATTCCACAAAGATAATTTTCTTTGTAGGATAAAACAGGCAGATCTTGAGGAAGGTTTTGCAGATTAATCCCAGGGTGAAGCATGATGAGCTGGTGTTGATATCTAAGTGGAGGTGTTGCTTTTTTCCAGAACAAAGCCATTCGGCCTCTGCCACGCCATGAAGCCGCTGTCAGTGAAGCAGCCATGAGTGAAAGCGAGCCGGATGCCTCACTTCTCGGCTCTAGAGCTCGGGGTTCCTCGCTCTTTGCTAATTTTTACATGCAAATTCTCTACCCATGAGCTTCTATTTCAGTCATAACATTCTTCAGAACTTGCTTATATCCGTGAGGAGCCAGATGCCTCCCACAAATTCGGGGGAAGAAAAGAACATAGGCTACCCCATGGAGAAACAAATTCTAGAAAACTCAATGGAGGCTAAAAAGAAGTTCTTGCTTGAGGAATGTGGGTGAGGGGGTGGCAGTGGTGGGTGGTCATCCACTCGCCCAGGCTTCCTAAAGTGACTGTGTGTGGGTCTTCCCACCCCCTGTTCAGTGAAGCCACAGAGGTAGCTTGAAATGGATCCGAGGGGATGTACTGACACCACACACTCGCAAGCACAACACATCAGGGTTTCGTCCCTTTGCTTTCCTTTCAGAGATGTAGTTGTGGAATATTTACCAGTGCAGCACCCTGGGGCAAAGAATCCCATTTTTTGCCAGTGTCTGCCTTTTGAGAAAGCCCACCGGGAACACACCCGCAGGCAAGCAAATTGTTTTATGAGCTTCCTGCACCAAGAGTGGTGGGACACCAGGGGCGCTGTGGAGCAGCTTATTGAAATAGAGCAGGATCACTCAGCATCAGAGAAATACAGATCAAACCACCTCCCACGGGTCAGAATGGCTAAAATTAACAACACAGGAAACAGCAGATGTTGGCATGGATGAGGAGAAAGGGGAACCCTCTTACACTGTCGGTGGGAATGCAAGCTGGTGCAGCCACTCTGGAAAACAGAATGGAGGTTCCTCAGAAGGTTGAAATAGAGCTACCCTATGATCCAGCAATTGCACGACTAGGGATTTATCCAAAGTTTACAAACGTAGTGATCTGAAGGGGCACGTGCACTCGAATGTTTATAGCAGCAATGTCCACAATAGCCAAACTATGGAAAGAGCCCAATGTCTATCAACAGATGAATGGGTAAAGAAGATGTGGTATATATACACAATGGACTATTACTGAACCAGCCAAAAAGAATGAAATCTTGCCATTCGCAATGACATGGATGGAACTAGATGGTGTTACGCTAAGCGAAATAAGTCAATCAGAGAAAGATAGTTATCGTGATTTCACTCAAATGTGGAATTTAAGAAACAAAATAGATGAACACAGAGGAAGGGAAGGAAAAATAAAATAAGACAAAAACAGAGAAGGGTGCAGACCATAAGAGAGTCTTAACTACAGGGAACAAGTTGAGGGTTGCTGTTGGGGATGTGGGTGGGGGGATGGGGTAACTGAGTGATGGGCATTAGGAGGGCACTTCATGGAATGAGCACTGGGTGTTCTATGCAATTGATGAACTACTGAAATCTACCTCGAAACTAATAATATGCTATATGTTAACTAAATTGAATTTAAATTAAAAAAAAAATTTTTTTTTAAAGTGGGAGTTGGAAGGGGCCCATTGTGGGCTTTGGGCTCATGTAGAATGATTTTTAAGAGGGACTGGGGAAGGCGGGACAGGGCTGCATCAGGAGCTGCCACAAAGCAGACGCAAGACCCCAGCGGGGTGTGCAGCAGTCGTCCCGTTGTTCAGGAGGCAGAATGAAGCAGCCTGAGGAAGCCACTAGGAGAGAGGCTGCCCTTAGCTTAGGAAGCAGGGACAGTTCAGAAGGAGAGAGTTTACCCCATCATTTTACAGCTGTGGTATTGCCTTGGAGATACCCTGTCTGTGTGGCCTTGGCCACGTCTCATCGGAAAGTCTTTTCTTAGGTTCTACTAGGAACATCACAGTCTAATTAGCATCAGTCTAAAGAAGAGAACTCGGGGTTCTGTTTTCTTGGAAACCAACAAGTTAAGATAACTGTGGAATGTGGTGTCCACACCAGCTATTGCTGTGGAATCCAAGGCTGCGTCCCTGTGTCAAGGTGACCCACAGTCTCAGATCCTTGAGGCAAGAGTGGGTCCCTCATTCCCATGAAGCAAATCCAAAGCAAAGCTTCTCACAGCCTAGGATGTGAGAAAACACAGCTTCTCAGCATAATTTCATTGCTTTCAATGAATAAGAGCAGTTTCCCCTGGTTCACACCTTCTATCAACTTCTTCCTGCTCACCCATCATGAGTTCAGACTCACTGGTCTGGCCACCGGTTTCACAGGGAACATGGCTGCGTTTTTACCCAAAATGTAGGCAGAGTGAAAGTTTTTAAGAGCTCTGGGTCTTTAACACCTTTAGTTCCCAGTGCCTGGCACAAAGTAAATACCTAATAAGCACTGGTGGAATTAAACACTCCGGCCTGAGGGGCGCTGGGAACAGAAATGGAACTGTGGGTACTTCTCAGACCACACTGTTCGGACACTCTGAATTGCCAATGTTCACAAGCTAAGCTGTTCACAATGGTTACTTCTTTTTTTTTTCTTTTTTTAAGATTTTATTTATTTATTTGACAGACAGAGATCACAAGTAGGCAGAGAGGCAGGCACAGAGAGAGGAGGAAGCAGGCTCCCCGCTGAGCACTCTGTACATTTATACGTTGCTTGTTACCATCCCTGCCAAGTTCCTTTTTCTGTCGAGGGGGCCACTCCAATACCACATGGATAGGAAGGAAAGTGTGGTATTTGCAGCTGTGCCTGTAGGTGTGGTCCTTGCTACAAGTAAACACAGAGCCTGATTGTTTTCTAGAAATTGAGATCCATATGGCCACAAAAGATGAGAACCTTTCAGCTGGGTTCCCCTTAATGTTGTCCACCAACCACCTGCGCCGGGCTCACTGGAGAAACGTGCTCACAAAGCACCGAGTCCCGTTTTCAGCCCACATTGGCTAAATTGGAGCCGCCAGCCCTGGAAACTGGGGTCTGCGGTTTTCACAAACTCCCCTGCGTGTTGTTTGTGCGCACTAGGGTTTGAGAACAGTTCATCCAGACGATGCTATTTTTTTTTCCTGTAAGGTTTGCTCATCTAATAAAGCAATGGGAATCTATTGATTCACTCACCCATTGAACCAACATTCACTAAGTGCCGGGAGCAGAGATAACTGCAGTGAAAAACACTCTCGGGGAGCTTCCAGGCTTCCAGAAAACTCATCGGTCAAGACTATGGGTCATGATGTGAAAGAGGTTTTTTTTTCCTTTTTTTAGACCAAAAAGAAAAACAAAATGGTGCCATGTTTGCTCACCAATGATCAGAATTGCCAATGTTCACAAGCTAAGCTGTTCACAATGGTTACTTCTTTTTTTTTTTTTTTTAAGATTTTATTTATTTATTTGACAGACAGAGATCACAAGTAGGCAGAGAGGCAGGCACAGAGAGAGGAGGAAGCAGGCTCCCCGCTGAGCATAGAGCCTGATGAAGGGCTCGATCCCAGGACCCTGGGATCATGACCTGAGCCGAAGGCAGAGTTTAACCCACTGAGCCACCCAGGCGCCCCTCGCAGTGGTTACTTCTCAGAGGGTGGGGTTCCTTGGCAGTGTGAAGAGAAACGGACTTCATCGTACCACCCCCAGTTTGACGGCATTCTCCACTCTAGTTCCCTCTCCACATCCTGACTCCACTGACAGCTTGGTGTGGAGCCTGGCACCCAGGCCACTGGCTTATCTCTTCCCACTGCCAGCCATCTCAGTCTCTCCCAGGTTCTGTAGCACCAGCCATGGCGGTCACTGAGGTAGGAAACGGAGCTCCCATGCCTTGGCCCCATCTGTCCAGACTCCCTGCAAAATCTACTTCTCTCCTCACCTCCAGGTTCTCAGGATGCTCCCTGAAGTATGCGGGATCTCACTTGCTCAAAGGCTAGTAGGGGCATGTAGTGTCCCACATAGGGCAAACTTTGACTAATAATGGATAAGACAAGCAACAGCCATCAGAGAAAAATCTAGCTACCCCACCTCCAACGTGCACACCCATGGACTGCTCCAGGCAAGGTGGTTCCTGAAGTCTATTGGGAGATGCCTGTCCCTTCCTTTCCTTTTTTCATCATTGCTGCCCTAGGTACCAGCATATGAGCTCTGCCTCGGGCTCTGTTGTCCAAGGAAACCATGCTAAGACAGCATCTCCACTTAAAAATTAATTTCTTCCAGGGGCGCCTGGGTGGCTCAGTGGGTTAGGCCGCTGCCTTCGGCTCGGGTCATGATCTCAGGGTCCTGGGATCGAGCCCCACATCGGGCTCTTTGCTCAGCAGGGAGTCTGCTTCCTCCTCTCTCTCTCTCTCTGCCTGCCTCTCTGTCTACTTGTGATCTCTCTCTGTCAAATAAATAAATAAAATCTTTAAAAAAAAAATTAATTTCTTCCAATTTGTCTACTAAAATATTTAAAGTGTCTAACTGTGGCATTATACCCGAGTGTCCATCTCTGTCTTGATGGTGGGGAGCAGGTGGTGCCTGGCTCATATTTGTTTCTCCAGCCCAAGAATCCTGCCTTCAACATAGTAGGAAGTCAGGAAGAATGCGTTTGATTAAATAATGCAAAATCTCTGCCTTTGATCACAAGGCTTGTGATCAGAATTGTCAGGTACCTGGAGCCATCCTTGAAATGGGCTTGGTTCCCTCAAATAGTCAGGCCCCTGGACAGTGAGCTAGAGCAGCCATATGTGATCATACAATGACAAGAGTCAAAAATGGGTGGAAGTATGGCAAGGAAATAACAGGTTTTTGATGATAACTTCCCAGTTCCCAAAATGAACTGCTAAGGGCTCTGTGATTTTCCCGGGCTCTGACAGTCAAGTTGTGCACCACAGGCTCCTCCGAATCACTTTCACAGCAAGAGGAGTCAGATGAAGGCACAGGGAGCCTCATCCCATGGACAAGGCAATCTCTAGATTTTAATGTGCAATTACCTCCAACCTTATCTTCCCAAGAACTTTCTATTTCAGAGATTTGCATACGTTGAGAACACTCTTTTTGGTTACTTATATTTTTGTCAAACATAGATTTTGCATACTACATGTTTTTTTAAAAAATCAGATTGTTTTAAAAGGCCATCTCCTACCCGTCCAGTCCCAGTGATCTACGTGCTGTCCCCAAAGCTAACTACAAGCAGCCCTCTTAAATGTGCCCCCAAGTATTTACGGTCATGTTTCTAAACAATAGATGGCTATTTCTGATTCTTGATTGTCCACTTTAGACATTAACTAAAAACATCTCACTATGGTATGTTAGACATTAACTATTAATATCTCACTATGGTATGTTAGAACTGTCCTCTCACTCCCCATTTCCCTGCTGCCTTCCCCTACCCTTTGGACCAGACTTCTCACAGTATGTCGCTGTATCAATAGTCAATTACATATGCTTTTATAATTATCATTCACCACTGAGACCATTAGCACATAGGTCAATACTCCTTTCCTACAAATTTTTGTCCTGGGGTTAATAATTATTCCCATTTAATTCATTTGCCTGATTTTCTTCGTGTCTATGCTTGTTTCTCTCCAGATACTCCAATAATTCTGTCCAAAGTTTATAAATTTTCCTCTGCCATACACTTACAAATACGTCCCCATCCCCAGTTCTCCATCCTGTTTGGACAATGCCTGGGGTCTTTCTGAGCTTGCCTAACCCTGCAGCTGTCACCCTTGGACTCCTCTACTTTGGTCTTCTGTTTCTTAGATTATTTCCTGTCTAATAAATTTAAGGGTAGAATAAAGACATCTGCTGACAGGTAGGGACTCAAATTGTCCATTTCCCTAGGAAACTATTAGATGATGTGCTCTTGTCCAATCAGAGAGTAAACCAAGAAACAGGAAGTCGCAGACCCTAGTCGCAGATGTTCAAAAACAGGAGAATGGCTAAAGGAAGCTGAGTCACTTCTCTGCTGGGATAAGACTTCTTTAACACTATCCCAAGGAGCAGATGACCACAATGTATCCATATTATCAAATCACCACCATGTACACTTGAAACATCTTAACAATTTTTGTATGTCAGCTATAACTCAATAAAACTGAAACTAACAAAACAACCAACCAACCAAACAAACAAACAAAAACACCAGAGGAATGAAAAAAGCTTTTTAAAAGTGATGGCAAAGATTCTTTCTTATTCTTATTGGCTCAGAGCAGAACCGTGGGAATAAATAATCTTACAAGAATTCAGTGTAGACATCAATGGGATTACCAGCATATTCTTACCAGTTGGCAGAGCAGAGCATTTGAGGTTGGAAATCACTTTCCCTGGGCACACTGAAGGCCTCAATCCCTCATCTCCTGGCTTATCATGTCACAGTGGAGAAGTCTGGTGCTGTTTCCATTCCCAACCCTTTGTATGTGCCCTGTTTCTGGAACTTTTCAGGATGATTTTATTACCCCAAGTTCCATGATGTTACATCTCGAGGAGGGCCCTTCTCTAGTCGTCCGAGTATCATTGTGAACTCTCCATGGGCCCTTTCGAGCTAGATAGTCATGCCCTTTGGTTCTGGGAAATTGTCTTGAATTAATCTCTCTTGCAATTCTGTGCACTTCATTTGCCTTGTTTTCTGTTTCTGGAACTCTTGTCAGTCAGCTGTTTGACCTCCTGATTTAGTTGTAAATTCCTAGTTCTTCATTTCCTTACGTTCATTTGTCCTTTTATCCTTTCTTTTCTAGGGTGTTCCCTTCTCTTCTCTCCTAGTCTTCCTAATAAAATGTTGGAAGGAGACGTCTCTTAGTTTTAATTTCCATGATCTCTTTCCTCTTGTCTGATTATTCCCCTTTTTATCTTTTTTTAACATCAGGGACAAATACACCTAGCACATGGTGGAGAGCAGAGACAGGAGGTTAACTTTCTGGTGATTCTTACAAGGACACTCATCCCATCTATAAAGGTTCTGCACTCATAATCTCATCTAATCCTTATAATTTGCTCCCCAAAGGCCCTACCTCCTAATAACCATTGTTCAAGGTTCACGTTTCAACATAGAAATTTGGTTGGGGGGGATGGGGAGGCACAAACATTCACTCCATAAAAACATCTCATCTAACCAACTATGTTTTAAAGCAATAATTATGAGCCTCCCTGGGTGATGGGGGAAAATTAGCTCACCTCTCTATATTAACTCCTCCTAAAAGCTAGGTTTCAGTTCCCTACAGTTTTCTAAATCATCATGACCTCCATGGGCTATTCGTTTCCCAGGAATTTATTAGGATGCTTTGCCTACTGTTGTCTTCTACTGCCTTTGAGAGTTTATATCTTTCTTTTTATTATTATTCCTTTGCTGGCATATTGGGAGAGGAAAAAGATAAATGAGATCAATTTACCTTGTCTTACCAGAAGTCTCTACTACCTTCGTGAGTTCCTGAATGTCCTTTTCTTTGTGATTGCTGTAGCTCACCATTTCCCAAAGGACATTTGGAGGAATAGTAGTTACATGGGCTGTTAATAAAGAAAGGATCTCATGACCAGATAAGCATGGGAGACATTAGACCACAAACACCTTCCAGCAATGCTAATAACTTTCGAACAATTTGAATAGCATTCTTCAAGAAATGCCTCCGGAGCCAGCTTAAAATCCACATAAGAAAACCATTCTCATTGCATATGGCACCCTCTTTTGTGATCACATGCACACACCACACACAATTTATAGTAGACTCAGCTTGCACAACTATCTTAGTTCTCAGTTTTGACTCTAAGCTATTTTAGATCTAAAATATTCAAAAGAATGTGCTTTAGTCTCTGCAGAAGAATTCCAAGCATGTTCTGAGTGATGACAAAGTTAGCTTAAGTCTTGAGCCACCAAAGATAAGTACTTTGAAAGGGACAGCACGCCATCAAATTCACAAGCCCTGCTTATGAATATTTTGTAAGTCTTTTGATTTTATGGTTACATGTTATACTCAAATGAGGCACATCCTGTTCCAGATCCCTAAGAAAACAAGGATTCATCTCCTTCAATGACCAATGAAGTCTTCTCTTCTGACAGACATCAAAATCAGCAAGGGTTTGGCCTCCGTTTTCTTTATTCTTTCTGTTAAGCGCCTCCTATGAAGTTGTCCCACATTTGATGTGTCCTTTGTTAAATACCACTCATTCTCTGCCAGTTTAGAAAAACACGCTTTATTTCTCCTGCTACAGCTGAAAGGGAGAGGAAAAAAGGGTCTGGGATTTTTTTTTTTTTCAAGAGTGGGTGGGGAGAAGCTTTTCCAAAGGCACCCAGTGATTTTCTCCATTCCCAATTTTGACATTTCTTTCATGGTTTGTCTCTTTTCTGAGGAAAAGACGCTTCCTGTATGCCAAAATGCCACTTGTAACAAATGCAGTCAGCGTCCCTGAAACACTCAGAGGGTAACTTCATGATCCACTGAAGTGTCTGGCTGACACACAGTGCAGCTCAGCTGCCAGGACCCTAAATGAATGCCGATTACAATTAAATGCAAATTAGCCGCAACAGTACATACATAATTTCTTCAGCTGCCTCCATATTCCAAGGCACAAATGCCATTCCAGACTGTTATAATTAATTACCCCTGGAGAAGTGTACAATAAGGATATCCCTATCATTTCATCTTTCATCATTGATTTACACGTCTGACATGGGGAGCATATCGTTTGCCAGTTAGGCAGTTTAATTAGGTTAATCGACGCAGCCACCAATACACTATGGAAGTCACTAGACTGGTCGCTACCCACCCACCTTGTTTCCCTGCAGGGCTGGTGTGGGACCGCCGCTGACGTCGAGCACCGATCTGGCAGTGGGCAGCCCTGCCCTTCACCAGCCTCATGCCCAGTGTCTCTCCAGGGCTCAGAACGGTGCCTGGTGTGTCTTAAGTGCTTATTAAATTCCTTCAATAAATGGATGATTGAATATTCTAGAGGCTTACTTTCCTCACTGCAATGCCTGACTTCCACGGGAAATCAGAGAAGCTCTATGAACAAAGGGGCCAGAGGATGTGAAGAGAGAATAAGCGGGTGAAGACAGAGCCTGTGACCAATTGTCCTGTCCTGCCACATTTCTGCAGCCACCAAGCCAAGCCTACGGTCTGCCTAGCCCGGGGGTTCTACTGGAATGTGTTAAAGGTGAAGAGTGTCAGAATGCCATCTGGGCACCACATGGTTGCACTTTCCCGTTAAGCAGAACCTCAAGTGCTCACAGCAGGGTGCTGCTTTCTCTGCCAACACCCTACAAAGTGTCTTTGCAGATGTCTCCATTTGACCAATGAAGCATTACAATGGGCCCATTCATGAAATGAAAAAGCCACTTATTACATATGGCAGAGGTTCCTAGCTATCCCCAGCATGTAGGCTTTCCTACCATCCTTGTCCCTTTCAAGTGGCTGCCCAAGGGCTATATTGTATAAGCTGGTCTTGCATCTAGATGGCTTCATTCAACTAGTGCTCACCAACAGAATTCTGGCAGCTCGTATTATCTAGTCCTCCACCCCAATACGTCCCGTTTCACACTGTCTTACAATGGGCTGTTGTCCTCCCGCATCAAGCAGTGGACTCTTGGTTCTCTCCCTTTCATCTGGGTGAGCTTGTAAAGTTTGTCAGGCCAAATCATAAAAGGACACAGCTTCTCCATCCTCTTGGGACACTCACACTTGGAACACAGTCATTGTGTTTTGTGGCCCCACACACCACAGCCTCACGGCCATGTGGAAGGTCCAAGCATGGATGTCCAGGCTGCAGCTGCAGGTGATGTAGCAGCAGACACCAGCCCATAGGAGAAGGAGGTGAGCTGGCCAACAGACTGTGGCCCTCAGACTTCGAGCCACGCCAGGAGACACCAAATGGAACTGAAGTAAGATGTCCACACCAAGCCCTGCCCAAATCGCAAATTCATGAGCAAAACAAATGTCATTGTTATAAGCCACTTAGCTTGGGGTCATTTGTTATGCAGCAGTAAAAGACCGGGACAGGATTGTGAGTGACAACGATGGGTGTCACTTCTATAACAAAGCATTGAAGAACTAGGGGTGTCTTTTCTGTAGGTACTCTTTCTCCAAGGCCCTAGTGCAGATGGACCACAAGAGGGAGTGACCCAAGTACCTCGATGGCTACTCTGTTTCAAGCTCTCCATCACTCAAGAACGCCTGCGTCAAACTATTTCAGAGATAGAAATAAATGTCTATTAAGACATTAAAACTCAAGAGTTTTTATTTTTATAGCACCTAGGATTATCCTACCTAATTCAATATATTTTTTCTAATCTCCCCCAAATCTTCTCCTCTGTCCAGTATCTTCCTCTCCTTTAGTCTCCCAGTTGTCTGCATAATACTAACTGTTGTCACTTGGGCTTCTGTTCAGTGATCCTCACACAAAGATGAACCTGTGTGATATCAGAAGGCAATACTTAAAAACTTCAACTCTCGTAGAGGACGTGTAGGTAGAGGGCAAAGGAAGGGTAGGAACTCATCCTTCCTAACCCTCCTCAACACCTCCAGGACGAGGGCAGCACTGGCCCAGGAGAAGAGGGAGGGGAACACTATGCTCTATAGAAGTGAGCCAGCACAGGTCAACGGACAGGCTCCCCAATACCCCTTGCAGAGGCAGGCTTCTAGACTGAGGACGAAACTGTCACATGTAGACCATTAGGAGTAGACCAGCCATGTTTCATAACCAGTTCAAAAGGAGCAGATAGACCTTTGGTTCCCATGTGCTTTGATGTCAGACAGGGGGCTAAGAAAATTCGAGGCCCTGCCCAGCATCTGCACCCCCAGTGTCTAGTCCCTCATTGACAGGTCTCAGGGACCTGGGTCTAACATTCATTCCCTCAGCTGCCCCTTAACAAGAATCTTCCTCCTTCCCCGGTTCTGAAGGACCACAGGCCACCGGACTCTCCCAAATCATGACAGTGCAATGTCCCCGAGCATCATCTCTGGCACTTGGGAACACAAGAGCAGAGAATGCGGGCTCATTTTTAAATATTAACAGGAGTTGGTGCTACAGGAGGTGACAATGAGCCTCAGTGGGTCTCTTTCAGGGTTTCTGAATTCTGAGAGATCCCCAAAGGTCTTGCCCTCTGCCTAACATTAAAATCACTCCCTAACCTGAAACACATTTGGAAAAACTGGAGAAATTCTACTGGGGAGCTCAGATTGTGTCCCTGACACTCAGGAGGGGAATCTTGGTGTGAACCATGCTGTTCCAGGAAGTGGCTTTTTGGATGTGCAGCATAAAATATGTTCAGCATAAAATATCGGTGCCTGACCTTATACCTGCCCCGTGCATCCTTCTAGCACCAGGGGACCTTCCCTACAACCACCCTCAACTTCCTTCCTGATGATACCACTCACCTCTATTACTTATAGCTGCCTAAAGCCTTCTCTGCTTAATTTTTATTTTTCTTTTCAACACTGAATGGCAGCTGCCCAGAGAGACTTGGGATCCAATCCAAGATGAAAAAGCTTCACCACTCAATGGAAAAGTACAATAAAAATACCCCTGGTTCATGTTTACTTTTCGAATTACTTCATCTGTGAGTTCCAAACCCTCTCAACTCACCACTGCCTGGCATCTCGGGGTACCATCCCAAGCAAGGGTCCGTGGGCTTTGCTCTGCGTTGCCAGCCCAGAAACAGTATGAGACAAGATCACGTGCCATTTCCCCAGATGGCCTGTGGGAGAATTTTTTGGTTTTTATACTTCAACAGAGACCCCAGAGTGGGATTCAGCTTTTCACAGTTCATTCCTAAGTTGAACAAACCCTTTTTCTAGGGGGACCTCAAGAATGTTAGAGATTCCCTCATCTTTCCATGGTTCCAAGCATGGTCTAATCCCTTATCTCTCCATGAGCTGTTTGGCTCATGCTGTTTTGATTTCACCGGAACGGCTGAGCCTCTGAGATCCCTAGCTCTGGCCTCCTCTCTTCAATGGGTCCCTCTGGGCCTCTGGGCTTAATGTCTTCAATGGAGATCTTGTGGGATAATGTTTCCAGATTTGTTTTCCAGAGCCTCAGCCCCTGGGAGCAGACTTGCCTGGGTTTTGTCAGTCCCTGCCCAGCCCCCCCCCCATCAATCTCCCCTGGCCCCCCTTCTCCTCCATCAGCAGCTCCCTCCCCGTTGGCTCCATCACTGCTGACCTTGGAGGAGCGATAAGGCTTCAGTGGCTGTGCTCAGCCGGGGAGACACGGAGGGACCGAAAGCCAATTTCTAGTTTTCAGTCGCTTCCAGCTCCTAACAGATTTGAGGGTTTTAAAGGCTTTGTCAATCCAGGAAACCTCTTTCCACCCATCCCTGTCTTGGAAGCTCCTCGCAAAAACACCAGCCCCCGTTGATAAGACTCTGTCCTCTTAGGCCTGATCTGCTTCGTGCTGCCCAATGCTGCCAAGTGAACGGTGGCCTCACTGAACCCCCAGGACCAGCTCAAGCCTTACCCCATTTCAGGTGTTCTAGTTGGCTTGAAAATCGTGCGGGTACCAGGAGGGTGTGGGAGGGATCCTCCTAGGTAGCCCGCCCACTACTGCTGCCCTCTCCCTTCCTACAGACCTAGGTCCTGTCTGCACTCCCAGCTTTGCTGGGCAGGTAAGGTCATCTGCCTGAAGCAAAGGAGCCAAGAACCTTGACAAGTCCAGACTCTCTAGCAAATCAGATGAAGAGGAATGTAAATCAAGATGGTGCTCATTATGCCTTAGACCCTGTGTCACTCAGGTCACAGGCTCCCAGCTGTGTGACTCTTTTCTGCCTTCACGTAACAATCAGGTTCCAAAACTAACCCTCCACACCCCGACCAGCACCCTTCATAAGCAGTAGCAGTTCAAGCCTGAGAGTCACAAAGGAAATGAAGGATGGACCACTCTGACCCTGTCTTTGCCTGATGCAGACGCCCACCCTGTGGGGACGGCTCCATCAAAGCCACCTTAGTCATCTGAGCCCTTGGTTTAGGAGCGCCTATAAAACGGGCTTGACCCAGCGGGTAAATACGGTCCCTGGTTTTCAGACACCACAGATCATTCTGATGTTCTCAGGGTTGGGACGTCCTGAACATGTGCCCAGAATGTGATGGCAGGAGGAAGGATAACAGCTCACCCATCTAGAGGGAAGGGGAGAGGAGTTCAGAGGACCGGAGGACTTAAGTCAAGAAGCCATTCATTCAAGAATTCATTTACTGAGAGTTGATGACGTGCCAGCCATTCTCCTGAGCACAGGGACTATGCTGTGTATACTCTGGTACATGAGAAAGATGGTACAAAATCCTTGTTCTCATGGGCATGATGGACCTTGGTCTCCTTGAAGAAGGTCCATCTTGGGGGTAGGTGAGAGGGAAAGAGGGGATTCTACATTCAGGGTGAAATTGAGGAACCCAAGGCTTTAACACTTACAAAGTGGCAGAGGGAAGTTATAAATGCGGACCTCCCAACCCCACTACCCACGGCTACATAGAAGGATCGGTTAAGATGGGGGTCATGGGGCCCACACCAATGTTGGTATTTCATGTGGTTGGGAGTTTGGTCCTTCAGTTGTTTTTCCCTTCTGAACAGAACTTTCTGGGGACATAAGGGTTACAAATGCTCTTTCGCTCAGCACTTTTAGCATTGGCTTCCAGGCCTATTGGGCAGAGATATTCATCTACATAAATAATACAATTCCCTTAAGGAATTCAAAACATTTTAGAATCTGCAATCAAATTTGTAAAATAAAGCAAAGCAAAGCATAACAACCACAAAAAAAGTTATGTAACCCTTTTTTTGTTCTGCAAAGCTGTAATTAAGAACAAAAATTAGACAGATATACAAAGCAAGAGCATAGAGTTTATCAGTGTATTATTTTGCAGACAAAGTATAAAAGCAAACATGCGTATTCGGGGGGTTTCATATGTGTGATTCACACACAACGACTGAAATTCCTGTTTTAACAGAATTACCTCCCTCCCCTGGGAAGTAAACCATGGAGTACATGGGTACTTTCCAGCCATCACTTTCTTTCAATTCTAAACTGGTTACAGGAAAGGACACACTTTGTTATGGAAACAGAGCACCGGCTAGGTTTTAAGAGGGAAGCTGAGATATGTGCCTACCTACCCATGGTTACTTCCGCTTGAAGAGAAAGAAAACAAACCCCAAAGTCTTGAAGTGATAACCAACGGTTAGTTTTACTTCACAGGTGATAACAACGTGTCCTTTCATAAGCAGAAGATGCAAAAACAGGGCTGTGTGTTACTTCATTTTCGGTGGAGAGGCAGGTCCGCAGACTTGCCTTCTCTGACAGCGACTCCCATCTCTCGGCCCTGCCACCACTCAGCTCCTATGGATTTACTCCACCTCATTGGCACTTCCCGTGGGCACAACCTAGACCTTGCCATCATCGGCATCACTTTCTGTGCCCCCACCTCCCTGTCTCCTCAGTTCTTCCTCTTCCCCCCCAGTGTTCCTGCTCTGCACCTTCACAGAAGCCCCTGTCTCTAGGCTCCTTTTTTCCCCCAATCACCCCCCCTCTGCCATCCCTACCCAGTAGAGCTGTTCTTCATCTATGGCTTGCCCCTCTCCCTTCTCGTTCTACTGCTCTCCATCTTTAGAATTCCCTCTCCTTCTTTCACCTCTCCACCAAGCTGGACTCAATTCAATGAGGGCAAGGTGTACCATCTCAGGGATGAGAACAGAGATTTTTTTTTTTTAAAGTTTTTTTTATTTATTTATTTGACAGAGAGAGATCACAGGTAGGCAGAGAGGCAGGCAGAGAGTGAGAGGAAGAAGCAGGCTCCCCGCTGAGCAGAGAGCCCGATGTGGGACTCCATCCCAGGACCCTGAGATCATGACCTGAGCCGAAGGCAGCGGCTTAACCCACTGAGCCACCCAGGCGCCCGAGATTTTTTTTTTTTTATCTGTTTTTTTCACTGTCATAGTCCCAACACCCAGAAAGGTGGCTGGCCCATGATCAGCTCTCAATAGATAGTGAATGAATGAATGAATGAATGAATGAATAAATGAACAACTTCACTGTTTAACTCCCCTGGTCCTCTGCACTATTCTCTCTTTCCCTTTGGATGGGTCACCTGTCTTCTCCTTCATTTTCCCATTATATTCTGTGTTCACTTCCAGGATTTCTCAACCCTGAGCAAAGTTTGGTGCATAGCATAGCAAATGCTTGCCCTGGGTAACTGTGTAAATATCATGATCCTAATGTCTGCGGGTCTTCTCCTTATCCTCAGTGGCCCACTAGTCTGACAATCAATCCCAAAGCCCTCTTCAAAGCTTCTCCTGGACAGGAGAACCTCAAATTATAGGGGAACTAACATTCTGACCATAAATCCTAGAGCCCCTATTGCAATATGGTAACATGTGTGTGGGGTCCCAAATAATCCTAGAAAATAAAAGTCTTATTCTTTTGATGTGTACAATTTTCCAAAGGGAGAGAGTATATTTCAGAGGGAAGAGCATTGGGTTTGCAGACCTGGGACTAGGGTTTGTGATGTAGGGTGATTCACTTTGCTTATCTCAGTTGTCCTCAACTGCAAAAGAGGATATTAGCCCTCTCCAAGATTTTTGTTAGAATTACATATAAATGTAAAAATTCCATGTCAACACTGACCCCAAAAAAGGGACAAATCAGAACATAGGTAAGGATCCCTGAATAGTTTGTAATTAAGCTCTGTTTCCCTTTCTTCTCTTGTCACCTTCCTACCCACCAGCCACGCACCCAACCCCTTGATCATTTCAATGCATCTTCCAACAGAAAGGATGTATAAGAAGCATCAATTCTTAGTTTTAAATCCCAATAAATTACTTAGTGGAAGATAAATGAAGCTATGTCTGTTTGGGTTGAAATGAGTTTTATGAGCAAGCGGCAGACTGCTTGGTTAGCCATGCCTGCCCCACAGTTTCCGTGGAGAGAGGCTGCACTCAGAGCATACACCTGTCCCCTGTCATGTTGTATCTGAGTCAGCTCTTCATTCTACAGTGGCAGGCTTTCTCTCCAAAACACTCCCACTTTGCTACTACATGACCCCCTCTCATGCAGCAGGAGTTTGCCACGCACTCATCAACCCGGGTCTGTGCTCATAATTGCATCTTTTCCGTGGTTGGCACATCTACCCTGATAGCTTTGATTAGTTTCAGTCTCTCTTAACGGTTAACAGTTGCATCTGCCAAGGGAGGCTAGACTTGAGTTTCGACTAAACCAATTAGCAATAAGACGCCCCCCACTCCCCCTGCCTCTCTGCTCCTGCATCAATGCCCTGAATTGACAGTATGAGCATCTCCACAGTGGCTGCACCAAGTTCTAAGCCAGGACTTTCGAATTCCTTGCCTGGCCTCCGTCACCTCTGGACACCACCTTTGAGAGCCCTGGCCAGTCTGGGCTGAGCCTCGCTGTCTCTGCCATGAGCTACCTTTTCTGTAAGGTGCTGTTCTGATGGTTTCTGTGGTTCATAGAATGGGTTGAATGTTGGCCTCTACCTAGCTTCACCCAGTAGAACAAAGTGGCATGATTGTCTTAAATGAGATTTCAGTTATAGAATAGTTTTTAAGCCCCGAAGCCGCTTGAAAAGGGAAAAGCCACCAGTTTTAGGTCAGCACCAGCGGGCTGCCCTGGTGAGAGGTGAGCCACAGCCTGTGTGTAAGCTGGCAAAGAAGCTAAAAGTGAAAGTGGGAGCTTTGCCACCTCTGGTCCCATCGAGCCGGCTGAGCCTTAGAGCTGAGCTCCAAACAGAATCTAGAGATGACTGGTTATCTCCTGTTTGTTGATGATCTTGACTGGAAAGTATTACTGAGTGTTGAACGGGCACAAGTCTACCTTGAAATGACTAAGCTTGCACCAACAGAATGAGTCACAGGCACTGCCACCTTCCAGGCACAGGCCCCAGGCCTGGGTTTTTATTACCTCGTTGAGGGTTTGAGCTTCGTCCACTTGGAACTCAAGGGCTGCCTCTCCCTTCTGCTTTTATTATAAAAGAGGTGACAAAGTGGAACGCAGCACGGGGTCGTTGACAATTTTTAACCTCTGGGAAAAGTGAGATTTCTGCATCTTGCTCATCATTTCTGTTAAAGATTTGGAAAGTCTATGGGAGCCTTCGCCCCTTGCCACAGCCAGAACTGAGTCCTTCTGTCTGATAGTTGGAGAATTTATTCCTTTCCTTATTTGGTCACTAGATCCCGACTCTGAAACCTCAGATTTACCTGCAATGACCCGCGTGTCATCTTCCTCCACCCTTTGTATTTTATTTCCAAGGGGACAAGACAGCAGTGGTGTGGTGCGTTTTTTATTTAATTAGCTAAAAGGGTCTGTGTCTACCTCCACTGCCCATAAATTAATGTCCGTTGTAAATGCCATGTAGAGAAACCTTCAAGGTTAGGATTAGCATGTCAAGAGCTGGAGCTCGATCTTCATCATCAGGTCCTGTCCTGGCCAAAGGAAACAAGTGACTGATAGACCAAGGGCAAGGATCTGTGAATGATGTAACGTCACAGAAGTGGAGCCAAGTAGAAAAAATATTGTCCCCAGCAAAGAAGGGTTGCGGCTGGACTGAAGGTTCCAACGGCTCTGCTAGTGGTAAATTCAGGGTGCCGTGGGCACCAGGGAGGTACATCCACCCAGCCACCCACCCAATGCTGGAGGTATCCCCTGCATCAAGCCCTGAGGTTCAGTAGGAATTGGCCATGTGAAGGAGTGAGCTTACTATGCAGAGGAATCAGCAAAGCTGAACGCTCAGAGGAGCAAGGAGGTGCAAACTGTCCCTATGAGAAGGTTAACATGTTAAACTGGAAGCTCCCAAGCTCCTCGATTTCTGGTCCAATGCAGCACGCACGCATGTGATCTAGTTCATGGGTGTGGGCAGTTGTAGACCCCCCTTACCCCATGTGACCTTCAACCCCCACTCCCAGTGGGGACACAGCAAGATGAACTGCAGGTAAGCGTGGTGCAGGACTCGAAAATGGGTCAGCTGCTAGTTTTCTCCGAATCACATAAACACAAAGGGAACTGCATTAGCGCACACCGTCAAAATGCTATGCAATTCATGAGATTAAAAAGACAGTGATCATTTTTGTCCCATGAAGCAGAAACTATAGCTTACAAATGCTAAAAGAGATGACTGGTAGGATTCCCTGTTGCTACATTAGTAAAAGCATCAAGATTCAGGTAGCCAACCAGTAAATAATTAATAGCGCCTATTATGTGAAAAAGCATTTAGGAGACGCAAAGATGCGGTAATGGCCCACATCCTCAAAGAATTTGTAATTTTAAAGACATTCGTGAATACAAATAGGTATAAATAAAGGTAATATTTCCTAAGTGTCCAGCGCCAACTATCCCCAAAACCCCAGGGAGGGAGAGATTACTTCTGATTGGGGTGATGGGAAATCATAAGGGGCTTCACAGGCCTAGGGCTGCCTGGACTGACTGGTTTTTTGAATCAGACTAAACCTTTGAGCAAGAGTAGGATTTCATTCTAAATGCCACATGGGGTCTTTCTGCCATCATGAAGTAATAAGATTACAGTCAAGTCTCAAGGGCACACACTAGGTCAAATCGTAGGAAACTGCCATTATTTTAGAGGCAGAAATGGTTGAAAATCCACAAATCTCATGAAATTCAACACAATAATCCTATCTGGACTGAGGTCTCGGTTCAAAGAACCCCTAACAGGTGCGATCATTCCCACAGCCTACTGAAGAGGCGTGGCCCGAGGGAGCAACTTTCCCAGGAGCCCACTCCTTCCACTGGAACAAATTCACATGGTTGGAAATCTCTGGACAGTTTGGAAAATTCACTGCGTCATCCCCCAGATTCCCAGTCTCATGGACAGTGAAGGAAAATCAATTTGGGTAGGTCACATTCTTGATGGTGAACGTTCCTGACAGGCCTTGTCTCTGAAATTCTCACTAAAACAAACTTTCTTAAGCCTCAGCAGCATCTGGAAAATCCATGCCATGCTAACGTCTTGCTCAGTCTTGGGTGGAGGAGATTAATCACAAGCCTACCACCACCACCGTTCAACCCTGCTTTGCTAGAACTTGCCCGGTGTGGAAAAAACTCCATTTGAACCCAGACCTGTTATTCCACAGGAGAGTCCTATAAAGGCTGAGGGCTGAGTCAGGCTTTTTGAAGCATGCTTTGTGGAGCTGACCAATTACAGATGCTGTCAACTGATAAGGACCTAATCATTCCCTGAACCAGAGGTCATGAACTGAGAGCTTATTTTTAAAACTGTAATATTAGAGAACTATTTCAATATCCATGCAGAATTGAAGAAAAAGCTTTTAAAAAAAAATAATAATTTAAATGGTTACATTTCAGCCCTGCCCAGGATTGTGGATTCAACTGCAGCTTGTGGATGGGATTACTATTTGCAACATATTTAAATTCACCCCACAAATGGCCTTGTTTCTTTTTTTTTAAAGGTACAGTCTCATTCTAGAACTAGAAAGAAAAAGGCTTTGGAGATCCAAAGATCTCCCAAACGTTTTCAGACATTACTTCATGGGCCCCCACAGCTCCTTTTATAGCTCCTGTTTGGCTCCTTCGGATGCTGAGCTGAAGTGGGGAGCTGGGCCAAGGTCACACCCACCTGCACTGCAGGGCTGTGCCTGGCGGAGGATGGCACGTGGGCTGGGCCAACCAGAGAAAACGCTGCCTCAGCAGCTCAGGGAGATCAGAAACTGCTTGCCTTCTGTCCCCGTGGCACCAAACGTAGGCAGGAGAGAAAGAGAAAAATACTGTTACAGCTGGCTTCAGTGGTGGAATGAGTTGGTGACTTGGAGCCTGGAAGCTCGTCGGAGCCCCTCTGACGCTGCTGCTCACCGCCCCCCCCCCCCACCCCTCCACCTCCGCGCGCTGGCTGATGGGGACAGTCTGGCGAAGCCTCAAGGCCGCTGGTCCTCACTTCTGCAAGCTCAGTCCTCACTTCACGTCCCTAAGCTGTCGTCCCACGTCCTGCGTCTGCGGAGGAGGGAAGTGAGGCCCAAGATCTCTTGGTTTAAAAAAAAAAAAACAACAAAAAAAAAAAACTGGGCAGAGAAGACAATTTGGGCAGAGGGAGACCAAGAGAGAAATGAGGGAAGACAGGAGAAAAGGGACAGGAGGAGGAAATGAAGCCTTGGAAGCGTAGGATGCTCATGTGTCCCTGATGGTGTCTGCGACCTGTCAGCCGCCCTGGCCCTGTGCGAGCCTGCAAACTGCCTCACCGATGTACTGTGGGACCGTGCGGCGTGGGGAGGGCCTCCAGGCGGACAAGAGAAGCACGAACCCGGCCCCTGGCCCTGTGGGGCAGGAGAGACCCCGGAGCTGAGCTCCAGCCCTGTCCCAGGCACTGCGCACAGAGCTTCATTCAACACCGTGGATGCCGGTTTTCCTAGGGAGTGAGCTGCTCGGGCTCTGGACCCGTCCTGTGGAGGCCCCGCCCTGCTCCGGAGGCCCCGCCCTGCTCCGGAGGCCCCGCCCTGCTCCGGGGGCCCCGCCCTTGCGCGTCTGCACACCTGCCTTAGGCGAGGACCGTGCACCTGCGCGTCTGTTCCTGGCCCCCGGGCGCTGGACGGCAGGGGGAAGGCAGCGAGCAGAAAGAGCAAAGGAGATGCTCTTGCCTCCTTTCTTGCTATGATCCCACACAAAAATCTTCCATGAGGAAAGGAAAGGAAAAGAAAAGGGAAAGGGAAAGAAAAAAAGAAAGGAGAGGGGAGCGGAAGGGAGGGGAGGGGAAGGGAGGGGAGGAAAAAGGCCCCCGAGAGGGCGCTAGCATTATCTTCTCCCACACTCGAACCCTTAATGACTGCTATTTCCTGGGACCACGCATGTGTGTGTTTCAGGGAAGAGGACACCTTGTTTGGTTTTCGAGGGCTGGATGGCGAAGGCGCTCTGGACTGCTGGAACCTGAAGGGAAGGGCAGCGCAGTCCTAAGCCTTGCACGTGCTGACTGAGGAGGCCGAGGCAGCACCTACACAGGTTCCAGTGTGATGGCGGGGACCTGCCAGGCAGATGGGGGAGGCCCTGGGCACCTGACCCTCCGGAAAGCAGCCTAGCCCCTGGCTGTCCCTCTGGAGTCACCCCTGGGGTCCCGGACAGCACTTCTCCCACATCTGAGAAGAACATGGGGTCAGAAACACATGAATGGAAAAGAGAAAGTCCTTGTGCCTCTGACCCAAGGTCATGTGTGTCGGTGGTCTCTTGCAGGGGCCGGTAGCATGGTTGAGAGTGACCCTGAAAAGAAATGTTCTAACATGCTTTGCTTGCTAATCATTCTCCCTTGTGACTTCCAAACTGGGTTACACTCTCCCTGAGGTCAAGAGTCTTCCAAATGATGGTTCTCCTTTCTGGAGCTTCAGAGGGCAGTCAGAGAGGCCGGTGTCCCTTGGGGTGAACGGGAACACAGTGGAGATCCAGCATTGGCTAGAACTTTGAGGGTAGGAGACAGAGTGGGAAAGCTTCACATCCCTGTCGTTGGCAGGCTGGAAGTGTGAGCTGGTCTTCTGTTCTTCCTACGGCCTAGGGCAGGACTGACACACAGGATGTGACCCACATAGACCTGTGGATAGTTTTGGGAATAAGGGTGAGCAGTATGGCCATGTTTCTGCGGGTGTGTCTTATGCCGGAGGAAACCCCAGAATGGCGGGATCTATCCTACTCTTTCTTTTAGCAAAGGACCTCTTGACCTGACCATAAATTCTGAACTGACTTCCTAAGAATATGTCTGGTCTCAAAAAGAGAAAAGGGCACTGCCTGAGGAAGTCCTGCCACATGCCATGATCTGCTTTCAGAGAAATGAGCAGGAAGTAAAGGCGAGGACATGGTTTGTGGAAATAGGTCAAAAAAAGGCAATGCCTTGGAAAATCACCTTCCATTTGCCTTTGGAGACTATTAAACACGAAAGGAAATTCCCAAAAGAAGAGGGGAGGTATCTGACTCAGTCAGTTTCTACAAATAGCCTAGATACTCAGCGTTCTGGAATGATTCAAGGCGTCCTGGCCCTGGCTGAGCGCGAGGGAAGAATGAGGCCCCTCCTCCAGGTCCTCCGCCCACAGGATGATACACTAAAGCTCTGATTTTGTTGCCCCAGCCGAACTCACAAGACACATCCTCTGTCTGAGCACTATTATTCATATTATATAAGGTCAGCTAGCCTTCAAACAGGGATTCAAATTCTATGGATCCACTTTGACAGAGATTTTTTTTTCTTTTTTTAAATATTTTTATTTATTTATTTGACAGAGAGATCACAAGTAGACAGAGAGGCAGTCAGAGAGAAAGAGAGAGAGGAGGAAGCATGCTCCCCGCTGAGCAGAGAGCCCGATGCAGGGCTCGATCCCAGGACCCTGAGATCATGACCTGAGTCGAAGGCAGAGGCTTTAACCCACTGAGTCACCCAGGCGCCATGATAGAGATTTTTAAAATAAATATGTCATAGTTTTGTAAATGTATTTTCTCCTCCTTAGGATATTAATAACATCTTCTTGTCTCTCTCTTACTTTATCGTAAGAACAAAGTATAGCACACATATAACATACAAAGTATGTGTTAACTGACCGTTTATCAGCAAGCCTTCCGTCAGCAGTAGGCTATCTGAAGTTAAGTCTGGGCGGGGAGGAGTCAAAAGTTACTGGTGGATTTTTGACTGCATGGGGCGGGGGTAGGGGTTGGCCCTCCAGCCCGTGTGTTTGTTAAGGATCAACTGTAACTTAATAAGCATCCCCGGAATCTTCCTGGGGCTTTGAAAATAATACCCCACCCATCCGTGCTGGCCAGGAGCATGGAAGGAAGATGGATCTGCAAACCGGCCTACCTCGTGGCCCTCGGTATTTATGCCTAAACCCCCTCTCCAGTCCTGGGTGTTCTAGCTCTACTTCTGTGCTTCTGATCTTGGCTCTTCGTTTCCCTCTGTTCTCCAAGCTCTGATGACTGGGCAGTGCACCTATTAATCTTGAATGGAATGAAGTCTCCGCCACTCCCATTTGAAAAAGAAATAGCTTTGCCTTTTCCATTTGATTCAACAGTATAAAATATTTATGATTCCTCTGGCACCTCCAAGTCCCCTTTCTCCCATCGATTCTCTCAGTCAGCACTAAGTGCTCACTTTGAGGAAAGTACTTCCCGTCCGTCAGGGACAAGCCCAGGATGACAACATGCCGTGAGCCCAGCTGCTCCAAGTCCACAGGGTCCCCAGCAAAGCTCCTGCTGCTTCCACCGGGGGCTTCCGTGGGTTTCCAAGCCCCCACCCTGGGGCGCTGGGGGCCTACTTTTCCTTATTTTCTTCCACCTGGGTGTTTCTGCTACACACGAATGTAAGTGCCATCCCTGAGGGTCCCGTGACTTCAGGGGCTAAGTCAAGATGCCTGGGAGTGACTTTCAGATTGCAGAGGACACGTACGTCCACGCACCCTGGCTGAGCCAGGGTGGGTGGTTATGTCTTTTTTATTATTTTTTTTAAGATTTTATTTATTTATTTGACACAGAGAGAGAGAACACAAGCAGGGGGAGGGGGAGGGAGAGAGGCAGCCTCCCCACTGAGCCAGGATCCCAATGTGGGACTCAATCTCAGGACCCTGGGATCATGACCTCAGTCAAAGACAGATGCTTAATGATTGAGCCACTCAAGCGCCCGTGGTTCTGTCTCCCAGAGGGGAAAGCACCCATATCAGTGTTCTTGGAACTGGCAAGAGGTTTGCCTCTTGCATCTCAGGAGTCACTCTTGCTCTCCCCTTGCTGGTCCCTTTACAGGACTCCTGACTTCACTGTACCAGTAATTCCTCCAAACCTGCTCACTGCCCTAGGTACGGAAAACAGTGCAGGAGGTGGTGTGAGACACTGATCTCAACTGACCCAAAGAAAGATAGAAAGCTTCTGAAGTCCCTAAACCTTTCCATATTTCATTTCCTAGGGGTTATAACAGAAGTCACCACCCTGAATGATGAGAAGGGTTACATGTACTAAATGTAAATAAACAGCTTAGAACTTCCTGGCTAAGTGCTCAGTAAGTATGAGCTACTGGTGCGGCAGTTTTTGTCACTTTCATTTGACAAACCATCATCTGTCCCAGCCACTGATGACAAGGATGTGTCTCCAGCAGATGGCAGGGAAACACAGTGGGCTAAAAGCCAGGGAATGAGAGAACCTAACATGGGCGTGCCTGGAAGTCCCTCGACACTTCCTGCCTCCAGCCCAGAGCCCTCGGGCTCTGGAGCAGATGGAGCGTGTTGGGCTGTGGGGCAACTGGGCTAACCACACACCCATGCCTGGTATCATTCTCTATACATAGGGTGTGTCCGATAAACCCCAAATGTGTGGACCTATGTCCAGCATCCCCCCACTTCCTATTTTTTTGCATCTTCTTGGGTCCTGAGTATTCTCAGGAAATATGGTATTCTCCCTAAGGAAGAATACCATACTCTTTCTTCCCCCTGCCCCCACCATCAGAACACACCTGTCGGGTATCCCAGATGCCCAGACTCCCAGGTTTGCCAATGGCAGAACCCTACACGGTAGCTGCCAAGTGTAAACAAGGGTTTTGGGGTAAGACAGACTTGGGTTCAAATCCTGACTCTGATAACGTCCCCACAGTGCCTAGAGCAAGCTATTTAACCTCCAGAAGACTTGGTTTCCTTATCTAGGAAATGAATAATAATAGTGATGGAACCTCAAAGTTGTCACTCCTAGAGTAGGGATTTCATGAGATGGCAAGAAAAGAGATCAGCCAAGTATCTGGCACATTCTACATGCCCATTAAATGCTGATTATTGTGGCAACTAGTGCTTGAGTTAACACACTTACCTGGAGGATGTTCACATTTTCCTGAATTTTCTAGAGGTGATGATGCCACAAAACCAATCAGTGGTGGACATTTCGTCCAGGCCAGAGGGAGAGATTTTTGGAGAGGTGAATTTCTGGGCAGACATCCCTTCACTGGTGGCAATAGAGGGCTAACTGCTTTGCGCCCGCCCAAGAAAAGCAAAGCAAAGCAAACCGAGCTGCTGGGCTGGAAGGTGAACTGAGCTCACGCAGTCCTTCCTGTGCCAACGAGGAAGGATAGGAAGAAAGAATGAATAGAAAACTGATTCTGAGTCAAGTGTGGTCAACCTGGCAGTGGGGTCAGTTTCAGGCATGAAGTTATTTTAAGTGGTGGCTGGCAGCAGGAGGCTGGTTTGAGGTTGCTTAACTGTACTGCAAGAAATTCAAAGGCTGGAGAACACAAAAGAAATGACGAGAAGCCACTGGGGCTAATGTAGCGTATCCCCCTGAATGCTTGTACACGGGCTGCTGCTCGAATGTCTCTTGAACTGAAATGGTGCCCTCCACCCCACTAGCC
This sequence comes from Mustela lutreola, assembly GCF_030435805.1. Lineage (NCBI taxonomy): Eukaryota > Metazoa > Chordata > Mammalia > Carnivora > Mustelidae > Mustela > Mustela lutreola. The sequence continues at coordinate 31,810,636 of NC_081297.1, read as the reverse complement.
TGTCCCAGGTGACCCTGAGGGAGGCCTTAGCTGTGGGCCTCCCTGATGTGAAACTTCTGGGCCCTCCTGGAAAGGGCTGAGCATACACAGTTGCTTAATGCGGACTCATTCACCCAACCAGTGTCAGCATGTTACTGCTTTAGAATGGATTACGCTCGGCCGCGTTGGCACTTTCTCCATCTGTTTACATTTAGAATGGGACTCATTGCCAAAGATTAGGAATCCCGGAGCCCACAACCCAGAAAGCGCAAGCCAAAGGGTAGAAATAAAAACAAATTGAAAAACGACTTGTAGCTTAGTTGAATTCAGAAGGACTGGGAATTTTTTTCCCTAGAGCATTCAGTCCTAGAGAACGGGACTTCATAGCAGAAAGTTCAGGTGCGTTCTCAGGGTCCCTCCCCACATCTGTCTCCTTGACTCAGGGCTGTCTTTTCCGTCATGACCCGACCCTGAACTCCTCAAGGCAGGCAGGGACATGCCAAGTTCTTTCTCATTTTCCCAACCTAGAGCCTAGAATCTGTGTGTAAGAAATGCTGGCTAGTTGAATAAATAACTGAATGACAGTCAGTTCTTTGTGTTGGTTTTCAAACGTGGCTACAAATTCTTTGACACTCTTCCCTTGAAAAGTAACCTCTGTCTTCCCTCCCCTTGAACCCAGATTGGATTCTGAGTACTCTCCCTATCCGAGCTGAGCAGAAGTGACATTTATGATGCCACAGCTAAGTGATAAAGGCTGTGTGGCTTTTGAACTTGTCCTTGGAGCCTCGAGTCACATGTAAGATGTTCTACCACCCTGAGCCGCCATGTCGGGACATCCCGTGCAGTAATGACATGGAGAGGTCTCGATGCTACCTAAGCAGAGATGCCCAGCATGACCTCAGGCATTTGACATGTGAGCAAAGAAACCTACAGACAAGTGCAGCCCAACTGTGTAAGTTACTCCAGCTTTTTAATCCTTCCAACTGAGTCCTCAGTCACTGTGGAGCAGACCCAAGCCATTCTCACTGTGCTGGTTTGAATCACAGACCCAGAGAGTCCATGAGCACTGTAAAATGGTGCTGGGTTGGGTTACACCACGAAGCTTCAGGGTACAACAATAGGTTAATGTTATACTTTCTTTGAGACTCAAGGCAGAAGAGATTGTGCTATTCTGGCCTCTTCTAGTTGGTAAAAATTGCCACGGTCAGGAAGTTGATCTTAAAAAACTTCAATTTTGTCTTTAGTTGAAGCTCCTAACTTCTGTATTTGACCTCTGCAGAGATGGGTAACAGCCGGTTCCCACTTTCATTTTATCACAGGCCTTCACATGCTTGAGAATACTGAGTAAGTAGATTTTCAGTTTTCCTTCTTTGGGTCAAATACCCTGAAATCTTTGCAGATCCTTTTATCTTTCTTCATTTTACCTTGTATTTCTCATCCTCTAAAACCAGATGTCAGCAGCTTACAGACAGATGGAGAACATCATCATGAAATGAGAGCCGTTGAACAAAATAACAATCCTTTTGGCATCTAAGGCACTTTATAATATGTAAATCATTTTTACCTGTATTATCCCCAGATGCCCATAACTACCCAGTGACATGAATGAGCTGGCTATTTCTTCTCACTTACTAAAGTTAAGCTCCTGGGACACCTGGAGGGCTCAGTACATTAAGGGTCTGCCTTCAGCTCAGGTTATGATCCCAGGGTCCTGGGATCAAGCCCACATCAGGCTCCCTGCTCAGTGGGGGGTCTCCTTCTTCCTCTCCCTCTGCCCCTCCCCCTGCTTGTGTGCCCTCTCTCTCTCTCAAATAAATAAATAAATAAATAAAATCTTTATAAAAATAAATACCGTTAAGCTCCTTTCTCAGAACCACATTTGTTAATAGCTGAGCTGAGATGAGAAAACACACCTCCTTGAGTTGCAAGTCTAGCTGTGCAGGACAGAAAAGAAATTAAAAAGAAGAAAATCAGCTGATGTATTTGAATAGTGATTATTTTCTCTTCAATTTTTCCTGATTATGATTTCGTCCTTTCAATAAACAAAATCAGGACATTTTTAAAAAAGAAACATGGGTTTTTATGAAGTGTTTGGACAGTATTGAAATATTTTGAATTATGTAATTTTAAACATAAATAACTCAAATTGTGGGCACAACAGAAACTACTTAGTGAATTATGTTCTTATTGCTGTCATTGACTTTAATTTCTCTAGTTCTGGAGAAAATGGCAGGAAATTTGCTGTGGTCAGAATTAGAAATAACAATACATTGAACTTCACAGGGTTGACATATATATATATATATATATATATATATATATATATATATATATGTACTTAAATCAAATGTGTTCTATTGCATGAACAATGTAAGTGTTAGAATGTAAAGAAGCACCAGGATTTTTTTTTTTTTAAGATTTTATTCATTTGACAGAGAGAGAGAGAGGGAGGAGCAGCAGGCAGAGGGAGAAGCAGGCTCTCCACAGAGCAAGGAGCCCAATGTGGGACTCAGTTTCAGGACCCTGGGATCATGACCTGAGCTGAACGCAGATGCTTAACCGACTGAGCCACCCAGTCTTTCCAAGAAGCACTGGATTTTATGGCTACCACAGAACATTTTCACCAAAAAGTTCATGAATGGAAGTCCCTATCAGTAGAGCACAGAAAGACCTAATGGCCTATGCTCTGTAAGGTAGGCATGGGTTCACACTTACTCTCTGTGTCAGACCTTCCATAAGCATGATAAGGCAAACAGCTAGGTAGGATGTGTATTTCCGTGCCCTGAGTAGAGCCAAAGGAGCAGAGAATTGATGATCCAGAGGACAGAGTGATGGAGGCTGGGCATAAGGAGAATAAGAGTCACCAGTATTCCTACTGGTGCACTGTCAGGATCATATCTGTCAATGGCTGAGCTGAGACTAGAAAACAGAAAGAAGTGATACCTGCCTGTGGCTGTTCCATCACAACAGCAAGACTCACACTTGTCTCCACCATGTTCCGCAAAGAATGGCCCATGGACCCTAGAATCCCAATCTCTGCTGGAGTATTGAAAGAGAGTCCAGAGTCTGTATTTTTAACAAATATTCCAGGCAATTCTGAGGCACACTAAAACAAGTGTGCTCATCATGTCATCTTCTCAATCAGTCATCAGGTAGCAAAGAGTAATGCAAGACTCAGAGAGGTTCTAGGGCGCCTTGGGGGCTCAGTTGGTTAAGCATCTGACTCTTGGCTTCTGCTCAGGTCATGATCTCAGGGTCCAGAGGTCAAGCCCTGTGACAGGTTCACTCTCCATGCAGAGTCTACTCAAGATTCTCCTTCTCCCTACCCCTCTCCCCGCCTCTCTGTCTCCCCCACCCCCCCACCAGTGGCTGCACCCAGGCACACTCTCTCTTTCTCTCTAAAATAAATAAATAAAATCTTAAAAAAAAAAAAGTCTCTGGTTCTATTGAGCAGTGACTGGAGGAGCCAATCTTGAACCCTTCAGAGTTTAGAAGCAGACTCTATACCTCCCATCAGCACAAGTGGCAAGTCTCGACACTTCTCTGCGGTTCGGTGTCCTTGTGCACACGGTGAGAAGTTGGACCGCATTAGCTTTAAGAGTTCTTTCGTGGATGACATTTGAGGCTGACTTGAAATGAAAACAGTGGCCTCATCCAAGGCACCTGATACAAGGGGCCATCTTGGATTGGAGAAACTTGTACAAACGTTGGGCCCCACGTTTTTCCAGCGGTCTCTGAATCCCTAGGATGGATTTAAAACAAGAATAAGTACGTGGCGCATTTATATCAAGATCCAGCTCTAATTGGCACTGCGTCCACCAGATCTTGCAGAGATGATTGCCCCTGGCAACCCAGCTGCAGCGGAAAGGATGTGGGCACAAACCCTTCAGACTTGGGTGTGTCCCTTTAGACCAGGCCAGGACCATCAAAGCACTGAGCTCCCCTCCACCCTTTCCGATTGCCCCAAGACTGGCACAGGGCTTACTAAGAGCGAAAGTAACACTTGCCTATCTGGGGACCAACAGTCTTATGTAGGTGGTTGAATAAGGTGCCAGACAGAGCCAGCAGAGAGGTGAATTTTTCACAGCCTCAAACCAGATACTTCTGCTACCTGATCCACCAGTCATGCAGGCCTGACCCTTGTGCTCTACCAGGCCCCACTGCGACAAGGCCGCAAGTGCACACTTACCATTGGGATTTGCCTGTAAATTCTTGTCACTTTAATTCACCATTGCAGAATATTTAATGGCCCCCACTTAAGCCATAAAGTCTTGCTTCGCTTAATGGGGTTTTAGGGAAAGATCGGCAATGGGAGGAAGTCTGCATTGTCCTGGGGCTGTCAGTGGATCCCACATATCAATTTATCAGTGCCATTTTGCAAGAAACAGTCTCTAAAGATGACACTCCATACATAACAGGGAGGGCTTGTCTCACTCAGCTGCCAGCACATTACATAATAGAACGTGTCACCAGTCCTCAGACAAAGCAGTAAGGCTGTGTGTGTAGGTGACACCAAAGCCAATATGCGATTAGCCAAAAAATGATTCCATGCCTTCAGAATGCGGGATGCAAAATGAGATTGTGTAGGGGTAGAGAGGTCAATGGCGGCGGAGTGTAAGAGAAAGATCTGACAGCTCCCTAGCCCTGGGCAATCTGTTCTCAGTTAGCTAATAGTGGGGAGGAAACATGGACGGATGAAGCACTAATACTCCCCAGCGCTTGAATCAGTTTCACTATTTGGCCCGATTTTATGTGTCTATTTCCCGTCCCTCCCTGACTCCTTCTTTGGGCTGCAGAATAGGCCTAATGAGGCGGTTTGGTCATCATTTAAGCAACTTTAAAGGAGATAAACAGCAGTTAGGGGCTGGTGGGGAGAGAACCCATCTGTGAAGTCCCAGTGAACTGCCACGCCAGACGACCAGCCCTAATTAATCAAGAGTAAATGAAGGCTGTTAATGGGTTTTTTCTTTTTTTTTTTTTTTAAGATTTTATTTATTTATTTGACAGACAGAGATCACAAGTAGGCAGAGAGGCAGGCAGAGAGAGAGGGGGATCCGTGCGGGGCTCTATCCCAGGACTCTGGGATCATGACCAGAGCTGAAGGCAGAGGCTTTACCCCACTGAGCCACCCAGGCTCCCCTGTCGATGGTTTTCATTCAAAGGCAGCATGGTGCCGTTTTGAGAACTCCCCAGCATAGATGGCAAAAACCCTGAGTATTCTCTCTAGCCATGTCCGGGTCTGTACTGAATGACTCAAGCCATCCAAGTCACCTCCCAGGATTTGTCTTCTGCCACGTGAGCCTGAGGGATGCTGGGGAAGAACGCCTGACAATTACGAGGAAGGCCCTTGCAACATGAACGTGGTGATGAAGCAGTAATGAGCTTGGACGGAAGTCCGATTTTCTTGGGGCAGTTGCTTTGATTGCTGCTGTTTGTTATTGAACGGGTGCGGGAGTGAGGAGGAAGGCTGGAGGGTGAGCGCTTTGGTGGTCGCGTTTGGCAGCCCGAGTGTGGTTTTTGCAGATATGCAACACTGCCCTCTGTCGGTAGCCAGAATATTGATACTCCCCTGAATCCGAGCAGCCCATCTTCCTCCACCCGGCCTCTGGGTACCTCACAGCAGAGGCCCAGAGAGCTGGTGTGCAAGGGCCTGTGACCGGCCCACGCAGCGAAGGGCTTTAGCTTCACAGAGTGTGGTGCGTGTCCATTAGAAAGCTGCTGAGTGGAAATCTTATTCCCTGGGATTTTAAACAGCCACATTTTCTGGTATTTGACATCAATGGGACATTGAGCAAATGGAATGCCAGATGGAGCTCCTGGCTCGATTTTCTGTTAGACACTTGAGAGTCGGAAACCTCCGGATGTTTGCATTCGATAGGCTTGCTCACTGCAGGCCTGGCACGGCTCAGTGGATGAGGGCAGAGCTAGGACGCACGAGAGGGTCAGAGGCAGCTCTGCGGACAGCGCTACACAGGAAAGCATCCTTGCTAATTCACTTTAACGCTCAGACACTCGCTTCTCTACCGCTATCGGACTTTGTGGAAACCACAGGCAACGAGGCAGGTAATAACTGACTACTGCTTTCATAAGCCTCGGGAGGAAGGGAGGGCTGACCTTGGTGGCACCATTCTACAGATCCGAAAACTGGGCCCAGAATGGTGAGGGACGGGCCCACAGTTCTACACCTGACACGAGGCCACCTACATACAGGAGAACAGTGAAATCTCAGGTCTTCTCTAGCAGCGAAGCAGCCCCTCACCACTTTTGATATGACCCTACGGACATATAGAAATCATTTTGATGTTTAGTGTTACTGATTCCCATCCACGTGAATCACAGCCTGAGGTTATAGGCCCTTGAAATTGCTTTATTAGTCATTCTTATTATGAAGGCTTGGAGAAAGTCTCAGTGGTGATACTCTGAGAGTCTTTGATACGTTCAGAATTGTCCTGTAATTATGTGGAAGTTGGTTGACAGTGATCAAGTCCATGAAATAATGACTTGTCTGAGAAAGAACATTTGGATGTTTTCTTCTCATTCAGTTGCCAGGGTCTTTGGTGTTCAGGCAAAGTAGATGTCCCATGGTTTTCTTAAACTGGCCTGCTATAGAATGGCTGTTGTTCTTTGTCATGTGCAGAGATCACAGAAAATTCTAGAGCTCTGATGTATCCCTGAGAATTTTTTTACTCATTGTACAGTAACCAGAAAGTGTTTAGGACTCAACCTGTTAAATAGGCGTGGCCCCATCTTTCGGAAGTTTGCATGCTGCTATTTTTACAGATGTTCTCCTCAGTTCCCACCTAAACGCAGGTCAGGGGAGTTACTGGGAAACGAAACTGTATTTCCTCTGTTTCCCTCCTGCCTGCATGGTTGACTTGCACTGTAAGCCCACAGATATGCTCTACCGGTCGACACATGAGTTGTTTATCACCTCAACCAGGAGACACAACGATCACCTGGTTTTGCTGGCTATAGGTAATGGTTGCATCATCAGTATATGGGGTGATGGTCTGTAGATGGGACACATCTTACCTTTGCCTTGAATTGCCCACAGGGGCCTGCTTCTTTCAGGAAAGGCTGCACCCAGCTCTGGTGGCTCCTACAGAGGCAGCTGCAACACACGTCACAATGTCAGTTGATTCCCCACACACCAGACAAACAGGCTGCTCTGCTCTTGCTCCAAAACAAGAAACCTTATCCCATATGGGATAAGGTCTGCCCTTGTCTCAACGACAAGAAGACCAATGAAGGGGGCCGCCTGGGCAGCTCAGTCAGTTAAGTGTCTGCCTTCCTCTCAGGTCATGGGATCGAGCCCCATGTTAGGCTCCCTGTTCAGCAGGAAGCCTGCTTCTCCTTCTCCCCCTGCTGTGCTCTCTCTCTCTCTCAAATAAATAAAATCTTTTAAAACAAAATATGAAGAACACTGCTACTTTTCCAGGTAAAATTAATAATAATAATAATAGCCAAACAAAAACTTTCCACACATATTTACCAAGATTCCCTCGGCTCACCTACATTGACCATTAGCAGTTTCAGCAAATCTGAACTTTGGAAAAATTTTAGCGAGCGTCTGTTTCAATCTTCCCATTAACACAGAAAGGCACTCCCTTTCTGAATATATCCACTGACCAAGAGTCCTCCCTTAAAAAGGTTGTGCACTCTGTTTCTGCAGAGCTCCAACAGAGGATAATCAAAAGGAAAGTCCTTTCTCTCACTGGACCTTAAAAGTGATCCTTTGGGATATATTCAGAAGGAAAAGGAGAATGAACTACACGACTCGAGAAGGGGCCATTTCTGTGCAATGACAACACAAGAGACTAAAGTTGATACAAGTGGTCAATCTTTATTTGATTGTGGAGGTAGAAGTCTTACAGAAGCAGCCCTGGCAAAGCCCTATACTGACCCTTTTATGTGCTCGGTGATCATCTGGTTGGAGCTGTGGAATGTGGCATTTCTGTCGGTCCAACACAAGCCCCGAAGAACACAGAGCATACACCCAAATTAAGTGAACTGCTAGTGAATTGGTCCTGGAAGTCTACAAACACCAACCACAGGACTGTAATGAAAGAAAGTGATGACAGACACGCTATAACATACAGCCAGCCAATTTCTGAACGCCATATTTTGGCTGACTAGTCTGAGACATGGGAAGAATTATGTTGCTCAATTTACAACTTATTAAAGAGGGAGAGAAGCCGTCAATACAGATGGCCCGTTCTATATCAAAGAAGACAAGGGGAGGTGATCTTACAGAGCTTCTATTGAGCAAACTGCCAAGCAGTCCTTAACTCACTTTTTTCCATACCTCATCATTAGAAAAGAATGAATTTTCAAAAGGTGAAAAACCTGCAGGATTCTTAGGAAGCCCTGGCTTAGCTCCCCTGTCCGCAGAAGCCTGGGTGTGCTGGTAGGATCAGCTCCGTTTCTTAGGCGGAGCAGTAATTGCTTTTTCACATGGTACAAGTTCCTTGCCAGCAGTGGCCAGCAACATGCAAAATGGAATGAATGCCTTTGGGGTGGGGGACAGTGAATTGGAAGTTTACGATAGTGTTTCATGCTAGTAGATGAGATCTGCTCCCACATCTAACATAAAAACTACTTTCCGTTTACCCGAAGAAACATATGGTACCTTATGGACGGTCTATGAACACTTCTAGCCAGTAAGCCTCAAAAGAGGCTCCAGAAGTGTGGGGTATATGAAAAAAAAAAAAGAGCCATCCTGGCCCAAAAGGACTTTGAATTTGTTTTATTACTCCATAAATGAAATTGTGTTCACTGTTGCTTTCAGTCAATGGTGTGGAAGAGCCAGAAGACTCATATAGGCATGAGTTAAGCGTGTGAGCCTGATTTCGGAATCTCACAGAGGCCTAATTTGTCTGGAAAACCGGCTTAAACGCTGTCTAAAATTCATTCAGTCTTCATATTCTGTAATTTAGTCTTCTTGGATGAATAACTTCACCACTTAGCAATGGGAAACACAAGACATCAGAAAACTCTCACATGCCTTTGGTCCATTGGTGGGCTTCTCAATAATATATTCCAGAAAAGGAATAGGATGTTAGTCACCTCGCTTCTGTGTGGGCACAAATTCATCATCATCCCACCACTGAGTCATTTCTGCTCTCAGAGAGATTCTGAAACACCTTCTGCTTTTATCCATTTGTAAGTGGTGATCCAACTGCTTACACAACCAGATCTCGTTTATAAAAGTTAATTAGATAACATCTTACCTTTTTTATTCCATGAAAGTAAGTGTTCTAAAAATGTAACTACTATTTATTTTTTTAAACAACAACATGTAAGCAAACTATTGTGCTCCCCTTTATAAGTTAAACCTTCAAAAAGAATATTTTGAGTGCACTGTGGACTCATGAATCGGTTACCACTTTTATTTACAACGATGATCTTCCTGATTTTTTCCCCCCAGAATTTACAAGCTGTTTATCAGAATAAGTCACCAGCTTGGGCCATATTTCCTTTTCTTTGCAAAAGGATTTCACATGGTGAGTTGGAATTTCCTTAATTTAAAATGCTTGAAAAATCTGGAATGGTCTGACTGGTTCATTTCTGGAGCGAGGGTATCCAACCAAGAGCCAGAACTTGACATTATGCCCATAAGGGCTCTTCGACATGGTAGTAATTTGTATTTTGTACATGAATCGTTAATGCCAAGCAGTTGTTCAGCACATGGAGAACCAAATTTCGTAGGATTCACAAGATAACAACTCCCAAGGCGGGAACACCCAGATCTACTTCAGTACTAGATAACGGACCCGTCACATCTCCAGAACAGCTGTGTAAACAGTGGATAACCATTGGGCTGTAACTGTCATTAACAAAAAAGTGCAAACAGTTCCCTGGACATTTGCAAGACTCAGTAGTAATTACTTGGTTTCTTTCCTTCTGTTTGATTTGACACATCAGTCTATGTGGGGACCTATTTATATCACATTTTAATATTTCAGGATAATAAGCTGTGTCTCCTAGTAATATCACCAGAACTAGATGAGAAGTGATAATTTTTTTTTTTTTTTTATCTGAAGTTAACTCTACCGTAACGTTTCTTCACCTTCAAAAATCCAGCCACAATTTAGACCAGCAAATAGATTTGGGCCTTTTGTGCATATCACCTTCTGTGGGGAAACGTGCAGTTCATTCCCACAGGTACACCAAATTGAGAAATACTTTAAGCCAGCATTATTTTTAGGAGTTAGTCAAAAAAATCTCATGGAGACCCTGAGTGAACTGATCTATCTCTGGAGATGAAATATAATTCTGCGAATCCCAGCATGGGGGCCCCCCCGGAGGGGGAGGGGGTGGCTTCCCAGCTGGGCACACCCCCTTCGGGAGAGGGCCCCATGGGGCAGTGGGCCAATCCAAAAACTGAGATGGCAGGACCCAGAAGGACAAGTGAAAGAAAGAAATTTCCCGTGGTGGGTCTGGCAAAGGGAAGTGACTGACTCTGAGTCTTCAATTTTGTAGAGGACCTTGATACTCTGGCAACAGTGGGGATGGGCTCCACCACCCTGAGGATGTGTCTGGAGGAGGTGGCCACAGAGAGCAGCGCCCAGGGCTTGCATTGGGTCTGGGGGACATGCTGCCTGATGGGCAGGGCTGGTCAGCACCAGAACGAGATACCAGGGAAGGCCGGAGGCTCCATTGCTGGCAGGCTTAGAAATGAGATGCATTCCTCTCTGTGGGAATCGAAGCCACAGGGAGAGAAATGAACCACCTCGAGAGAGCCCTTTGGAGCCGCAGAATCCACACCACTGCCGTGGGAGGAAAGTAGCGGACATTAAAACAAAACAAAACAAAACAAAAACACGGAGCGAGCTCTCAATTGACTCTATTTGTACCTTTCTTTTTTCTGTCAAAACAAGAACTTTTTTTTTCCTGTGCTGAGAGGATGTGTATCCTGAGGAAATTATTATTTTCTACTTGCTCTCGATAAAAACAGTGCTAACCACCTCTAGGGTTTTAGCAGAAGCCCTGGCAGGGATGATGGAAGGCTTTGTCAGAGGCTGCCACAGCTTGGATTGTGAGTCCTCCAAGAAGCGTTTCGTGAAGGCAGGCGTGAGGCGCGGGGCCACTCTGGGCCAGTGTGCACAGCCCCTTAGGATGTGTATCTGTGTGGTTCTAGAAAAGGAAAGGGAAGGAAAGAGGAGGGGCAGGGAGGGGAATGGGGGAGGGGGGAGGGAAGGAAGGAAAGGGGAGGGGCAGGGAGGGGAGGGAAGAGAGAGAAGAGAAAAGAGAAAAGGAAATTTGAGTTTTCACCTGGCAGGTACTGGAGGGATTAGGTCACTGCTGGTCCACAGAGCTCTGAGGTCCGAGCAAATGCAAAAGAAGACTTTTCAGGCTACACTTGCTCTCAGCGGGGGTGCTTCTAAGAAAACGGCACGTGTTTCTTATAAGCTTCCAGATAAGAATTGTGTAGAGTTGTATTCCATCAAAACATGTGGTTTTCACACGTACTGCTGTACACATCACAGGCTTCGGGCACTTAGAAGAACATCTCGGGAGAAAGACCAAGAAAGAAATTTGAACCCTCCAACAGACTTTTCTTTTCATTAAGATTAATCTTTGCCCCGATGTGATCTGCCCCACTCTCGCTGCTCCCATGCCTTAGACCAGTTGTGCTAACCTTTGTTAAATAAAAATGGAGACTCGCCTGCACACCGTGCTCCAGCCATTCCAGTAAGGAAGGACGGGAATTCATTTTGTCTCTTTTAAAATGTAAAGTTATTAGTAACTTCAAGATTGTTTCTACAGCCTTTTTGAGGGAAGCTGAAGCAAGTGCCCTTAGGGAGTGATTATCTAGTCTCTCTTGGTTGTTGTTTAGGGTACGATATGTAGTTTTCCCCTGGCAGCTGGAAAATTATGTTGTGGCAGGAAGGACCTCGTTCTGCCTGTCTTGAAAGGCTTTTCCCAAGGGATCTCAAGCTGAGGCTGTGTTGATAAAATATACATAGAGAAGAGATCTTTCTTTCTTCCTTTTTCCTTTCTTTCTTTCTTTCTTTCTTTCTGTATTTCTTTTAACTTTCTGGTTATACATCTTTGGAAGGAAACTGAAGACAGAAATAAAATGGAGAAGAAAATTAAACACCTAATTTGACTTAGACAGCCTCTGCCCATGCAGTGAATGAACTAAATCACGGCAATTTTCACGAAACCATTTCAACTGCAAATGGAAATTGGCCTATTTGTAGATTGGGGCATCTGTCAGCAAATAAACCAGTTAAGCTTCTTCAAAAGTAGATATGCACATACATCTGAAACCTGTAGCTGGCAGCGGGTTGATGAAACCCCCAGGAAACTAAGTTGTCCTGCTTTCGTATGCCTTCCGGACTCTCAGAAGCTGTTTCAGAAGCTCTTTCATTCCTCCCTACTACTGAACTTCACTGTTAGACTTGTTGTGTTTACTGGCAACCACAAACCACTTCAAGGTCCCATCCCTAAGTCACTTATATCGCAGGTGGTTTTGAAGAGTCGTTCTAATTACTCTCCATGAAGGAGGACAGCACCCAGTTAACCATAACTAGAGCCTTCTGTGAACAGACCAGGCTTTGGAAATGAACACAACAAAACAAGTTCTTGGCACTCTTTGGAGAAATGAATTCCCCTGGCTTAAGCTGTTCCTGTTCCAACCTCGGAGACCCTGGATTAAGTCAGCTGCGTAGGCATTGTACTCTTGCACCTCTGTGCTTGAACTTTACCTACTATGTCTGAACTGTATGACTTTAAACAAATTGTCTACCTTCTGCAGTTTCCTCATGTGCAAAATGAGTAGGACCTTCCTTACAAGGTCACTGTGAAGATCAATTGAGATGATATACTTGAGGCACATGGTGCAAAGTAGGCACGTAGTACTCTTGTTGTTGTCCTTTGGTCCACTGGTAAGGACAGGTCCCAACCCTAAACCTATACAAAGACTCCTAGAAGAAAATTGGAAAAAAGATTCACAAGAATACAAAGGGAAGATAGATCCGAACAGTAACACACTAGACAGCACAGAAACCCAGTTAGTCCATCTTTCCATCTATCTTCTTGTCCTCTTTCTCTTTCCTCCTGGATCATGTGCATGGGCTCCCAGATACAGAAGCCAGTTTAAATTCTGAAACTTGCAACTCTATTAAAACGATTCAACTGATCTGTTCTCTTTTTCCAGAAGAGTTCAGAGTTACTTTGACCACAGGCTCTCCTAACCAGTTCTCACATTACTGCCTTTCCCATTCTCTTAAAAAAAAAAAAAAAATGACCTTCTGGCCTGTTCCAACTGGAAGGCTATTGAAACTTCCTGGGTCAGGGTCGCCTGGGGTCAGGTACATTTATAGTCATTCCCTCCTCTGAAGCTCCCTGGGAATTTTACAAACCTCCCTGATCCATGGTAATGAGCCTTCCTTCCCATTTCCAAAAAACTGTGGAATTTGAGCTTTACCCATTATTCCGCAAGGCTGCATTACCCTCCCTGCACTCTTCCTTCCAACTTCATCCATTTATCATGCACCATTTGATAATCTGAGAATTTGCTAAGTCCTTCATCTCTACAAAATACTCACTGTTGATTAAATCTGCTCATTAAAACCAAGTCCTTTTTCAGGAAGGGCTCTATTAACAATTTATTGATAAGTTTCCAAACTAGTTAATGTATTTATTGAACACATACTTCATAGCAGACATGGTTCTAAGCGTATCACCTCCGTTTCTCTTCCCAACACTCCTACGCAACAAGTGCTCTTGAGGCAGATAAGGAAAACATACCTAGAATGTCAGGAGGTACCTAAATATAGGATACCGAACAAACTCCACCACCTGGTATCAGAGTCCGAGCTTGCTCTACTTTCCTCCCGTGCAGTTATTAACCCAAGCTGCTCCTTATGCTGCTGAGTAAGCTCCGCATTGGTATTTCAGAGAAACTAAAGTCAACCATGAATAACACTGACACAAAACCAAAGAAGATCCTGGGACTGTTAGAAAAAAGACTATCTTTCTGCTTGAGCCAAATCACCGTAATGTCTGTTTCCAAAATCTACTAGGTCTTCCACAAAGTTGAATGGCTCATATAGGAATTTAAAAACATTATTAGGAGCAAATCTCCAAACTCACTTCCTTTTTCTGTGGCAGTTGTTTAATTACGGTGCACAGATTTCATCTTGAGCTACAACAGACAGGTTCCTACTTGGGGGAAAACTAGCATGGAAACCATATAGGAAATGTTAAGTTTCTATGGAGTACAAGAAGCAGTTTCAAAACCATCCCCTAAATTCTTAGTATTCACATACCTTTTCTGGTTCTTGCTGGCTGTTCCAGCCACAGGAACCTCCTAGCAAGGTACTGGTGTAGGTGCCTAGAATCTTGCAATGATACCCAGCACAACCAAAGCATCAAGGACATTTCTAATGTGCCTAATGTCACCTATGCCAGAAGACATTCCTTGATCTTCATAAGTAATGGATGTTTTATTTTAAACAAAATGCTCATTTGCAATGTTGAACTTGAGTTTAAAACAGTGCCAGCTATCAGTTTGCCTCCAGCTAATTAGAAATCCACTCTCAAATGTCCTCAATATCTTCAAATACCACATTAGTAGGACCAAGTCTGAGGTCTGCCCTGTATGTGCAGTTTAAGAGTATGCTACTTTTCCCTTCTGATTCTACAATTAATGGACATTCATTGTAGGGAATTTGTAAAGTAACAAACAAACCAGCCATAAATTCCATCATCCATATTGTACACGTGTTAGTGAAAATGAGCCCAGTATTTTTCATATATGTCTTGAACTACATAGCCCAAGTTATTTAGTAACAATCTGCTATTGACAAATAACAGTATGCTGTGACTATTTTCCCATGTTATTAAATAGTCTTCTACTTTGTCATTTCCACAGCTGACCTATAACCTACCACAAGGGCATCCATAACTTTATCCCACAAGCTCATGAATAGTGGATGTATTGCTGTACTATAAGTTATCTAAAATTTAGTGGCTTAAAGCAGCAAGTATTTATTGTCTTACCGTTTCTGTGGGTCAGAAATCTGGGCACAGCTTTCCTAGCTTCTCTGACTTAGGTCTGTCTGTCACAAGGCACAGTCCAGGTCTTAGATGGGGCTATTGTCATCTCAAGGCTCAAACAGGGGATCATATGCTCCGGGCTTACTCATATGACTATTGGCAGATTTCAAGTCCTCACTAACTTTTGTCTGACAACACTGATTCCTTGCCACGTGGGCCCTTCCAAAAGCTGTATCACAATGTATTAACTGGCTTCCAGAGCAAAGGTTCCAAGAGAAAGAATGTGAAAGATGACACCCAAAATGGATGCCACGGTCTTTTTGTACCCTAATCAAGGAAGTGCTATTCCATCACTTTCACCATACTCTATATGTCAGAAGTTAGTTACTATATCTAGCCCACACTCAAGTGGGCAGAATCACAAAAAGGTATGAATTCTTAAGACAAGAATGACTTAGAACCATCTTGGGATGGTTCTTAGAATTTAGAACCTTCTCAGAATGACTATCACAGTAGACACTTAGAAATACATGCATATACACAGTTCAAATATTAATAGGGAAATATTTTTTAAATATCTTGGAAGAAATGACCAGTTGAAATTTTCAAGACTCGATGTTCTAAACAATGAGTAAAAGCAAGCAAAGATTGTCTCGGCAGATTTTTCAGAAAGATCACCTTTGAAATAGGTGATTTGTGAACATTTTCTCAGGGAGATGTTGGATTTAAAGAGCCAAGTTCTACATTAATTCACTTCATCTTCTTCCTAAACAAAGCATTCATCACCCTAGTCCCCAGCTCATCTTCATCAGGCTGTCACAGTGATGGCAGAAAAGTTAAAGGCCTCATCCTAGCATTTAGCTTATCCACAGCCCAAACACTGGCTACTTTCCAATCTCTTCACTGCACAGACTCTCTGGTCCACCCACGGTCTTAAAAAAGTGCCTTTGAATTCCTTTCTTTTCCACCTCTCTGAATCCTATCCATCCTTCTAAGTTCAGCCAAATTAAGACAAACCTCCTTTCTTCCTCTCTGTGACAGTCCCTACCACTGTCCTGGCAATCACTTGAGTCTCTGCTATGGTTAGAAGGTTCCAAAATTGAAAAGAATGGAGAGTAAGACTCAGGACAAGGAATGGAACAGCATAAAGAGAAACCATAACATCTACACCAACAATTGTCACAAATGCAGCAATGGTAACAGGCCCAGGGACAATGTGAAGATACCTTGAGCTACTGAAAGCCTTGAGAGGTCCTCATATCAAAAATTAGGAAAAGTTGAATACGATTCAAGAATTAGGAAAACAAAAATCCAAGAACACGATATTCAGAGCTAAAGCCAAGATGTCGACTTGGAGTGAAAGGTGATCAATGAGGGACAGCTAACCCCAGCCATGATGACAAAGAACTGCTGATTACAAAAGAAGACATTCTTTTGAATGTCTTTTGAACATTACATATGTAACCAGTCATGCATTGCAATATAGTCCAGCCACGATATTTGGCTGTTGCCACACACTTACTTTTGTAAATTGCTAAGTGAGAAATCACCATTGAATCCAAAACAGGGAGTGTGGCCCATGAGTCCAGATGCAGAGACGTGGGTTTGCATAACCGGTCCCAGGGTCCCCCAACCTCCTTTCCTCCAGCAGTGTGATTCCATCAGTATTAAGGAGTAACAGGCTGTACTACATGATTAGAAGGAAGTGAACAAGGCAGCTTCTCGGTCTATCACTGAGCAACCACTCAAGTGCTGATTTGGTGCAAAAATGGGAGCTCGGAAACAGACCGACTGCTCTTCAGTCCCTGGACACGCAAGAACACGGGCCTTAGTCTGCGGACTGCAGAATTACTAGAGATGGCCCCTGCATCTCAGTGGCCTTTTCCCTGAAGGCCTTTTAGAAACTGCAACAGCTATAGGGAAAGTTTTCCATCCTGCGTGTATCTCTACCCACTTTCTCTGTTTATAGCAATTGATGGGGGGAGGGCGTGAGAAAAGCAAAGATGAAGAGACTCTAGTCCTTGTCCTCCCAGTGCCTGCAATCTAGCAGGTGAAAAGAAGCACGTTCACCTTAAAAAAGAAGTGGCATATGCTGCACAGTATGATGAACTACCGAATGAGGAGGCGATCAATCAATGGCGGGCCAGGCTGTTGATCTGCACGCTGGCCTGCCAGCTCCAGCTCAGTGCACAGCGACACGAGTCAGGATGCCGGGAGCCTGTGGGTAAAAATGATTCAAGGCACTTAGATGTATATAATCAACCCAGAAAAGCAGCTACATCCGGGAGGGGAAGGGGGCAACACAGGAGGGGGAGCCCCCCCCCCATTCCTTTCCGCCTCCCGCCTCGACTTCCCCTCCTGCCGCCCTTTGTGAAGAAGGATCCTTGCCTCTCCTCCCATCCCCCACCTCATTATAGGGAAGAGGTGTATTTGGGTTCTTTTTCACTTTTTCTCAGCACATTTCAGTTCTGCTTTTCTGCTTGTTCTATCCCAAGCTCATTAAACATGATTTAAAATATTTTACCTTACTTCTTTATTCATGTCGTTCTTTAAAGTTTCCCTTCCCCAGTTGTGTTTTATTATCACCTCTGCATTCTAATCATGTTCCCAGCTGCAAATACCCTCACACAACCTTGTCTTAGCAATAGATTTCTTTTTCTTTTATCTTCTAATTGGAATTTACCTGCAAAACCTTCCAAGACTCCTTCCCCATTTTATCACCAGCCTTCCCTATGATTCACACCCTCTCATGTCCAAACTCCCTCCCTTCAGGAAGCCAGACATTAGCATTTTCACTAGGTTTCTCTCTCTTCAGTTACTCATTTCTTAGAAAGAGCTGCATAAGAAATTCACCATAAAACGCTCAGTTTACGTTGTAATGAAAACCAGCTAATTTCTAAAGAATGAGCAAAGAGTTCACCTCGATTCTACCATTTAACAGCCAACTACAAAGAAGAGTTCAAGGCAGAAAGAATGGAGGAAAAGAAATTATACTTGATTATAATGGCGCCCTATGTGGTTTTTTCCCCTAAGAAACTAAAAATAGAAAACCCATTCCATAATATGCTAGTGAGCAGTGTCCAGATGGCAAGGAACAATTGACTATTTAACTCTGCACAAAAAGAAGTGAAGTGTGAGCATGTCAGCCCATGACTCGAGGAAAGGCCACATATGACTGTCCCCAGCTAAAGGCCATCCAAGAAACAAGGAAGAACTTGTCTCTGTCAGGACCAGACAAGTGCCTTCCAGGAGCAGTGATTGCCAAGACAGGCTATAGGGGCAACAAAGAGGGAGTTGATCCTTCTCAGTTATTTTTTTCAAATTTTCCCACCCATGAGAAAATGGGCCAAGGATTTATCCTGAAGAGGCAACTGCTCCATTTAGAATTAATATTCTAGGAAGGGTTGCAGTGGGAGGGACAAATGTATGCAGTAAATCCTGAGAAATTTGTGAACATGGGGAATGGATGGACCATTGGAATGGATGGATGGGAATGCTAACTACATTTGCAGTTAAACTTACCCAGAAATGAAATACAGTCTCACCATTTGAGATTTCATAATCTATAATCAGGATGCCTGTAAATTTGACACAAAACAATCAGCAGCTTGATATTCTTTAACCATTATAAACAATTTCCTTTTAATAATGATGTGAACTCAGAAGGAAAATAGAGCATTGAAAGGTATATAAGTCATGGGAAGAAATTCATATATATTCGTGGTAAACAGCTCACTCACTTTGAATGCTGATGTCGTCCATCTCGGAAAGTCCTGGAAAGTCTCCTGAACTCTATGTAGAGTCTCCATATCTAAGAGCAGCACTTACATTTTATATAATCCCTCTCACCTAGCCTCTGTCAATGGCATGGAATTAGCATAAGGTGTCAGTCTTCCAGAAATCTGTAGTCAGCTGTTTAGACTCTCTTTCTTGACCATTAGAGCCATAGGGAAGGCCTTTATATATAGTGGCTGTTTTACAAATAAGTATGAATGACTAGATTCTCGACCAATATCATAAACTGGTCAATATTTTGTTCTGTCCCTAGGTAGCTGTATTTCGCTTGAATGTGCTGAGGGTTCTGATGAATGCAATTATTCCGTTGACGTCTATGATTCTGTGAGCTAAAAATACATCATATGGGGGCACCTGGGTGGCTCAGTGGGTTAAGCCTCTGCCTTCGGCTCAGGTCATGATCCCAGTGTCCTGGGATCGGGCCCTGCATCAGACTCTCTGCTCAGCAGGGAGCCTGCTTCCCCCTCTCTCTCTGCCTGCCTCTCTGCCTACTTGTGATCTCTCTCTGTGTCAAATAAATAAATAAAACCTTAAAAAAAAATAAATCATATGGTTGGACAGTAAGGAACCAAACACAGAATCAGAAGAATGACTATCACAAGGACTGACAGAAAGTCCAGTCTAAGAAGCAGAGCTGGTGTACTAAAGGCAATGAGCAATGTCTAGACAGGCAGTTGGCAATGAGATCCATGACAAAGAAGGGGGTGTCCTGAGATTCAAAAAACTCAGGGTGACAATTCCTATGTCTGAGAGCCATGAAAATAAAAAGCAAGCTATAGATTAGAAGAAAATCATTTGCAAAACACATCCAATGTAAGTCTTATATCTGAGCTATAGAAAAACTCCTATAATTCAATAATAAGTCAAACAACCCAATTTGAACAAGTAAAACAAAGATATACAGATGGCATTTAGATACATGAAGAGATACTCATTAGTCATCAGGGAAATGCAAATTAAAACCACAAGGAGACACTGCTGGGTACCAGTGGGTACTCAAATGGCTAAAATTAAAGACTGACCTACAAAGCGTTGGCAAATCTGTGAAGAAACGGAAACTGTCACATATTTCTGGTAGGAACGTAAAATGGTAAAATCACTTTGGAAAACAGTTTAAGCAGTTTCTTACATAGTTAAACATACACCTACCAAAGCATATAACCTGGCCGTTCGCCTCCTGGGTTGAGAACTATCATCATATCATCACACGAAGACTTGCAGACCAATGTTTAGAGTAGCTTTCTTTATGATAGCCCAAACCAGAAAGGTCAAGTGTCCACCGATAGCTCAATGAATAAACAATTGGAGTCCATTCCTGATGTGGTAAACTCTACTGCAGTGAGAAGGAACAGATTACTGATATATGTCCTGATTAGAGGATAATACTGTATGATTCATTTATATAAAGTTCTAGAAACTACAGACTTACCCGTCATGATATAAAGCAGATCCGTGGTTGCTTGAAGGTGGGGGAGGGGTGAGAGGAGGCAAAGGGAGAAGGTGTTGAAGGCGCAGGACACTGTCAGGGGCAACGACAATGTTCCTGATCTTGGCTGTGCTGATGGAGTCACGAGTTATACATGTGTCAAAACTCATCAGATCCACACTCTATACATATGCGTTTATTGGGCTTCAATTGTACATCAAAATGGCATTAAAAAAAAAAAAAGAAACGCCCATGTCTTCAGATGCTCTATTACTACATAAGAACTGTGATTTTAGTTCACTTCAAAATTTTCAGTGTATACCTACAAGAAACGTGAAATCATAAAGGAGACACCAAATAGTCACATTAACCTACTACAGCACAAATAACAGGAACACATCTGAACATGTATATTTAGAGGATGAATTAGACAAAAGGAGGATTCTGATGGAGCAGGAGACAAAAAAAAAAAAAATTGGTTGACAACAGTCCGGGAAAATGTCTTATAATATGAAAACCTGAGTTAAAACTTTAGTTTCCACAGGTGGTAGCCTGTGGGACCGCAATCAATTTCAACACTTGTGAGCACAAAAATAATATTAAAAATATCCACAACATAGGTGGTAGGGAGGATCAAATGAGAAAAAATATGTGGAAGTTTTTATAAAACTATAAAGCACATGATAATCAACTGCCGTATTCTGATTATAATAAGTAGCACGTGCCAGACACATCCGGAGAGCTTTTTACTCAGGTGCTCTTGCCAACAGCCCTGGGAAGCGAGAACGGCGACTGTCCCCGTGGTACAGATGATTGTCCAGGGCTTTAGAGACTTGGGACGATTGGCTCATGGGCACAAATGTCACACATTGTGCGGCTGTGATTTTCCCCAGGTCTCCTAGATTGCACAGCCCTTCATCGTGAGTGTTGTATGATCATGCCTTCTCCTGTGATTTATGCAAGAACAGAATCCAAGTACGTAATAGATGCATCCATGCCCGAGGGTGGGGGCGGCCTTCTCGAGCTCTGTGGAATGTGATGTTGGCTAGAACGTATGAAGTGCTTCACTGTAAAGTACACGTGGTATAAGGTGGAATTTTGAATGCCCACCGTATCCATATGCGTAGGTAGAAACCATCCCCACTAACAGAATAGAGAATGATGCCATTCTTATTTTGAAAGGAAGGAAGGAATAAAGAAGCAATATGCGTGCATGCTTGTTCCTAAATCCATAGCAGCTATTTTCATTATCAAAAGGAATAGGCCCAGATTAAAGAGTGGCTTCCCAGGGAGCACAGCTGGATGGACTAGCAAAGAAAGGCACAGGAAGCAAGGTTTTCTTCTCCCACACCTGGCTTTGTTTATTGTTTATCAGGAAACTCATTAGGCTTTTCTGAATCATTCGCCCATTTATTTCCCTGCCCATTCTTCTATTATTTCTGCTTTTTAAAAACCCCTTTCAATTCTCCTCTTCTGCTTCCTACTGTTCTTAACACTGGCCACTCATTGATGGGTTAATTAAATGTGTCTGATACCTTGCAATAGCCAATGAAATTGTTTTATAAAAATAAAATGGAGAAATGAGAATGAATAGTAGCTTAAAATGATATCCAGCCAACTGTCAATTTCCCCATTACACTGACAGAAACAGAGAACACAATCACAAAAAGAGACTCCAACGAAATCATTAAAAATACTACCGTAATCTCTCCAATCAGCTCTTTAAGTAATAATACTTATTCTCTTAGACTACCACTGAATGAGTTTCAAAATGTGCAAACAAATCATAAAGGGTAAAGAGGGAAGTTGAGCAAAAGGAGAGATAAGAAACTATATGCTCTACTATGCTACATTATGTATAATATGTAATTAATTATTTGTTGTTTATTAAGATGATTACATTTTATACATCATATATTAATCTGTAGCATATATATCATGCTATAGAATAAATTGAGTTATGTATCAAACGTGTGCATAATATTTGTTTATATAATTTAGTCTGAAGAGCAAAAGCTCATCATAAATATCCTTACTGAATTTCATTGATTTGTTTTTAAAATCGTGTATCCACATATACATGCTCCAATGTGCCTCCCTAGTGTAACAGAAAAAAATTCCTATTATGATAAAGGAATTGGGCTGTGTATATATTTCAATCCAGATCTTTACTGTATCCTCCAAAATATTATTCATTGTTTTGCATAATTTTCTAGAGGAAAAATTTTAAATGCAAGAATTTGATCTCAAGACAGTCTGCTTGCTACTTCCCTAACTCTACCCTACTGCACATGAGCCGTGTATCTTACGGAGCTGCCTCTCTTGGATAAACAATCAGAATGCCCCCCAAAGTACACAAAAGAGGGATACTCAGGTACATCTCCATAGGGTAAAGGAAGCTAAAATCTTGACTAATTATCTTAAAAAGTCAAATTTTGTTTGCACTTGCTTGAGAATTTTACCTTCATGGGTGTTGAGTTTTTGACTTGAGTTAGATTTAAGTTTCTGTGTATTTTGGGGTATCCTGCATTAAGAAGAGCACTTTGTATATCTGGGGATTCCCCAGTTAGGTGTTGGTGGGAAACAAGACCAGCTCCCACTACTTCTCCACCTCCTAGCCACATGGTACAAGCATGTGGCCTAGGCTCAGCCAGTTGAATTTTAAAACTGAAGCCAATGATCAGAATGGAACAGGGAAGCAGCAGCTTCGGTAGGTGCAGAGCCCACAGGCCCAATTCTGGTGGGGCTTCAGGGCGGTGCCACTGGGCAGAATGGCCATGGGGGGCAGAGACAGAGGGAGCCTACCTGGCTTGCGCTGGGCGTGGCCTTGGCTGTGGTTGCAACTACCCAGCTTCCCTTGGTGCCTGTCATTTAGTTCTTGAGTCTGTCCAGTGATTTTAAGAAGTCCCCGACATCATCAAACCAATTCCACTCTGACGTCAGTCAAGAAGAATTTGTCCTCTAATGTAAAGCCAAGAGCCCTGAAAGTATAGTGTAGAGACATCTTTTTCTTAAATGTGTATTTTGTCCCAATGTGACAATTTGTTTCCATAGTAACATGTATTCTATGTAAAGCAAATCACAACTCAGAGGTAGGGGCACTACTGAACTAATAAAAATACTAAATTATGTGGGTTTTATTTTTCCTAAATGCTTAGTATTCCTCTTAAATGCATGAAATGATTGGAATGAGCTTTATTCTAGTTCCTAGACGCAAACAAATACATAAAAATGAGCTCTGGTCAACATATACATTACCTGTTAACAAAGAACCACTCCTAGGATTTTTAGAGTATATTGTAAGTTTGGTATCTTGGGAAATGACAAATGTCTCACAGCCTGTGTCTTATTTGTTTTGGTTTTTCGTTTTTCTGTTCTTTTTTTTTTTTTTTTTGGAAGTGATACTAATTCAGTAAACAAAACCTCAGAGGCTACGAATTTTCTTTAAGAGAATCAGTGGGAGAGGAATCAAGACAGTCTTCCCTTCGAAACTGTTTTTCAGGGTCAAGGCTTTATTCCTTCACACAGGAGAGCTTGTTGAAAATGCAAATATTCCTGGATAATTGATATCTCGCTGAAAGAGTAGAGAATTTGATTGCTGTCCATTAAGAAAGAGGAGGTGGGAAAGAAGAGAGTTCTGTTTGAAAGAAGAGTGCTAGAAATATACAAGACAGAGTGCCACTAGGGTCCCTGAGGGGACACTGAGTCTCAGAGAGAATCGTATCTACTCCCTGGACTGGCCAAGAACTATGTAGTTGAGATTTGGCTTGTTTTTGTTCATTGTAAGTATTATTCTTGCTGTTACGTTTCCCCTCATGAATCCCTCCTTCAGATCATTCGTCACTGCTAGGACTCTTCTTGAAATTTGCCACAATCTGTCCATATTGCCCCAGCCCTTAACAAAACTCTCCATTTGTTGCTTTGTTCCCCCCTTAACTCATCTATAAATTTTGTAAGAGGTCATGGAAACATGAATATTAATGTCTGTTAAGCACAGAAGTGCAGCAGGTATCCAGAGGCTGTAAACATCACAAGCCAGTGAGCCTAATTCGCCCAGAGGCCCAGATGATGGTCATGGTCATCATGGTGTCACAATTGGGAAGGAGCCGGGGAGGGTGCCTGACTAGAAACCTGAGGCCCGCCTGGCCAAGGTTTCTCGGGATGAGACTTTCTAACCTTCCACCCATTTCAGAGGGTGGAAGCAAAGGTACAGAAGATTATTTTAATACCTCCCTGAGAAAATATAGTAAGGGATAGAGCAACAGCAGACCTAAGTTTGAATTTCAGATATTCTCCAACTAAATGACCTTAGTCAAGATCTGAACCTTTACATATCTGTCTGTCAAATGGGATAATATCAGCATCATGGAGGTTTGCAAAGATTAAATAATATATGTAAGATGCCTGGAACATTTATGGCATAAAATAAATCTTAGCTTTTTAACCCTTTCCTTTTCTTCCAATGGGAAGTGTTCATTTTGAGAATGAATATTGTACTTATTAAAAGATAGATAAATTAAAATATTAACATAATGTATCTGAAAATGTCCCATAAGCCCTAAAGAGTAACATTAAACATAAAGCATTTTGAAAGCTAAAGCACTACATAAAACAGGGAACTTTTATTATTAATTATTATATAAATTCGCTAAATTAATTCTGTCTTAATTTGCTCATCTTAACAGAGCACAGTATGCCCAAAGAAGCTATTACTTATCATCTATATTTGTTGAAAGGAGTCATGGACTAGATATTCAAAGAAAGTAGATAATCAAAAAGTCAATTCTAAGGTCAGCTGCCCTTTGAAATGCATTTTATGTCACTTCAGGACAAGATCCTCGAAGGTAGAAACACCCATAAGTCATTTTCATATACCCAAATCCTTGCTCATTGTAGATGTCCTATGAAGAGTTTTCGAGCTGAATCTTCTAAGTAAAAATTCCAAAGTGTTTATCACATGTGTGTGTGTGACATGGGAGAGGACACACAGGAGATGAAGAATTTATCTCATGCATTTGAAGCTAAGCACCAGAATAAAGTACCTCACATTCTGAGGAGACCTGGGCTCACTGGAAAAAGAGCCCCAAAGCCGCAGCATTTGGGTCTGAACTGGCCATGTGTGTGTCTCACACAGAACCCTATCCCTCACTGGCCTGCACCTGGCCCTCCTTCTCAGCATGTAATTTTGTCTCCTGATTCCCCAAGTATTAACATGGCCTCAGAGTCCACACAACAAGTGTACCACCTCCCGTGATAAGCATCCACCTTCTTCTTCTTGCCCGTTACAAAGACATGCTTCCTCTACCACAAGTGAATCTCCATCTTGCCCACCCATTCCCAGTCATGGCTTCTTCTCCGGGGGGAGGGCCCTCTGTACTGACTAGTCCCTCTCCGGCGTCTGCACCTCACACTAGACTGTCTTCTGTCAGGATTGGAAACCCTGCAGATACTCCCATCTTAAGGAGCAAACAACAAACAAAATCTCTTGTTATCATTCATTCTATTTCTATCCCCCCTTCCACAGAAGACCTGAGGGCTCACCAATACTGGTTGTGTGTCAGCCTCCTCCCCTCCCACGTACTCCACGGTCACGTCCACAACTCCCCAGGGTTCCATCAATGACCTCCTGATTGCTAAATGCAACTGATATGTATTCCTCTTTATCTTAAGCCCTCTGTGATGTTTGTCCGTGTTGACCATCCTTTCTTTTTAAAGCACAATATTCCCTTTAGCTAGACCATCTTCTCTTCATTTGTTTCCTACCTCTGCTACTTCTCGAATTTCCTCCTAACCCCATTTCAGTCATATCTGAAGGTTCGTCTTCTCCTGCCCATCCGTTCCACATCAGCTCTCCTCAGCTTACCCTGCCTCAGGCTCCTCTCTACCCACTAAATCACACCGAGAAGCAGGAAGGTCTGTCTCAGGCAGTGGTGCATCCACAGAACCTTGAACTTCTTGTTTAGGGAAGTCCCTGAGGGAAATAGGACTATGAGTGCTCACGAGCAAAGGGGAGACAATCAATTCAGCCCTGACCGAGGCATCTAAGACAGCTGGCACTCTGGAAGTCAGTTACTAAATGAGGCCACCAGGAAGAATTACAACCTGGAGCGCTGAAGGGTAGAAGGGCCTTGGCCCAGCTTGGACGATAATGGGACCGTGGACCCAGAAGGTCCAGGGCAGCCTGGTCAGGGATCTGTGCCACCAGGACATCATTGCAAAATGAACCAGCATCACTAGTCCTCCTGCAGAGGATAAGCTTTGGAAGGCAACTGTGTGACAGTGGGAATCAAAAGCAATCTGCTCAAGGCTCCCGGAGATTTTTCACAACTCAGGCTCAGGGGAGAAAAGCTCAAGAGGAAGATATTAGGCTTCCTACGGAAACAGTATGTGGGGATTTTAGTCATTCATTGAAAAACACAAAGGAGAGGAGATCATATGCAGACTCTAGGTGGGTGCACAGTTCATGGCGGGCACCCAGGCTGGGTTCCCTGATGTTACATTTATTTCTTAACGGTATTTTCTCTGTACCTAGAAGCCTCAGCAGGAGGGGAAGCAGATAGAATATGTGTTCTCAGAGACAGTCCTGAAAATGAGTAGCAAATTTATTTTTTGCTTGCATTTCTCATGGAAGTATTCTGACAAATATGTGCTCCCCCAAGAGCCCTAGAAGCAGCCAACATTTTGACATGCTCGGTAAATAATGAGCGAACTCCTTACGGAAAGTCTTGTCGTGTGATAGCTTGAGACATGATACTTGCAATGACTGGATGGAAGCTACTTGCCGAAGACCGGAGGTATTCAATCCTGCTTCTGTGGAACTCCTCGCATGTGTTTTACTCCTGAGCCTTGCTTGGATTGGAGCAGAACGTAAGGCCGTATGGTTCCTTCAAGAACATGATAGAGGGGCGCCTGGGTGGCTTAGTGGGTTAAACCTCTGCCTTCGGCTCAGGTCATGATCTCAGGGTCCTGGGATCAAGCCCCGTATCGGGCTCTCTGCTCAGGGGGAAGCCTGCTTCCCCCTGCTCTCTGCTTGCCTCTCTGCCTACTTGTGATCTCTCTCTGTCAAATAAATAAATAAAATCTTAAAAAAAAAAAAAAAAAAAAAAAAAGAACATGATGGAGCTTGGAGTTGTGGCATCAGGCAGTGATATATTCCTCAGGGGCAAAATTCCCTCCTCGGTCTTGGAGGAGAGGGGCACGTGTGCTACAAAAAGCCTTCCAATCTTACCTAAGAAGCAACCCTTGGTTCTCTCACCATCCTCAGAACTTCAACAAAATTGGCAACTCTTGCCTTTCCTGTCCATACCCTTCCTTTTTTTTTTTTTTTTTTCCCCAAACTGTCCCTTTTCAACTAAGTAATTCTGGCCTCTGGCTGTGGAGGAATTGCAGCTCCTTACCACCAAAGCCTGGGTCCAGGCTTAGCCTGACACTCAGGTCCCCACCACCACCCTAACTACACTAAATGCCATCCGCTTTGGTTAGTCTTCTCCAGGAAGTAATATCTTACTGTGTTGACTGGTTAATGTGTATTACCCTGAAGTATTTTTATTTTTTAAAACAACTTTCATAAACATGTTTATTTTAAGCTTTGAGATATGGATCAGTGACCTGAAGATGGGAGCTAACTAGGTAAAGAAAGGGGGATCTATTTGGAAGCTGGAGAAACCCGGGGAGTCTTCAGGAGGCATGGAAGTACTACAAAGATGGCTGCCTCTCTCTCCCACTGCTAAACCCCCAAGGTAATCAAAATTATATTAGCTCATAAATCAAGGTTTTCATAATAAGGTTTCATTAGAATTTGTTGAACAATGAACTCAGCCAGCCCTCTGCATCGTGGATTATTCACAGGGATAATATGCCCCGTCTTAATTTATTGTCTTCACACCACCTACCCCCCAACACACACACATATACATATGCATACTGAAATAAAAGTAAACACCTATTCCCACCCTCCCCTAACTTCTCCCCCTATCCCTAGATACCCTCTGAGAAAAGACAGGGGATAGAGAGAAATCACCTAAGATGAGAGAAATATCCCTCAGAGTAAATATGTACTTTGAAATACAAAATATTTACCAGAGAAATATTATTTTTAACTAAAAGAGGCTGTTACCTTTAATTGAGTGGCTTATGTTTTGGCCATCAGCAAGAAAGGAGGCTCCAGAGCAGAAGAGATTAATTATAAGAACTATGAAGATTTTTTCCCCTTCTGTTACATATTTATGCTCCAACATTTTTTCAGAAAGGATTTAAAGAAAAACATAAAATACCAGGCTGCAGAAATTAGCAGAAGGAAGGACAGAAGAGAGAAAACAGAGAGTGATGTAAATGGAAGCAGGGACGGTGACAGGTGCATTCCGTAAGGAACTCTTCCCTTACAAGCATTGGACTGCAAGGTAGATGTTACAGTGTCTTGGACATTAATGCCAAAATGTTAATTGGAGCTTGGAGTTAATGCCAAAAGGGTGATTCACAGTGTCCACGACATTAAAAACAAACCACTGCTTAGGGGAAGTACAACTTTCTCCCCAGGAAGTAGGAGGGGTCCTTCTAAGTAGGACAACATTCTTGTCGCAGATTCATAATAAGTTACACAAGGCTACATTTTACAATAGCCTACTTCTGCTGGTGGGTACGGCATGACACCAAGACATTCTCTGGAAGAAGCAATTCTTTAGGGGGACATTACAGTGTAATATGAGCCTTCGGGTTCCAACTACTCTCTCCCTTGATCCAGAGTGTAAATTTTTAAATTTCTTAGGGTAGTAATGGGCTTAGCATACTTTGTTCCAATTTATAAGTTGCTTATAAATATTGGGCAATATTAAGTACTCCCTGGCAATTACGTAGTTATCAGCATATACCCCTCTTCCATTACAGACGAGCTAGGAGTTTCATTGACAACTTTCTGTAAATACACAGAAAATGGAACAGCGTGGTCCCAAAGTTCTAATAAAATAGAATGAACACACACAGTTCACAAACTAGGTAAAACTACACGGTCACCTCAGGCCAACTAGTCACATCAAAAGAATGTTTCATTCTGAATAGGACTGCTTTTTGGTGTGACTTCCAAAATAAATTCCTTGGGAATATGACCCAAGGAGCAAATTGAGATTACTTTTTGTGGGGGGAGTTTATTTATGGACTAGATAAAAAATAGCTAACACCCGTCAAATGGAATAGCTTTAAATTTTAAGAGTTATTCTTATAATATCCAACTAGAAGTTCAGTTGCTGTGGGAATTGCCACCATTCCCTTTCTCCGACCAAGAGGGTTGTGCTTCTCTGTCTCCTTGCAAGTTAGGCGTGGCCGGGCAACTTGAGATGTGAGTAAGAACAATGGCCAGTCTTGAGTGGAGAACTTAAGAACCAGTCTATGATTCTCCACTATCACTTTTCCCCCTTGGAAATCACTGTAATGCAGAGATGGAGTTTTCTTCAGGAAGAATTTCTGCATGAGGTCCACAGCCAATCTCCTCAAGCTATCACACCAACATCAAGCGCATATTCTCTCTCTCTCACACACACACACACACATACACACACACACAACCCATCTCTTTCCAGGCAGTCTTGTGTGTGCTGAATTCTCAGCCTGGAAGGCCTTTTCCTAACCTATCCCTTCAACATCCCCATAGATCACTCCTTCCCAGAAGACCCAAGTCAGAGCTCCTCTTCCAAAAGGCATTCCCAAACCACCGTCCCATTCTGGAACAGCATTAGAAACACAATGTTTACACTTCAGAGCATCTTGCACTCAGTTCAAATTGTTGCTTGTCACATCGAAAAGATCTGTCCTCTCTCTTGGTTTTGAGCTCCCTGACACAGAGGCTAACCTATCCAGAATCTTTGTATTCTCAGGTACCAACTCAGTACCTCACACATCGGACGTGCTCAGTAAATGTTAGATGAATATGACTAACCTAGTGAACAAGTGAATGAAAATGACTATGTGTGGAGGCAAAGGAGAGAAGTCCTCTCTGCCAAGGCCATGCTAAGAACTCTGAGGATCTTACTTCTACTAGTTACCAGATGGCATATGTTGAGCGCTCTGTGAATATTTAAGGAGTGAATAACAGATTAAGGCCTTTTTATTTTTCCTTCTTCCGTCCATGTTTACCATCCATTTCAGAGAAGAAACTTTTCTGTGAGAAATTCATTATTTAGGCTCTCCAAGTTCTGTGGAACAATGCTAATGAATTCTAGTGACAGAATTCTGGAGTTTGTTCAGTGTTGTGACCTTGGGCAAACCAATTAACCTTTCTCTTTCTTCGTCTGTTAGATAAGAAAACAGGTCTTCATATCGCTCAGTCTTTCAGTGTCTCCCTATCCTGAAAAACAACGTGAGACAAAATTTTCAATTATAGACACAGAATAGTTGGTCAAGTATTCTTTTGAAATTGAGCCAGAGAACAAAATCCTGGAATAAATATCTGAAGTAGAGATAATGTGTATATTGTGCCTCCGGCCTCCTGATAAAAATTATGTTGGTCATTCTCATAAAACAACTGGTACACTAGCATTCTTCCCCGTGCTTGTGAAGGTCAAGGTTCAGGGTGTGAATGGTGTCTCTCCCGTTATATTAACGTGTTCAAACACTGCACTGGCATTTCAGGCTGGTTTATGAAGGAACAGAAAAAGGTCAGGATTTCAGTTCTTATCTTCATTATTGCACTGTTTGTACGACAAACAACCATGGGCTCCCTTCTCTATTCAGGTTGCTTAGTGACAAAAACATCACCTTCTCCCCTTCCAATAAAATATATTAAAAAGGGAAGGGAAAAAAAAACCAAAACACAAAGCTAGGTCAAACTTTTCCAAAGTCTCAGGAAATGAGAAACCACAAACAAAACAAAACAATTTAAGATCTTTCTAAGGGTAATATGAACTTCGCTTTTTCTGACAGAGCTCTTGTGGAAGGGGGTGGGGGCTGCGACATGTTGCACATTTTTGGCTCTTCTTTGGAAAAACACATTTTCCTTTTCTTCCCAGTAGCTGTGCAAACACGCTCTAGTCACTGAAGCCTGCTTGCCTGTCCCCCTAGAGTCACCCTGGGGAAGATGAGTAAAGGACAATAAATGTTGAACTTTCTCTGAAGATGAAATTCTGCATTCTAAATTAGCCAAGTAGAGAACTCCAGCCAGAAGGAGTACCACAGGGTCACAGATATTTGGGACCAGGAATTGCGGTCAGGAAACAAATGCTAACACAGGCCCTCTCTGGAAGAATGAGCTCATTGTCACACTGGGGTGCTCTCTGTGAGAGCAACATGGAAACTTCCCTGGCACCGTCCTTCCCCAGCTAGATGTTAAGAAAACTAATAATGCTACCTGGCATGGAGGGAGAACATGATGTTTATTCACAATGACAAAAGATTCAGCCCGTGGTCCACAATCTTTCTAAATCACTATTTTATAGATGAGCTAACAGTGACCCTAACCGGGCCCAGAGTCTGACACAGCAGGGCTGGAGTCTTACCCGCGGGCCTGTTCTGGCCATGTGTGCATTTAGGAGGCTAATCAGATCCTACAGCTGAAAAGCCAGAAGCTACTGGTTGAGCCTTCACCTACCCCTTCCGACGGTGGTTTGGCTATGTGAAGAAGTCAAATACCAGATGTCTTTCTAGAAAGAGTGTTTGTGTCGGGAGGCTAAGATTCAGAAAAGGGTGAAGAGTGAAGAAGGACCAGAGCAGTAAGATCAGTGAGGACGGGCTTCATCGTTGGGCAAAGACACTTACTGGCTTTTTAACTCCACAAAGCAAGGTCTGCAGCCAGAGGTGGGTGGTGCCCTAAGATTCCCCAGGAATTTCCCAGGGAAAATAGACTGCACGGACCTGGTCAATCACAAATACAGGTGAATCAGAGTGTAGACGACTTGGCTTTCACTAGGGCCCAGGAGTGAAGGAGGAAGGGTAACTGCCTATTTAGTTCAAAACCAAACCGGTCTCAGCATCATGTAGACCTTGTTTAGACCCCAATCAGAATCCACTTCAGCGCTGCCTTTGATTCTTTTAGCTAGAATTCCCCCAAGTTGCCTCCGGCAAATAACCTCCACTCATCCAGTCTGTCCTATGTGCATAGCAAAGAGCATTCGATGTTGAACTGACAAACAACAGAGCATCTTAAAAACCCACACAATGTGTACATCCACAACCGCTGCATTGGGGCTGATGGTCCATTACATAGAATTCTACTTAGGTTTCCATGTTGAAGCCTTGGGGATATTTATCAGCAAATATTTCTCTATTCCGAATCTTTCAGGCATATCAGAATTTCCTGATTTTGCAAGAAAAGGATTTGTTACGCTCCTTGATTCATCTGATCATTAGATAAACCCTCTCTCTTCTTTCTATCTTACTCCAAAGTGGCCCCAATCCCCACTTTCACCCTGATCTGTTTTTAAGGCAGAGACTATTAACCTAAGAGAGTCACATTTGAAATGCATCTGTAATGGATGAAAGAAGCATTCAGAAGTATAAATTTTCTAAATAAAAGTGTCAGGCTCCTAGTAAAAGAAGATGGATTTATTTTTCTTTTGTATCTCTGCAGCATAATTTGTGTCCACCATTACAAGACTTGTGCAGAATACCGAGATTCAGGGTTTTCTCCTAGCAGAAAACATTAGCCTAATTCCTCCACTTAAAATGATTTAACTTCCCGGCAGATGTCCTAAGCAGGCTCAGGGTATGTTTAGAGGCTCTCAGCAAATTAGCTATAGTCATGTCCTGGGATGAGAAGACCCTTTGAATGCCTACAGCAGATTATTTAAGAGAAGAAGAGGAGCAGACCAGCCCTAGAATAATAATTGTGAAAACCCTCTCCAAGCATCTGGAATGCAGCAAACTCTTGATAGAAAGAGTGGCTTTATTATTTCACAGTTGCAGATATGCTAAAGGTCACACCGTGTCTCTAAAAACAAGGGCATGCAATGAAGGCTGGATAAAATGGGCTTTGACCACGAGGTGTATGCTAATGCTATCCGCCAGACTTTGTTCAAGAGAGATTCTGCTACTTATTCCAATTCAGTCCTGGGCCCTGATGCGCCGGGCCTTCACAGGCCAGAAGCAATGTGTATTCTCCCGTGTTAGATTCTAAGTTGCCAATGGGTGACTCTACTATGTAATCAACAAACTATTGCAGGAAGCCAAGCCTACCTATAAATTAGTTTAGTGCTATATCAAATAAAACTTACAGTGGCACTCTAGGGTACATATTTCATTATTGCCTATCACAGTAATTAAGAATAAAATTGGTGAGTTTATGCAAATGAATTTGATTAGTATTACTTTTACGCAATTGTAACAGTAAGAATTAGGTTTGGCTGTCTGTGACAGAGAATCCCATATAACAAAGGTATAAAAAATAATTGACATATATTTCTCCTGCACATAAGAGGATTCTGGCTGGAAAATAGAGTCCCCCACCCCCACTCAGAAACCACACTGAAGGTTCCTGCAGGCATGAGGTAGTAGCTGCAAAGCCTGTGGAATCAATCATCATCCTTTAGAGAAGACTTCGAACCCAGGGTGGGACCCACTGTTGGGTGACCAACTGTTCTTGGTGTGTTGGGACTGTCCTCTTTTATCACTGAAAAACCCCCTTCCTGGGAGCCCTCAGCCTGGAGTGTTTGTCCAGGACTAGCCAGTGTCTTTCTGCAGGGCACGGACGAAGAAGAATCCGGCAGGGTGCCTTCATGGGAGTTGCATGAGCCCTTTGGGGAAGGCACCCTTGATCTGGCCTGGGCTGGGCCAGGGGAATAGCTTTTTTGAACCCGGCCAGGCTCTGCCTCTTGTCCTGCCCTCCCCTGTCCCCTTTTCCCTATTCACAAACACTTGGTGCACCCTGTTCCTAATGAACTTGGGGCACCAGGAATGGCATAGGCCACGTGTGAAGCACAAGTTAATCTTCTTCTTCCTTCCATGGGAATTTAGGTCATCATTAACTGAAGAGAAAAAGGCCATATGGACTCCTTTTGAAAAAATAGAAAGCAAACCCCCAAATCCTCAACTACTATGGTATTTGAAGAATATTTTGGGCAAGTACAAAAGGATTTAGAAAGATTTTCACAATGTACTACTAAGTGAAAAAAATGAGTTTATAGAACAATAGGAACAGTATAATCCTACCCTATGGAAATAGGTGCATTATATTTATTTAGTTAATATAGTGACAGAAAAAAGCTGGGAAAATATGAACCGAAATATTAGTGGTTACTACCTCTGTGCAGCAGGTGTCAGGGAGATGCAGCTGTGAGAGAAAGGAGGAGACACCCCGCCACGCCGCCGCCACCTCGCACCCACAGCTCGTGTGAGGGCAGAGCCGGAGGACTTGGCTGTGGATGGGAAGCAGTGAGTAAGGAAGATCCTTGGCAGCCCGGGCGGGTGGAGGACAGTGGTGTGGTTAAGAAAAACAAGGAAGTAAGAAGGAGGCGGAATAAGGGCAGGAGAGGGGTGACCTGACCTTGAGACATGGGGAACTGGAGGAGGCCATAGGGGACACAGCACTCCAGCTCAGAGGAGAGAGACAGCTGCCAACGCCGCTTTGGAAGTCATCCAGACAGAAGGAGGCAACAGCTGGAAAACAGAATCAAGAGAAGCAAGTCAAAGGCAGAGGACTGAGAACCATCTCCACCTGAGGGGGGAGCGGGAGGAGGAAACGAGGCAACATGATGGACAGGGGCATGTTGAAGCCAGAGAAGCTGGGGAAGCCAGGGTCCAGTAAATCAGAAAATCAGAGAAAGACAAAGAGAGGAGGGGAGGGAAGGTTCCAAGTGTGTCTCTGGCTGGCCTCTTGTTCTCTAGCATGGCTGAGGTTACCGCTGATGTTCTCAGGGCTTCTCTCCTGTACTGGGGATCTTTTACCTACCATAAAGACAAGCCCAGAACGTTCCATTACTCTTCCTCTCTTCTCCAACCTCACAGAGGGAAGAAAGCAGAGTGTGGGGAAGGGGAGCTGGTGGATCAAAGCAGGAAGGAGGAAAACTAAGTCAGCTGTTCCTCTCCACCCTGCCAGTAACTGGCACAGCAGCTGGGAAAGAGGGGGCAGCTGTGACCTTGAGCCAGGTTGAAAGTTTTGGCTATTACTCTGGGCTAGATGTATAATTACTGATTAGAAGACCTTTTATTACCTGAGGGTGACCATAAAAGTCATGCTCATCCAGACCATGCGAGAGACTAATTAGTCCCACTGAACAAAGGAGCTGTAGGAGCACAAATAAAATCGCTGAACGATCACACCCCAGAGTCACACTGAGTCAACATAATGGCGACAAAGGGATACGATACTGGGACCACTGCCTTTCCCAGGAGTTGTGGGATGTTGTACATGTCTTGTTCTTTTGTCTGGGAGCTGCAGCTAAAATCCCAAGTTGAAAATAATAGTATAAGAGCTGACCCCAACTGACAACCAGACGTTTCTCCAGGGTTCTGTGATCTAGCCGCTATCACCCTACCACCGGTCTCCAGTCGGCTGGTGCACAGACAGACAAAACCCACCAGCTGGCGCTGGGAATCGTTGACTTAGATGGAGAGCACTGGAGTCTTCTCTTCCTCTTCCCTGCTCCCAGGAGAAGGAGCAGCATATATGTTTCTATTGCTTTGTAACAAATCACCAATAACTTCATGGCTCAAAACAACAAAAGCTCATTAGCTGACAGTCTGTAGGTCAGAAGCCCAGGCCCAGAGTGGCTGGGTTCTCCATTCGAGGTGTGGGCAAGCGGTGATCTCACCTGATGCCCTAGGCTCAACTCCAAGGTCACCCTGTTGTGGCAGATCTTGGTTCCTCGCAGCTGTAGGACTGAGGTCATGGTTTTCCTGCTGTCTGTCAGCTGAGGGCTGCTCCTAGGGGCCATTGCACTCTCCTCACCACGTGTTCCCCTCTGAGTTCAAAGTCAGAAACAGAGCTCTCACGTCTGGTCCCTCTCCTCCAAGTTTCTCTTCAGGAAGAGCCCAGTCTCTCTTGAGCACTGTCCTGATTAGGTCAGGCCCACCCCAACAGCTTCCTTTTCTCAAAGTCCTCCATGCCTTATGACATGACCTCATCATAGAAGTAAAACCCATCATCATCATCACAATAATGCTGGGCAGGGATCTTGGTGCTTTCTTACACTATTGCCCAGCACAGATACTCGCTCCAAAAGTCCGAGTGCTCCAGAAGTCTCATTCGTGAAGATGAAGAGCAAAGGTAAGAAAAGTTACTAGGGACCTTCCTCAATTGGATGTGTAGGTCTACCTTCAATGCTTTTCCAAGAGAGACAGTGGGAGGGCCAGACCAGCGGCAATGGCGAGGTTGGCATCCCACCATTTGCCTCACGAGAATGTGTGAGCTACGCGTGAATGTCGCAGAACTCCGTCAGTTGTGAGCGGACTTCCCACTCCAGCAGCCTGGAGGCTGGCCTGCCGTGGAGGTGCTGGATGGCCTAGGAGCTGAGGGGAATATCAAGCCAGCGGGCACAGGTTCCATGTCAGGAACCTGTGTGTGGGGAGGCAGCACGTCACCCTCCAACACAAGCACTGGCACCCCTACCAGATTTGGCCCTCTGGTGCCTCTGATAGGGACCGTCAACAACCAGGAGCACACTCCAGGAGTCGCAGCTGCGTTAAAGCTTTTACTCTTTTTCTCTTATCAAACCTCCTGCTCCCTACAAAGGCTAGAAGCAGAAGTGAAAAGCAACAAAAAAGCCAAATGCCGCCCTCCTCTCTACAAGGTCCTGGGTGCCCAGACAGCTCTCAGGGAAGTGAGTAAATGGGGCCAAAAGCTGACAATATATTGTGTTTTCATCTGGACCTGACTATGCTTTTTGAATGCCTGACAATAACAGACAAGCCATGGGATCTGCCCTAAAGAGAAGGAAAGGGAGATTCGACAAAGAAATAATGGGAGGTTGTATTTGGAAAAATAATAAAACCACCTCATGTGTGCTCCTCACCAAATTTATACCATTTAATAAATCAGTTCCACATACGAACACAGTGAGCTTTTAGCTTTCAGGGGTAGACACACGCAGTTCCAGCTACCGGCAAGAGTGAGAAGAAATTCAGAGCGGCTTTCTGACCACCACCTAGTCATGGACGGTAATAAACTGGGAGCCTCATGAGTGTGTGCTAGAGTGTGTACATGTGTGCATGCATGAATGTTAGAGTGTTCACATATGGGTGTTTGTGTGTGTGCGTGTGAGGAGTTTGTGGTGAGTACGAGGGAATGCACAGGGGTGAGTGTGTGCATGTGTGAGAGAGAGTGTTCACACATGAGTGTGCGTATGAGGAGTATGTGGTGTGTGAGTGTGAGGGATGAACATAGGTGAGTGTGTGCATGTGAGCATTCACAAGTCAATGTGTTTGCCTATTTGAGCGTGAGGAGTGTGTGTGCTTTGTGAGGGAAGAAACATGGGTGAGTGTGTGCATGTTTGTATATTCACACATGAGCTTGAGTTGTGTGGATGAAAATGAGGGAGGGCAATTGGATGAGTGTGTGCATGTATGCATGTGTGAGTGTGTTCACACCTGAGTGTGTGTGTGAGGAGTGTGTTGTATGGTTGTGTGTGAGGGAATGCACTTGGATGCATGTGTGCGTGTGTGTTCAGAAATCAGTGTGTTTGAATGAGTGTGAGGAACGTGGTATGGTGTGTGTGAGGGAACGCACGCGAGTGCATGTGCGTGCGTGCGCGCGTGCGTGCGCACACACTGCACCACAGTGAACTTCACCTGTTTGGCATGAGGGCACAAAAAGGTGGGTGGGTCAAGGCCAAGAGGAAAGAAATGGAATAAGGTGAAGCCACGTACTCCGAGCTCTAACTGACAAAACAAAAACAAGAGGTTAAAAAAAGGGAGGTGAGTAACACAAAAAGTTTACTGCAATTTGGATTCTCCTTTAGGAGCTGGGATCTTGGTTTAGGGAGAAGACCAGCATGGGGAACTGTTAGGGAGCTTTCCAGAGTCTCACTTTATTTCCTCCCGAGCCATTTGTCTCTCTGTTAGCTTAGTACTTTTCCACAGCTGCTGTGAAGCGTTACTGTCCCTGCGCTGAGCCTAGTTCTCCCCGCCCGGCTGGGGTCGGAGGAGACGGATGGGAAGAGACAGCACCGGGGTCCTGCCCGCGAGCCTGCAGGAGCTTCCGGACTGGGCCGCAGTGCTCGGCCGAAGGAGGCACAGACACGCAGCCACCTCCATTCACGGGCTTCCCTTTCTTACAAATAGCCCCTCTTTCTCCTTGACTTCTGAAGAACTCTCTCCCTTGCCTATTTCCCTAGTTCTTTAAGGAATAAGAAAAAAAAAAAAAAAAAAAAAAGCAAAGCCTAAAAACCAAAAGTATTCATTTTAGGCACAACTCACACGAGTAGTTGGGCAACGGCTTTTGATTCTTTCTGTAGAGAGCGTGACTTCTATTTCCATCATCTTCTGTCTCCCTGAGAGCACCTTACAATGATTGCTTATTCTCTGTCTTTCCAACTGGACGACTTAAACACCCTTCCTGAGAGGCAGCGGGTTCCAGAATATCGTACACTTATTGGGTTCATGAGACTTGTGACCGGGGGCAGCACCAACCTTTGCAGAGACGCGAAGGCCCTCCCCTTCCAGTCTGCTGATGTTGTGGAGGAAGCACTTTCTCTGGGCCTGTCCCTTCATCCAGGAATAGGAGCCACCAACAAGTCACAGACTTAGAACGGGAAGGACCCTTCCCCACCATATGTGCCAATCCTTTCATTTTACACAAGGAAAGGAGTTAGGTTACTTATTGACTAGTCCCCCACAGGAGAGCTACAGTCAGCTCTTAGCAAGCCTGATCTCCCGTCTAAAGCTGTCGCCCCTGCTCTCTGCACCTCATAGATGTTAGTCTTCTGGATGCTGAAATAGAGCACAGAGGGCACCTGGGTGGTTCAGTCCGTTAAGTGTCTGCCTTCAGCTCAGGTCATGATCCCAACGTCCTGGGATCAAGCCCAGGGGGAGCCTCCCTGCTCAGTGGGGAAGTGGCTTCTCCCTTGTCCCACTCCCCGCCTTGGGTTCTCTCACTCTGCTCTCTCTCTCTCTCAAATAAATAAAATAAATAAAGAAGGAATGGAGGAAAGAAGGAAGGGAAAAAAAGAGAGAAAGAAAGAAAGGGTTAAGAAGATGGAAGGAAGAAATACCGCACATTTCCCTAAATGCTAGCCCTGTGAAATTTCCTTTTTTTTTATATTTTCATTTTTTATGTTTATTCTGGTTGTCTGAAAACCTTTTTTTTAATCATCACCGAGTTTTTATGTTTACACAAAGCAGCCGAGTAAGAAATTAACACTTCCCATCAAATAGAGTGGGGTGAACTTCTAGCTTTATGTCAACCTCTCCTAAAGCCCTGCTAGACCCAGAGCCTCTTCTGCTCAACAACACAACTTTTTTTTTTAATTTCTCTGTAAGTCACTTTATTTATTACTTTTTCTTCCTTCATTTTCCTGTTCCTTTTCTTCTTAAATCTTTTTTTTTAATTTTTTCAATTTATTTATTTTCAGAAAAACAGTATTCATTATTTTTTCACCACACCCAGTGCTGCATGCAATCCTTGCCCTCTATAATACCCACCACCTGGTACCCCAACCTTCCATCCCCCCGCCACTTCAAACCCCTCAAATTGTTTTTCAGAGTCCATAGTCTCTCATGATTCACCTCCCCTTCCAATTTACCCCAACTCCCTTCTCCTCTCTAATTCCCCTTGTCCTCCATGATATTTGTTATGCTCCACAAATAAGTGAAACCATATGATAATTGACTCTCTCTGCTTGACTTATTTCACTCAGCATAATCTCTTCCAGTCCCGTCCATGTTGCTACAAAAGTTGGGTATTCATCCTTTCTGATGGAGGCATAATACTCCATAGTGTATATGGACCACATCTTCCTTATCCATTCGTCCGTTGAAGGGCATCTTGGTTTTTTCCACAGTTTGGCGACCATCGCCATTGCTGCTATACACATTGGGGTACAGATGGCCTTTCTTTTCACAACATCTGTTTCCTTGGGGTAAATACCCAGGAGTGCAATTGCAGGGTCATAGGGAAGCTCTATTTTTAATTTCTTGAGGAATCTCCACACTGTTCTCCAAAGAGGCTGCACCAATTTGCATCCCCACCAACAGTGTAAGAGGGTTCCCCTTTCTCCACATCCTCTCCAACACATGTTGTTTCCTGTTTTGTTAATTTTGGCCATTCTAACTGGTGTAAGGTGATATTTCAATGTGGTTTTAATTTGAATCTCCCTGAGGGCTAGTGATGATGAACCTAAAAGACTCCACCCCCAAACTATTAGAACTCATACAGGAATTCAGCAATGTGGCAGGATACAAAGTCAATGTGTAGAAATCAGTGGCTTTCTTATACACTAGTAATGAAAATACAGAAAGGGAAATTGGAGAATCGATTCCATTTACTATAGCACCAAGAACCATAAGATACCTGGGAATAAACCTAACCAAAGAGGTAAAGGATCTGTACTGGAGGAACTACAGAACACTCATGAAAGAAATTGAAGAAGACACAAAAAGATGGAAGACCATTCCATGCTCTTGGATTGGAAGAATAAACATTGTTAAAATGTCTATACTGCCTAGAGCAATATATACTTTTAATGCCATTCCGATCAAAATTCCACCAGTATTCTTCAAATAACTGGAGCAAAAAATCCAAAAATTTGTATGAAATCAGAAGAGACCCCGAATCGCTAAGGAAATGTTGAAAAACAAAAATAAAGCTGGGGGCATCCCGTTACCTGATTTCAAGCTTTATTACAAAGCTGTGATCACCAAGACAGCATGGTACTGGCATAAAAACAGACACATAGACCAGTGGAACAGAGTAGAGAGCCCAGATATGGACCCTCAACTCTATGGTCAATTAATCTTCGACAAAACAGGAAAAAATATACAGTGGAAAAAAGACAGTCTCTTCAATAAATGGTGCTGGGAAAACTGAGTAGCTATATGTAGAAGAATGAAACTCGACCATTCTCTTACACCATACACAAAGATAAACTCAAAATGGATAAAAGACCTCAACGTGAGACAGGAATCCATCAGAATCCTAGAGGAGAACATAGGCAGTAAACTCTTCGATATCAGCCACAGCAACTTCTTTCAAGATATGTCTCCAAAGGAAAAGGAAACAAAAGCGAAAATAAACTTTTGGGACTTCATCAAAATCAAAAGCTTCTGCACAGCAAAGAGTCAAAAAAACAAAGGCAACCCATGGAATGGGAGAAGATATTTGCAAATGACAGTACAGACAAAAGGTTGATATCCAAGATCTATAATGAACTCCTCAAACTCTACACATACGAAACAGGCAAACATATCAAAAAATGGGCAGAAGATATGAACAGACACTTCTCCAATCAAGACATACAAATGGCTATCAGACACATGAAAAAATGTTCATCCTCATTAGCCCTCAGGGAGATTCAAATTAAAACCACATTGAAATTTCCTTTTTCTTAAGCAAAATGATTCCTAGGTTTTCTTTATTGAGCAGATAATTACAGCTATGATTTCTTAGACTCCAGCTGGGTGCCGAGGACTGTGCGGTTTGCATGCATTAACACAGTGAGAGAGCTATTGTTTTCTTCAAAGCTATGAAAGTTAGGGGATTATGAACAGCATAGAAAAAAGATTAGAACACTGATAAGACAAATTCACAACAAAGGCCATCTTGCCCCTTAATATAACCATGGAAACTAGCCTGGTCAATATTTGCAGTTCACGGAAGAAATCAAGGGCTTAAAGAAATAGCCTCCACCACAGAATTAGGTGGTGGGCAAATGAATTTGGTGTAGGTGTAGAAATGCATGGGTTGGATGTGTGTGTGTGTTATGGAAAGTTAAGTTAGAATGAAGTTAGGGGCTCTGACAGGAGATGGAAAGAAAACTGGCCTCCCAGGAGAGAGCTGGAAAGAGCCCAGGAACAGAGATAGCAAATAGCCATGTGTCCAGTCACCCATCCACCCTGTCCTCGATGGAGAAGACAAGCTACAATCTCTGTTATTTGCAAAAGGGTTGTGCTGCTCACTGTAACTCGAAACGCCCCATTCTAGCCTCCCTACCTGCCCTTGTCACTTTTTTCTCTCTGTGGAAAAATAGCTCGAGGCGGCCCCGGAAAAAACCTTAATGGAAATCTCTCAGGAACAGAGGTGGTTTCTCTAGAATTGAGTGTGGGAGTTTAACGAGTCTTGCAGAAATTGCTACTTCGTCATCATGCCCCAGGTTCACCCTTACCCTCAAAATGAGGAGGAAGAAGCATCCAGAGAGATTCAGTCCACCCCTAAAGGAGACCAGGGAAGGAGGGGCACGCAGAGAGAACACTGCCCTGTCAAGTGCACCACCATTTAGTATTTAAAGAAAACAAAACAAAACACCAAAGACGAGGGAACATCGACATCAAACTGAAGCAGACAGACCCCCTCCAGGAAGTGTTTAAGTGAGTCTGAGAAATCAAGGTATTCTAATTAAACACATAGTTTGAAAGAAGTGTAAAGTACTTGGCAGAGAATTACTAAGGTAGGGAATTAATAACGTTCACCCCTAGTGTTAAATGAACCCTCCGAATTCTAAAATCCAAAACAATGTCTTCAGTGGTGTTCTAAATTTTGTGGAATTATATTCAAGAGTAAAGATAGACAAAGGCCTCTCCCTGTGGAGGACAGTGGGGTCAGATGCTGCTTTTATTTAAAATTTTGATATTTGGTTCACCTTGGGCCATTTTAGTAATTTTTTTATTTATAAAAATATATCATTATAATATTTATCTTGACTGCTGAGCTAGTTTGTGCCCCTTAATTTAGCACTCTGTGTGAGTATCTCACTCTTCCTTGTAGTCTGGTCAGGAGCCTAATAGGTACCTGTGCAGGGAAAGTCAGCTGTCTTAGGGGTTGAGCTGTGTCTCCCATAGAGTTGAAGTCCTAACCCCTAGTACCCTCAGTACCCCTAGTAACCCTTGTACCCCTAGTACCCCAGAATGTGAACTTCTTTGGCAATAGG
The DNA here is from genome assembly GCF_030435805.1 of Mustela lutreola. Lineage (NCBI taxonomy): Eukaryota > Metazoa > Chordata > Mammalia > Carnivora > Mustelidae > Mustela > Mustela lutreola. The sequence goes on along the minus strand of NC_081297.1, from coordinate 31,767,430 downwards.
GTCATTACAAATGTAATTAGTTAAGATGAGATCATACCAGAAGAGAGTGACCCCCTAATCCAGTATGACGTGTCCTTATAAAAAGGAGGAGATTTAGGGACACCTGGGGGACACAGTCAGTTAAGCATCTCACTCTTGGTTTTGGCTCAGGTCGTGATCTCAGAGTTGTGGGATCAAATCCCACATCAGGCTCTAGACTCAGATTCTCTCTCCCTCTCACTACCTCTCATGCTCTCTCTTCCTCTAAAATAAATACATAAATATTTTTTAAAAGGGGGGAGGATTTGGACCCAGACACACACACACGGAGAATGCCATGTGAACATGAAGACAGAGGTCAGGTGGTTCATCTATGCCAAAGATCACCAGCAAAGCATGAGAAGGTAAGAGAGAGGCATGGAATGGATTCTCCCCTATAGTCCTAGGAAAGAACCAACCATGCTCACACCTTGATCTTAGATTTCTGGCCTCAGAAATTATGCATTTTGGTTGTTTAGGCCCCCCAATTTGTGGCGGTTGCTTACAGCAGCTCTAGCAAACTACTGGACCATCCTTGGTCTAAAGGAGAGATAACAACGCCATATCGGTTTCTCCTAAGTGTCCTCTTTCCGCCCTGGAGCCAGGGAAGACTAGAGCAGCTCTCAGCCCAGAGATGTAAATATCAAGCCAAATCCAGAAGCTACATGGGTAAAGATAGGAGGTAAAAGTGGCTTATTGTAGGGAGGATGAGGCAGCGTTGGAATCAATGCTGTGATCACCATCAGACACGGCAACCTTGTGAAATGCCAGGGTAGCTGCATTCAGTAGTCCCCTCAGAGAACAACTACTTTCTCTCTGCAGAGCCTTTATCCATCTGGGAACCGCACCCTTCAACCTTGCGTCTAGCCTTGTGCCTTCTCAAACCTCCTACCACGTGCTCAGCTCAGTGCCAAGTGCTGTATCAGAAAGCGCGTCCGTGTCGGAAGGAGGGGGTCCTATCAGAACACAAGGATAAGGAGACACACGAACAGTGCGACTTCCTTGACCTTGTCCTGAGGTTGGTTTTCATGAGGAATTTGTAACTGACTTTTGAAAAGGAGGAAATAGGAAGGGGGAAAGAAGGAAATGGAAGGAGAAAAGGCGGAGAAGAAGAGGCCCGAGGAGGCCAGTCTTTTAGCCCCAGCATCCCATTTCAGACCTGGTCTGCAGAGAAGCCGATGCCTGGCCACGTGTTAGAGCCGTCCCCACACCCTCACTAACCTGAGAGGGACACTGGTCTCATTTGTGAAAGCCTGATGCTCATGGGCCAGGCCAGGTACGCAAACATGGCTTTTCTCCTCTCTCACATTTTCTGCCTTCTGGCTGCTGGTGTGATAGGTGGACAGGTGGCCTGCCTGTCTGTGTCTAGCGGAGCTGGCTGACTCAGACTATTGGCTTCACATAAGCTAAGGGGCCTAGACTGGTCAGCTCTTGTCATTGACACTGTGCAAGAATGAGGTCAGGCATCGTGTGTTCAAGTCAATCCACCAGTCATTTATCTTACTAGCAGAAAATAACCTTTCTCATCTTTCAAAGTTCCCCATTAACTGCTTAAAATGTGTTGACTGTTTACAGTTTTATCTTTGCAGCACAAATTGCTCTCTTGCTGTCTTACTCCCTTTCCTAGGTCACTCGTACGAGGCACCAGAAGCCTCTCCCTCCTATTGCATGAGCAGAGCCCTGCTTGTCATTTATTTTGGAGGGAAAGGCAAGAGACAGAAAATGCCAAAGTTCATGGAAGGAAAAATAAAAGTCTGGAGGTTGGCATCTTACATAATTTTTATGTAATCTTTTCAAAAACGCGTTGAGATAAGTCTTACTCTGTTTTGTAAATAGCAACACTGAGACTCAGAGACACTTACAGGACCTCAGCCACCAGAGTAGGAAAAGGCAGAGCTGGGAATGATGGTGGAGATTCAGGTCTGTCTTACTGCCAGGTTCTGGACTCTTCCCTCCACACTCTCCTAGCTCACCAGGGAGCAACTAGTGTACCAATCACATGCAAAAAAGAGTGTCGTGGGCTTCTCTTAGGGACCAGCCTTTTGGTTTGTCCTTTCCAACTCCGGCCCAAGACCCACTTTTTCCAAAAAGGTTAAACCCTTCACCCTCAATTCTTGCAAGACACCCCGTAAGCTCTGATGGCAATTTCATTTTGAAACTCTTGGGTGGTTATTTTTGCATTGATACAGCCAATCTCCCTAAAGGGATGGAAAACCCTTCTATGACAGAGCCTGCCTTTGTCCCTCACCAGCCCCTCAACACCAGGAACAATGGCTCACACACAGAACCCTGCCCTCAGTGAATGCTGCTCTCCCTGCAGCAGGCTATGGTCAGCCCACGGCTCTGGGATTCTAACATACCCTGGCAGGAGCAGAGAAGCAGTGCAATGGGGCAGGAGGATAGGCTGATCCGTCCACATCTCTGGGTTCCTGTTATTCCTGCACACTTACCTCGTGGGCAGAATGCTCCTGTGACCAACCCAAAGAGTTCACATACTAGAAGAATCAGATTGGGCTAAAATTTTTTTTTTTTAGATTTTTATTTATTTATTTGAGAGAGAGACAGTGAAAGAGAGCATGAGAGGCGAGAAGGTCAGAGGGAGAAGCAGACTCCCCATGGAGCTGGGAGCCTGATGCGGGACTCGATCCCGGGACTCCAGGACCATGACCTGAGCCGAAGGCGGTTATTTAACCAACTGAGCCACCCAGGCGCCCCTGGGCTGAATTTTTTGTAGCCTCATATACTTCTTCAAAGCAGAAGTCCCCCAGGGGGAATCCAAGCACCCTCTTCTTCATCCTGTTGCTGGCAGAGGTCAGCTTCGTCTTCCTTTCTGACGGGCTCACCGTTCACTCCCAATGTGTGCCCACTGTGGCATTTTTTATTCATAGCTGGATTTTCTGTTGGTCTGATTTAATTTCCTCTCTGAGTCTCAAACTACACGTTGTCGTGAGCTAAATGGTGTCCTACAGTAATCCAATACTGTGCAAAGACCTTCCCGAACTATTCTCCTAGTGACATCACTCATTCACAGGTGGACAGTTCTGCCCCCTGGACCATCCATCTCACTCCAGGGCTTTCCAGTGACCAGGAAGGACCTCTGGGTCTGCTTCATTTTCCAACCTCAAGACCTGTTTGGTTAGCCTTCTGCAAGTAAAGGGCTATGAGAAACTAGCTTCTTAGGTCACTATTAGCTTTCTCACCACCAGCATCGCTAACCCAAAGTCACTCATCGGTGGGAAATAATTCCAAAACTTCAGAGAAACTCCCTGAGTTAGGATTTCTGTTTTTCCTTCTAAGACTGAGGACCTGCCAGGGTAGGATCTGAGCCTTATTCATCTCTAAACCCCTAGTGATGAGCTGATATTTACTAGGTGATCAAGAAACCTTTGTGATCCAGAACAATATCCATCACCAGCTACATCAAAGAAAGATAGCTGTCCTGAGCAGGAGCCCACTGCAGGAGCTAGCTAGCTCCTGGGGGCGGCCACTTTGAAAGTCAGACACGGTCACCCCATCCTCCACCCCCAAGAATCACCTGCCTGCTGCCCTTCATCATGGCAAGAACACACGCTGCATGAGTTAGGACTGAGATGCTGGGAGGCAGTCAAATGCCTCTGGATTAATTAAGGTGAATTAAATAACCCAAATATAAGATTCTGGGCATTCTGTTATTTTAGCTTTGTATTGAAATGTCCAATGACTGCCTGCTCCTCTGTGTGCCATGAATCATGCTGTGAATAAGTGATTTAAGGTGACTACTAGATTATGCCCAGGAGGGCCTGTCAATATGGCTTGCTATCAACCGCCACTTTATATCAAGGCTAATGGAATGAAATGCAATATGAAATTCTGGTTTGGAGAAAAATAAAATAGTGGTTGTCCATTGATTAAATTTACCTGAAAGTCTGACATCGTCATCGACCAAATGTTGTATTTCTGAGTGACTCATGTGCTTTTAAGAGGCTGCCTGTAAAGGGCCGCTTGCATTTCAAACTGATCACTGCAAGGGTCTGTGCCTTAGATTAACTCCCATGCTCCTAGTGCTGGTGGAGCGCGCAAACCCCCAGGTGCCCAAACAGGGCCGTGGGCCTGGAGGGACCCTGTCTGCTCCCTGCTGAAGATCCAGACCTAGTGGGCTTTGACCGCAGACCAGAAAGAGCCTCAGGGATACACAGGTCCAAAGCTTCGATTTCGCAGATGAAGAAGCCTTTCCGCCTTCGCTTCCTCTTGCCCCTGTAACACATGACCACAGACTCAGTGACTTAAAAACAACACGGTCCTATTATCTTATAGCTCTGGAGGTCATAAGTTTACAATAGGGACATAGCGTGATATTCCTTTGAGAAGCTCTTGGGGCAGGTTGTAGGGGATGCCTCTCCTTTCCCTTCCCAGCTTCCAGACAGTGCCGGCATCCTTTGGCTCTCGCCTGCCTCCTCTATCACTAAAACCAATGGCACAGCAGCTTCTCTCCACCTGACCTTCCTGCCCCACTCCTGCAAGGAGTGAGGCTATGGGGCCCAGACGGATCATCCAGGACCATTTCTCCATCTCTTAACCTCTCTCAGGTTAAGGTATTCCTGGAACCCGGGGATTCGAAAATAGACATCTGCGTGGCAAACGGTATGCAGGCTACTGAGCTGGCCATAAAAAAAAAAAAAAAAAAAAAAAAAAAAAAAGGAAATGTGGCAAACAAGCCACTGAAAATATTTCATTTTCATGGAAACATGAAATGTTTCTTTGACCTCCGCTTGTCCACCTTTGGCCAGCGTGGCGGTGAGAACCCAGAGCACGGGCACAAGGATCGTGCAGGCTTCCGCCAACCTCACTCTGCTGCTTCCCAGCTCTAGAAGCTCAGACCAAACAATTCGTGAATCGTCCATGTTGCTTCAACGTCAGAACCTCAGAGGAAGTGGTAGGAAATAAGGTAGGAGAGACATCATCAGTGACCCTGAAATATCATGCCGAAAAATCACGGGTGAAAAGGTGAGTTCTGTGAGAGCAGGACTCTCTGTCACCCTGCGTCCCCCTGCCCCACCGAATCCTCAGTCCCTGAAATCATCAGTCCCTGAAATAATCCAACACGATGAATATTTCATGAATGAAAGAAGGAGTTGATTCACGGACCTGCACTATGAAGGCCATTACGAAAATCATTTCTGCATCTCTGGCTTGCCAACGAGATTCCTTTGGGCAAGGGGTCCAGATCTTTCGTTTTATGGGCCACAACACCTAACACCCAACAGGTGTCTGCTCAGGTGCTTCTACCAGGTAAGAACCCCTCGCCACCTGCTTACACACACTTACTAGTCAAACTACTAATAGATGTTTGATGTAATGTTCTGTTTTCACAGCTAAATGTAAACTTGAAGGAAATCATCTGTTGAGTAGCATATTCATAAGGTTCCTTACACTGGTCTCTTCAGGAAATCTTTTTAACAGGACATCCACTGGCTTTAAATAAAAAAGAAACAGATTCAGGAGATCTTCAAAACTCCACCTACGTCAGCAGACATCATCAGTGCCTTGCCCAGAGCACCAGCAATCCTTCCTCGAAGTATCAACCCTATGCCCCTAAATGCAAGCCCCTCCCACTATTTGTGGAAGTCTTCCTCAAGCCACCAGCTTGCAGACACCCCAGGGAGTTAATTCTTCCCAGAGTCTCCCTCAGCCGGTGGCCGATGGGAATTAGGATAAATTCCAAAGCCCCTCACATCTGGGACGAGGGCCATTCTACAAAAGGCTTCCAGCATGCCACAGTAGCATGGAGCCTTGGTTGCCCATTGTGGTAATGGGCTCAAAAGCAAACCTTTGGTGCTCGCTTCGGCAGCACATATACTAAAAACAAACCTTTGCTGCCTTCCTTACCTTCCCTGTCTCACTTCCCCATTCCCCTACCAGTGCTCTCCAGAGTCACGTCCCAAGTAAAACTACCTGCCTCAAGTCTTTCTCTCAGGGTCTGTTTCTGAGGCCACAAAGCATGCATACCTACAGCCGCCAGAAGCTGGAAGGGGCCAGGCTTCCCTAGAGGCTCTGGAGGGAACCCAGCCCTGCTGCCACCTTGATTTAAGCGCAGTGAAGCAGATGTTGAGCTTCTAGCCTCCAGAACTGTGAGAGAATGCATTTCTGTTATTTAAAGCCACCAAATTGTGGTAATTTGTTACAGCAGCCCCAGGAAAGTAATATACTTTTACACTGAATAAGTCATTCCTTTAGCAAAACCGGAGCATCTTGAGAAATGCTTACCTCTTTCAGACCTCTAGGATTTAATTTCTCTGTTTTGAGATAGAAACATACACATTCAGAAGTAGTTACTTGAAGCAGATAACATTACTCCACTGGGTAAAATCCTCCAGTGGTTTGCATCCATCTTGGAATAAAATCTGATCTCCTCTCTGGGCTGCAAAGCGCCACGTGGCTCCCGGCACATCCCCTCTCTCTGGCTACGTGGGCCTTCTTTCAGATCCCTGAATGAGCCTTAGGGCTGCTACCCCAGCTCTGGCTTCAGCCTGGAACGTTCTTCTCCCTGACAATGGCAGGTTAAGCCCTCTTTTGCGTTCTGACCTCAGCTTGCACACCAGCCCTCAGACAAGCCTTCCCGGGGTCCCCATCTGAAGCCACGATCAGCTCACCCTGCCCTAATTCTCTACATAGCCCAGGTTGGTGTCTCGGGTTTCTCCTACGTGGTTACTATTTGTTTCCTGTTTTCCCCTCCGAGATTATAAATTCCAAGACATGGATCCTGTCTGTAATTCACTGTGCCGTCCCTAATACTAGAAGAGGCTCCGGCGTAGTCAGGGTTCAATAAATATTTGTGAGTGGGTGAATAAAAGCATAAATGAATTCTGGTGGAGACCTGATTTAGAGGCTTTAATTATTTCTCTTTAATAAAGGTTGCAAACCCAGACGCCCGCAGTGCGGGAGGCTCAGTAAGAGAATGCGTGGCTGGTCAGGCACAGACCCTGACAATTCGTTCTGCCACAAGGAATGTGGGTCCCATGTGCGGCCAGCTTTTCTGATTTTTTTATTTAAAGACACACCCCAAATCCAGGTTTTCGTATGAGGGCCACCTCAGTCTGTAAATATTGCCTCAAATTGCTCTGAATACTGCTTGAGCCTACAAAATATGTCTGCCAGGCAAATTCAGCCCAAGTTTCTCATTTTGCTGCCTCCTCCTCATTCTTCCTTAGTTCCCAGGGCAGTAGGAGGTAGTAACAGAAGTACTTGAACTGATACCCTATCAGAGGTTGAAAAGGGAAGAAACACACACACATGTATAGAAACACACAGCATAGTGAGAATATCCCACTGGCCCCATCCAGAAAGAAAGAAAGAAAAGAAAAGAAAGAGGAGGAGGAGGAGGAGGAGGAAGGAAGGACGGAAGGAAGAATTGAGAACATAACTATGACATCCTGCAGTAGGCGGGGCCTCCTGTCAGGCACCACCATCCAGAAAACACAGCCATCTTTGTGGCAAAATGAGGCAGGGACCAACGACAACTGTGGATACTAGAACTCTACTTAAGGTTTCAACCTGCAAATCCAGTGGCCTCCCCCACCACCCAAAGGCGATACATTCCAAGAACCCCAGTGTTTGCCTAAAACTACATGTACTACAGAAAGCTATAGATACTATGTGTTCTTGTATATGCATACCTATGATAAAGCTTAATTTATAAATTAGGCACAGTAAGAGATTAAAAACAACGATAAAGTAATTAAAACAATATTACGCTAAGAGAAATAAGTCAGAAGGACTAATACCTTACGATCTCACTTATTCAGAATGTGAAAACACAAAACAAATGAACAGAGAAACGATAAAAGCAGACCCATAAATACAGAGAACAAACTGATGGTTGCCAGAGGGGAACGGGAAGTATAGGCTCCCAGCTATGGAATGAATAGGTCACGGGGATGAAAGATACAGCATAAGGAATATAGTCAATGATACTGTAATGCTGTTGTATGATGGTGGACAACAGCTACACCTGTGGGGGGCACAGCATTATGTATAGACTTCTCTGGAATCACTATGTTGGACACCTGCAACAAATGTAACATTGTGTATCAACTATGATTCAACTTAAAAAAAAAACATCTATAAGAACAGTTATGAGAAGGTGGTCTCTCTCTCTCTCTCAAAATATCTTACTATACTGTACTCCCTCTTCTTCTTGTAATGACATGAGATGGTAAAATGGCTCCGTAACATGGTGATGGTAGGTGAGAGTCATAGACACTGTGACATAACCTCAGGCTACTATTGACCTCCTGATGATGCTGCTTCCGCGTCACTAGTGACCACAGATGACTGAAACTGTGAATCAGGAGGAACTACTGCATCAGGTAAAAAACTCTGCTTAGGACGTGTTGCAGTATACTATCCTCGTTATGAATGCACACGTGCTGGTTTACTATGTATGGATGTATGTTACTCAAACACGTCTGCTTCATTTCCCAGAATTTCTGCTAAGGAAGTGTTAGTGACCCACCCCTCTTGGTGTCTAGCATGCGCTCCGATTTTCAGGCCCTGTATGTGGTTTCCACTGTCAGGTGTAGACTTAAGGGGATAAATCTCACACCTCAGTGTGGAATGGGGGAAGCCCGAGGTTGGAGCCTCAGCTCTTTCAGTATCTATCAGGTTACCAGGGACAAGTCGGTGATCCTTCCTTGGCCTCAGTTTCCAAAGCTATAGAGTAAGGAAGCTGGTGATGGAGTGGCTTGCAGATCTCTCCCTGATGGGACATTCTCTGGTTATACGACTGCCTCACAAGGGATGCCACCTGTCGCTTCAGGTGTCGCTCATGGGCTTGTGTGATGCCCATGCACACCTGCCAGAACAGAAGCAATGGAGAGTGAGTGCGAAGACCCAAGGAGGCGATCGTAGAGTCAGCTTCCTCCACATCCTCCCTTGACCAGGTCAGGCTTCTGGAGAACAATCTCTATAGGGAATCCCTGTCAAGTGTGCCCACCTGTATGTAGCACAGCCTCAGAACCATGGCTATCTCCTGGAAGGAAAAGAAAACTGTTCTGAACAATTCTGGGAAGGGTGCTGAGGAGGATTATTTGTGATCACAGACAAACTTAGAAATATATTTGCTTCTTAATCTTTTGGATAAATGATTCATAGAATGCATGCATTTTAAGGAATTGAATGCTTTTTGTTGTTTTCCCGGAACTCTCCATTTCTGAACGGTCTCTAGAGGCTAGTAATAAATATATGCAGCCAAAGAGTGAAGTGATCATGAGAATGCGGTGATGTGTCTGTTACATTTGCTTTAGAAAAATTCATTAATAAATAAACAGATTCCGTAAATATGCCAGATAAAACAAAGGTAATGAGATTCACTTTTAACAAGTCAATACAAAGAATAACAAATGCTGACTTTTTAGGGGATTTTCCTGTAAGGTTCCTGAAAGTTTCATAAATCTCTCCCTTCACCTACTTTTATCCATGACTATTTTGTCCGGATTAAAAATGTACCCTCCTAACAATTAAAAATCCACAGTCAATTACACAGAGTTACAGAAGGACGACAAGAATGTGGGAAACAGCAAAGAATCATGCACGTGGGTCTTCCGATTCTTCAGATTCTCTTAATGTCCCAAATGATCCAAAGGCTGTGACCTTGGGACAGTTGGTGGGGAGGAGGATTGGGGAGCAGGGATGAAGTGTGATTTGGGCAAAGTTAGAAATGCTGCAATGACTTCCCCACCAGCACTGTCTTCTGTGTCTATAATTCCCCCAGTGTCTCGCACATTGTAAGGACTAAGGAATGAATTGCTTAAGTCTTTTTTTTTTTTTTTTTAAGATTTATTTATTTATTTATTTGAGAGAAAAAGTCGGTGGGGAGAGGTAGAGGGAGAGACTTGCGGCTGAGCATGGAGTCCAACGTGGGACTTTATCATGACCTGAGCCAAAATCAAGAGTCTGACACTTAATCAACTGAGCCACCCAGGTACTGCATGGATTCCCCTTTTTAAAGACTGGCCTTTGTTTTGAGAAAATCTTTAAGTGGGCCTTTAACTGTGTGGCTCTGAAAGAAGGCACTCTTAGCATTCCTGGTGCTTCCGGGTGACCATTGGCCCCAGACACAGTGTTCGACATTGCGAGACAATTTGTTTGAGGTATTGACTCATAGGTAGAATTAACTAAACCACAGCCATTTCAGAATTTCTTGCCTTTTGGGGCACCTGAGTGGCTCAGTCGGCTAAGTGTCTGTCTTCAGTTCAGGTCATGATCCTAGGGTCTTGGGATCAAGCCCCGTATCAGGCTCTTTGCTCAATGGGGAACCTGCTTCTCTCAATCTCTCTCTCTCTCTCTCTCTCTCATGAATAAATAAATAAAGATCTTAAAAAAGAAAAGAATTTCTTGCCTTTTTTGAGGGGCTTGAGGGAAGGGTACTGGGAATGTTTCTTAGCTCTGTGTAACTTTAGAAGGCACCATGCACCTTTCTGCTTTTACTCTGGAAATTGTGAAAAATCTAGATCGAAGAACTAGCAGAAGATAGAAAGGAACTGTGCTTCCCAACAAAACATTTTTCTTATCAGAACAGATTCCATGGAAAGGATCCAAACTGAGCTTGACACAGTCCAATTTGGACCCGAGCATCAACTGCAAAAATGATATTATTAATGAACAAATAACCCAGAATATACTCATACCAAATCTTCACACATCCTGAGCATAGGCGTGGGATCTCTCTGAGGGAAGTGGATATTTCACTTGTTAATTACAAAATGAAAAAGAAATGAATTCTGGGACAGGAAGCAAGGACTTGGGAGCGGTACTTAGACGGAGCCATCGGCAAAATGTGTCTTCTCTCTCTGTGCTTGTAATAGCCTGGCATCAGCTGTCCTACCGGTAATACATGGAAGACGGTCTCTTCCTTCTTAAAGAGTTCACACAGGTGCAGGTCATAAAGAATCACTGTGCCCAGAGCCACAGCCAGGAGCAATCGAGGTGGTGGTACAGTGGCTCAGAGAGAAGGCGCTGCCTGAGGACCGGAGGACTGATTTGCAAACACACACCAGACAGCACCAGGGGACGATGGTCTTGGTCTTGGGAGGGCTAAAGTTTCTTTGTCCGTAAGTGGAGGCTCAGTCAACTTCCCTTGGGTAATAAAGGAAATCTAACCACCTCATATACTCACAGACTTAGGCTTAGACGTTTTGTTTACTCTTGAATCACTTCCCTAACCATCCTCATCTCAACTGACTTGGTTAAAATAATTTCCAAACCAGGGCACCTGGGTGGCTCAGTGGGTTAAGTCTCTGTCTTCGGCTCAGTCATGATCCCGGGGTCCTGGGATCAAGCCCCACATTGGGGCTCTCTGCTCAGCAGGAAGCCTGCGTTCCGCACCCCCCCACCCCGCCCTGCCTGCCTCTCTGCCTACTTGTGATCTCTGTCAAATAAGTAAATAAAATCCTAAAAAATAAAATAAATAAATAAAGTTTTCCTAAACCAATTCTAAAGAGCAGAACCTGAATAAAATGAAGCCTTCTGTACCTGATTACCCAAACCTGGCAGCCCATGGCAGCCCACCTAGTGAGTAAACCTGGAGCTCCTGAGCTTGCTCTTAAAAGATTTTTTCCCCCTGCTTTCTGCCTTTTAACACAAAAAACAAGGAAGGAGAAAAAATACGTAGGGTCCAGTTCAGTCACAATTTTTATTCACCGGCTACAAATTATTTCTCCATTATAAGTTCAATCCTGAATTATGCTTTAGTAGCAAAACTGGCTCTTTGTTTTATTCATAAAGGAAGCCCGCGAGATCCCCCTACCCGAGCTCAGTTGGAAAGAAGGACATTTCTGTGAGCCTGTTCATCCTTTAGCCTAATCACATTTGCAGACACCGCCCCAGCAAAATAAGGCAGAGGAGAAAGATCCCTCGGAGGCATGTCTAATGCACAAGATAAGCCTAAGCTACTAGAAAGATGTGTACGATCCAGAACAAGGACAGAAAAAAAGAAAGAAAGCACAGCCCAGTTGGAACGGAGGGAAGGAATCACACACCACTCAGCAGGGGAAATCACTGCTTTTCACTGAGGCAGGTGCACTGAGCATGTTTACGTACTAAATCATTACTGAGATTTCAAGGGTCTATGTAAGGCAATGCCACAGATTGATTCGTGTGCTATTTATATTTCCTTAACAATGTTTGATGTTTTGCAGTCAAAAAAATAGTTCGTGGGAATAGTTCACTAAAAAAAAAAAAAAAAAAAATTAAACGTGTTTATTTAGTTCTCTCTGCCACATAAAGCAGCACAACTGTCATTTATATCTTTTTCCAACAGCATAAAAAATGTCTCCATTTGTTAGGCATAACACTATATAAAACAGGGTACAAAGATGATTCTGGCTTGCTTACCCCAGCACAAGAGTGGAGGAGATGGCACGGAAATCTGTCTCTCACTAACCATGTTCTGAGGTCCTCTGCAAGATGCTGAGAGTGGAGACCACGGTAATGAACCTGAGAGCCTACAGACTCACCTTTAGCAGGGAGCCTTGAGACTGGGAAAGAGATCCTCTGATTGCCCTTGAACCCTGTTTCTGGCAGGCAAGAAACTTGCCTGGGCTTCATCCCAAGGCTTTATTGGGAACGGAAGTGAGGAGAAAGGGGAAACCCCACCCACCACTCAAAAAACTGGAAACTGACCCCTGGCGCTAGCTCTAGTTCCCTTTGGGGCCCCAGTAGGGCTTCCTGTCTTTAAAAGGGGTTCACCTGGGACAGGGCCCTCTGCAATTTCACAAAGTCCTTCCTTTCCTACCACAGCTCTGCAAAGTTGGTTGGAAATCTTCACCATGAAGGCCACAGCTGATCTTCAGAAGATCTTCCCATCGCTTCTGGAGAGAGTTGAAGAACCCCAGTGATGGCAAGTCATCCCAGTTCTCAACCACCACCTTCACTTGTGGACTCAGACAAATGACTTACCTCTTCTGGAACTCTTTCCTCCCTCACCATGGGGGGACTATTCTAGGTTCCTCCCAACTTTGAAACCCTACACCTCTGAGTTGTAAAATAAAATAAATATGTTCAGGATGGCTAAGACGATGAAAGAGGTGATGAATGTAAATATGGTTTTATTACTTACTATCTCAGTGCTGGGCATTTCCATGGATGCATAGTCCATAATACAACAGAAAAAAGAAGCCAGGGGGATCCAGCACAGTATTATTAAAGTCCTAGGTGTTTCTGCCCATCGCCTGCATATACACATACCAGTTATGCATTTTGTATTAGGTACCTGGCCATATTTTCCCCACATGCTCTCATGCAGTAAATTAATACATTAGGACATCACCAATGACTGCCTTAGAGGACTGTCTGTTTGGGGCAGTTTTCAGCATCTAAACATTCCTGGAAGGGGCCGGAGGTATGCCCGCTAGTTCTGATCTCCACGCCTGAACAAACGCCACTAAAACAGATCTGCATGCATGCCCATTTTCCAGATGAAAAGAGACCATGAAAGAAACGATACACCAATAACATAATTCAGACTATTTGGAAATAGCTGGATATTTGGTTTTTTTCAGACAACCATTGTTGGCTGGGTTTTTTCATAACATTTTGGCAAATGTGTTCAACCTCTTTCAAGACTAAGGCCCAAGGAAATGACGATGCACCATTTCCAGGCCAAAACTTTGAAGACATAGCTCTTGCTTCATGTTCTGTGATAGTCCATTTTTTCCCCTTCTGGTTAATTTTAAGAAGTAATTTGTGTTTCCATTATAAGTAATGTCTTATTTTCTCATACATGATGTAGTAGATTAGCACAGGTATAGGGCAACACTGTCCCTCCTCTAATCCAAAGCCTTGCTGAATTCTTATCTGGTTCAAAGCTTGCCCAGTAATTGTCAAAGCACAGAGTGAGTAGCTAAAAGCCCAAATACTAGAGGTAGGCTTCCTGGGTTTTAATCCCAGATTGACCATTTTAACTTTGGAAAAACTTTTGTCAATATGCCTTCGAAGAGTTCACCTCCTCTATTTGCCTTTTCACTTTTCCTTGGGTCTCTTTGTACATGGATGCTAATTCTTCTACTTCTACTTCCCTATAGCTTCACTTCTCTCTCAGTCTATCCTTTTATCCCTGCTTGATGCTTCTCGAATTTCTCTGTTCCGATCTTTCATCTTATTTATTCAGCTGTTATCAATTCTGTTACTCAACCATCGCCTAAATCTCTTCTTTCAACAATTATAAAAAAGTCAAGATTTCAAATGGCTTCTTCTTTATAATTGCTTGTTCCCAGGGCATTTCTGAGGAGTCTCCTATCTCTCACTGGCCATGTGAATTGCACTTATTTTACATTCTTCATCAGCTTTATTTATTTATTTGAGGCAGTTGACATCTTTATTGCTTTGGAAGCAGGGGGCAGGTGCTCAGGCGCCGCTGGTGGGGCGGGCTGCTTCCTCTTCGCCATCAAGGGCTTCTGGGCTTCTGGCTGCGCAGGATGGCGCTGGCTCTGCGGGTGGTGGCCAAGGGCAGATAGGGGCGGTACCTGCTTTTGCAGATCACGTGCCCGCTGCTGACGGGGCATTCTTGTTGATGGCAGTTCGCACCAGGAGTCGGTGGGCTTTCCCGGGCCAGATCTACACTTCATGACCACAACTACACTTTGCCATAGAACCAGGCTCCATGCCTACGGGGTTTTTTTGGTTTTGTTTTATTATTAAGTATTGGCTTCCGGAGTAGAATTTACTGCTTCATCACTTATATATAATACCCAGTGCTCATCCCAACAAGTGCCCTCCTTAACACCCATCACCCAGTTACTCCATCCCCCGCCCCCAAACCTCCCATCCAGCAACCCTGTTTGTTCTCTGCAGTTAAGAATCTTCCTCTTGGGGGATGCCTGGGTGTCTCAGTTGGTTAAGCAGCTGCCTTCGGCTGAGGTCGTGATCCCGGTGTCCTGGGATCGAGTCCCACATCGGGCTCCTTGCTCCGCAGGGAGCCTGCTTCTCCCTCTGACTCTGCTGCCACTCTGCCTGCCTGTGCTCGCTCTCGCTCTCTCTGACAAATAAATAAATAAAATCTTTAAAGAAAAAAAAAAAAAAAAGAATCTTCCTCTTGGGGCGCCTGGGTGGCTCAGTGGGTTAAACCCTCTGCCTCTGGATCCAGCCCCATATCCAGCTCTCTGCTCAGCAGGGAGCCTGCTTCCTCCTCTCTCTCTGCCTGCCTCTCTGCCTACTTGTAATCTCAGCCAAATAAATAGATAAAATCTTTAAAAAAAAAATCTTCCTCTTATGGTTATGGTTTGCCTCCCTCTCTGTTTTTATCTTAATTTTTCCTTCCCTTCCCCTGTGCTCCTCTATTCTATTTCTTAAATTTCACAGAGAGGTAAAATCATATTTGTCTTTCTCGGACTTACTTCTTCTAACATAATACACCCTAATTTCCGGTGACATTGTTGCAAATTCCACACCCACACTCTTGCAGTAAATGGACCCATTGTAGCCAAGGAGTTGCAATCTTTTGATGACTAGAGGAGGTGCTATATGTGTGCTCCTTCCTCTTGGCCCAGAAGCCCAAGCAGTTCTGCACAAGACCATGCCTTGTTGGCGGGTGGACACAGTGGCAGTTTTTCTCACTACAATGGCCAAGAGAGAAAGATTTTTAATTCTGCTTCCTCTGGGAGAGATCTGCCAATCTGTTGTCTTTGTCCGTCTGCTTTCATTTTTCTTGCACTCCTCAAATCCCTGGCAATTTCCCCCTATGGCTTTATCTTTTATCTTCTTAAGACTAAAACTCACTTTAGCTAGTAGTGTCTATCCAGAGAAGAAAACCTAGGATCTAGTTCCTGTCCCAAAGAGAACAGGCTCAGGTCTAAAGTTCTAAAGAGCCTTTAGAGTTGTCGTTTTAGCTCAAACAGCCCCTTTTATCCTCTGACATCCTACCATTCCCTTGGAGAAACCTCATGGCTACTCAACCAAGGTTCTGCTCTGTGCGGCCCTGATTTATAGTGTGTCTTCTTCTATTTCTGTGATAATGTCCTTGCCCTTGGGGTAGGTGGGGAAATTCCCAGGCCCGCCCATCTCCTATACCCATCTACTGACTTCCCCTTCCAGCTGGACTCCTGAGCTACCCTGCTGAAACTAACTTTGCAGCTTTGGACTGGCTTTCTTGCTGGGGTTGACAGTGATCTCTCCAGAGAAGAAAAGGAGGTACAATTAAGAAATTATTCCCAGCCCCTCTCCCATTCATAGCTGTGCCCTCTCCCCACTGGGCCACACAACTGCCATTCTTCCCACACAGGACTCAACCATCATTTCTCTCTACAAGTTTCTTGATGGTTTCGTCACTTGCCCTTGTGATAATTTGTGCTGACATGCCTTGAATACATCTTGAGGTTCTAGCTTTATTAATGTGAAAAATGCAAAGATGGTCTTGAATAGTTACATAACCTTCTGGAAAATCTCCTTGCCTCGAGTCCCTAGCCCTATGCACCCACCTTTCCATGCTAGATACCACCAGCTTAGCCATTCTGATACATCTCCACCAGCTGGGAATTTGCCCCTCAAAAAAGGCTGGCTCTCAAAAATGGCACCTCGTTGTCTACGTCATGAACAGCAGATTTTGGGGGGCTATCATTTCAGGCCCTTCACCATTGGGTCTCATCTCAATATCCCAGGCTTTTATTTCTCCCATACCCCCAAACAAACTCATATAATTTTTATTCCATTGTGGATTTCCACCTCAGGACTATCCTTTTTTTTTTTTTCTACTTCTATCCACAATGTGACACAACCTGGTTCAATAAATGGTTGCCCATGTCTCCCCCACTGGAATTGCTCTTTCTGACCCTTGAGCTCCTAAAGCAAGGGTTCAAACAGCATTAATTTGGAACATATCATTGACTGCTCTCCAATATTTTGAAATGTCCTCAATGAAATTATGCATTCCTAAGAGTTGTTGTCTCATCATTTGTATCTCCCCTAGTCTTGAACATGATATTAGGCACATACAAAAGAATCAACAGTTATTTACAGTTGATTGATGGAGGTCTTCAACAAATTCCACATAATTTGGAAGCCCATAGGCCAGATAGAGTTCAGATCATTTGTTTTCTCACTGATTTCTCAGCATTATGCCCCCCACCAGGATACTTGAAGCACTCTATAATTCTATCCTTGACATCAGAACAGCTTCATTTCTATCCAAATCTATGGATGAGTAACACCTTCTCTCTGGCATCTCATAATGAGAACCCCAAATAATAATAATTCATTTGTTGTGCCCCATGCTAATTTCTTTAGCAGTGCCCTTCTGGAAGGTGGATGTGTTTTAAAGAAGGTAGACTGAATGAAATGACCTTGTCTCATCCAAATTAGCAGCCAGGAAGCAAACAGGATTCATCCCAAATGAGACTAAGCTTGCAATTTTTGCTCAGTAGTAGATAAGCTCTTGAATAAATCTAATTACTTGATATCTAATCTACCAGCTTCAATAGGTCATCCTTCATTACTTGGGAGCATCTTAAATTTACAAGACAATTGGAAATGCTGAAGTCCTGAACATCATGATTACTCACAAAATACTTTATTATAGGAAGTTTACTCCTGAGCAACTTGAACTTTTCTATTTACAATCCTGATCCCTGCAGTTTCAAAGTCAAAACAGAACATCAGCAACTTTATGGGCCTCAAATGCCAATACTTTGAACCATGGATTTGACTGCAAAACCATATATGTAAGAGTTTAAAATATCATTACTTGAAAAATCATACACACACAATTGCTTAACCATTTCTCTCTTTGGCCTCTGTTACATTCAGCCTTCTCATATACAAAGGAGGAAAAGTCGGGAAATTCTCATCCATTGTTATATAATGGGAAAGAAGGAAAGAGTTGGAAAGAGTTGGAGATTAAAATCTCATTCTGACAATTTTCTAGCTGTATAACTAGGGACATATACTTAAACTCTCAAAGATCTATCTTCCTCGTCTAAAAAATGTGAATAATTGTGCTTATCTCACAGGAGAACTGGAAGAGAAAAATTAAATAATATATGTGGAAAAGATTAAGCAGAGCACTTTGCAAACTAGAAATTATTGTCCCTATGTTGGTCACCATCATCACCTTTCTTCATTTAAAAAGTCATAATGTCAACGTACGCAAGACCCGAAATTAGGTACCCTAATAGATCAGGAAGGAGTCCCATTAAAAAACATTTATTTTAATTAACACACATTATAATTCATCAGCACACTGTCTCTAATACTCAAGGACACTGGTTTTCCATTTACAAACATAGTTCAAACATTCAAAGCACTTAACTCCCAAGGATATTGTCTAGAAATCTTGACATGGTCACCCAAGAATAAATAAATGAATGAGCAGTACCAGCAACAGCAAGAGGCCTCCTCACGTTACCAAGCAGAGACGGCTTTTAATGTGTGACTTTACTCTAGGCTTTCCTGATAGTTAGAGAAAGACCTCTTATTTATTTTTTTTAATTTTTTAAATTTCTTTTCAGCGTAACAGTATTCATTGTTTTTGCATCACACCCAGGGCTCCATGCAATCCGTGCCCTCCCTAATACCCACCAGCTTGTTCCCCCAACCTCCCACTCCTCCGCCCCTTCAAGACCTCTTATTTTACACAAAAACCACTTCAAAATTATCTCAGAAAGGTGAGAACGGTATATATTTTTTTCAAGTGAAGGAGGAAATAAATCTGTCATCTTCATTGATCTTGCAGAGCAAGGTTAGGCCATCCAAGGTTTTTTTGAGAACTTGCTTTATAAAAACTTCTTTAAGAAAGCAATTCCTATGAAAGAATAAGAAAATAAGAATAAGCAATTCCTATGAACGAATAAGAAAGAATAAAAGAACAAAAGCTGTGTATTCAGGGGTTAGAGTAACTTTATATGCAGAAATTTAGCAACAGTTCTATTCCCTTTGCATATTTTGATGATTTGGACTTCTCTAATAAGCCACTATGTGGTCTTTCTAAATTACTATTTGATAAAGAGAATTAAAAAAAAAAAAAAAGTCACCACTCTCTCATTTGATGTCAAAAGAGAAAGAAAGCAAATCAAAGACCTAAGGTAAAATTATAGACCATGGTTAAGTATCTCCAATGGGTTTATTTAATTCTACTGAAAGTTATTGAGCTGTTCAAACCAGAACTGTGTGTTAAATTGTGTTTCACTATATACCCATCATCACAATTCAAGGAATAATAACTCATAATAAGAGTTACAATTTATCATTTATAATGAGCCAGACACTACCTTAACATACTTTCTAGTATGGAAAATTAAGGGATAGGCCTAAGGTCCCATATCCAGTGAGTGGAAGATTGCAAGTCATGTTGGTAACAACACAAACAGCCTGTCAACATGGTACGAGGCATGCAGAAAGTGCTGATCAGATATTAATTGATTATGGTTTTGATGGAATACAATGGAAGTATATTTATTTATAAAAAAGTCACCCGTCACAGGGCTGCATTTTTATAGACTTGAGTTAAAAACCTGCCAAAACTAAGGTTTTAGTGCATGTAGAATATTTGATCAAATGCTTCCAGGTATTAAACAAAATCTAAAATAGAAAAATTGTACCTATATCTAGCTTTAATAAGTAATCTCTTTTATGACATCATTCTCCTTTTGAACAGACAGATTGCATAGGGGACCTGTATATGAGACAAGACACTAAAGAAAATCTCTCTAGTATTTAACATCCAATGATTTAAAGGTGAAATAGCCTTGACCTTCAATTCCCTTCACAGTTTCAGTTATGCCCTGATCACATTTATGCTGTAATTTTGTTTCATTTTGGTTTAAAGAAAGAAACTCTTATGGGCAATGCCTATTGAGCTACTGTGGTCAAATATTTATTAAAAAGAGCATATTGATTTGCAGATTATAACTGACCACATATGAACCAGTGACATTCTTATTTAAGATATTGATTAAAGGCTTTTCATACAGAAAGCATTTTTCTTGTCAGTTCCGTTATGCTGGCTTTTGTAATAAGCTAATTTGATTTCCTTTTTTAACCTTTGTTTGATTAGGGGAACAGACATTTGCATTAAAATTCAAGAGAGATGAAGTCTATCATCGATCTTGACTTCCTCATGGACCTCTTGTACTCAGCGAAAGATGATTTAGAGAATGTCAAGAGTCTTGGAACAACCATAATGAGAGAGGGGGAAAAAAATCACTTCAGACTTACAAACCAGTAAGGGCTTATTTGACAGAAAGGGCAATTGCATTTGGTGGATATGTTTTAGAGAAATCAAATTCAGGAAGTTTAATTTTGTTCTTAAGCCAAGTCATTAAGAGATCTATGAGATGAACTGCCATTAATAAATACATGCTAGTTAAAACCAAAACAGCTCAAAACATCTGAAGAGGTTAAACAAAACACGTACATTTTTCCTTGCCACAAAGGAAGACTAAAAGCAAACTCTAATATTTCTTTCTAAACATGTTCCTGGTAAAAGCACTAACCTCAACACAAGTTTGTGATTTAATCTTCTATTGCAGTCTGAGAATTGTGGGGATAAAACCCATATCAGTCCCAGGCCCCTACTAGTATACCCCAGGATTAATCAGTTCTGTTGTACAATAAGACTCAAAGCTATTTGCAAATTAGTTTAGTTATCCTGGCCTCTGGATCCTTTTCATAGACAGGAACCAATACATTTGGGGGCCTCAGTAGGTCAGATCCATTGCTTATTCCTGAAATTGTCCCCAGAGACGTTTATTTGGATCTTTTCTAGAAGGGGGAGCTCATGCCATTTTCTGAGGCGTTCCACTGACTTGGGATTTTTAACTCAAGAACAACTGAGCACCAACACTGACCTAGTGACATAGCAAATGTTCAGTGGGTATATTGAAAATATATCAGGTGGGCCCACTCATTCTTTTTGCTATAACTATTCAGAACATTTGCAGGAAATATGATGTAATAGCAAAACCAAAAGAAAAGAAAAGGAAGAAAACTTTTATTAAAATCCCCCAAACTATTGGTTGCAAAATCTCTGGTTTCCAGTATAATTGGACTATCTCTCCCAACTCAACTGAATACATTTTCATAATGCTAGATTGCTTGGAAGAATTTCTGAAGTCAGCAGGCCATTGTTAATTTCTTTCTTTCTCAGAAAGAGTCACTGAGTAGATTTACCCAGAGTGACATTCCATTACCCATTGTTCTCACAGAGATGGTTCGTCTTTAGTCTCCAGTTTCTAGATTTCACAGTTTACAGATGTGGTTTGACTATCTTTTTATATTAATTTTTAAATCAATATAAATTAATGTTTTTCTCCTTTATGTTAACAGAAGCAAAGATTTTAGGAAACTAACTTTTTAAAGCCTTAATTCAATTGGGAAGTAGAAGTTACTCGATATTTGGCATTAGAGCTAAATCTAGTATTTCTTTACTTCTGTGAATAATGTTATAAAATTATATATATATATATTTTAGAGACTGTAGATGAACTGAGTTTGTTTAGATATAAAATATTTTTAAATTAAGAAAATAATACAACTAGACTACTTTCAAATTTCATGATGTTGGGCTCTTTTACAGTAAAGATGACACTATTTGATGTCTAACAAGTAATAGAGATGAAAAATATTCCATTTCTGGTAACAAGATTCCAAACTATTAGTCGTATGAAAGTAGAAAATCCGTAAAACATGGCAAAAGAATTTAAGGGAGGTATGTTCATATGTCCCATATGGGCAAATCATTAACTGTTCATTCATGTTATGAATCTATAAGTATCTGTATTATATTTTATATTGCGTTAAAATCAATATAATGTAATATAAAATTCATCCAGAGGATAATATATTTATGTGTTCCTAAGATATTTTTACGTGAACTTTTAATTTACTTTTAATTTTACTTGTACTTTAATTTTCAACATAATGCTGCTCAGTTTCTACCTGGATTGTTCTTCCAGGCTCATGGCAGAGCCGACAGTCCTAGCACCTGGGAAATCCATTAGACTCATCCCACTGGAGGTTTAGAAAGCAGACACATCATTTTTTTAGTCTTCGGTTGCCTTTCAAATTCATTGAACAGAATTCCTTATCTCATAACAAAGATTTTACTAGAGTATTTTATGTGTAATTTATCAGAATAGCTGCCAAGATGTTCGATTTTTTTTTTTTTTTTTTTAAGGCAGAAGCTTTAGGGCAGACAAGCTCGAGGTTTCAAAAGCCTGATTTTACATGTTCTTCATTTTCCCTGTGGTCTCTGCAGTCTAGTTCATTGGTAACCACCATGTTACTGTTCCTGTCTCAACTGGCTCCTCATTACTCAAAGCCAATAATAATTGCTAACTATGACTAATATCACATGGAAGGTCACAGAGTTCACTGCTAACCTTCATTCCAGCTCAAAATGTTTTCAAGGTTAATAGATTGATTTTGAGCTGAGATATGATGCATTTATAAAATGGAAGAAAATGAAAAATTTGGCATCACCAATATGTGGATAGTTTTAAATGATTCATTTGTTACATTTGGACTGTAGCCATGAAACTCATTTGATATATATCACATAGTTATATTCTAAGCTAGACACTAGAAAATAAATTAATGATACATTTTAACATTAGACAATTTTGCACACCCACTCTCTCTCTCTCTCTCTCTCACACACACACACACACACACACACACATACAATCCAGGATGGGAATCAGGGCACTATAACTTATTAACTATTCCAGCTGAGGAATATCATGTATGTAAAAGAGAAGATAGCCACTTTCAAAGATTGAGACTACACTAAAATACAGTTCAGTTAAAACTATCATTCTAAGAGGCTGGTAGATGATTGCTTCGTTGGTCTCCTTGCTTGGAGCAAGGACAAATGAAATTCCTGATTTCATCTCAGTTCTGTGCTTCTTATACTGTGCAGGGCCCTGGTTTCAGTCTACAGAAATCTCTTGTTTTGCCTGCACCCTTGACCGGACGTGATAAGAACACTGGAGACCAAGATGTTCCTTACCATTAGCCCTTCTGATCCTGTCCAATGCCTTCTTCTGGGCCCATTCTCACAATCAAGTCCTGAGCTTGAATTTCAGTTCATGTTTCATGAACCCGAGGATTCCTGGCCTCTGGTCCTGGCCTGGACTCATGGTCTGGCCCAGCTTTGCCACCAAATAGAAGGCAGCATTTCCTCAGTTTACCCAGTCTCTTTAGGCTTTAGGGGCCTTAGGAAAAACAAGTCACCGAGGCTTTCCTTTCAAGTGTTGTTCAACTTACCATTCTTCTTAATTCCATAAGGTCTAGATTACTAAATGCACTTTTATTTATATAGGTACGCTCAATGCGCCTTGTGTAGACTGCTTTTATTTTCAGGCTTTTCCTAATCAGCCCAACCATGAGGTCTATTACGGTGGGCTCCTCTGCCTCTCCCCGACACTCACCAGTGACTTCCCTTTTCCTTACAGAACAGCACACAGAACAGAACACCTCTCCTTACAGAACAGCTTGGCTCGGCTTGTCTCTCAAGGCTTCCTTGCTGTTGTGCCCACATTCCTGTTTTCATGGTCCTTAGGGAACAGGTGGACCTGCGATCTGCTCTTGACTCAGTGCTCCCCTCTGCTAATGGCAAATTTAGGATGTCGCTTCATCTAGCTGAGCCTCCGTTTTCCACCCTATACAATAATGAAAGTAAAATCTTCCTTATAAGTTTTTACAAGGCTCAGTAAGCCTTATTACAAGTTAGATGGTGGTGGTGGGGGGTGCTTCTTGAATCTTGAGTCCACAGCCGTCTCACCACTTCTAGAAGACTCTTTTCCCCCTCAGTTCCCACTCTGTCTTTAAGGCCATTCTCCATCTCCTTCACAAAAGCTGCTGTGATTAGGGAAGTAATCTCAAAAGGCATTAGATTTTGATCACTTTGATTCATCACTTCTTATTCTTATCATTGCTTAGTTTTTCAGGAGTGAGAGTCTTGCCTTCCCCAGTAGATCATAAGTTCTAGGGGGGCAAACTCTAAGTTTACCCTCTGCCACTAATATTTTGCTGCTTCTTGGCCTTGCCTGTCCCCCTGTATTCAGCGTCCCTTTGCCCCAAGTATTTCTGGGGGTCTTCAGAATGTGTCTGCAGGGCTCATTAATATTTCCCTCTTATGGTATCCAGCCTTCATTGAGTAGAGTAATATTCATCCAAGACAGCCTCATCGGTACGTTCCCACGCTACCTCCCTGAGGCATTCCGACTGTCTGCACTGTCACTCACATCATGTCTACGGAGCACACTTGCTGCCCTCCCTGAAGGCTGTCATGTCCACTGATCATCAATTCATTACACTGAGGCCCTTGGGTCCTGTTCCTGGTGCCCCCAGCGTCTTAGGAGAATTTTTAGGAAAACAGTCCTTATTTAGGGAAACATTTTCCCTGGGATAGGAATTTATTGGGAAGCTGCCAGAAAAAAGGCAGGGTGCAAGATTCAAGAGCACCCCCCCCCCCATCCAACTTGTAATAAGGCTTTCCTACCAGGTTACGTCTGGATCCTGCTGTCTTTATCCATAAGCTCGTTGCCTTGCAGGAGCTCTCAGAACCTCCAGCAAGTAGACTCCTAATGAGGCCCCTCCCAGCTCACCCGCCAGCCCTCATTTCCAGCACTAGCATCAGCTTAGCAGCAAGCCAGAATCTGCTTGGCCTTCTTTAATAGCCTACTGCTGGACACACACATAGAAACCAGCTAAAGATCAGTAGACCAATTATCTTGGTCCCGTCGTGTAAATAAACTAATTTGGGGCATTACATGGAATCTGTACCATGAAATTTCATTTTTTTAATTCCTATTTTGAAATTGTTGAGTTTTTTTTAAGATTTATTTATTTATTTGAGGGAGAAGGCATCAGAAGGAGAGGAAGAGAGCATCTTAGGCAGACTCCCTCCTGAGTGCAGAGCCTAATATGCAGCTTGACCTCATGACCAGAGCCCAAACCATGAGCCAGATGCTGAAATTAACTGAGCCACCCAGGCGCCCCTCTTGTTTATCTTTTTGTAAAAGTAAGAATAAAGGAGAATAATGTCTTATTTGAAACATGCATACAAAGCACAAGTCCAAATAAGCGGGTTAGGGATGACTAAACTTGGCAAAAACACATGTTCAGAGAAACACTGATTTTGCTTTATGCTGTTTAGCCAGACAGCACCAAAATACTTCCAACCTGGGGCGCCTGGGTGGCTCCGTTGTTAAGCATCTGCCCTCAGCTCAGGTCATAATCCCAGGGTCCTGGGATTGAGCCCCATATCAGGCTCCCTGTTCAGCGGGAAGCCTGCTTCTCCCTCTCCCCCTGCTGAACCCCCTGCTTGTGCTCTTTTTCTCTCTCTCTCAATTAAATGAATAAAATCTTAAAAAAAAAAAAAAAAAAAAAAAAAAAAAAGTACTTCCAATCCTAGACTGAGAAGGCATGAAAGGATCTTGCTTAAGGTACTTCTGAATCTACACAAAGTCCACTGGGCTGAGAATTCAGCACAGCTCCCAAGTGCTTTTGGTATCATCTTTAGCTGTCCCTGGTCCCTGTGAGCCTCACCCCCAGTCCGGTTCACCTCCAGCTCTTTGGTTAACTATCCCTAACCTTCCCTGGGAGGATGAGAGCGATCCTGATAGGCAGTGATGGAACCTGCTAGAGACCTCTCATCCGGCAGGGCCCTAGACTGCAGGAGTCCTCTTCACATTCTGAAAGAGAAATAAGAAAAGGTAAAGGGTCATTTAAAGGAGATAGAAACGTTCTGTGTTTCCCTATGGCTGGCCCTCTGGTTTTCAGTCTCCTAATACAAGGCTTTACTTGGTGACTTTAAGGATTTCAAATCTGCGTATAACACCCGACACAAACACATACTCCAGACAGAGGCACGTACACATGCACACAGACTCTTTCTACATTGAAAATATTAAGACAAACCAGCAAGAGATCCATTTCACAGTTGTGGTCATTTTCTAGTGGCGTAAACTGGGAGCAGTAACTCTATGGAATTGATTTTCCAGACGATATGATATACAGATACAGCATGCACAGAACATTAGAACCAGAAGTGACCTTGGAGGTCATCTAATGTCATTTCCTCAATTTGCACATGAATAAACTGAAGCCTCAAGAAATGCAATAATTTGTTCAAAGTCAAGTGTATGTTCAATATTAAAGCTCGCATTAGGACCCAGTTCTCTCTAAAATCGACCTTTTTTTCATCCTGTCCTCATTTGCCCTTACTTGGGCTTATAAGCTGAAGTTGTCTTCTTAGCCCTGCTTTTTGTACTGGGCGTTTTGCAAACAGCTATCCTGCTCAAGTGTCAGCGTGTTTTGTGGTTTCCACACATCCTATGTGTATATTATACGACAGCAGAAAGACTTGAAATAAATCTAATTGATACTTTTCTTATTTCTTAGTGTTCGGTACATTCATTTAAGAATTCTTTTCTACGTACATCTCCCTGCCTTGCCCCCAGTTTTGTGGAGGAGTCATTTCTGAGACTTGAAGGTTTAGTGACTTTAAGCTATTGTCAGAAAGCAGGTGAAAAGCAAAAGGAGGAACCCCATTACCCAGTGGCTGCTAGTCCTCATAAATTGCAGGCCTGTTGCTTTTTGCTACTTAATTTCATAAGGTGATCCCTCCACCACTCACCTTGGGCAGAAACTTACAAAGACAATAGACAATCTAGGCAGATATTGAAGAGAAAATGTTGCCAGGGGGTGGGGAAAAAATGGATGGAGCAGACAAATTACAGGGTTGTCTTTTCAGTCATGAGACTGGAAACAAGTCTGTGAATCAGTGTATGAAAAGGATATTTAATAGGATGGGAAAAGTCCCTTTAACACCTGTTCCTTCTGCAATTGAATGTGCTGGTGCCAATCACTCACAGTCTGGATCCACTCTCCAACTCTCCAAGCAGAAAATGACCTCACTTCTTATTCTATAAGGACTGAAGCCACAAAACAGGGTCTGTTTTTAACAGAACTGGAGCAATAACCATGGCATTGACTGCTAGGAAAGTCTGTCTTCGAAGGTCTGGCCTGAGGCATTGAGGAATCAGAGCCAGGGGAGAGAGAAGGAGAGATTGTGAGCTTGTTTAAACACAACCACATGAAATGAAGAGTATAGAAAATAAAAAAATCTGAATAAAAGGTGAACGCATTTTACCCTGAAACTTACTAAGTCTAGAGTCACATATGCCAGGATAAAGAGGAAGAGGCTCAGCCACTGCTTTTTATTACAATCGGTTAAGGTAATGGAAATTTTTCTTTTGAACTGTAGCTGTCTGTGTTGACTTTGGTAAGGTGGCAATTCAGGCCCATTTATTGGGAAAGGATTCCAAGTAAGCCTCAGCAGGACTCAGCCCAGAGCTTTGCACAGTCTCCCATAGAAAGACACCCTTTTGCAGGGATCATACAATGAAATGTTTACATAAGCTTATTTCTTTTCTGCACTTCTCCAAAACTTGAAGCTTCTTCCATGCAAATTTGTGAAGAATGCATTTCATCAAAGACTCTCACTGAGCCCAGTTTTATTTTTTCCATGCACCCAAACCAGCACTGTGGTAAGCAATGCACAGAACACAACGTCATGATTATCTTGGCCTCAGAAATGCATTACTTACACTTAGAGTTTTTATATTTGTCCAGAAATGAATAATGCATCTAGAACACATTTCTAAACAGCTTACCACTTTTCTTAAATAAAAGTGAGCCTTTTTATTGTATTCCAAATTTCCGGCTGATTCTCGACTTAGGTTCTCTAAGAATTTAGCCAATGAACTAGGATTGTCACTGATGGTCTTGAGGACTCCTGGGTACAAGAAAGTAATATGTAAGGTGTTGTGGGAGTGTGATGAAGGTGGTAATTAATTTGGTCCATAGGAGGGAGTGCAGGGAAAGTTTCACAGAAAAAAGACTGGTTCTGAGCAGGTTCTTGTGGTGAGGAGGGTAAGTTGGTATTTCAAACAGGAAACAACATATGCAAAGGCCCAAAGGTGTGAAGATATGTGACACATTCGAAGAATAGCCATTCGTCTCATCTGGCCAGAGTGTTAAGTCATGGGGTAGGGAGCGTGGGGGCGGAGCAGTGAGTAGCAAGAGATGAAAGCAGGGAAGTTGGTGACAGCTGAACTGTGAAAAGCTCTGTACCAGAAGCCAAGGACTCAGAATTTTTTCTAACAAAAGAGCAGAGAACCCCGTTGCCTTAACAGTGGCATTCTTCTTCACAGTATGTGGACATCATTTGATTTTTACCCATCAGGGGTTTCCCCTCCACGAGGCTTGGTAATGGATTTTTCAAGCCCATTCACTTCCCTCTTAACTTCCAGGAAGACTACAGTTCTCAGTTTCTCTTACAGTTACATGGAGCCATGTGACTGAGTTCTAGCCAATGTAATGTGGGCAAATGCAATCATTGTCACCTCCAGAAAACTCTGGTGAAGAACTCTGAGACTCCAAAGGTGGCGGAGTCACTAGATGGAAGGATCGGGGGTGCCAGAGTGCTGTATGGAAGGCCATTCACCAGATACTCAGACTATGACTTTAGTCAGAGATAAACTTCCTGTGTCATTAAAGCTACAAGGAGTTGGAGAGGGTCCATCCTGGTAGTCAACCTAGTTGACGTAGTTCAATGACTGAAGAAATTCTCTGGGGAAAAATAGCTGCTTGCCCCATGATACGTCCCAGGGTATGGATAAATACCAGTGGTGCTTGCTCACTTTCTCCAGCAGGGCTTCAGTGCATATGCCTAGCCTCAGATTCTCTCTGACTCTAACTTACCGACAACAGGTTGCTGGTGGTTCCCTCTTTCTTCCAACCCTGACTGACCACCTCCATAAGGCTGTACAGAGCCAGTTCCGTAAAACCAAGTCACCTCTCCCTTTGCTGCTCCCATCCTGTAAACATCATGCCAACTGTCAGTTGTGTTTTAGGAGACTTTTTCCTCTTGATTTTATTTTAATTTGACTTAATCTGTATATAAATACATTCATTTGGGGAGTGTTTGGGAGCTGCAGCCTATAATAGGTCTAAGCTCCATGACTCTCTGGAGATAAGCTTGAACGCAATTTACAGGAAGTTCTTCTTCCAGTTCTGAACTGAGCTCAGTTCGGAACTGAGCCAGTTCGGAAGAAATGAGAGTAGAAAAAGGATGAGGAGTCAAGGATGAGAGCACCTCACTTGGAATTCTAAGAGTTGCTGTGATGGGCTTGTAACATGGCTTGAATCACTGTTGTATAAAAAGAGTTTTTGAATCCCAGAGACTTAAGCTAATCTTTTAAGATTTTTCCTGAAAGATTTCCTTATTTGAGTGTAACACTCAGGAATTTGAACTCATTTCACTATCTAATGCCTTAAGCTTTTATATTCTCCAATCCTGGGTGAAAGTGAAGCATAGCAATTCTGAGGGAAAGCTGAGAGCACCTCTGAAGGGACCCACTTAGGGAACATGCTGTGATAGGCTTACCTCTGTGCTTTCAGTATTCCTGCACTGAGCTTGATGATCTCACAAGTTACAACTGGCAGCAATTTAATGACTTATTCCTTGAAGAAATCCATAACAGCATTTTACAAAACTTTATTTTTTGCCATTTTGACTCTTCTTTAAAAATTGTTTTTGTTGAAGCCTGCTGAAAACTTAGACAAGAAGATATAGGTCATTCCACAAAAATGAGAGTTCCCAGGAGAAGAATCTAGAAAACGATGCGACACCATGGAGTCAGACTCCCCAGGATGAAATCTTGGCTCTATCACTAAGAAGCTGTAGGACTTTGGCCAAGGTTCTCAACCTCTCTGTGCCTCAGTTTCCTCCCTGTACCTCAAGTTCCTTCTCTACCAAGAGAGTTGTATCAGTGTCTGCCTCATGAGGCATGGAGATTGTATCATTTGTTCACAATTATCCATTTCCTTTTCTTCTTTTCCAGTGTTCCCTGTAGACATCCTCACCCCACTGATTGTGGATATAGACCTTGTGACTTGTCAAGATGGACCATAAATAGATGAGGTGTTTGCCTCCTCTGAGCTGAGGTTTTCAGAGACATTGCATGTTCCCGCCAGCCCTTGTGTTCTGATCTCCCACACTGAGACCATCAGGGTTCATGTAGAGGCTGCTTCCTCATCCTGCTTTCTGAAATGAGAAGACACAAGCACAGACACAAGATGAGTCCAGCAGAGCTCAAGTATCCAGAAATTCCAGAACCTTTGGGGTTGAAAATTGAAACTTTCTCATTTCTAACAGGTTAAAGAATCTCAAATTAAGATGAAGATTGCTCACAAATCCAAAGCGCTTATTGTCAAGTCTACCAATTAGATTAATATGACCCTAGTAAATTACCTCATTTAGACGAATGGCTCAGGGAAAAGAAACTAAAGATCCGGTCCATCTGAAGCTTGTAAGATCAGAGTACCTAGGAAGGCATTTCTTAAAAAATAGGGGTATGGCTATTGACTTACATGGAACTTACTGGTATCAAACTGAGTAAAACGAAAAACAGTTTTGTAGAGAAATCTATTGCCAAAGCACTCCCAACCTAGATTAGAAGAGACTATAAGTGTTCAAATAATAAAATAATCCTTTGGTCTCCAATCTTCTACAGTTGGGAAGCAGTCTGAGATACCCTCTCAGTCACAAATTGCATCTTTTCCAATCTCACTTCAGAAGAGGCCTAGGAGGATAATGGAGAAGGAAGAGCGGTCCAATCAAGCATCGTGGAGGACAACGGGCTGAAAAATGACTCCCAGAAAGTGTAACTGGAACAAATCAAGGAACATGTCCTACCATCAGGGTGGACGAGCTTGCAACTTTTGTTCCCTGGAACATCAGAGCTGCTATTAACCAGTGACTGACATGTACCTCCCATTCTTGCAATTTTTTAAGAAGGTGTCCCTTCTCCACTATTGTATTATATTGATTTGGTGGGAGAAAGAAGAAGGACAACTTTTCACTTTAGTTCATGGGTCTCTAAATCAAGAAGAGCAGCAAGGAGAATATATGTCACGTGACATGCAATCACCAGATTCTGGACTTCTGAGCCCAGTGCCTGGTAGTTTTAAGTATCTTGGGGAGAGGTGAGAGCATCTTGTAAGCAGAAAAGCAAATTGGGGCAGACTGCATTTTTTGTTCACGACTATTTGACTGCTCACCGCTGTTGCCATCCTTCTATGGTCACCGGAGTACCCTTGGCTATGCGATGAATATGTTTGTCATGAGTGAGAAGCTGATTTCAGAAGCATTGCAAGTTTCCACCAGCCTTTCTGTTGTCTCAGAAAGCATCTTTGACCGGGTTTTCAGAATAAGAACACATGTAGAACTCAGCACATGACCACAGCCCCAACGTAATATGAGCCTGAAATCCATATTTGTTGTTGTAATCCACAAAAATATTGGAGTTGTGTATTACAACAACAAAAGTTAATACATGAGAATATCTTGAAACTTTTTGTAATAATTCATGCTTAATGCAATGGCTGGCACATCCTAAATTCAAATTAAATGTTAAATTCTGTTGTTGATTTCATCTCTCTACCCCCCATTCACCCATAACAGCTCTAGAAACAGAATTGGCATTCTTCAATATTTGCAGAATATTGAAGATGAATTATTGAAATGTATACCTTTTATAAAGTTAAATAAAGTGAATGAAATAGAGAATCACTTTGCTAGTCCTTATCAATCTTGTGGGACACCCAGTAAATTGTAAGGGACAAAGTTGCTTCATCTATATTTGAAATACCTGTACTGAGAAAGCACATGATATGAATAATAATTTTTAAAACCAAAAATAAATATTTTTGGCCAATATTTTTTGCTCTTCTGAAATAGGAAAATCAAATTTTCTAGTATGAGAGTTTTGGAACTATAAGAAACTCATTTTCAGTTGTTTTGGTGCCAAATACTCACTAAACTTGAATGAGACTCAAATTATTGTTAATGGGGCTTTTTGAGAACACCATTCCAGAGCAAGGACATAATATTCTTTCTGGGATTTTTAGAGTATTCTTCCAAGCTGACTCTTAGAGATATTGTTGATAAGTTCTAAGGTCATTTATTTTGAGGCCTTAAAATGTTCCTACAAATAATGGACAACTCACTTTAAAACTGTAGTAACAAAGGAAGAAGGGTGATAAAAGTGGATAATAAAAATTATGAGGGATTTATTTGGGGCCCTTTAAAATTAAGATGACTCATAGGAAGGGCACATCCTTTTAAAATTTGAAATGTACCCTCGGAAATAAAAGGATGTCCTGGAGTGAGTGAAATACTATCTTGAACCTCCCTCACCCTGAGGCCTGCAGAGTTTTAAGTCAGCCCTAAGATGGATATTAAGAATAAATGATTTTGCTTTTTTCAGAATAATCATTATTCATCTTGTCATCACCTACATTTATATAGTGAATTCAATTTGAAGTACTTTTATATCCTTTCTGCCATGATTCTCCACATCAACCACATGAGTCAAGCTACACAAGCTTTATTTTCATCTCTGTTTAACAGATAATAAAATACAGGCTCAGAGAGGTTGGAAGACCTACCCCCAAGTTGCATAGCCAGCAAGTGGCAGGGGTGGCTCATTTTGCCTCAGTACCATTGTCCTGTTATCTGTTATTAAACCTCAATTGGGGAAAAATGAAATAAGATGAAACCAGAGAGGGAGACAAACCATAAGAGACTCTTAATCTCAGGAAACAAACTGAGTGTTGCTGGAGGGGAGGGGTAGGAAGGATGAGTGGCTGAGGGATGGACATTGGGGAGAGTTTGTGCTATGGTGAGTGCCGTGAATTGTGTAAGACTATTGAATCACAGATTCATCAATTTCACATCATTTAATTCATCAGTTAAAAAAAAAAGTACCAGTTGACTTCCAGTATTTAAATGGCAGAATACAGATGTAGCTTCTCCTTTCATCTGTCCTGCAGAAACATGAGAAGCAGAGCTGAGTCATGAATCATGGTTATCCCATCCATCCATGAAACAAGGTGGAGGCGAGAGACTGAGGATGGCAGACAGCGCGCAGATCTCTGTTGGGCATGAAGAAGACGTCTGAAAGAGCTCACTGTTGTACATGACTCTGCTGGGAGGAATGTCCCAATGACTTACAGAGCTCTGTCCCTGCCTCACAGGCACCACTAGCATTTTCTGGTCCAGAATGCCCATCTTGGTGTGGATGAGTGATGGCCAGATGGGATCATCACAGGATGGAGTATACAAAGACACTACAAGAGAAAAGATGAAACAAAACAGAGTGCAGGGGCTTGGAGGTAGTGGTGACAAATTAAAAAGCATCACCAGAAATGTGAATTAAAGACCAGGCAGAATTATGACATCAAGTATGTATATTGCCATGAATTCACAAAGGGAAATGAAGCTATTGATTGATTGATTGGTTGATTGATGATATTAAAGTTTCATGTTGGGTTACAAGGGCCCTGGGAAGCTCAAGGGAAATAATAGGTGAAACAAACCCTCAGGGAAATAATAGGTGAAACAAACCTTCAAGGAAATATGAGGGTAACTTTGGAACTAGCACAAAGGAGCATAGACACTGCTGAGAGCATATAAGGAAGGTGGACAACAAGTGTGAGAAAGTGAAATGGCTATAAAGAAGAGCTGGAAGGGACTGGTGATGAATGATCGATCAAGAAGACACATTCATGAGCTCCAGATTTAATGAGACTGGAATCTAAATTCTAAATGGCATTTCTCATTCAAGGGGGAAAAGCTCACATCAGACTGTCAGCGCTGAGACATATCCTAGTGAAGTCCTGGGTATCCAAGATAAAAAAAGATTTCCTAACAATGGAATCATTGTATCAATAATATAACTCAGAGGAAAACGAGGATAAAAGAGGAAAGTAGTGTAGGTGTAGAGAGTTCCTTCTCTCTCACACCCAGGCACCAAAGCTGATAAACCATTTAATACAACTTTTTAAAATACAAATAGAAACATTAAGAAAAATATAGGGCACCAGGGTGGCTCAGTGGGTTAAAGCTTCTGCCTTCAGCTCAGATCATGATCTCAGGGTCCTGGGATGGGGTCCCGCATTGGGCTCTTTGCTCAGCAGGGAGCCTGCTTCTCCCCTCTCTCTCTGCCTGCCTCTCTGCCTACTTGTGATCTCTCTCTCTCTCTCTCTCTCTCTTTCTCTCTCTGTCAAATAAATAAATAAATAAATAAATAAATAAAATCTTTAAAAATATATATATAAAAGTCAGAATCGGCTACTAGAAGGAACACTGGGGAGAAGAAATGGAAATTGCTGATCTCACCATTAATACAGTAAGAAGTCAAAGAATGTTATTCAAACAAATAGTGGTCATAAGTAAATTATACTACATTCTTATAAAACCAAACCAGTAGAGAGAGAATTTAAATCTTTCATATTATCAGCAGAAAGAAACACAAAACACAGACCACATAGTGAAAGATAAAAATAAAAACATCAATATAAACTAACATGTATCATTAATTATGGCAAAAACAAGACCTGTCACATCCACTTCAAGAAATTTATCCTTCAGATATATTCATATATGTGTGAATGATGGATGTACAAAGATGTCAACTGCAGAGTTGCTCGTAACAGCAAAAGCCTAGCAGCAATCTACAAGTTTATTAACAGCAACTAATTGAATAAATTATATTTTAAGAGCCACAAAATGGAATATCATACAGCAGCCAAAAAAGACTCCCACATCTTCAAAATCATACTGTTAGGTTTAAAAATAAGGTATAGGGAAAAAAAAAAAATAAGGTATAGGGGAGGTGAACCATGAGAGACTATGGACTCTGAAAAACAATCTGAGGGGTTTGAATTGGCGGGGGGGTGGGAGATTGGGGTACCAGGTGGTGGGTATTATAGAGGGCACGGATTGCATGGAGCACTGGGTGTGGTGCAAAAATAATGAATACTGTTATGCTGAAAATAAATAAAAAATAAATAAATAAGGTATAGAATACACAATGATTCGTGATGAAAAAGCACATGTACATACAACACACAGTCTGTGTATGTGTGGAGGAATGGAGGTACATACTCTCTTTGAAAGAACAAAGAAATGGATAAAAACAGACATCACCAGAGAGGGAAATTGGATCAGTGGAGGATGAAGGCAAGAAAAGTAACTATTGACCAGGTACTCCTCTACACTTCCCAAACTATGTGCACATGTAGCTTCTAACCAAAAGCCATATGAATTAACTAAATTACAACAGGAAAAAAACAAATTGTTGACCTTATTATGCAAATGCCAAGTTATAGTAGGTTGGGCATCAACGTAATTCCCTGCCTAGAGCATCTCTGAGCAATTGGTTTGTTCCGTGTGCCATTAAAAGATAAGATTTCACATTGAAGCCAATCAGAGCTTGCCTTAGAAGAGACCTGAACACAGATATCACCATCATCTAGATAGAAACTGCCCAGACCAGCAGCCTCATGTTTATTTCAAGAGAAGGGTAGAGACTGCCCACCATTTGTGGCATCTGATCAGACACGAGGAAACTGAGTTCAGTCAAATTGAAATCACAGTAATAGCTAGACAGAGGTACAGTGTGTCCAGGGGCATACCAGGACAATCTGTGAAACCATTATTAAGTACTCTACAATTTTTAACTTTTATCATGGAATGTCCATTCCCACTGAGAGCACCCTCTTCCAGACATTATTCAAAATGAAAAAACATTTCCTTCTTTGAATGTATTTTGTGGATTTTTTCAGGTTTCTATTAATAGATTATAATCTGCAGACCTAGACCTGAGGGACAATTTACACAAGACTATTCACATAGTATGATCTTCCACAATTCACTGGCAGGGGGGAAAAAAATCACAACTGCCTAGGGAGAAAAAAGAATTATAAGAGTGTTTCCCTCTTGAGAGTTGAATTTGATCCTTTAAGGCCAGCAATTCAATCTTTTAAAAGGCACATCTCTGTTCTAATCAATCAAGCTTTCTTTTCCAATGGCAATAACCTTCCCTAGGCACTCGAGAAGTCAGAAACTAGACCCATAGTACATGAAAAGTCGATATAGTATTTTCTACTAATTTGACTTGCTCTTACAAACCAACCCAGGATTTTGTCAGCAGGAAATCTGATGTTCCAATATATCATGGGATGTCCACACCATCTACCAGTGCAAATCTGCCCCAGTAAATGGAAATGATGTGGTTTGCATCTGGGACTTAAGGAATAGAGTTCCTGGTAAATCTGAGAAGAATCAAAGCTAAGCAACAGCCCCCAGTGTGTCCAACCTAACATCTTGGGTTATACTGCTTTGGGAGGCATGTGTCCAGAGGTAACTGATGAGATATTCTAGGCAATAGGGGTTCTGATCCTAGTTACTGATGATAGCAAGTGGCTTTGCAGATGTCAATGGCCAATAAAAGGGTCAGAAATCATGGGCCTGATTTCAGTCCTCTGTCCTCTGCATTAAGAAAGTTTTGTGTGAAGTGATAGGAAGACATTTTGTAGGGATTTTTTTCCCACTGTATCACCTTAGAAATTTGCTCAGGAAACATTCAAATTTTCACAAGACTGGAAAAATAATTTTCTTCACGAACACATTCCAGGGGCTGAACAGTCAATATTATATCATGATGGAGTTTGTATCTGAACACGTGGGTGGATGGGTAGTTAATGGATGTGAAGTCCAGAAACCCGGCTTTAGGCCACGGCCCTGGGATACCACCACCACAGTCAGGCCTGGAGGCCATTTAACTCTCTAAGCCTGCAAAACAGGGATCAGAATAGCTGGTCCTTCTCTTGGGTCTTCTGGGAGGACTGATGGCTATGAAGTCTGTTCTTATATTTTGTGCTTTAAAAGGGATGTCATTATTCTTCAGGTAGTTCTTAATGGTAGTAATTCTGGTTTTCATGAATACTCTGCATCTAACACTTTATATGGCAATTTCCTACTTGGATCTAGTTCTTTAAAAAAAAAAAAAACCCTTTATTGGTATGACTGACTTACAAAAAGCTGTGCATATTTAATATATCTAACTTGATGAGTCTAGAGATAATCATACATCTCTGATAACATCACCACAATATATGTAGCAAACATATCAATCACCTTCTGAGGTTTCACCCTGCCCTCTCTATCTACGTGTGTGTGATAACAATACTTAACCTAAAGTCAACCTTCTCAGCAGAATTTTTCAAAGTATACAGTGCAGTATTAACTACAAGCTTTACGCTCAAAAATAGGTCTCTAGGACTGATTCATTTCGTAAAACTGACACTTCTTGATCTAATTTTTAGGTTAAAATTTCCTGTACTACTATCATGAAAATCTTTTATAGCTCAGTTGGAAAACAATCTTCTTTATGGGTTAGCAGTATTATCATAAAATAAAGGTGATAACAGTGCATTTTGTGACACTTTAAGATTCGTTCTGATCATTTCCTCAGATGTGCAGTTATAAAAGTTGCTAGTTACAGCAATGCATTTAGATTTTCTTTAAACAATCTAAGCCTTTTTCTATCGCTTTTGGTTCAATGAATACACACAGGTATTTTAAACTAGTGGAATCGTTTAACAGTCTTGTTAGTATCTATTTTCCAGATATTTAGCAGTACAAGTTGCAGCAATGTCATCCCTCTGAACTGCATGTAGATATGACATTTTCGTTTTGCCCCTGAGTCCTCCCACCAAGCTAACCAGGCTGAAGAGGACCAAGGCATCCATGGAGGGACCCCTCTCTCTAGGTCTGGGAATGGAAGCAGAAGTCACTCCGCTGCTACGCTGGTGAGTACCCAAGGTGCACACAGGATAGAAAATGAATCCATCCTGTGGCCAGAGTTGGAACTACCTAGAAATCCTCCCAGATCCTTGAACAGCTCTAGCCAAGACAGCCTGGCTGTTCTGAACTGCTCACCAGCAGCGCAAGCCTGGTGTGCCAGCCAGGATTCCTTCCAGCAGGCGGGAAAGGTCAGGAGACAGACTCACAGTTGTTTAAAAGTCCCAACAAATCGTTTAGTCCAAGGGCCATGCTGAAGAATGTCATATCTGCCCAGGGGACCAGTCTGTGGTTTTCAAACAGGACAAATGGGTGTGGGCTGAAAATGTGGCATAACCACCAAGAAAGAACCGAAATTGCCAAGCAGGAGAAGCAGCTTCACGCCCTGATTATAATCTTTTGCCTGGCTGCTTCCTACCATATGAGCTCCTTTCAGTTACCTATAAGAACATAACGTATGTAGCTGAAAATAATCTAGGTCTTAATGCATTGCTTCATCTATCACCACCAGTCCAATGGCAGTAAAGTGCACCAAGAGAAGTTCTCGACAAGGGGAGCCCCCGAGAACCCCTGTCCTGGAACTATCATTGACAAGAGCAAGTCTTGCAAGGGCTCTGGGCCTTTCCATTCTCGTTCATGAAATGGAAATAACAGTATCAGTGCCATTCTTCCATGCAGAATTGTGCTGAGGATAAAGAAAACCAACCCACAAGTTTCCAGCAGCTCCCCATGCTCCCAGAAGTGTAGACCCTGAGTGGGGCTTAAAAAGGGTTAAGAAATAATATCTGGCCTGGAGTATTTTACAATAGATTTTGGAGGGATTGGGATTAAAACCTGTGAAATAATGGTAAACCATTGGATGGTATTTGCACAAACGCTTGGTTACAGAATAGAGCCTGCAAAGGGTGGGCCACAGCTGGGCTGG
The DNA here is from genome assembly GCF_030435805.1 of Mustela lutreola. Classification (NCBI taxonomy): domain Eukaryota; kingdom Metazoa; phylum Chordata; class Mammalia; order Carnivora; family Mustelidae; genus Mustela; species Mustela lutreola. Next base: position 31,728,803 of record NC_081297.1, on the reverse strand, counting down.
ATCCTGAAAGATAAAGGAAAGTTGGCTGGGCAAAGGAAGAAACTGCTGCAGCGAAGACTTGAAGGGAGCAATGAGCTGGGCCGTTCAAGGGACCATGAAGTGATAGGCAAAATGTTCGAGAAGAGTGGGAATGCTAAGTGAAGTAAGTCAAACAGAGAAAGACAATTACCATATTGTTTCACTCATATGTGGAACATAAGGACTAGCGTGGAGGACCACAGGGGAAGGGAGGGCGAAACTGAATGGGAAGAAATCAGAGAGGGAGACAAGCCATGAGAGACATGGACTCTGGGAATCAAACTGAAGGTTCCGGGGGCGGGGGGGATGGGGTGACTGGGTGATGGGTATTAAGGAGGGCACATGTGGTGATGAGCATCGGGTGTTACGTGCAACTAATGAACTGTTGAACACTACATCAGAAACTAATGATGTATTACATGTTGGCTAATTGAACGTAATAGAAAAAAAGAGTAGGGAAATGAAGTTGTGCAACGAGGGTGGGACCTGATCAAAGCTATAATGAAGCCAGGTGGAGGAGGTATGGATGCAGAAGGGAAAATAGGGGTCTGGGGGTTTTTCAAGCAACAGTGACCCAGTGCATAAGGAGATTATAAGGTAATTAGTATGTACACTGCTCAGAGCTAAGAAAATGGAAAGTAATATGGAAAAGAGTCTATTACCCACTCTTAATAGTGGTAATAGAAAAAAATGGAGAGAGAATGGAAACATGATGAAGGAAAAAACTGGAAAGATTGAATGACTGGATACAGGGGCTAGAGATGGGTTAAAAAGTTCACGCAAGTGTTTGAGACTGGGTTTTGAAAGACAGTAAACACTGACATTCTTTGGTCTGCCTTACTTTATTGGGGGATCATTTCACATCATTGTTCCACAGAACATTCTGAATGCAGTCAATTCATCAATTACAACAGTATTTCCTCAATAAGAAGAGCTATTCATTTCATGGTTCTGTAAGTGGGTGTACTTGAGTCTTTCCACCTTGCTCTAACATCAGCTCCCGCTCTCCAGTTTTTCAATAAATGTACAGTATTGTATCTTTTGTCATCGGTCTTTTCTAAAAAGAGGATCTCTGAAGCTTGAAAGCACAATTGTTTGTAGAATACATCCATCTTTGTTTGAATCAGTACACTGTTTTTATGAATTTTAGTTACTGGCTCTCAGGGGGAAGACACAATTCCAACTTAGTGCACTAGATGGCAGACAATAACTACATTCTCTCCATCCCATTTAAAAAAAAAAAAGAAAGAAAGAGAGAAAGAAAGAATGCCGCAGTGTGGAAAAGGGAAGAACTATGGCTCACATTTCTGTTTGCCCTCTAAGCTCATCTAAGAAAACACAACTTTTATACCTAACATCTATCTGCGTTCCACGGAAAATAAGAATTCAGAAAAGAGTCTATTCAGACCCGAGCATGCATACTTTGCTTTTGTGGGTGTTTTGTATTTGTTTTTTGAAGTTTTTGTTTAATTGACTTCGTTTTGTTTTACCTGATTAGGAAATGGTGGAGGGAACAAAGAATGAAAGGGTAATGATATTATCAAGTGAGGCCATCCTGATTATAATGCATTATTCATTCATTCATTCATTCCTTTTTGCAGAGCAGGGTTGGGGGAGTTCAGGTAGAAAGGGCACTGTAGGAATTTATAGGGGGAAGTTGTGATCAGGATGAATAGCAATGAGATTATTCTCAAACACCATACACCATCATCACCAAAAAGATGTACCCTAACAGCCAGGGGCTAAGAAACTACTAAAAGTTACTTTAATGGGACATTCAGTTTATCCTTCTGCTTCTGGATACAGCTATACTTAATCATTTAATAGAAAGAAGGAGACAGTGGACTTCAAACTGACTCTAATACAGAATTGCTTGTAAAAGTGGCTTTAGTTAGCATCCTTTGTAAAAATGGTTTTGGTCAACATTCTTAGCGTCTATTTTGTGCAACACACTACAGTGAATCCTAACGTTCCATTGCAGAGAAGCCTGTGAGATATCTATGGATTTTTAAAATATTCTTAGCGACAGTCAAGATCCTCATGTTTTCTAATTATATCTAGAAAGTAGAATAAATATTTTATTTAGTATGAAATTCGGCTGAAAACCACTTGTAATGCCCTTGGTGAAGTCTAATATTTTTAGAAAGCCAGCTTGAAAATAGATGTGTTTCTGTTTTTGTTTTTCCCTCCAAAAAATCAAAGAAGAGACAGTTACTTAAAGCTAATAAACACATGTTCAAGACTTCTTATTTCTCCACATTTTCTAAAATCTCCGGTCGTTGTGAATAACCTGAACTTTTGCCTGGCCAACTCCAGCAGGAAAAAAAGTGCAGCTTATTCCAAGGGCTGCCTCCGCACGGCGGGACTTCCAGACGCTTGCTCTGTCCCTGCTTGAACTTCCTTTTTGAGCTCTCTCCCTCTGTAGCTTCCACGGAGTGACAGAAAGCGCGCGCCCGCGGCGGCCTCTGGGAGCGCGCGCGACCCTTCCCGGCGTGCGGCCGGCCTGCGCGCGGGCAGCTCTGCCGCGCCTCCTGCCGCCCGCCGTTCGCGCGCCCTGTGCGGGAGCGCGGCCTCGCGGGAGCGCGCCAGAGAGGCCCGGGCCACGGCGGCTGCCGGGGGAACTGGGGATCAGCGGCTCCGCGAGGACGCGACTGCTTTCTTAACTGACTCACCGTTACTAGAAGACAAACCACGCTGGCCCACCGTAGTGTCAAGTTTTCCCCGTGTGATTTCATGGGCCAGCTTTCCTAGCAAGGCCAGAGGCTAGTCGTGCGAGCGCTATTACCATATATAGAGACAAAGTGCCTGGTGAGAAAAAAACCCGAGCGAAGCCTGAGTCAGTGGCCGGTGGTGGGAGGGACTGTTGGGAGGGTCAAGGCGAAGTCTGCCCTTCGGCAGACAGGATTACTAACCGTGTTAAGTCTGCAGATGATTCAAAAGGCAGATCAGAAAAAGGAAGTGCTGCAAATACCCGCGCACCGAGGGAACTCGAACCGGCAAGGAGTTGCTACACAATGAAACAGTTACTGAAATTCTGGAGAACTTGAAAGACAGACTTTTCTCAACCTTCATTTAAAAAAGTAATTGTGACAACCTGGATTTCTACATACATTTATTTATTTATTTATTTATTAATTTAAAGGAAACAAGAAAAACTCTAAATAGAAGCAGCCTATTTTTTGATCTAGGTCAAAAACCTCTGTGCTTCTGAAACATTACTATACGTTTAAAAATAATGCAGAGACATAAGACAACCTTGCTGACAAGTCTAAACGTTCATTATAATATGGATAGAAATGACTTTGATGTGTGTGAGGTGATAGTTACTGGCAGATCAAAAACTACAACTACCAAGAGTTTTGACCAGAATGGTTTCTAGAGGAGGGAAAGGGCTTCTGGATGAATGTTTGGAAATGAGTGGAAAACTTTTATGGCTCTTCCGGACTCTTCCATTTTGCCAGCATATGCACAGCTCACACTACCTCACTTTGCACTCATAAAATGGTTGGAGACTCTGTCTCTACTTAGTTTTTAGTACTCTCTTAAAATCTTCTGCAATTCTGCCCATAAAGCCTTAGAAGTGATATATTCTCATTTTTAAGATTTACATATGGTTATATTATCAAATGATAACAACATATAGTTTTGCATATATGTATATATATGGTTATATTGATTATCAGATCATAATAAGTCTGTCAAATGCGAAATTTAAACATTACTAAACAACCAGAATGAGCCCATGGGCTTATTCCTGGATTCCATAAAACTGGTTTAAAAAAAACAAGAGTATTCCATGCAAATCAACTAGAAAAATACTTCTAAGTCTCGGTGAAGACTAAATGAGCAAAGTGACATAGGAAACCAAATAATTACCCAGTGAGCATTTCTTTGAATGCTCCAAATCTTTTCCACTAAATAGACTATCTTTAAATTTTTTTTATAGGAGTTAGCATTCTCACTGAAAAATTAAAACAATACAGAAAGGCAAAAAGGGAAACATGAATATCATTTTATAGTTCCACTCTCCCCAAAGACCAAAGATAATATGCTGCCAGGCCTCTTTCTGAGGTTAGACACACACATAGCCACACACATGTATGCACAGGTCTGTATGATCATAAGATCATGTTCCACAATGAATTTTATATAGCGTTAAAAACTAATATGTATAGATCAACACCTTTTTATTTTTTTAAGCTTTTTTATTTATTTGGGGGGTGGGGGATCAGAAGGAGAGGGAGAAGCAGAATCCTGGCCAAGCAGCGAACCTGATGCAGGGCTCAATACCAGGACCCTGAGATCATGACCTGAGCCAAAGGTGCCACCCAGGCACCCTGCAACATTTTTTTAACTGACTGCAGCCATTGACTGAGTACACCACAATGTATTTAACCTGTTTCCTTTCGATGAAGTCTTAGGGTTTCCTTCAGTGGTTTCCCTATTGCAGGAAATGCTGCCTGGATCATGTTTGAATTTTTTGCACGCCCATGACCAAGGATTCCTGCAAAGGTCAATTACATAAGACGAATCTCTGGATCAAAGTTTATACACTTTAAAATTTTACAGTTTCAATTGCTCTTCCTCCCCTCACAAGTACTTCATATACCCACCTCCTACAGTGTCTGAGTGTCCCTTACCTGTATTTGTTGTTTTTTGCAACTGGGGCCATTCTTGTTAAGGTATGTTTGAAGTTTTAACTGTTTGACATTATTTTATTATGACTAAAAAAAAAAAAAAAAAAAAACCCTCCCAAATGTATCATCTGATCCAGCCAGCCATTTCTCTTGCCAGGGGCTTTCCCCAGCAGGCAGATGGAAAACTGTGTTCCCTCCACCATTTGCTACACAAACACCTGAGTACAGAGCTCTGGAAAAGCTGGTTTCCAGAATGTGGTTTAGACAGGGGTACAACAGTGGCTCCCACGTCCCCTCGCTCCCGAATCTGAATGGTGGGATTCCCATCTGCTTTCTGACCTTCCGAATCAATAATGAGCGTGCAGAGAGAGAGAGGGTGCGCAGGGTCTCCTTGGGCCTGGAGTCAGTTTCCCCAATAGATGCAGGAAAAAGATACCGTGGATGAGATGAAATCAACCATAAATTCATTTCTTTTAACACCCAGTGCTTCCTTCTGCCCACAAGTACGTTTGGCGCAGACAACCCTTCTAGAGAGGAAGCTAGGAAGGGCACAGTTGAAGACCGGTCAGAATGAGGGAGCAGTGCAGAAATTACCCCTCCCCTCATGCTGCTTCCTCCTCTCTTGATTTATACTTTATTAGGCCAGTTTTCATATGTTCTTTTTTTCTCTTTATTGGCTAGGCAGTTCTACATATTATTTTAATCCTACTTACTGGTAGTTATTATTATATTCTAACAGAGAAATGTGGGCCCACATTCTCTATCAGAATCTAACAACAAATCAGAGAATTACGTTCCCTCCTGCTGAGAGACCTCAACGGGAACATTTTGTAAGCTTTCAGTTGTCACTCCCTCCCTTACACTTTCCTTTCCCAGCTTTACTGAAAAATCTGCCTAATTTTCCAGATGCTTTAAAAATCATTTTCTTAGAATATGACTTCTTGGGACGCCTGGGTGGCTCAGTTGTTTAAGCAGCTGCCTTCGGCTCAGGTCATGATCCCGGTGTCCTGGGATCGAGTCCCACATCGGGCTCCTTGCTCAGCAGGGAGCCTGCTTCTCCCTCTGCCTCTGTCTGCCATTCTGTCTGCCTGTGCTCGCTCTCTCCCTCTCTCTCTGATAAATAAAAATCTTAAAAAAAAAAAAAAGAATATGACTTCTTTGTCAAGATCACTTTTAACAAAAGTAGTTATCAAAAAGTATTTACATTTATCTTTGAGTTTTATTGAATTTGTACTATTGCTGCCCTCTCTTGTACGTCGTATCTTTGTCTTTCTTGGGATTTTCCTGCGATTCAGTTTTTATTTAATTATTTCTGTAATTAATTATTTTTATTTAATTTTTATTTTATTTTCACAAGTAATTACCTAAAAAGTGTCCCTGGTTGGTCTACTATTACATTCTGAATCTCTCACTATCTAGGATTCTGAATTACGGTCCTTTTCCTTGTTATCTTGTAGCTCTGGTAAAACCTCACATCCTTCATAGTTGTTGATATTAGAAGTGGGCTTTTAAAAACAATTCCTTCTTTGGTCGGTGAACATGTTCAATCTTCAAACACAGTCCTTTCTCCAGTTCTGAAGAATTATTTTCTATCAGCTCATCAATTATTCATTTTCCTTTGCCCTTTTCTTGTATTTAGAACTGATTATTTTTAGACTTTCAAATCTGCTCTCCAAGATGCTCATCTTTTCTAGTGATCTTTCTCCTTCTTAATGTGTGTGCTCTGTCAACATCATATGGTTTTTAGAATTGTCTATTATATTCTTCACTGTCATTCAGACTTTGGTCAGTTACGGCTTAAATATTTTTTTCAAAGAAGTATTGTTTTCAGAATGTTTCCTTTTTGTAAAAACCTACCTTTTGTTGTAAATATGAATGAGCAGTTTTCTTCTAAACTCTCTCGTGGTCCTTGTTTCGACACATTCATTTGTTCTGACCAGTCAGCTTGGTGCTGTCCTTTTGACTGAATGATCATACTTCTGTGGTTAGGGATTTGGTACTATTGTCCCACTTATTTAGTATTGTTAGCCTGTGTGAGTCTCTTACATAATTCTTGCAGCTGATGTGAGTATTTTCATAATTCTTGTAGCAGATCAGAGGGAGAAATGGTCTGAGAGTTGACAAATGGGAGTTACTGAGACTTGGGTTATATGGATGGGTGGTAAGATTTTGCTGCAGGTGGTTTCCCTTCCAAGCACACAGAGGAAACTGGTCTGGCATGCTGATTGTTCTCAATCGAGGCAGGAAGCAATGGGGTCAAGGTGACAAATGGAATTGGATCTATTCCTCTGGCCAAATGGTGAGCTAGACCAGTGAGGTGACTCCTTTAGACAAGGCTTCTGACTATGGGATCCATAGGCTTCCCATTGGAGAGGTGAACCAAACCAGATGGTCTTTCTTATAACCTGACTCTCCCGTGTGCAAACTCTGTATTAGTTGTCTGATACTACACAACAAATTACTGCAAACTTAGGGGCTTAAAATAACACATGCCTATTACCTCACAGTTTCCATGGGTCAGGATCCCAGGCATAGCTTAGTGGGATCCTCTACTGAGGTCTCACAAAGCCACAATTACGATGTTGGCCAGGACTGCAATTCTCATTTGGGGCTCTGGGTCCTCCCCTAAGCTTATTCAAGTTTTTGGCAGCATTCTGTTCCTTGTAGCCATATGACTAAGGTCCCTGTTTTCTTGCTGGGAACTGCTCTCAGTTCATAAACCCCTTGCAGTCTCTTGTGACATAACCCCTAAAAGCAGTTCACAGTCTGGCTATCAGCATTTTTTCCAAGCCAGCGGAAGCACATTCCTCTGACTTCCAGTCTCTTTCCAGTCTGCTGCAAGAGTGCCTCATAAAATGTAATGCAGTCAAGGGAGTGACTATTCCATCAGCATTTGGCACGTGGCATCGTTTAATCAAGGAAGCAACTATCTACCCACCATATGCAAAGGTTCTTTCCACATTCAAAAGGAAGAGATTATCCCTGTCATGCGTACCCATGGGTGGAACTCCTCCAGGAACCCTCTAAAATTCTGCCCTTCACAATTTCAGAAATGTAAGAATCCACTCCGGTTTCCAGTGGGGAGATGCCATTTCTCATTCTATGTTATTGAGTCACTTCAGTAAAGAACTGGGTGTTAGAGAGATGAGGGAAGGCAGACTGCCACGGGTATGCGTTTGACATCACATTCAATTATTCAAATAAGTATCTTAGTTTTCTATTTTAATGAATTGATGTTTTTAACTTTTGTTGTTGTTTTTACCTTTTAAAACATGTTCTTCGAACATTTCCACTTACCTGAAATGTAAATAAAATCATTTTGTAAATTTGAAGCAGTATGTTGTCTAAATAAAGATGCTTTATTTTTAGATCAGATTTAGATTTACAGAAAATCCAGCATAAAGTACAGAGTTCCCATATATCTCTGTATCTATCACTCCACTTCAACACACACACACACACCCATAGTCTCCCCTATTATTAACATCTTAAATTACTGTGTTACATTTATTGCAAATGATGTGCCAATATTGATACATTTATTAACTAAGGTCAATAGTTTACATTAGGGTTTACTCTTAGAGTTGTACATCCTATGGGTTTTGCCAAATGCAGAACAGACATTTAAGTGTATACACATCTGTGGTATATCTACCTTGTACCTACTATTAAGTATCATACAGCACCATATTTTTTAATAAGGAATTTTTCTTTTAAAAACAGATCTTTGCCTTGTGGGACCTATGCAGTCTTTTTAGGCAAATGTAGGGTGTGTGGACAGACCATGCCACGGGCTAAGATTTAACAGAAACTTCCATGACTGAATAAAGGTTGGCCTGAGATTGCTGATACTCAAAATTGATTATTAGGCATGATGTATTTCCATCTGCTTAAGAAGAACACGGTCTCTGGGGAGGGAATTTTAGGACACAGAGCAGTTTTGGCAATAATGCCAATTTTTTTTTTTAAAGATTTTATTTATTTATTTATTTATTTATTTGACAGAGAGAGATCACAAGCAGGCAGAGAGGCAGGCAGAGAGAGGAGGAAGCAGGCTTCCTGCTGAGCAGAGAGCCCGATGCGGGGCTCTATCCCAGGACTCTGAGATCATGACCTGAGCCGAAGGCAGCGGCTCAACCCACTGAGCCACCCAGGTGCCACCGATAATGCCAATTTTGATCCAGACCAAAATGCAGTGGTACAAAAGGTCAGTTTTCAGAAACAAATTATCTTGAGAATGCTCTGTGAAAAGCACTGTCAAGATAGTGAAAAGGCTGAAAGAAAATATTTCATAAGACTTATCTGATAAAGGACTAGTATCCAAAATATATAAAGAGCTATTAATAATCAACATTAAGGGGCATGTGGGTGGCTCAGTGGGTTAAAGCCTCTGCCTTAGGCTCAGGTCATGATCTCAGGGTCCTGGGATCGAGCCCTGCATTGGGTTCTCTGCTCAGCAGGGAGCCTGCTTCCTCCTCTCTCTCTGCCTACTTCTCTGTGATCTCCGTCTGTGATCTCCATCTGTCAAATAAATAAATGAAATCTTAAAAAAAAAAAAGAACATTAAGAAAGCAAACCAATCCAGTTAAAAAGCGGGTAAAAAACTTGAAGAGATGCTTCACCAAAGATATGCAGAAGGCATGTAAGCATATGAAAAGGTGCTCTACATACATATCACTAGGGAATCATCAATTAAAATAATGAGGTACGGGGGCGCCTGGGTGGCTCAGTGGGTTAAAGCCTCTGCCTTCAGCTCAGGTCATGATCCCAGGGTCCTGGGATCAAGCCCCGCATTGGGCTTTCTGCTCAGCAAGGAGACCGCTTCCCCCTCTCTCTCTGCCTGCTGCTCTGCCTACTTGTGATCTCTGTCTGTCAAATAAATAAATAAAATTTAAAAATAAGTAAATAAAATAAAATAAAATAACGAGGTACCAATATAAAAAACGAAATAGTACTCAGCCATCAAAAAGAATAAATCTTGCCATTTGCAACAATGTGGATGGAACTAGAGTGTATTACCCTAAGGGAACTAGGTCAATCAGGGAAAGAAACACCACACGATTTCACTCATATGTGGAATTTAGGAAACAAAACATATGAACATAGGAGAAGTGGGAAAAAGAGAGGGCAGAAAACCATAAGAGACTTTTAAGGATAGAGAACAAATGGTTGTTGGAAGGAGGTGGGGGGAGTGGGCTAGATGGGTGATGGGTATTAAAGAGGACACTTGTTCTGATGAACACTGGGTGCTGTGTGTAAACCAAAACATATAAATAAATAAATTATAAATTATAAAATAAAATGAGATACCAATACATACTTATTAGAGTGGCTAAAATCCAGAACCCTGCTACTACCAAATGTTGGTAAGGCTGTGGAACACAACTGTCATTCTTTGCTGGTAGCATGCAAAGTAGCACCGCCAGTTTGAAAGACAGTTTGGAAGTTTCTTACAAACTAAATATATTCTTACCATACAATCCAGGAATCACACTCTTTGGTACCAAAGAGTTGAAAACATATTTCCACATAAAAAGAATGAGTTGTCAAGCCATAAAAAGACATGGATGAAACTTAAATGAATACTGCTAAGTGAAACAAGCTAGTTGGAAAAAGCTATAGGCTACATAATTCCAATTTTATGACATTCTGGAAATGGCAAAATGGAGACACAAAAAGAGTTATATATACATATAATGGCATGTGTTGGAACATTATTCAGTCCTGAAAAGTAATAAAATTGTGCCACAAACTATATCGTGGCTCAACCTTGAAGACAATATGCTGAATGAAATAAACCAGGCACAAAAGGACAAACACTGTATTACTGTGTCATCAATTGTATGAGGTACCTACAGTAGTTAGATTCACAGGGACAGAAAGTAGCATGGTTCTTCCCAGTGCTGGGAAAGGAGGTATGTGCAGTTACAATTTGATGGGTACAAAGTTTCAGTTTGTGAAGAAGCCAAAGTTCTGGTGATAGATGGAGGTGGTTACAGAAATGTGTATATATTTAATGCCACTGGAAGTTACACTTAATTTTATGTTGTGCATATTTGCCATAATTAAAAAAAAAATTCTTGAAAGGAAAGAACCCTGGGCAGTGGCAATGGAAGCCTGGATTCCAGAGCCAGATCTGGAAGTGTGACCTTTAGCTCTGGGGTCTCTGTAGTCTCCCTCCCAGGACCTTGAATCTGTAGTATTCACTCGCTCATTCATTCATTCAACCAAAGCTTACTAAACACACGAGTTACTCTAAAACTATGGAAGAGCTTGGAAACGATTATTGTAGGTCAGATGCAGGACAGATGTAATTAAAATCATCAATGAATGGAAATAATCAAAGCTATTTTTCTATCAGAACAATATTATCCCTTGTAGATTTTTATATTCAGATATAGATTTCATTCTTAAATCAGATTGTCGCAAAATATGAAAGCTAGAAAAATGATCTGACCTAGTAAATTATTGAGCAAATAATTTTGCTTTCAAATAGAATTCTACAGAGAACACTAATATAACAAAATAAAATATTAAAAACATAGCATTCTGGGATAGTCTGAATGTTCATTATTGAGCCAAAGACATAACATGCATCATGGAAGGCTTAAGCATATTCATGTGCTTGACTGCTGAGGTTCACCTAAGCTTCTAGGGATCCAGAGCACAGCCTGAAAATCCATAATATATATATTTTTACCCCTTTGTTCTATAGATTTTAGTGATCTGTGCCCAAAACTCATAATTTTTTCATTGTGATTTTCAAAAAATAATTTTAGGTTGCAACTGAAAACTTGTAATAGTTTCTTCTTAATAAATCTTTAAACCTGTTGTAAAAATCAATACATTGTTTTATGCACAATGTTTTAAGGCTTGAGAATTGGCAAAGTCTACACGTTTATAAGGCGGTTTGGTAGATACTATACAGTATGAGAGTACGAACATGGAGTCATAGAGTCCAAAAATCTAGAATCTGGTTCTAGTTCTGCTGGTCACTAGATATGTGACTTGTGAAGAATCGGGTAACCTCTTTGATCCCTATGCTGTTTTATGTCTGAAAGTAAGGATAATAATGCACAACCCATCTAGGTTCCAACGTGTCCAAGGTATCCATGTCCATACATGTGACTTAAGCTTCTGTTTTCTTGGATTATATTTTGAGTGATAACAGCTATCACGAAAACTGAGTTGAGTTTAGATAAGATGGTGTGTACATTTAAAGCTGTATGTTAATAAAGGTTAAGATTTTATACCCCAGGTATTTTTAATCTATAGAAATAAAGTATATTTATGCCCCCTCCCTCCCCATATTTATGCCCCCTCCCTCCCCAAAAAACTAGTCAAGTAAAGTCTGTCAACAAGTTTTGAATGCCATATTGTCATTGAGCAGGAATTCCTAGAGATTTAAAATAGCAGCTGCTCTATCATTTCATTTGTCTATTTCCTATAGGAAAATATAATTTATTGGCTTCTCAAATTTATGATCTTTCCATCTTCTCACTGTTCAGATAGCATTGCTTTTTTCTTAATCAAATTTACATTTGAAATCCAAGGTTTTAAAATATTAAATCACTTTTCTATTGAAATAGTCTTATTAACTTAAAAATTTTAAACTCCCTGCCTTGGTAAGTTTATTCCTCTTCTGGAATGAACAGAAGCACAAAATGGGTAACAATAATTCCCATTTCATATTGATTGCTTTGGGCATCATCAAAATAATTAACATAGAATACACCTATATAAAATGCGAAACTCTCTTGCTCTTTCATGGGGGGGCGAAGGGGGGTTGAAATCAGTGATCCATGACAGGGATTGGCAAACCAAGACCTGCAAAGTAAATCTGGCCTTCTTCCTGTTTTTAAAAATAAATTTGTATTGGAACATGGCCATGCTCATCTGTTTACATATTGTCCACTACTGCCTTTGCACTTCAATCTCAGGGACTCCAAGGACTGGCTACAGAGACCATATGGTTTGCAAAGCCGGAAATATTTCCTACTTGACCCTTTGTAGAAAAAATTAACTCACTCCAGATCTCAGGACTAAGTGAGGAAAAGGAAAATGGGTGTTCTCCTTTCTTGCAGTAATTGTATAATCAGAAGTTTCTAAAATATAAATGTTCTGCACTGAGTTGGAAAACAGGCTGCGGCTAATGCTAATTAAAGCCTTACATTGAAAAGTCACCCTGTGCTCAGTGTTCTTTACTGCTGGCTGGATGACAGGAAGCGGGAGCTAGGTTCCTCTGTCTGCGGGAACAAAGAAGGAGTAGCTGTGTCCAGATTTCTTAAGCAATATGATTTTTCTAAGGACAAAAGTAATAAGCAAACAATGATATGTAAACAAGAAAGAAACAAAATGATGCAGATCTTTGTCACAAGTGTTTGGATGGGTTTTTGGACTGATTTTACCATATATCCACTTTGACCTCAGGAAGTTGCTTCTTTCAGCGACTTCTTTCTGAGACTACAGGAGGCTTGCTGAGGTATCATCAGGTATTACGGATTTCCTATGCTCCTCTCTTTGCAGTCTTGGGACACTCTCTCCTTTCAAAGATGAAATGTTTTAACACCTTTTGTATAGGCTGACACTTCCCTGGATCCAGCCAAGCCTGATGCTGCTCCACTCTCTTCCTTCCTCACTTCATAAGGCGATCAATTAATTCCATGTTTGCCTGTACTTTGCATCGGTTTTCAATCACTTACCATTGCAACGATTCTGTGTCTGAATGGTCTCCTCAGGTCCAACATTCTGTGAGTTCTCACTCCAGAAAGGTCATCTATGAGGGTGTGACCCATGGGATTTAATGTCAGATCTACATTAAAATCAAGGTTCCAATATTTGTTAATTGTGTGAGCTTTACATCTTCAGTTCCTACTTCTATAAAACAGAGACAATATATACTTTCAAGACCACTGCAATGATGAAAAATGATTACATATTTATAAAGTATCAGATAGAGAAGAGACCATTAATACTGTGCAAGTGTTCCTCCAGTTCTCCTCCACCAAGTCGAGAGCCATGGACTCTCTTCTTCCCAATTATCAGTGATCTTAAAACCCTCTGAGATTAGCAATTATACCATTTATAGCACTTACACAGTCTTAAGAATAACTTTTCACTTTATTCAAAATAGCAATTCATGTTTATTATTAAAAATTTGGAAAATGTAGAAAAGTACAAAGATGAATATGATAAATGTACAAGTCAGCCATTCTTACAACCCAGAAATAAGTGAGAGATAATTCCTCCCCCTCCTCACTCTGTCTCTTTCTCAACCTACATGTATTAGAATGTTTTTAGTTATAAGTCAGAAAAAAATCTGGACTCAATATTCATTTGTTTTAAAGAATAATAATTGGCTCACATAAATCCAGAGACAAAGTGACTTCTTAAGCAATACAATTCATCAATACCTCATCTCAAGATACAGCAACAAGGAATGGGAAATAGCACAAACTTAATATTCCTAAACAGCTATTATGGAAATGGAATGAAAATCAGTCAACTAAATCAAAAGAGTTCAAATAAATGAGTAAATTCAGCAAATTGGCCCTATAGGAAATTGATCACAGAGCTGACTTTTGGCTACTGACCTACAGCTAATGACTCCAAGGTTGACTGATCAGCAGATCAGCAGAGCTAGCCGCCTCGAGAGCCTTCTATCTTTCTGCATTCTTCTGGCATGTCTGCTCAGCCCCAGACCAGGCTGCAAGGCGGCTGCCGTAGTGCTCCCCTCATTTGTAGACTAACTAACATGTCATCGTAGGATCTTGGCTTCTGGTATCTCTTTTCAAGGTGGAGGAAAGCCTTTCCAGAAGCCTCCCTACCCCCGAACCACCTCACTGGCCCAAAATGAACCACACACCTAACTGTGCCTCAACCAGCTGCTACCAAGGGGAATTAATGCCCCCCGATCCCCCACCCCCGGCAGGGCTGATACCTACCTCCCCTGAAGCAACAGCAATGCAGGGGAGGACAGAAAGCTCAACGACATTGTATTGCTAGGACACAGGGAAATAGTATGGGTGGGAAATCCTCAGTTTCTGCTACTATATTTTTTTGATTTAATATACATTAATTTCCCCACAACAATAAGTGGTTTCAAAAGCATGATTTTAACTGAAACATAATTGTATGAAAAGAAAACATTACAGTTTACTTAACAAGTTCCCCATTGTTAGATATTTAGGGAAATTTCAAGTTTTCACTATGCTAAATCGTTCAGTGTTTAGCCCTATCAAATTAATGTCCATAAACCCACTCACTGCCTTAATAGTGTTGTTTCCCTTACTGGATTAAGTATTATCGCTTACAGTTAAAGATGCCCTTATGTTTGCTCACATGCCATCAGTGAATCAGTAAATGTTTAAGAAATGTTGGACTTGTGGGGGCGCCTGGATGGGTCAGTGGGCTAAGCCTCTGCCTTTGGCTCGGGTCATGGGCTCGAGCCCCACATTGGGCTCTCTGCTTAGTGGGGAGCCTGTTTCCCCCTCTCTCTCTGCCTCCTTGTGATCTCTCTCTCTGTCAAATAAATAAATAAAATCTTAAAAAAAAGAAAAGAAAAGAAAAGAAATGCTGGATTTGTAATATGGAGAGAAAGACTCTTTTAACCTTTACAGTTGCTGCTATGTTGCCTCACAATTCGCCCCTAACTAGAAGAGCTCTTGGCCAATTCATTTCAACAAATATTTACTGATAATTCTGCCAAGCCTCACAAAATGAATTAAGATCCAACATCTGCCTTTCTGAGCTTATAATTTAGTGCTAATTTCCTCAGCAGACAAAGCTCTTTAGGCTATAAGAACTCTTTGATTTAGAAATTTGTTGAATATTTATTATCTATTATGTGTCAGGCCCTGTTCTAGGATTCCGAGAAGGTCCTCCTTAAACATAACGGTGTCCTTAGGTACTGAGAAAGAAGTCCGAGGGGATCTTTCAGAATTGTTCCTCCTACCTTTTGTTCCCAGGATCTTTGTCACTTAGAAAGGAAACAGCTGGCCTCCGTGCCTTTTTCTGAATTTTTGAGGGAATAAATTCATGTGTATTTTCTCACCTTTGGCCTTGTCACTAATGTCATAGATAATGTAGCTATTTCAGCAGAAGGCTGTGCCAGAAAACATAATTTGACAAACTGTATTTCCTGATGCAGTTGGTAGCTCACACAGAAGGCAGGAAGTGCTGCTGCCTGGAATTTTGCTAGCTGTGGCTGTGAGTGACAAGAAAGCACTTGGGTTCTGCTGACCCAGTGATGGGTTCTCTCTGGGGACCCTGGCTGTACTGGGTCAGGCAAGGCCACAGAGAATGAGGCTCTGGCTTGGGATTCTGTCAGGTTTGAAATTTTTTAGGATTGAATTTCCTCCTTACAAATGGGAATTTAAATGAAACAGTTATGCATTGGGCCAAGTAAACCTGGCTAAAAAAATAAAAGAAACATCTCATATTTCCTGAAATAAAATTAGAAGGATCTTTGTACATTTTTGTAGTCCATCTAAACCTATACAATGAATACATTCCTCTTTTGGCTCAAAGCAACTTGGGGGGTAAAGAGCACGATGAGTAGAATTTAAGAGCTAGGAGGCCCTTGGAAATTAGCTAGTCTGATGATGGGCAAACCCATGACCATCCGGATGACATCGGGAGTTTATACGAACGTAGATTCCCACCCTGAGCCACTGAATCAGATCTTCAGAGCATCGGGTCTCCGAGCCAAAAACATTGGCTCATTTCACAGATGAGAAGGTTCTAAGTCAAAGATTAGGCTAGAGTCCCACAGTCAGATTATGGCAACAAAGATAACACATTTTGTTTACTCAAACAGCGACTTTCTTTAGTTACCCCAAAAAAGGTCAGTGAAGCAGGAGGAGAGGCACTGCTGGAAATCTTTCGAATCCATGTAGAAAGGGGAGAGGTCATAAATGAAGAGCCCGAGCAGAAAAGGCAGCAGAACCAGAGTCCTGCGGAGTCTTTCCAGGAAGCTGTCAGCCAAGGGCAGGGGGTTATCGTGGTTCAAGGTTGCTGCTCCAGGAGCACAGTCCTCCTTACCTGCTAGCACAGCACAGCTGGAAGAACGCTGGCCTATGGGGTCAGTGGGACAGTGGCTGCTGTAAGGGGACTGAGTTGTGATAGGGTGGCAGGATCTGATGAGTCGGTCTGCTGCCAAGAGAATCTGAGTCACAGCAGTGTAACAGTGACTCAGTGGCTGGACACTCCCCACACAGAGCTCACAGCTCAGCACTCCCAGAAGGCGGTGCCGGAGATGGGGCTCAACTCAGCTCTGGGCACTGGGGGACACACCTGCAGCGAAAGCTCAGGCCAGTAGCCCCGGGCTGCTCTTCTCTGTTTCATGCATATAAACCCAGAGTGTGGCTGAATCCTTGAACCCACCCCAGCTCCAGGGCAGCTTTTTTTAGTAGAAAAACAACAACGGTCAAATTATTTTAATGGTGCATTTTTTTAAAAGTCAGACTTAAACAGAATCGAGAGGAGAATAAAGAAATGTTACTGAAATCTCCAATAAGAAGCATTTATTTTTTTTAAAAAGGTATTTATTAACAGACATTTATTATTGATTATCTACCATATATTGGGCTGTGTTCTGGACATTCTTAGAATGGAAATCATAAATATCTTGGTCATTAATTGGTAAGTAATGAACAAGTACAAACTCCTTTTCCTAGAGTGAGGGTTTCCTGCTGTTTGAAGTTTGCTTCTTTTAATATTTAAAAGATCAGCAATTTAATCAAATAAGGATAACTGAAATAAGATTGTGGCATGCTAGCAAACAGGAAGGATGTATTAGGTTAATTTCACTCTTGGAGGCAGATTAGACAGAACTCTTTAAAGCTATACATCATAACTGTGAAAAGCAAGATTTAGTAGGCTGAGACGCAAAATCTACTTGTAATACTCCACATTTTTTTTACATTTATGGTAAGCTTAAAAAGTACTATATATAATTTTAATAATATCCCCAGTAGCTACAATTTATAGAACAATATGTCCCAAACATGCTGCTAACATGCATTTTTAAACATTTAGTCTTTACCGTAAGCTTATAAGGCAGATCTTGTTTTTCCTATTTTGCAGACATGATCACTGAAGCACAGAGGGGATAAGAAACACGTCTGAGATTACGCAGCTCGAGAATCAAATTCAACCCCAGTTAGTCTGATCCCCGGGTTCCCATTCATTACAAGTAAGCTCCAGTCCCTCTACGGACATCTTTGTGAATCGGTCAAATGAGAAAAGGACACTGAAGCGCTCAAGTGCCCAGTCCTTCAGGGTCAAGCACATCTGCAGGACATCCTGGTTCTGCTGCCCCAGAGCCAGATCGTACCCGGAGATCACAGGATGATGATGTTAATTAAGACCATGAAGCAATTCTTGGCTTTTAGTTCTTGATTAAGATGAGCCATGTTGACTGCAATCAAAAAGATGATGGTGGTGGTGATGGTATAGGAGCCAGAGCCTTGCCTTTTGCGAGTCTCTTCTGAGATCCGTCGTCCCCCAACCCCACCCCGTTCTGCAGTCTGGGTTCCTAAGAATAACGACAAATGGTCATCAGGTCGCCGGTGGGTTTTTTTCTTCACTCATCATCACCATTATCAGATGGGGAGCTGGGAATGTCCAGCTGAAGAGCCAGGCCCTGAAGCCACGGTCAGGTGTACATCTTAGTTCTGACACGTACCTGATACACAACTTTGGACTAATTACAAAATGCCTAAGCCCGTATTTCTCAAGCTATTTATGGCTAAAAATCAATTTTTCATTTTTCTCCCTTTCTTTTCCTCTCCTCTCCTTCCTTTCCTCCTTCCTTCCCTGTCATTTCCAATCAACTGTGGATGAATCCTTTTGCAAAACACAATGGAAATACCTTAACAGTGTCAAATGGTACAAACATGCTTAAATGCCAGCTCCTAACTTCTGTCCTAACTTTGCTGAGGAGCATGAACAGTTTGTGGACCTCACTCTGAGTCCTGCTACTTTAATAAGCTTTTGTTTCATACTCTATGAAATGGAGACTCCAACACTTACTTCATGTGGTTGTTACCAAACAATGAAGTAAGATAAAGTGCTTAGCACATACGTGCCTAGCGTATCACGAGCAGTGAAGAATTTCGAGTCCCCTAGGAGCTCATATTCCTGGCCTACGGCAGAAACAGGGATGGAGAGACATAAGAGAGAACTCTACAAAGTTAGCAAGTTGAGGGTGCCTAGCTGGCTCAGTGGTAGAGCATGAAAGTCTCAATCTTAGGTTTGTGAGTTCGAGCCCCACATGGGGCATAGAGACTACTTTAAAAAGAAAAAAGTAGACACCTCACGTATTCATAGCTAAATCCCACGTAAGCTAATTTTATTCCTTCTCTCTTTGGGTAGTTGAATCTCTCCATGGGAGATACATCCCACAAATCTGTTTTTTCTAGTGATGTTTTAAGAAGGGTAAGTGACTAGCCTGGGCTAAGTCCTTGAGTCATGCCAAAGGCCTGTCCATTCTGAACTTTCAGCCTGCCACTCTGGGTTTCTTAGGATAAGCATCACCCCAGAACATCACTAAAGGTGGACATCAATATGCTGTCCAAAAGCGAATGCATCATGGTCAGGATTTCAGTTGTGGCTCAGAGGGGAGAGAGCTCTCCCTGTCATGCCCAATTAAATTACATTGAGGGGTGCCTGGGGGCTGAGTGGGTTAAAGCCTCTGCCTTTGGCTCAAGTCATGATCCTGGGGTCCTGGGATTGAGCCCCACATCGGGCTCTCTGCTTTGTAGGGTGCCTGCTTCCTCCTCTCTCTCTCTCTCTCTCTCTCTGCCTGCCTCTCTGCCTCCTTGTGATCTCTGTCAAATAAATAAAAATAAAATCTTTATTAAAAAAAAGAAAAAAAAAGAAATCACATTGAGAAAACACTACTGAAGTAACTATGTAGTCACTCCATTGGTGGTATCACCCGTTTGACTTTAGGAGTGGGATGAATCCGGGTCCCAAAGGGCTGGGGAGGAGATGGTGCTGCCCCGCCATGTTACCCACCAGGACAATTCACATAACCTGCTATATACTAGGACCATTAAAGAATAAGGCTGAATTCCAGTGACAATTGTCAGCAACAGTCAAAGACTCTGTCAGTATCTAAGTGTTTAAATTGTGGTGCGAACGTGGAACAGGACAGAGTCTCCTTGCTCATGATATTTAACTGAAAATGACACAGCTGTGATGAAAGCACAGGGCGGGGGGGGGGGGGGAGGAAACAAAACGTAAAAAAGGAAGATGACAAACATCTCCAAGATTTGTCTGATGACTCCAGGCCTGAGTAATATCCTCAAAATGGTGAAGTATCCTCATGAAAACAGCAGTTGAGGCATGCCTAAGCTATCAGAGTAAAAGTGAGCTCTCAGATTCCAGATTTATATCAAACTGCAGTTTATTTCTAACGATAGTAAATAATAAAATGTAAATACTGTTTAATCCAATCATATTTGTTGTATTTAAAACCCTTTGCATAGATTATTTATATCAGATAAGAAATCTTAATTAAATATTATTTTACCATTTCAGCTCTGTCAAGGAAAGCCACAATATGAAAGAGCATCTGGAAGATTTTATCTGTCAAATAAGATGCCTAAAAACACTTCCAGAAGAAGTCTGAACCAGGAATAAATTGGTGAAGAAAAAAGATGGGAACATCAAATAAAAAGCCCAAACAAGTCAGGTGGGTGAGGAGAAAAATCAATCCACCAGCACATGTTGTCTCCAGCAATAAAAATTCGGCAAAACGGCTCCCTTTTCACTAGCTGAGTTCGATTTCCCAGGTCGTCCCAAAAAACACATTCTTGTCTCCTTATCAGAGAATGCATAAAAGTAGCGGTAAAGAGCTGGGCACAAGGAAAGTTCTAGATTCTAAAACAGGTGGAACAGGGGAAAAGGAACATTAATAGGAAAACATGTAAGGGGCAAGGGAAGGGGAATAAAGCAGCCTGCAAGTGGGTGGCTTGAAAGGGCTTCAGAATAGCATATCCGCCTTCAGCCCTGCAGAGCTCGGCTAAAGTTTTCCGTAAAATGGCGTTGACAGTGTCTCCCTTGAAAACACAGTGAGATGATATACAAAAAGTGCTTAGCAGGTTTCTAACATGCCTTCTGGGTTAAAGAAGGGAGAGCCACTGTTAAGAATAACAATAATAGTAAAGTAAGAAGAGTGATTTAGGGACTATTTCACCCACTGCTTAATCTGCCAGTCCACCAAAATATAAATATTTTCTGCAACCCAAGGGTAATAATAAAATATGATTTATATCCTAGGTCTAAATCTATATAGCTCTCTTAAAGGGAAAATCTTCCCTAAAGGGGAAAGTGGAAATAAATTTGCCAAATTTATAAATTGGAGTGAAAGAAATTTCATGTCAGGTAATAAAGTCCTTTGGTGCTTCAGTTTTTTTTTAAGTTTTTATTTAACAAACAAATTTCCAGTTTGTTAACTTACTGTGTTATATTGGTTTCAGATGTATAAAACAGTGATTCATCACTTCTGTAGATCACCTGGTGCTCATCACAACAGGTGCCCTCCTTAATCCCCATCAGCTGTTTACCTCAGCCCCCCCCCCACTTCCCTTCAGTGACCATCAGTTTGTTCTCTATAGTTAAGAGTCTGCTTCTCGGTTTTCCTCTCAATTATTTATTCAGTAAGGTACCAAGTAACTTATGTGATACTATATTACCATTTAACCTCGAAGCCATATTACTTAAAAAGCAAATATTTCTAAGGCATAAACTGACCCAGCTTTTTCAACAAGCTGGTAGCTTGAGGGGAAAAACGGAGAGGATTTACTGCTATAAACTGTATAATGTTTACAGAACATAGTAACCACAGGTAATACAGGGTATTTGGGGGCTCTGATTGAAATAAACCAACTATAGAAGTATGTGTTTTTTGAGACAACCTGGGAAATTTACTTATGGTTTGCATATGAGATGATATAAAGGAAAAAAGTTGGTTTTATTGAGGTTGATAATGGCATCATGGCTACATAAGAAAAAAATCCCTATTCTCAAAATTTTGTACTGAAGAACATAATTGTGAAATGGTATCTCAGTGGCTGAGTTTTGCTTCCAAATACTTTCAAAAAGGGGAAAACCCGGATGGGTGGAAAAGAGCAGCAAATGCTTAGTAATTCTTAACTCTACTGATGAGAATACGAAGGCTCACTGACGTCTTTGCTCTACTTTAAATAAGCTTGAAATTGTAAATGATTAATTAGATGGCAAGCACTTAAACATCAGCCAGTCAATGTTCTCTTATTGTTTCTAAAAAGTGGTTTTCGGAAATACAAACAATGTATTTATATTCCATTTTCTTAAGAGAGAGGTTTTCTACATTATTTCAGGAGAAATATGATGTAATGATTTGGAACTTACAGTAAGTTACAATATCAGAACCTCTTCATTTTTTAAATCTACTTTACAGAAGCTGTGATATCATCAGGATATTTGGCTAATTACTAAGCAAGTTTATGTACTATGGAAAGTCCTACCAAGATTTTGAAAGTATGCTTACTTCATAATGACACAGGTGAGTGGTAAATATATTTTTTGTTTGCTTGTTTCGAGTAGAATAAATCAATTCTTTTGTACCAAATTTATTTAATGCATTCACATATTTTTTAAAAAAATGCAAAGAAGAGGGCACCTGGGTGGCTCAGTGGGTTGGGCCACTGCCTTCAGCTCAGGTCATGATCTCAGGGATCCTGGGACTGAGTCCCGCAACCTGCTCTCTGCTCAGCAGGGAGCTTGCTCCCCACCCCACCCCGGCCTGCCTCTCTGCCTACTTGTGATCTCTCTCTGTCAAACAAATAAATAAACAAAATCTTTAAAACTGCAAAGAAGAAATTAAAAGCTGCCATCCTGGGTGCCTGGGTGGCTCAGTGGGTTAAGCCGCTGCCTTCGGCTCAGGTCATGATCTCAGGATCCTGGGATCGAGTCCCACATCGGGCTCTCTGCTCAGCAGGGAGCCTGCTTCCCTCTCTCCCTCTGCCTGCCTCTCTGCCTACTTGTGATCTCTGTCTGTCAAATAAATAAATAAAATATTAAAAAAAAAAAACTGCCATCCTAAAAGTAATATCTGTTTTCAAAATTCAGGAGACTGTCCTATTTCTGGGCCTGAGAACAAACCCCCCAACACTTTCCGCTAATTCCAGTGACCCTTGAAGAAAAAGAATCATCAGCAACAACTTAGATTGTGCCTTTTTGTTTGCTCAGTATAAGCATAACCCTAGAATATCACAGAAAATAAACAGTACAGACATCAAAGTAAATGAGTTATGTATGATCAGGATTTCTTTTTTTTTTTTTTTTTTTTTTTAAGATTTTATTTATTCATTTGACAGAGAGAAACAGTGAGAGAGGGAACATAAACAGGGCGAGTGGGAGAAGGAGAAGCCAGTTCCCTGCAGGGAGCCCAATGCAGGGCTCGATCCCAGAATCCTGGGATCATGACCTGAGCAGAAGGCAGATGCTTAAGGACTGAGCCACCCAGGCATACTTAGGATCGGGATTCCAAATGTGGCTCAGAAGCTGTAGCTCCTCCCTGCCATGCCCAGTTACATGAAATTGAGAAAACCCTGTTAGGCAACGTGTTTAATAACTGTGTAATTACTCCATCACTAATATCACCCATTTAGCTTCAGGAGTGGGATGAATAGAGGTCAGGTGTGTGTGTGTGTGTGTGTGTGTGTGTGTGTGTGTATTTGCTTCTCAGCCGAATCTAGCCCAGCCCTCCCTTTCAGCCCCTCCATAAAGATGATGTCATAGGATAGTTCTGGAATCATAATCACAGACCTCAACACTAAGCAGACAAAGCAGTTATTTATTTATTTATTTATTTATTTATTTATTTGAGAGAGAGAGAGAGAGAGAGCTTGAGAGCCGGGGTTGGGGGGTGGGGGTGGGGGGACGGCAGGACAGGAAGGGACAGAGGCAGAGGGAGAGAGAGAATCTTAAGTAGGCCCCAAGCCCAGAACCCCAAATAGACCTGGCCCAGGGAATGACCTCAGCACCCTGAGATCACAACAGAGCTAAAATCAATTCAACATTTAACTGACTGAGCCATCAAGCGCCCTTAAGCAGCTTTTTATTTATTTTTATTTTTTTAAAGATTTTATTTATTTATTTGACAGACAGAGATCACAAGTAGATGGAGAGAGAGGCAGGCAGAGAGAGAGAGAGAGGGAAGCAGGCTCCCTGCTAAGCAGAGAGCCTGATATGGGACTCGATCCCAGGACTCTGAGATCCTGACCTAAGCTGAAGGCAGCGGCTTAACCCACTGAGCCACCCAGGCGCCCCTTAAGCAGCTTTTTAAAAGCTCATTGCTTTTTCCTTCATCCTTTCCTATAGAAATACTGCCTTTCACCTTCCGGTTGTTTCCTTTTGAGCCACCCTGTAGGTCTTTTATGCTTTGGGTCTTGCCTATTACTTTCATTCCCCCTTTTTAATCACCCCCATATTCGCTTCCACCTCTCCAGTCTTACTTGCAGGGCAATTTCTCTGTCACTCAAAAAATTGGGAGGGGGGCACCTGGGTGGCTCAGTGGGTTAAGCCACTGCCTTCGGCTCAGGTCATGATCTCGGGGTCCTGGGATGGAGTCCCATATTGGGCTCTCTGCTCAGCGGGGAGCCTGCTTCCCTCTCTTTCTGTCTCTGCCTGCCTCTATGCATACTCCATCAAATAAATAAATAAAATCTTAAAAAAAAATTGGGAGAAAGAAGAGTTATCAGTACATGTTTTTAGTTTATGACAGAAAACATTATCAAAAGTCCCTTGGGGAGAAGAAAACTAGATGATATAAAGATTCTATTTTCCAAGTGAACACACAGTAATAACTATAAAATATCTTAATAACTTTACAAATAACTGGAATTGCTGTGGATTAATAAGCTGAAACCGCTTGAAAATGTTTATCAAGATTTACTAGGAAAATACTACTCACAATATAATATTTTACAATGAAATTTGGAATTGAAAATTCTGTAATTCTAGCCTGGTGATGTAGCAAGCTCAAAAACAAACCACAAATCTACCTGGAAATAAAGGTAATACTAACTTATTTTACGAATGATGTTATGATTATGGGGGGAGAAAGGAATTTTTTTCCAGCAAGTTATAGAAAGTTCAAAATTTCAAAATATCAGTGTAGGTATTTAGCCGGACACTGGTAACATCAAAATCTAATCAGAATGGAATAGTAACAAAAGCTATTTCCTTCCCACCTATTTTTGCATAACATCCTGATTTACCAGCTGCAAGACTTCTCACATGCTAGAGACAGCGGTTCTAATTTACATTACAGGCCTGTTCTAGATTAGCATCCTGTTGATAATGCTGTGGGCTCAAATACATGTAATCTTGTACAAAAATAATCATTAAGTATTTCTTGTGACTTCTGAAAAAAACTGCTTTCTGCTTTGGCAGCCTTGTGATAGTCAAAAGATTTCTCCATAACAGTCCCAGGGAAAGAGCTTCCACGGTTCTGCAAACCCAAGAGTCTGGGGAGGAATAAGAAACATTCAACATGTGCCTCCATCTCGAAGACTGAATTAACTAGTTACTGGTAAATAAGAAGATAGCCTGTTTGTAATGATCTCCAGAGGTGATTATTTTATAACTTTGGTGACTTAGAATTCAAATGAATCTCCGTAGCTTTATTTAACATTTCATGAATCCAGCAGCACTCAGTCTAGCAGATAGAAATGAGTCTGAATGAGCTGTACAAAATGAAAGACTTTTATAGGCAGAGGGGAGCGGGAACGTGGCAGTTATGCTAGACAAAAAAAGCGAACTGGTTATGGCAAGGTCGCCTTTCTTTAGGGACTGGCAAGGGTCCCTCGGGCGCATTACCTAACAAGTGTTGATTTGAGGATTCCTGACTGACTGGTTTAAGATTCCATTTCTGGGAGAGTCAAAACTGTAATTAAGTCACACCTTGGTTTGATGTGGGGCTTAGCATAAGTGACTCCAATGGGGGGCTTGTTGCTTTGTGGGGTTTTGTTATTGTTGTTTTCTTTATTTATTTGCTTCCAAGATTTCATTTAAATTCAAGTTAGTTAACATATAGTATTAATTTCAGGAATAGACATTAGTGATTCATCACTTGTAACACCCCGTGCTCATCCCAACAAGTGCCTCCCTTAATGTCCATCACCCATTTAGCCCATCCCCTCTCCCGTCCAGCAGCTCTCAGTTTGTTTTCTGTAGTTAAGAGTCTCTATGGTTTGTTTCCCTCTCTGTTTTCTTATTTTATTTTTCCTTCCCTTCTTCTATGGTCATCTGTTTTGTTTCTTAAATTCCACAAAGGAGTGAAATCATATGGTATTTGTCTTTCTCTGACTGCCTTATTTTGCCTGTTCACCTTATTTTTAACACTACTCAACAAGTCTTTGTTTTCTTTAACCAGAATCCAAGGGCTGGGTTTATACTGTGTTTCCCCACTGTGAAGCACAGGAGCCAGACATCAGCCTTAACATCGGGGCAGCAGACTTGACATTCAGGAACTTGACATTCATGAGGTATATGATTGGGTTGGTCTAGGTATTCCGGTAGCACTGACGCATTTAATTTTCATCTAGCCTCGAGTGTTTTCTGTACATAGACACCTAAAATCACCAGCCATTCAACTATCCCTGAAGCTTTATCTCTCACTTGAGCAATTTTAACTGACAGGAACCCTCACATTTACTTGCTTCCCTACAGAGGCCCACACACCAATAATTTCACATGAGGATGTTTAATTTATTGTAAACTTCCACTTTCTGTGAAATTTACTTTTTATTTTTATTTATTTATTTATTTATTTATTTATTTATTTATTTTTTGCCTTCTAGTCAAGTTAGTGTTTTCAATGACAAAAGGAAGAACGTTCAGGCTTGTCCTGAGCTGCAGGCCGCTGACTCAGTCCTCAACACTTGCCGGCAGGAAACCTAATCACACCTCACAGAAGGTGCCAATTACTTTAGTTTCCACCCTAGTTGCTCAAAAACAATGAAAATTGTTAAGTTCAACACCAATCAGTGACTCTGATACCTCTAGAGTCAACTTTCCCTCACAATTGAGGCCAGCTCCAAATAGCAAAGCCATCACAAAACCCCGATTTAATGTGTTCTCTTTTTCTCACCTCTCTCCTAATTTTTGCTTCCCGATTATATTCAAGGATAAATCTCTTGACAGATCCGCTCCTCCTGTGCCAGTTTTGGTTTGTGGCGTGTGAGTCCCCAGGTGCACCATGGCGTAGTAATCATTTCACACAGCGCCCAAATGGTTGAGTGGGTCTACTTTACATAATACCCCAGCGGCCCTCGACAGCTATAATCAGTAACCAACCTTCACTCCTCCTGGTTCAAGAAGCCTATTTGCTGTTTTTCACTTAGTTTTTAATCTCCTGTCCTTTAAGCTTCCCCGTGGCTCCTCTCTGAACTTTTACCAAGTTAAATGGGTCCCACCGCTTTGATGTGATCAGCGCTACAGGTAGCTATCTTAGGAGAACCCAACCAGCCCAGTCCCATGATTACAGGACAGAACAAAGACCTCTTGAGTGTTCAGGTGCATGGAGCAATGCCCAGGGTAGTTGCCTCTGCCCAACCAGGCCAGTGAAGCTGGAAGAAAGGTGTTCACATTTGTTGTATTCCAAGATGTTTTAAAGGAAGGGAGTTTAAGAATGTGTTCAACATTACCATTTTCAGTACATGGACTATTTCATTTAATGTTTACATTACACATATTATCTTATTTAATTTATCGTCCATGAGAACAGATGAAACAGCTGTGTCAGAGAGAAGGTGTTACAAATAAGAATGAGAGTCCCGGTTTGTCTGATTTCAGAGCACAAGCTTTTGTACCAAATCATGCTGTTTTGCTTACGGCAGTGGGCAAGGAAAGACTTTTCCAGCCCCTGAAACAGCCCACTGGGGCTAATTCTCCAATTACTCAAATTATCCAAACGGCGTTCTAATCCCCATAACTTTGCAGAAACCAAAAATTTCCATTTTACCTCTCCTTTCCTGGTTTAGAATCATTTGGGAGAGTGGATAGAGGGGAAATGGAAATACTAGAAAAGAAAGAGAGAAAAGCGGTATGGTACCAAAGATACAGTGTAGAATTATCTTTGAAAATAATTTTGAGATACATGAATGGGATTTCTAGTATATTATATTAAAGTTAATAACTTGTCTGTGCGGTTTGAAAACTTAGAAATCTTGATTGTAGAAGCTCTGGCTGTGATTTCTATATTAATGGAGGGTTTGGCCATGCCATTTTTAGGTGGACATTTGTCAAGGGCTCCTCACTGTCATCATGTACCTATCTCTAATATAAATTTGTAGACAAAGGGTCCATCTTGAGTTTCTATGAATTATCTTATGCTGATGTTGTCATTTATTCTTTCCTTTATTATTATTATTACTATTATTTTCCCTCACTTTCCAATACATCAATATGATTTTGATACCGATTGATACCAATCTCCACAATATCTACTAGCCACACGGTTTACCTCAATACTGCCCAGGTCTGGCTCTTGTAAAAACATTTACATCTGTCTAATTGACTCAAAACCTCTCCTTACAGAAGGAAATTCAACATTGTTTTCATTGAAGGATAGTTGACACGTGATGTTGCATTAGTTTCAGGTGATCAAAATGGCGATCCAACAAGTCCATGTTTCGCCATACTCACCAGGAGCGTAGTTGCCATCTGACATCACACAACACTCTTATAATACCACAGACTATATTCCCTATGCTCTATCTTTCATCCCTATGACTTATTCATTCCTTGACTGGAAGATTTCAACATTTTTGAAAGATAATTTTCCAGTAAATTGTGAATGTCTCATAGTCTATATACCACATGACATATTCTCTTTTTTTCAAAAAAGCATATTTTATAAGGATGTAATTGTAACCACCAAATATTATTGAATGTCCAGAAGAGTACAATCAGTGTTGCATTGATTTCCTTCACACTAAAAGCCAGGGTATTTGGGAGAATAAGGTTTCCCCCCCACTAGAAACATCAGAATTTACTCTCTTGAAAAGGGAGATTTATTTTGAAGTAGGTAATGAATTTCAGTAATAGTTTCTAATTTTTTTCCTGATATTAAAGGTTTATAGCTTTGGCGGGGTGGGGGGAATGAAGTGATCGATTTATATTTTTATTAATGTGTAACTTTAACAACTAAATTTAAAGTATAAAAACTTCCTTATTATTTTCATTAATGTTTATTTACTCTGATTACAGTTAAATAAAAATGAAAACTTTTTTGTGTTTCCATCAATTTAAAGAAAAACAACAGGAAAGATTAAGAGCAGTAGACAAACGTACTTAAGTTATAAGGTTAGACTAAGATTGGCTCAGTTGGTTAAGCCTCTGCTTTTGGCTCTGGTCAGGATCCCAGGGTCTTGGGATCCCAGGGTCTTGCTTAGGTTCCTGAGCAAGGAGCTTGCTTCTCCTTCTCCTGCTCCCCTTGCTTGTGCTCTCTCTGTCAAATAAATAAGTAAAATCTTTTAAAAAAGAAGGAAATCCAGGAAAATAAAGGGAATTTTGTTTGTTGAAATGGTGTAATTGCATGTTTTGATTTAGCAGTACGGCATGTGTAGTATATAACAATTTGAACTCTACATTTATTAACATACACAAAAGCAGAGTCAATATTATTAATAAAATATGTACCACCTCAGTTCAATAATTACTAATCTCTCATACTTATTTCATCCATCTTTTTATTTTTTCTTTATTTTAAAACAAATCCCTGAGATATCTTAGTATTTCACCATTTTTTCATGTCGCATCACTCTTAAATATTTTTCTAAAATACAAGAATATGTTCTTACATAATCACAACACCTGTATCATGCCATCAAAAGAAATATTAATTTCTTAAAATAGTCCTCAGTCCATATTCAAACTTCCCCCAATCATCTCATAAATATCCTTCTATACTTTGTTCAAATCAGGATCTAATGAAGTTCCACTCTGCGTTTGATACTCCTGTCTCTTAAATCCCTTCTCTTCTTCAGGTTTTCTTTCCAGATCTTCACTTACAAAAGTGAGGTCAGTCGTTCTGTCGATTATCCCACATTCTGGCTTTTCGATGCTTTCTTACGGTGTCATTTCAATCGTTCTCTTCCTGTACTTTCTAGTAACTGAAGGCATGATCTAAATGGGATGAAATTCTGTTTCATTTTCTTTGTCTTCCTTCTTTTCTGCATAAATCTTGTTCAAGTAGTGCTTTGTACTTCACAGCGCATCACATCAAGGAGCAGGTGTCTGGCTGATAACTGTTAGGGCCACGAAGATGGACCTCAAGTTCAGATGAAAGCACTCTGCCCTTCTATTGTGTAGCTCTCCATCAAACTTCACCCTGATGGTTCTTGGAAGACTCAATTATTTCCATAGAGATCGCCAAGTAGTAATTTCTACTTTTATCTTTCCTCTTGTCTGTTCTACTTTTATCGTTCTTTTGGCTGTAATTCTTCTTCTTTTTTTTTTTTTTTTTTTTTTTTTTTTTTTAGTTATTTATTTGACAGAGACACAGCGAGAGCGGGGACACCAGCAGGGGGAGTGGGAGAGGGAGAAGCAAGCTTCCCACCAAGCAGGGAGCCTGATGCGGGGCTGGACCCCAGGACCCTGGGATCATGACCTGAGCCAAAGGCAGATGCTTAACGATTGAGCAACCCAGATGCCCCTGTATTCTTCTTTAAAAAAAAGTTTTGCATAATCAAATGCATCAATTTAGATACTTTGTCAATTAATCAAAACAGGAAAAGCAAGATAAATGCTGAACTCTTTCCTAATTAACAGTTTCCAGCCCAAGAAGTGAGTTCTCTGGCCATCTCCAGTGGTGATAAAAGATGGTTTCTTTTTTTCTTTTCCTTTTTTAAAAAACACTGTTGTTTGTTCATTTTTTAAATTTAACTTTCCTATTTTATCTTTCTTGAAAATCATGAATTTATAAACTTTTATAAATTCAATGTGTTTGAATAAAGTGTAGTCGCTTTTCCTTTTAGATGTTCAAGCTGTCCCATCTTGGACAGTTGGAAGGATCTTTTCTTCTGGCTATGTCCTTTTGATATAACCTAATTAACCATTGATGGTTTCTTTGGTTTCTGGTGCATGTGCATGCACACACACACAGTCTCAATCCATCTCATATATTTCCTATTTCAGGCTTGTAATCACTCATTTTCCAATCATTTCCCAATTAGAGAACTAGTGGGGAATTTCCAGTAGACTACAATTTGGACACCAGGAGTATTCATTGCTTCTAAGTTATTACTGTTTCTAGGTCTTTCCAGTGTATTGAACTGGGAAATATACCTTTTTTAAAAAAAAATTGTGGCAAAATACACATAAAATGGACCATTTTAACTGTTTTTAAGTGTATAGTTCAACCATATTAAGCACATTCACATTGTTGCATAACCAATCTCCAGAACACTCTTTCTCTTGCAAAACTGAAACTCTATACTCATTTGTGGTTGTTTACAACTCTCCATTCTCCCAGCATCCTAGCCCCTGGCAACCACATTTCTACTTTCTGTCTCATAAATCTGACTACTCTAGGTACATCCAAAAAGTGGACTCAGACAATAGTTGTCTCTTTTGTGACTGGCTTATTTTATTTAGCATGATATTCCTCAGGTTCTCTCTGTTTAGTATGTGTCAGAATTCCCTTCTTAAGAGTGAATAACATTGTATTATATACCATATTTTGTATATTGAATCATTCACCAATGGACGGTTGTGTTGCTTCCTCATTTGCCTGTTGTGATAATGCTGCTTTTAACATAGGTGTACAAATGTCTTTTGGAGACTCTGCTGTCAGTTCCTTTAGGTATGTAGGTATACCCAGAAGTGGAATTGCTGAATCGTGGTAATTCTATTTTTCATGTTTTAGGAACCGCCATCTTTTTCCGTAGCACCATTTTACATTCCTGTCAATAGTCACAAAGTTTCCAAATTCTTCACATCCTTGCCAAAACTTTTCTTTTCCCATTTTAATAGCAGACATTCCAGTGGGTATAGGGTGGCATCTCATTGTGGTCTTGATTTATATTTCCCCAATGATTATGACATTGAACAGTTTTTCATATGTTTTTTGGCCATTTGTATAACTTCTTTGAAGAAATGTCTGTTTGAGGGTGCCTGGGTGGCTCAGTGGGTTAAGCCGCTGCCTTTGGCTCAGGTCATGATCCCAGGGTCCTGGAATCGAGTCCCGCGTCAGGCTCTCTGCTCAGCAGGGAGCCTGCTTCTCTCTCTCTCTCTCTCTGCCTGACTCTCTGTCTACTTGTGATCTCTGTCTGTCAAATAAACAAATAAAATCTTTAAAAAAAAAAAAAGAAATGTCTGTTTGAGTTCTTTGCCCATTTTTTTATTGGTTTGTTTTTATTGTTGTTGAGTTGTGGGAGTTCTTTATATATTCCAGATATTATTCCCTTATTAGATATATGATTTACAAATATTTTCTTTCATTCTATAGGTTGTTTTTCATTCCACTGATTGCATCCTTTGATGCATATAAGTTTTAATATTGAAGTATTTTTTTTTTTACTCTTATTGCCTATGGTTTTTGGTTTTTCTTTGGTTTTTGTCCAAACAGTACTTGCCAAATCCAATGTCATGAAGCTTTCCCCCTAAGTTTTTTTCTTAGAGTTTTATAGTTTTGGGTCTTATGTTTATGGGTCTTTGATCCATTTTGAGGGGATTTTGTTTATTGTTTTTTGTTTTTTAATTTTTTTTTTCAAGATTTTATTTATTTATTTAAGAGAGAGAGTGCGAGCTGGGGTGGGGGGATAAAAGGGGAGGCAGAGGAGAAAGTAGACTCAGCACAGAGGCTGATATGGGGCTTGATCCCAAGACCCTGAGATCTGACCTGAGCTGAAACCAAGAGTCGGACAATTAACAGCTGAGCCACCCAGGCACCCCTTGAATTATTTTTCTATACAGTATAAAGTAAGGATCCAACTTTGTTCTTTTGCATGTGGATACCCAATTTTCCAAATACTGTTTGTTGAAGATACTGTTCCATTCTCCAAGAAGAGTCTTGGCACTTTTGTCAAAAATCATTTGACCATGTGGGACTTAGGGGCTCTCTAGTCTGTTCCATCGGTCTGTATGTCTGTCTCTCTATGCCAGTACCACATTGTTTTGATTACTACAGCTTTGAAATCAGGAAGTTTGAGACCTCCAACTTTGTTCTCTTTTTCAAGGTTGTTTTGGCTATTCAGAGTCCCTTGAGATTCAATATGATTTTAGGATGAATTTTTCTCTATTCATAAGAAATGCCATTGGGGTTTTGATAGAGATTGCTTTGAATCTACAGATTGCTTTGCATTGACATCTTAACAATATTATGTCTTGCAATCCATGAACATGGGATGTTTTTAAATTTATTTGTGTCTTGCTTAATTTCTTTCAGCAATCTTTTATAGTTGTCAGTGTATAAGTCTTTCACCTCCTTGATTAAGTTTACTCTTAAATAGTTCATTTTTTTTTTAATGGTACCGTAAATGGAATTGATTTCTTAATTTCCTTTTTTGGATTGATATATGCACTACAGGTGATTTTTGTGTATTAATTTTGTATCCTACAACTTTGCTGAATTTATTTGTAGTTCTAACAGGTTTTGCGTGTGTGTGTGTGTGTGTGTGTGTATGTGTGTGTGTGTAGGTAATCCTTAGAGTTGTCTACAAATTGGATCATGCCTTCTTCAAACAATCATAATTTCACTTCTTTCTTTTGTTTCAGATGCATTTGTTTCTTTCTCTTGCTTAATTACACTGTCTAGGACTTCCAATTCTGTGTTGAATGAAGTGGTGGAAATGGGTATCCTTAACTTGTGATCTTAGAGGAAAAGCTTTGTCTTTCACCATTGAGTATGATGTTGGCTGTGGGTTTTTCATAAATTGCCTTCATTTTGAGGTAATTTCCTTCCATTCCTAGTTTGCTACATGTTTTTATGAATTAAATGAAATGTTTTAAATAGCAAGATTAAGAATAAAAGCTACACTAAATAATTGTTTTCTGAGATGTTACTTTAATGTTACTTTGTAATCTTTACAAGGTATTGAAATAACCATCATATTTGTTGTTAAGTAAATAGTGAACAAATATTTACTTATTCATTCAATAACTATTGTTTGCTCTCCCTCATGAGTCAGGTACTTCTGGAAACTGGGCGAGGCAGACAAATTAGCTGCTCTCATGGAGTTTGCACTTTAGTGGAGAAAGATAGAAAATAAACAAAGAGAAAATGGGTAGAAAAATATCGATAGTAATTGACGCCTTGCAGAGAATTAAAATATGGTAATGTGATGGAGAGGATCTGGGGAAATATTTTAGATTGGAAGGTAGGGAAGACCTTCTAAAGAGGTCATAGTGAAGCTAAGATCTGATTGATAAGAAGGAAGTAGACATATGAAGAACAAGCATTTCTGGGAGAGAGAATGACAAGGACAAAAACTCCAAGATAGGGAAACACCTAGTGAAGTCATGGAAAAGAGCAAAGATCAACATGATTAAAGCAGAGTGGGCAAAGGGGAGATGGATTAAGATGAGGTCAAAGAAGAGGGGTGGTTATTTTACCCTAATTGTAAAGAGAAGCAGTATAATCATATATGTAAAGCTCTGTGTTAGACACATAAATACTTGTATATTGATATGCTCACTCCCCTTAAGAAAGGTAGAATCTTATAAAGTCTCTAAAAAATAATAATAATAACTGACCAAATTTGGAATGATGTGCTTGAACAATCTTAGCTATACTTATATGCTTATTTACATTGATATATAACAATCAGAATCTCATGTCACCCTTTCTTTTTAGATATATTTATTTATATATATTCATTATGTGTTAAACTATTTATATAAATATAATATAGTCATATATATTAAATTATTTGTATTTTTATGTATAAGTGAAGAGATAGACAAGAAGTAACATAGAGGGAGGTGAAAATGTCACTTTTTTTAAATTGAAAATGCTGGTATTAGAGAACATGGCTAATGACAGACTTACCTGCCTAGACACAGTGGAGGTGTAACAGGGCGGACAATGTGTCTATAAAATTACACAAGGGATCAGAGATAGCAAAGTGCAATGAACAAACATCTGGATTCCAGAGCCAGACTGCCTGGGTTCCAATCTCAGTGCTGTAACTTCCTAGTTTTTCAATATAACCTTTCAATTCTGTTTCTTCACTGCTAAATGTGGAAACTACTACTACTACTACTTCATAGTGGGGATTATGCCATAATATGTTCTGCAACTTGTTCATGATGCGTCCATTATATATAATCAAGGTCTTTCCATAGCCATACACTCAGGTCCAATGCATTATTGTTTAAAGTTACTGGTTGTTATATTCCATGGATGCATTAGAATTTATTTAATCAGTTTCCCCTGGATGTCATACGGGATGAAACCTTTTTAGACTGGCTTCTTTCACTTAGTAATATGCATATAAATTTCCTCCATGTCTTTTCAGGGCTTAATAGTTCATTTCTTTTTCTTTTTTAGCATTGAATAATATTGCATCATCTGGAAGTACAGTTTATTTATCCATAATTCACCTATTGAGGACATCTTCATTACTTCCAGGTTTTAGCAATTATGAATGGAGCTATTATAAATATTTCTGTGCAGATTTTTGTCTTGACACAGTTTTTTCCACCTCTGGGTAGCTACTGAGGAGTGTGATTGTTGGATCATATGTTAAGAGTATGTGTAGCTTTGTAGGAACCTGCCAACCTGTTTTTCCAAAGTGCCCATACCACCTTGCATTCCCACTAGCAGTGAAAGAGAGTTTTTTTTTGGATTTTATTTATTTGTCAGAGAGAGAGAGGGAGCGAGAGCGAGCACAGGCAGACAGAGTGGCAGGCAGAGACAGAGGGAGAAGCAAGCTCCCTGCCAAGCAAGGAGCCCGATGTGGGACTTGATCCCAGGACGCTGGGATCATGGCCTGAGCCTAAGGCAACTGCTTAACCAACTGAGCCACCCAGGTGTCCCGAAAGAGAGTTTTTGTTCCATTGCCTTGCCAGTGCTTGGTGTCATCAGTGTTGGGATTTTGGCTATTCTAATAGGTGTAGAGTTGGGTCTCATGGTTGTGATTTGCAATTTCCCAATGACCTATGATGTGGAACATCTTTTCATTTGCTTATTTGCCTTCTATATATCTCCCTGGGTTAAATATCTGTTAAGGTTTTTGGCCTAGTTTTAATTAGGTTGTTTGTATTTTCACTGTTAAGTTTTAAGAGTTCTTTATATGTTCTGGATAACAGTCCTTTATCAGATATGTCTCTTTTTTTTAAAGATTTTTACTTATTTATTTGACAGACAGAGATCACAAGTGGGCAGAGAGGCAGGCAGAGAGAGAGAGGAGGAAGCAGGCTCCCTGCAGAGCAGAGAGCCCAATGGGGGCCTCGATCCCAGGACCCTGAGATCATGACCTGAGCTAAAGGCAGAGGCTTTAACCCACTGAGCCACCCAGGCGCCCCAGATATGTCTTTTGTATATATTTTTCTCCCTACTGGTGAAATTGAAGTATCTCATTTCCATAGCCACTGAGCTGATTGTACAAGAAAAACAGTTTGGTTGACATTTTAGGCATGTGGCAGCCATAAGCAGTTCTAAATAGGGAATTCTTGTGATCATAGAGCAAAAAGCCTATGACATCAGCCAACAACAATGCAGAAATCCTAAAGTAGAAAAGCCACAGGGCTTGTTCTTCTGAATGCTATACGGAAAATATCCCTAGGAAATAGAATTAAAATTTGTTTAGGAATTGTTCTCAGTCTAATTAAAAATATACATTTTTAAAGATATTTTATTTATTTATTTGACAGACAGAGATCACAAGTAGGCAGAGAGGCAGGCGGAGACAGAGAGAGGGGGAAGCAGGCTCCCTGCTGAGCAGAGAGGCACAGAGCCCAGGACCCTGGGATCATGACCTGGCCGAAGGCAGAGGCTTTAACCCACTGAGCTCCTCAGGAGCCCTGACATTTTTCTTACCAAGAAAATTTTTAGATATAAGTGAAGGCACTTAAATTCCAGTATGTAAATTGGAGATTGAAATAAACAGCTCTAGGGGCTCCTGGGTGGCTCAGTTAGTTCAACATCTGCCTTCAGTCTTAGGTCATGGTCCTGGAGTTCTGGGATTGAGGGACAGAAACCTGAATTGGGCTTCCCAATCAGCGGGAAGTCTGCTTCTCCCTCTCCCTCTGCTGCCCACACACATTCTCTCTCTCTCAAATAAATAAAATCTTTTTTAAAAATTAAAATTAAAAAAAAAGAAATAAAAAGTTTTAGTTTCTCTTTGAAGTTTATTTTACCTTGAAAATTAAATACATACACTCTAGCTGTGAGGTTTGATTACAAATTATTGTACTTTCTGTTCTACTTCCTACAGGTTAGATAGCATTGCAGTGAATATCTTGTTATAACAAAATATTGGACCTTTATTTGATGCTTAAAAATATGTTTTAGGGGCACCTGGGTGGTTCAGTTATTAAGCATCTGCCTTCGGCTCGGGCCATGATCCCAGCATCCTGGGATTGAGCCCCACACCGGGCTCCCTGCTTGGCAGGAAGCCTGCTTCTCCCTCTCCCACTTCCCCTGCCTGTGTTCCCTTTCTCACTGTAGCTCTCTGTGTCAAATAAATAAATAAAATCTTAAAAAAAAAAAAAGTTTTAGATAAGACTAATCAGTATTCAATTCAAAAATCCAGGGCAACAAAAGAAAGTTCTTGTTTAGGCTCTTGGTCTATAAAAGGGACTGATCATATCTGGGCTTAAAATACTGATTCTTAATGTTTTGGGATTAAGATTCCATTAAAACCAGAAATACCTTCAAAAATACAGATCTATACGTATAAGGGAAATCCTGTCTACAACTTTAGGGGTTCATGTATTTGCGGTTTCCCATACAGAGGTGCACAAGCCTATCTCTGGCGGTTTGTTATGGGGGTTCATCTGGAGAGGAGGGCACTTTTACTAACCAAACAAACATACCTTCTGCCTAAACTGGCCTTCCCCACTCCCTAATGAATCCAGCCTAAATCAAGCTACTCTTAACCCAAACTGGCAAATTTTCTCAATACTCGAAAGAAGTTAAGTGAGAAAAAGAGATAATGTTTTCTAATCACTTGCCATAGCTCATGGGTAGCACCATCATTTCCCGAACTGAATGACCCTGGTTCCCAAAAATAACTCCAGGGCTATTCAACTGCTTATACTTGGCATAGTCTTCATTCTTATTTGGGAAAGCACATTCCCTTCTCCAGCTGAAGAAACTCAGTGTCTGAAAAGAGCTGCCTAAAAACACTTCTCCCTCTGGGCTCTTAAAAATGTTCAGCATCTGAATGCTGGCAGGGAGAGCTCACACCCAGTGGAGGCCATACTCTGTGGACTGAGCAACAGAAAAATGGGGATGCTATATATGGAAAACAGGAAGCAGAACTCTTTGAGGCAGCCTCACTTCTAAGTGACCCTTATTTAAAGCCATAATCCAGCAACTGTTATCTAGAAAAGGGAAAGACTTAATAGCTTAGCCTGAGTTATAAGGGACACAGTGCAAATCAGGTCAGACCGTTCTGACATTTTCTACTTTACTTTTAAATAAGCAAAAGAGTGAAGTTCCAACTAAAGACTCAGGACAAACTAGTCAAATACATGGACACATACGATGTATACAGAGTTGGTAGCTGCCTTGCAGCAAACTGAATTTTTCACGGTGGCTCTGGCAATTAGGGTATTGAGGACTGTTCATGAAATCAAAGTCTCCAAGCCAAAAAAAACAAGTTGCAAAATAAAAGCACTTCCAGTTTCTCTGCATTATAGAATTATTTGCATGTTATTTGTCTATTTGGAGACAGAAAAAGAAGGAACTGGAAGGACTGTCTCACTCTTTCTTGTTTTTCTAAAAGTCAGTTAATTCCCAGGGCCACTGCTATTTCTTTAACCAAAGCACACAGATTCACATTTTAATAGAGTGATTTTAGTTTCTTTTTATCTTTTCTTAGGAAAGAAGGTGGGTTATTTATGATTAAGAAGCTCTTCATAAGATTCATAAGATTTATGATTAAGAAGCTCGTCTACATTAGTATTATAAGACAAATCACCAGTGACTTTTATTCCTTCTCTCCCCGTCTGCTCATCTTTGTCCCTTTTTTAATATTTAAAGAGGAATTATCTTCTAATTCACTGGAGGTGGCAGGTGAGGAAAACATATCTAGGTTTCTCTGCAGAAATAGTTCTTAGAAAAGTTGCTGTTGACTTAGCCACTGTCAATCAATTTGTTCCAGAACCCATCACATACATTTATAATGATATTTAAAACACAAGTCTTGGGAAGCCTGAGTGGCTCAGTCAGTTAAGCGTCTTCCTTCAGCTCCTGTCATGATCCCAGGGTCCTGCAATCTAGCCCCATGCTGGCTTTTCCCTCCTCTCCCCCGACCTCCCTATCTCTGTCTCTCTCTCTCTTTCTCTCTCAAGTAAATAAACAAATAAAATCTTAAAAATAAATAAAACACAAGTCTTGTTGACCGACCAGCCTACTTTTCAAAGATTTTCCTCAATTAAAACTCCATTGGGGCACTTTCATTATTAGGAACCCCTTCATTTAGCACACTCGTCCCCACAGTTTTCCCCCATCATTGATGTTAGAATTGGTTTTCACCTGTAAATCTGGAACTTGATTTTTAATGTGTCCCCATGGATTCCCTATGAGTTTGTAAAATTATTTCTCATTCCTTATTATCTGGATGCTCTTATGTATTGGATGACCATAGAATCTACCATTCATATCCGGATGTAATTTTGGGAACGAAAGGGGTGCTATTAATAATTATGCTTGGACAACAAACTCTGGATATCTTGGGCATATCAGGACAGAGAGTCTCCCTGCTTATTTAAAAGAGATCTGGTGTGGATTGTGCCAGAGTGTGCCAGTCAACAGCCAACACCAAGAAACATTTGGTCTTAGGAATACTCCTGTTCTTACAATGCAAGTATTTATCCTTTGTTCTAACCACACAGGATCCTCTGATGCTTATTGTACTTTGAAAATGATTTATAACTGAACACATACTAAACTATTTGCCCATAAATGTTTATACTGTTTAAGGTTGTTTCCACTGCCAAAGATTGAAAAGCCTTCAAGTAATCATGGGGTGATTTGTGGCTTACTGAACAGGGTCATGTTGAGAGGGTAAGTCCCAAGACTGCTCAAAGTGCAAAAGAAACACAGCTATCCACTCTTGAAGCCAAAATCGACTTACTCACTCCCCATCTTGGATTTCATAATCATGGGATTAAATATAACCTGCTAGATCTAAAGGTCAGTAATCAAACTGTGACCCCACTGTTTAAAAGAGATAATCGAGCTCCTAAGCACCTTTAGTTTGTTTTGTGCCTCACTAAATATTAGTGGTTCCTTTCATTTTTGTAAGCCTATCCTTTAATCATACATGGAAGTAGGGATTAAAGGTAGATTGAAGGGAAGCTTTGTATCCAACTGTCTTTGCAGGTGAGCAACATTGAAACTTTGCTTTGGAAAACAGTAGGTGAATAAAGATAATAAAGATACATGGCTTTCCTTTTAAGATTTATTTATTCTAGAGGGAGAGAGAGGGGTAGGTGAAGAGAAGAGGGAGTGGGAGGGAGAAACCCAAGCAGACCTGACACTGAGTGCAGAGCCCGACATGGGGCTCAATCTCATGACCCTGACATCAGGACCTGAGCTGA
This sequence comes from Mustela lutreola, assembly GCF_030435805.1. Taxonomy (NCBI): domain Eukaryota; kingdom Metazoa; phylum Chordata; class Mammalia; order Carnivora; family Mustelidae; genus Mustela; species Mustela lutreola. The sequence continues at coordinate 31,688,376 of NC_081297.1, read as the reverse complement.
AACCAAGAGTCGGATCCTTAACCCAACTGTGCCACCCAGGTGTCCCAAATAGAGAGGTACATTTCAAGGAACATATAGTAGTATGGTGACAAAAAGGAAAGACCAACTTGTAATTATCAGACATAACAACTTATGAGATGGAAGAAGACAACTGATAACTGGGAGACAGTATAGGTACAATGTAATTTGTTTGAAAGTTATGGTACCAATAGATATCCTGTCATGATACGATCTAGCAGTGTGACTTACACTATTCCTACTTACTAGGACTTCCTGTTCAGCATAGTAAAACAGACCAATCCTTTTTTTTAAAGTAGTCATAAATTTCATAGTTAGCCAACTATTCATGAATAGTTATATGAAATCACCTGTATAGCATACTCCTGACCAATTACTGTTTTTCTCAGATAACATGTTTTTTTTTTTTTTTTTTAATTTCTCTTTTTTTCAAGGCTCAGGAGTTCTGTACATAAATTGCTACTCATTCTTCAGTTTAGCCAAATGTTCTAACCTGGCCCCAAGGGAGCAAAAGGACCTTTTATGCATTTATCAAATATTAGCTGAGCCCTTACCATGTGCCCTGGAACAGTGTTTGATACTGGGATTAGAGAAATGATTCAACTGCCCTTGAACTAATTTAGTTTAGGGTTGTACAAATCTAAACCTCATAATATTGTTTTGGCAAAGATTGCCTCCTCAAATCACACATAGGGAAAAAAATTCTGGGAAATGTAGAGCAAATCAATTCTGTTTTATCTTTGAACTTCAGTCTCCCATGTTGAGACCAGGCTACTTCTGATTAATTTTGAACAGTGGTGTAACCAACAATCCAAGAATCCCAGATTCTTTAAATCCAAGAATGTTGAGGTCTTGTGGCAGCTTTACTATTGGAATAGTAATACAGAAACATCATTTACCCTCAAGTCCTCCATTAAGTGGGAAAAATCATGTTCATTTCTTCTTTAATCGCTTTAGAGATTATCTAACAGATTTGTTTTTCTGATGAGCAAAATGCAAACTTTCCATAGGCAGGATTATTTTATTTTCTCTTATTTAAAATTGGCAGCCAAATGGGCATCTCCGCTTCTAATTTCCTCCACGTGAAACACTACTTCTCGGTTTCACAAATCTTATTTGAACTCTATTCCCAGCAGGGTGCTGCAAGCTGGCCAGGTGGCAGGGCACAACATTTTCTGTTCAGGGGATGGCAGCTTGCCAGCAGCATATTCTGAATTACTGGGTTTCAGTATGATGTTGGGTGGTACAAGTTTCAATCCTCTTATCAAAATGTGTCCTGCCTGTCTCATAATGAATGTTTCCCTTCTCTTTCAACTATTCCTTCTCCAGCACTCATCTCCACCTACTAAAAAAAAAAAAAAAAAAAAAAAAGCGAAAGAGAACAGACACTCCATTCATATGGAAGAAACTTTTCCTCCTATCGCTGTTCCCCATAAATGGACTTCCAGATTAATCCAACAAAAGCAGATCCCTCACTCACCAGTTTTTTTCTTTTTTCTCTAAAACTTTCCTAAAAACCCATCTTCCTTGGCATCGCCCTCCTTCCTGTCTTCACCACTTCATAGACCCAAGTCAAGCAAACGATCGCTCCAGAACAAAGGGTTAACTTCAGCGAATTCCCTTCCGGAAGTGAAACTTTTTGGGCCCCACGAAGCCCTGTAGGGTAGGTGGCTGTCTCGGCTCCCGGGACAATCCCGGGCTAAAGGGACCTTTGGGTGTGGCTTTGGGGAAGTAGAATGTAAGCCCGGAAAGGAGTCCCGCCCCAGGTTCCCTGCGGCCCATCCAGTCTTCCCTCACAGGGGCCTGAGAGCTTGCCGGGGCCGTGCGGAGCCCTGGGGCTCCCCCGACGCTTCCGTCCCTTGGCAGGAAAGGAAACTGAGGCACGGCGAAGGCCGGCCCAGTCCCACGCCCCGCCCCCCGCGACTGCCCCAGGCCCTCTCGCCCCACTCCTTTGTCCAGGCCGCGGTCTTCCTGCCTCCTCCTCCGCCCCGCCGCCACCTCCTCGCCTCCGGCGCGGCTGACGCGTCCAGGCAGGAATGCGTTTCCGGAGGGAGAGCGCGGCGGCAGCGGCCTGAGGAGCAGGATCGGCCGCGCGGAGGAGGCGGTGCCGCGGGGGTCGTTTCCTGCCGGGAGGCGGCGCCGGGCCGCCGAGTCTCCTCCTCCCACCCCCGAGGAGGAGGAGGAGGAGGAGGAGGAGCCGCCGCAGCAGCCCGCCGCGCCCGAGAGCCTGGAGGCCGCGCCTGCCCACGGGAGAGAGCGAGCGGGAGCCGCGGAGCAGCAGGCCCGGACCGAGCGCACCGGGGCCTGGACGCCGCCCGGAGAAAGTAGGCGCCTTGAGGGGGGGCGGGGCAGGCGACGGCCGCGGGGCTCCGGAGTGCCGCGGGACCTCGGGCGGTCCGCCGCGGGCCCGGCCCCGCGTGGGGGGGACGTCGGGGCCGGGTCGGCCGCCGGGACCGGGGCGTGGGTGGGGGCGGAATGCTTGCCCTGGGGCGGCAGAGGAAGTCCGGGCGGACGGCCGCGCTCCCGGCTTCTCCCGCGGCCCCTCTTGCCCTCCCCAGGCGCGGACGGCCCGAAGGCGCGGAGCCAGCCCCGCCGCGTTGCGAGGGGGGAAGGTCGCGGGCCTGGGCGCTGTCACGTCGGGGCCGGGGTCGGCGGGGGACCCGGGCGCGCGAGCAGCCCCTCGGACACCTGCGATTCGCAGCGAGCCTTCCCGGCTGGCGGCCTGGGCTCCGTGGCGCGGGCTGACCCCGCGCGGCGCCCAGGTTTTCGTCCTCGCCTCCGCCGCGCGCAGGTGAGAAGGCGAGTGGAGGCCTCCCCGGGACTCGACGCTGTAGGACTTTGAACGAACCTTGACGGTTTCCCTTTGTTTCCATTCCTGTAGCCGGCTACTTTTCTCTGAGCGGTGTGGAGTTGAGCAATTCGCTTCCAACTTCCAGAAGTTGGGCCCAGCCTTCAGGGCCTGTGGCCTGGGACGAATTGTAGGGTGGGCCCTGACAAAAGTTGGCACCCTGGAGCCGCTAGGCAAGGAAGGCGTGGTGTTGGCATATATATATATATATATATATATATATATATATATATAAAATATATATATATTTTTTTCCCCCACTTAATGTTTATGAGGCCGCACTTGAGTGTGAGGTCCCTCAGCAGTGCGAGTTCCAGGCGCTCCGCAAGATTCAGTGCCCGACCCGCTCCTGGTGCCATCTTACTACGTGTCAATTCTTGGGCTTCCTAACAAGTTGTGGTTTTAAGAAGGCTAGTATTTTATGCCGAAGTCATTTTTACTTAACCAGATTTGTGTTTGGGAGTCAAAATCTTGCACAGTAAACTACCCTCTTGAGGCTTCCATTTCCTCATCTGTAAAATGGGAACAAGAATATCCACACTAATAATAAAAGTAGCTATTATAGTAAGGGCAGTGTGGGTCATGCTTAGCTTTAGGCACTTTACCTGTATTTTCTCATTTTATCCTGGGACCCATACGATGAGGTAGGTGCCATTTTTATCCCTATTTTACAAATGAAGAAACTGAGGCACAGGAAGCCTAAGTAATTTGGCTGTGATCGTCCAGCTAGCGAGTAGAGAACCCATGGGGTCTAGCGGCTGAGCCCATGTTTGAGCCTTCCATAACTACGGTATACTTGTGAAAATCCAATGTAATACATAAAACAGTTCAGAGTCGAGTAGGTGTTCAATAAATATGACTTCTTTTCATCTCTTCTTGATATATTAAAAAGATTTTTAGAAAAAAACTCAGGATGTAATTGATAACATCATTAGCAAGGTTTCTTTGGGGCTCAGTCCACATAGATATTTATGTGGGTAGAATTACTGGATGGTTATTTTTTGTTGTTTTGATGGTGCAAAAATAATGTGAAATGAATTTTGATTAGGCATCTTTTTTAATGTATACCCTTAGGTTATATTAATAGACCACATTTAGAAATGATTAAGAAATTTTAGATGAAGTTTAGCTTATTCTATATTTGGGGACATCTACATGCAGAGGAGATAGGACATAAGAATTCCACTACAGTGTTCATATTTTTAAATAGTTTTTGTTCATTGATCAATATTAAATGAGTGACTTAAGATAATGAAGTGATACACAGGAAATGGAAGAAACAAATCAGTAGTTTGGAGACAGGTCTCTGAGGAAAGAGCCATTAATTTATCCTAAAATTCGGTATAAAATGGAAGATGTTCTGAGAATGTTAGCTAAAAAGACAGGGGATGTGGTTAATATTTCTGTAAACAGAAAGCAAGTCAACTCCAAATTAAGGCATCTATGTTGGCTTCACACACCTGAAATACTTTTTTTGTAATGTTAACACTTTTTAAAATAATGCTAAATTCTATATTATGATGATTTTATGTTATTATAATATCTCCAATAATCTGTATATGAAAAAGTATAGAATCAACAATATTGAAAACTGCTACATTTAGTAATTTTAACAATCATGTAGTTTTCCCTTAACTTTCTAGTCAGTATAATTAAAATCTGGCCCCAGTTTCCATCACTGAATGAAAATGGAGTTCTTTATTGTTAACGATAACTTCGTAACTCCGGGAGCTTCTCTGGGGACATCTGGTCACTTTGTAATAGAATTAATCAGTTTAATGTGCTAGTTTTAATGGAATGCTTGCCACATAATAGCTTTATTCGGATTCTTGCCAAATAAATAGTGGCGTACAGCATGGGGGGAGTAGTATAATAGTCTACCTCAGAAAAATATTTTTCTTTAATATTCGGTTGGTGCACTGGTCTGCTCTTAACTACACTCCTGGAATAATGAGATGAAACATCTTCTGCCTGTTCAAAGTTGCAGAACTTCTGAGTGCTGAGATTTTCAGTTTCTGAATGTGTAACAAGCCGAAAGTGTCTGAGGATTTATATGGACTGTTAAATTTAGAAGATTTCCCCACTATGCATGGAAAGTTAGGATGCATTAGGTTGTAGGTAGAACTCTATAGGACTGTATTGTGCAAATGTGTAAATGTCTCTTGTTGTATTAGTAGGTCTGTTCTAACTTTGGTTGTATGTTGTAGGGGGAGTCTTGGGGAAGGGCGATGGGTTGACAGGGATAGGAGTAAGGAAGAGTACATTAGTCTTCAGCATCCTGAAATGGTAGCAGTATATATAGATGTAGAAAGCTGAAAAAATACTATGGTATGTACTTGGGTTAAAGGAGGTGCAGTCCACAAAACCCAGAAGATTAGCAACCTTAGTGGGTAGGTGAAAAAAATGTGGTATCTCTTCTTTAGGAACCGTGTGCAAAAGGAGCCAAACTGTACTCTTAAATTTCTCTTCTTCACAGAGATGGCTAATTGTAAGACTTACAGAGTTACGTTTATAAAATAATACAGAGTGAGTTTTTAGAAGTCAGCTACCTTTAAACTTAATTTTTGGTTTGTGGACTTTGATGGTAAGGTTAACTGTATTTAGCAATATGCTAAATTGTGTATATCATCTTGAAATATGTGTGTATGAGTAAAAAGAAATGGCTTCAAATATCCATGCTACATACCTAAATAAACACCCCCCCATATAGATGTATATGTATATATGTTTTACTGCCTGGACTAGTGTCATTATACATCTCTAAAGTACAAGTTCCTAGACCCCAGGGATGTATAAAATGACTGATTGAAATATAGGAAGAAAATACAGGCTTAATATCATATATACATATATATATATATATACACACATATATATACATATACATACATATATACACACATATATATATTTTAAATCTTATTTAAAGTTTAAAATTTTTGTTATTTTTAATATCTTACTATATTGCTATAAAAATACATGTATTTTAACTTATAAATAAACATATACTTTGGGTATATATTAGCTCAGAAATTTTTTCAATGATACAAGTGAGTGATCAAAAAGCTTTGGAAATCATTGATGTAGGGGGTGCTTTGGGTGTGGATACAAGCACTGCTGTATTCAGGAGGGAGAACTGATGAGACTTGATGTCTCAAGTAAGAGAGGCGAAAGATACCCAGAGTGACACAGGTTTCTGGTTAGGTGGTGTCATTTCCCAGGACAGGCAGTATGATCGCAACGGGGTGGTACTGGTTGACTCGAAGGAAGGGAAATGATGTATTTATAACGCTGAGTGTTTTTAAAAGTGACATTGGTAGAGATGTCCAGGAGCTTAGTTGAATACAGAGATAATGAGCTCAGAACAAGAAGTCTGGTTGGGAGATTCAGATTCTGGGATTCTTAATCTGTAAGTGCTAGTTGAAGCTCTGGGCTGCTGCTGAAAACACCAAAGGAGAGTATGCAGAGTGAAAGGGGGCCAGGCAGAAGGCCTGGGAACACTTATAAACAGTCTAGGGCTGGTTGGAGGAAAAGGAATCCAGGGAAGCATTTCCTGCCCCCGTTTCTTTGAATTCCTAATTCCTTTGTGTGACAGTTTAGTGAGTGATTTGGGTCTTCGGGAGTTTTTTCTGTGATTGACATGTTTGAGGTAAAGACAAAAAGACTTACTAGTCATTTTAGACTCATCATTAGAAGAGCTGTTTGATATACTAAAGGCTTTGTGATTGGGAGGTGGTAAACCTGGGTTTCGGTGTAAGCTGTGCAGCTGAGTTCCTCTATGACCTTGGCTGGAATACTTTGCCTTCTGGGGCTTTGGTTTCTGCAGCTACACCATCAAGAAGTGGTCTGTAGGTTTCCTTCTGTCATTCTGTGAGTTCAAGGATAGCTACCACTCACCCCAGGCAGTGTGAAGTGCCCCTCTTCTCCCACGATCATCCATTTTCTTGTGTCACCAGAGAGGAGGGGTGCTGTGGCAGATTATTGCTTTAAGAAAACCTGCCCGCGTTGACCAGCCACATCTATTATTGTGAGCTCTCGTCCGATGTAACTCTGCTCTGTGTTACCTTTTAATCCGTCAGTGTACTGAGTGCCAGTTATTTGAAAAATGCTGTGCTCAGTGGTTGTAGATCAAGCGGTTGACATGGTCTTTGCTGTTGAGTATGTCATCTAGTTAGGATAAGTTGTGTTTAATCTAGGAAAACATAACAAGTACCAAAGAATATTTTACACAAGGTACTATACCAGATAATTTTCTGTAGTACTTTTTGAGAAAAAGATCAGCCTTTGGCTTAAGTGGTTTTGGAATGCTTTATAAAGGAGCCTGGAATGGTATGAACAAAGATATGCACAATAGATGGGTGACCTATTCCAAGGACAGTATAAGTAGAAGGCAGAATTCAGTCTAATTTAGCAATACTGTTTGACAACTCGACGTGTGTGTGCTCGTGCACACATGTGTACGTGTGCACACATCTGTTGAAGGCCTGGATTTTGTCCTCCCTCTAGTCTTGAAGTGGTTCACAGACATGAGTACATTTAGTTATGATAGAAGTTTGTATTATTGAGCATCACTGAAACTGAGGGTTTGTCATTTACTATCCTAGACACTTAAGAAGATGTTTTAGTACCATGAAGAAAGGAGTAGTTAATTCTGCTTATTGTGGTTGGTAAAGAGATGAAGAGCCAGTGAAAGCCAAAAAAAAAAAAAAAAAAAAAAAAAGAAGAAAAGTTAGCATTTTTATTTTATGGTAGGGAATGTAGTTTCAGTGGATGATGTGGAAGGTATTTACATGAAAAATTTATTAGGAACATTCAGTGTATAAATGTTTATTGGGTGAATATATGAGTAAACTTTCTTACTCTTTGTGAAACTCAGAATAGTAATTTAGTGGTGCTCAAATATTTTATAGTTAATGTATGATTTTTTTCATATTATTATAGTGCTTCTCAGGAGGAGGTCATGGTAGGTCATACTTCATTGCTGGAGGAGGAGGTTTTAGTTTGAAAAAGTACATTTGTTATATTAAGGAAAAAACCCCCAAAATACAATAGGGAATAGATTTGTACTTGTTAAAGGAGCACGGTTTTAAAAGGATTGAAAACCGTTTATTAAGTAGTCACTCAGGTTCTTACCATTAGAAGCCTGTGACTAGTGAATGAGTTGGAAAGCAGGAAGCAAATTCAGTAATTAAGTAAAATGTGACCAGCAGATCACCATAAAAATATGTATTGCTAAGAGCTTTTACACTGATGATCATATTTTACTTTTGGAACAGTTCTGAGGTAGGTATTATTTCCAGCTTTGTGCTGACTACAATGAGAGATTTGTTTCTCCCTATGTTTAGTTTTTAAAACATTTGTTATATATTTAAAATAGACCTAGCGCTGTGCTTGTTCCACTCTACAGGGCAGAGAGGAGCTGTGGCAAAAGGTATAGTCAAAAGTTATTAAGCTTTTGATCAAGTGAGAATTTTGGAGTGATCCACCTAAAAGTAGGTAAAATCACACAATTTGGGAACATACTTTACAGTTCTTCTTAATTAAAATAATGTAGAACAGATGGTAAACAAGTGCTTTTTTGATACCATTACCAGGATGGTTAACGTGTTTTGCTAGCTCCATTTACAATTATCTTTATAAACTTAATCCAAAGTAAAATTTCTCAAACAAAACCATTACTAACCTACTCTTTTCTCCATTCAAGGAAGGGCAAAATCTGTAGCTGTAGCAGGTGTAGAGAAGAACAGCTCACTAGGCTGGTTTGAAAAATATCAGTTGCTAGGTAATGTCCAGCGCAAGGGAGCTTGGAAGAATTAATTTCAGGCAACTTTCCATGCTCATTTTGAATCAGGCTTTAAAATATTATGTATGGCTTGATAGTTTTGTTTCAAGTGTCTTCTTGTATTTTAAGTCTGTCCTTTAGATTTGAGTTTATTAATGCCGCCTCACTGAGTTTTTAGTTTAATACTTTTTTTTTTTTTTTAAACCAGGTTAGCAGTTTATTATAAAAGGATGTATTTCATAAACAGCCAGATGGAGGGGAGGCATAGGGCAGCCACCGGAAGTGCCACTCTCCCCAAATCTCCTCAGTTCACTGGCAGGAAAGCTCCCAATTCTTTTTTTTTCCTCCCATTTTTCATGTAGGTTCTCCTTTTTGAGGGGTGGTGGTAGTATACCAGTGACCTGCTTATGAGATCACTGTTGGCTCCATCGTGTTTCTGACTGGCCTGAATTACTTTGAATTCTGTGTGGTTTTTCTCAAGCATGCTCGTTGTGTTGTGTTGTTCCTGTTCCTGGTATTTATGAGTTCTGTAAAGGATTTCAACTTAAGTTTCCTCCCTGAGTTCTGTACGCTTTTCCTCTAGTTCTATGATCTTATTGTTTTTGACTGATCCCTGTGAGACCTATTGAGATTTTCTACATTCCTTCAAGAGTATAATACATTCATCTCAGTTTTCTCCTATTTGCAGATAAGATTCTTCACTTCCCTTCATTTTTTCTTCTGTAGAAGTTTTTCCTAATTAAGTTCTGCACCCTCCTCCCCAACCGATTTATCTTTGAGGCGTTTTATATGCCAACATGCAGTATATCCGTTCTTTATCTTTCCTGTGCACTTGTGGGCTGGATGGTGGGTGACGGTGATTGATCTTCCATATTCATGTTTCCTCGGAGAAGGTGAGTAGACCAGTTCCTAGTGATGAATTTTGCTTCAGTCTGTTATTGTCATTTTCTTAAAGTATCTAGTCCTGTTATGGGCTGTTCTCAGGTTTCAGATTGTTTTGTGAGCCTGTTGCTTTGGAGCAGCTTAATCTTTGCCTTTGAGTTCATTAGCTTCAGGTGGAGGTTGCTGTTGGGTAAGAAAGAGTTGGTGCTCTTAAAAAGCACGTTTTTTTCTTCTGGCAGGAGTAGTGAATTGTTGAAAGGTTTCTAGTTCAGACTGCTGTTCTATAAGTTGTATCTTTGCCTTGGAGAACTTGGCCTCTTTCTTATTTCCTCTTGTTTTTTCTTTCTTCTTCATCCTTTCTAAGTTTTGTTAATCATTAATTCTGCCTTCATATTTGGGTCATAAACACTTTCATGGTCATCAGCGCATACCTCTTCCTGCCAGAGAGAGGGAAATAAAATGCTGAGTTCTAATTGTTCTTCCTCTAGGGGAAAGATGCTCTTGCCCTAGAGGAATGCATCCCCACACTCACCCTCAAATTTGATGGACTAGAGATAAGTGGGATTTCTGAGCACCTTCCATTTGGGCTCCCCCATCTGACTGCCCGCTGTATGGGGAGAAGTGGGAAATGCTGCATGTAAATTCTCTGAGGCTTTCAGTTTGGTTCTGTGTTGTTTTTATGCTCTGTATTGATTTTTTTTAAAAGATTATATTTATGTATTTGAGAGAAAATGAGTGAGAGAGAGCATGAGGGAGGAGAAGGTCAGAGGGAGAAGCAGACTCCCCAAGGAGCTGGGAGCCTGAGGCGGGACTCGATCCTGGAAGTTAGGGATCATGACCTGAGCTGAAGGCAGTTGCTCAACCAACTGAGCCACCCAGGCGCCCTGTATTGATTTTTAAATGTTATTCTTTTATAGGACTGTTTTTTCCCTTTTAAGAGCAGATATAGAAAATAATGATGGTGGGACAGGCTTGGGATGAATACAGCTTTGTTATATTTTTAGGAGAGATTTATGATACACCTCAATGTAGTTATCCTAATCTTTTCTACTTTTAGGTGAAAAGATTTTAAAATGTTATGACATTAAAAAGGAAGCAAATTCTGTTGTCCAAAAGAGAGTATTTGAAAGGTAAAAACCATTAACCTTTTTTATTAGAAACCTACTTCTATTGAAAGCTTGAGCTCAGACCTAGGTTCATATCCTAGCTTTGTCACTTAGTCTGGCTTTGTCTGCACAGTAGATTTGCGATAGGTATTTGCTGACTTAAATTTAATAAGTTGTGTTAAATAAAAATATACCGTTTTGCAAGGATTTGATAGGAAGAAATTTTTTGTGGATGACTTTTTATACTGGTTGGGTTTTGGGGAACTTATTTAAAAACTTGAAATAAATTTAACTCACCACATCTTTTAAAGTAATTTTTCTCTAAACTGTAATTGTTCAATTTCTACAAATACAGTACTTTAAAGTTTCTAAAGATTTTATCTGTAAATGTAAAAGGAAATGCCACGTGAGTTATTAAATACGTGTGTATTTAGAAGTTTGAATAGTACATAAAACCACACTTTGGTGAATAAAGGTGAGTTTAGAGTGGAGATTAAAATAATTCTGTACAGTTTTTGACAATGGGAACAATGCACAAAGTTAGGCTGTTAACCACTAAAACGAAATTGTTTGGAGGAGGTGCTTAAGATGATTTATTGTTTAAGGAATGAATTATGACCTTATAGGTAAACTTGAATATGGTAAAAAGTAATACTAGGGTAAAACACCTCTGTAGAAATCGAGGCACAAAATCTATGGGTACACTCAATATTGTACTCAGTATTGAAATTTGCCAGCTAAATTAACTTTTCTTGGCCTCCATTCAGTTTGAGGGACTAAGAAATAAACTCACAGAACATTATAAACCCTTTCTACTTTTATGCTGTGAGTCTATTCTCACACTGGAAGGATGTTCTTTTTCTTTTCTTTTTTTTTTTTTTTTTAAATAGTGACTTGAATAGGCCTTCAAAAAATTAGAGTTTAATGAAGCACAGACCAGGTGATAGCTTGTATGTAATTCAGATGGTCTGATTTCCCTTCCACCAGTGTGACCCTGGAGAGGTTATTTTACCTCTCAGTAATTTGGTTTCCTCATCTGTAAGCCAAAGGTAATATCATTTCTAGCTGCACAGATAATTATTTTTATCATTATTGCTACTATTGTAGTCATTTGAAAGTGTTGAAATAAAAATGAGATAACTTTTTGTTACAAATGACCCTAAATCCTCAAAACTCAGTGTACTGTGTTATTCTTGTCTGTGCCTGCTGTATGCCTACTGGATCTTTAAGCATACCACTCTTCCTCTTTTTCTTTGTAGTCTTCAGTGGGCAGCCACCCATGGCTGGAATCCCACTGGTACACAGTATTGGGATTCACCTTTTTTAGTAGTAAGAGGTCTTTTCAGGGAAGTTTCCTTTCTTTTAGCCTCTCCTCTTTACTTCCCCTAGACAGAAGAAGCCTCGAGTCATTCTCCCTGTATTTTTTTTAGGTATGTCATCTCCTACCATGATCTCTTTTTTTAAGGTAGTCTCTGATACTCAGGTTCAGAATTATCTGTATTTTGTCTAATGTAGTAATAGAAAACACATACAAATTGTTAGAAAGCACATTAATTAGAATAATCCTTCCTAGATGTAGAACCTAAAATAAGACTGTAATTATATTGTTAATATAATTGGTGTCTAATATGATAGCATCTCATTAAACCTTATTGTCATACAGTATAATGATCTTTTGATAATAATGTATCTAGATAAGTTTCTGAGTGACTATAACAATGAATGTTAATCTTGTTTACAGTTGTTTTATTTCTAACACATATCCTTTCTTCTAGATCTTGTTTCTCCCCGAAGTGCATTAATCCAAAATTTTCTGGTTACGATTATAGTTGAAAAAAACAAAACCTTCAAATTAAGTTACTTCAGAGATTTGCATCCAGGCATTCTGGCTCCAAGTTGGTGCCCTCGGCTCTATGTTACCGTGTTATGGTATACTGCTTGCCCTCCTTAAGCTTCCTGGTTTTGTTTTTGTTTTTTTTGGGATACCTTGGAATATTTTTAGTCATCTTTATCTTTAGTGTCTTTATTAAATAGTAAGATAATGTGCTCAATATAGAGAGAACACCGAGCACTGACTTTTAGGGGAGATGGCAATTCATAAGACAAGTCAGCCTCATGCATCTGTAGTTGATGGATAAGAGCTCCTTGTATCTTAAACACTAAATTTTGAAAACAAAGATTGTTTATATTTGATTTAGTGTATGTATCTGACTTAAATCACCTCCCCAGTTCTTGCCATCATTAGGAGTCTTCAAGAATACAGGCAGGTAATACCTCTCACATTCTGGTCTAGCAGTTTTCTTGACTTTTTCAACTCTGGTTGCCTTCGAGCACTGCGCTAGAGACCTCTGCTGTCCTTCTCACCTCCTCCTGGCCTCTTCTCTGATTCCAGCCACTGCCGCTGGGAGCAGTTAGTGTTATGACTCACTTTGGCTAACTGCATCTTGCCTCAGGCTCCTCCTGGGCATTCTTTTGGGTGATGGTCAGGCGAGAAGCTGGTGCAGACTTCTGGGCAGATGCCCCGTAGTTCTTGGAAGTGTGGGGGAAGTGAGTGCCCCTCGGGCAGACTTACCTGTGGGGACTGGAATTAGTAAATGTACTTCTCTACATAGACCTTCCTCGGAACAGACTCTCTGGGCACTTCTCAAAACTCAGCCAGGTCAAGCCCCCAGGGACCCACATGGCAAAGAAGTCTCCTGAATTGGCAGTCTTGGTTCACTCTCTTCAGTATCTATGTCTTTCCCTGGGGTCACCTTTGAATAAAAATCGCCTGCAGGCCTGTTTTTGTCTCTCAGCCTCTGCTTTCAGAAGGAACTCTGGCTCAAGTAATTGCCCATAGCTTATCCTTGCTTAGAACTTTTTACCTGTCTCTGCAATGTTAAATCCGTCCTTCCTTTTTGGCTCTGCCCTCCCCTGTGTGCAGGAGCCCCTTTTTCTCTCACCTGCCTCTCCTGATCTCTAGTCCTTTGCCTTTGTCCTCTTCTGTGTTGTTAACTGTCCGCACAGCCTGTCCTCCTCCCCGCCCGCCCACGCTTGCCTTGGAAACCAATGGATTAATTCAGTGAGTTCCAATGGGAGTCTGAGGATCTGTGGGAGGTGTCTCAGCGATTTGAGCTACAGAGCTGATAAAAAATGTTGTGCTTTTGTGCTAATAATTATGGTAATAAGCGGCCAACATCTGGATCATCTGGTTGACTACCTTGTAACTGAGTTGTCATTATTTTGGTGCCGGGTTTTATTTGTATGTGTAAGTTAATCTTGGTTCATAACATATAAGAGCCAGGACCATGAAGCATTTTACGTCTGGTTTTAAGTTGGCTGTATATACCTAAATTAATTGAAAATTGGTATTACGAGGGTGTCTATAGTAACTGTTTTCTAATTAAAGAGAATCTGCAAAATAATTCTGAGAAACTCTTCTTTGCTGGGCTTCTGAGTAATGTTGGGAAAAAACACCATACAGTTTAATACAGTTCAGCAAAAATTTCTGAACATTGACTTTGTGCCAAGTGGCTCTGGTGCTTGCTGTCTCAGAATAAGACACACCAAGGCCCTGTCTTCTTGAAGCCTGGAACCCATCAGGAAAGATGGGGGTGAACAAGTCATTCCCAGTGAGAGGAGTGGTGGTGCCTTTGTTAAGTCTGGGCCCTGAGTGCCACTCTGCAATGCCGCCACCTGTACCCAGGACCTCCCCCTGGAACCCTACCTCCTCCCCGCCCTGCAGTCGTCCTGGCTCTGCTTTCAGAACAAACCTAGGCTGTTTTGGCCTGCACCGACTGAGAGAAGCACCTCTCTTCAGGCTCACGCACTCCCTTGCGGGCTGGATGCTGTCCTCTCTGCTCCGAGGATGCCCCGGGCTCCATCCAAGTACCCTCTCCTGGGTCCTCACCTCGTGAGCCCGCCTCTTTTCCTGAGTATTCTTTCCTTCACGGCCTCCTACTTTCATAGTTTCAGTTGCTGCCTCTGTGGCAGCCATTCTGGGGTAATCTGTCATCTCTAACCCTGACTTATCTCCTGAGATCAAGACCTATGTCTTACCTTCCTGTAGGTAACCTTCCTAGAAGTCCCTCAAGCATCTCACCTTCCTGGGTTCTAAAACAAAGGCATTATATGCTCCTTTGACATCATTCTCCTTCTGCCTTCTTTGTTTGAAAGGGATGATTCCTTTTCCAAGCTGTGCTGCCTCCTAATCCCACAGTTGTCTTCTCATCCTCGTTCACTGCTGCTCTGAACCTTCAGGTGTTTGCTGAGCCCCGGCAGGGAAAGCAGGCTTTGTTTTGCAGCTCTTAGCTTGATGCTCATCTTCTGCCTCGCGGAGTTCTGTCATGTCTGTATCGTGTGCTACCCTGGCCCATTTGTTCCCTGGTTTCCTTGCTATTTGCAAAGTAGAATCTAAACCCTTTGAGCAGGGGTGGCCTTGAAGGCTCTCTGTGACCCAACTCCTCCAACCTTGCTTACAATTTTAGTCTCAGAAATGCTTAAGTATCTTAAGATTCTTTTCAGCCTTCATGATTTTAAGATTCTTAAAATTTAAGATTATAATGTAATTTTTACTTACTGTAGAAAATTACAGGGACAGGGGCGCCTGGGTGGCTCGGTGGGTTAAAGTCTCTGCCTTCGGCTCAGGTCATGATCCCAGGGTCCTGGGATCGAGCCCCGCATCGAGCTCTCTGCTCAGCAGGGAGCCTGCTTCCTACTCTCTCTCTGTCCGCCTCTCTGTCTACTTGTGATCTCTGTCAAATAAATAAATAAAATCTTTAAAAAAGAAAAAAGAAAATTACAGGGACAAAATAATCATCCCACAGACCAGCTTAAACTATAACGTGTGTGTATATAATATAGATACATTTTTTTTTTTTTAAAGATTTTATTTATTTATTTATTTGACAGAGAGAGAGATCACAAGTAGGCAGAGAGGCGGGCAGAGTGGGCGGGGGGGGGGGGAGCAGGCTCACCGCTGAGCAGAGAGCCCCATGTGGGGCTCGATCCCAGGACCTTGGGATCACGACCCTAGCTGAAGGCAGAGGCTTTAACCCACTGAGCCACCCAGGTGCCTCATACATACATATTTTTAAAAGTATTTACTTATTTGACAGAAAGGAGACAGTGAGGGAGCACAAGCAGGCGGAGGGGGTGAGGGAATGGGAGAAGCAGGCTTTCCACTGAGCCGGGAGCTTAACATGTAGCTCCATCCCAGGAGCCTGAGATCATGACCTGAGGCAAAGGCAGACGCCCAACCGACTGAGCCACCAACGCCCTTAAATATATTTTTTCTAACCTTTTTTTCTGTGCAGATAAAGTGAGACAATCCCAATTGGGTTGGGGGTGGGAGTGGGGGTCACCAAACATGTATGTTTAGAAATGAGATTGGAAAGAAGTTACTGTAATTCTTCCTAGGACTCCACGGCTTTGCATTTACAAACCTCTTGCCTGGAACATTTCTCTTCATCTGCCTGCCTGTTTTGCCAAATCCATGAAGCCACTGAACTTGGCCAGGCCAATTTTGGTGTCCTCAGAGCACTTTTTCCTTATTTTCATTACAGAAACCATCACATCATATTGTAATCATTTGTATTTTTGCCTGAATGGAAAATTCCTTGAGACTGATTTTTGTTTCTCCAGATTGGGCACAGAACCTGACAAAGTTGGCTGAGGAAGGACTTCCAGAGAGGTGGGGGAGAAACCAGGAAAGCCGGAGAGAACAGAGTGGGTTAAGAAAGAATGGTGAAATGGATTAAGTGCTGTGTGTAGATTCGGTGCATGGGAAATGGATGTATCTCCCCAGGCGACCTATTGTAGGCAGTCACGGCATTTTTGCCTGAATGAATGAATGCAGAGAGTAGTGGAAGGCCTGGAATGTTATTTTTTTGCACGAGCAGTTTCACATGCATGGTAGGAAGTGGACGTCAATTACAGCCAGTTGGGGAGGGAGTAGGAGATTACAAAGTGGAGAATAGTGTAGATAACTACAACAGTGTAGACAACCTTTGAAGATAGGATCAGGATAATGCCTTGGAGGCATCTCTCCCTGCCAGCCCCTCAGGTTCTTCGAGGAATGCCCATGGTAGGAAACTGCTAAGCTGGGGAATCAGAGGAGAATAGATTTCGCCTACTGAGCCTGTGGGTTTTAGGTGCCCGGGTAGATCTGGCATCCAGGTAGATCTGAAGCAGATGTTGCCTAGATCACGCTTGGAGAAGAGCTGCCATAGGAGGAAAGGCTGCAGGGAGCTCTTGGTGCGTCCTTCTTCCCGCCCCACATGCAGGAGGAGCGTCCAGTACCTTCAGGGACTGTCCTCGTTGACAGGGAGGCTGCTGTCTCCTGTGCTGCGTCTTCTGCACAGCCTGCTGTCCTCTCCTCGGCCACTGCTAACCCAGTTTCTTCCCAGTCTTGTCCTCGCTGCTCTTTATTCTTCTTTGCTGTCTTCTTCTGTCTCCAGTGGCCTCTCTGCTTCCCAGAGGGAAAGCCTGGCCTTTTATAGGCGTCACCAGCCAATCTCTCTCTTGCCAGTGTGCTGACCAGTGCCAGGAGAGTTGACAAGTGTCTTTGAACTGTTCTTTGCAGCCGTCTTGTTCTTTCAGCTGCTCTTCTACACTAAAGCCTTGTTTTGCCTGCCTCTGGGTTTGGGGCCTTCCAGAGCAAGGGAGTTTCAGAAGGCTAATCTTCGACTTGTCAAGGTTTACAGGAGGAGGAGAAGACGGGGCATTTAAAGTCTGTTTTAAAGGTGGGTAGCCTAATGTTGTGAGGCTGCCTGAAACCATGCTGCTCCTATCTCCTAACTCTGCCCTCATGGTAATTCTCTGAGTTGTGTAATATTTTAAAACGTTTTTCAGAGCAGTCTAGGGCCCTTGAAGTAGCCCTAGGAGTGTCCTGAAGAACCGTACCAGCCCATATATGGGACGGATATTTATTCTGTTTTTTTGTGTGAAACTGCCCGGATGATTCATTCATCACAGTCTTCATGTTCCAGGACCTTTTTGTCATAACTTTGGAATTGGTAATGTTATTTGAATTGCTTAGAATTTGAGTCTAATGGATTTATTGCATATAAACCTGTTGGAGAGGCCATACAAGGCAAACTGTAGGCATGTCCCACTTCTATGACACTCTGCACAGTTACGGTCTTTTGGGTGCAGTTACAAGTGGTGCGTAAACAAAACTAGGCTTGCTGCATAGCGGGACTTGCTGCTCTGAGCAAGTGTAGAGCGTGTGGTTACGTAAGTTACTCTCACTCCCCTTCTCTGGGAAGCCCCCAGAGAAAGCTTAAACATTTGACAGCAGAAGAGGCACAGGAATCTGGGGTGCTCTGAGCACAGCTTTGAAGCACTCTTTGGGAGTTGTGGGAATAGCATCTTAGAATGGAAGTTTTGTTTTTTTTTATGATTTTTTTTTATTTTGACAGAGAGCACAGGCAGGCAGAGCAGCAGGGAGAGGGAGAAGCAGGCTCCCCGCTGAGCAAGGAGCCTGATGTGGGGCTCGATCCATCGCAGAATCTTGGGCTCATGATCTGAGTGAGAAGGCAGCCACTAAACCACTGAGCCACCCATGCGTCCCTGTCTTCTTCTTCTTTTTTTTTTTTTTTTAAATTTAGTGAGAGAGCATTGGGGAGGGGCAGAAGGAGAGAGACCGCAGATTCCCTGCTGAGCATGGAGCCCCACCCATGCAGGGCTGAATCCCAGGACCCTGAGATCAGGACCTGAGCTGAAATTGTCAGATTCTTCAGTGACTGAGCCACCCGGGCACCCCCACCATTGTCTTTATATTATGCATATAAGTCTCTGTCATCTCTAGGACTCCTTGGTTACTTTATATGTTCATGTACTGTTATTTTCACATACTTGTCATCTAAATATGTACTTTGCATTCAAAATTATTCTAACAACCTTTTGTTGTTACTACATTTTATTTTTATGACTCTACTAGTCCCATCTGGTTGATGCAGTTAGCTGTTTTCTTGTTACTGAGTAGAAGACATTTGTGTTTATGCCTGTTGTAAATAAATCGGTTGTGTGTGTATATCACCTTTTACATTTTTAACTATTTCCTTAGGATGAATAATAGCTAGATTGCAAGGTCAGAAGGTAGAAACATTTTTTTTATCGCTTTTGATACAGGTTAAATTATTTCCCCCAAAATTATACCAGTTTATAGAGCCATCTCTGGTTTCTGTCAGCTATCTGCAGAAGTTTTGTTGGGTTAAACACCGCCCCCTTTTTCTCTTTCTGGTTTACCTTGTATTGCTTTAATTTGTATGTCTTTGATAACTAGTAAGCTAACTTTTTGGGGATTTTATCATATTTCTCTTTGTTTTTTTGTGTTCTTGTGGGAGAGGCAGATATTTATATGTGATTGGCTGCTAGTCCAAGAACAGTAAACAGTGAAAGGATAGGGTTTGTGAGCTATGGCTGGAGCCGTAGCTGAAGTAAGTATAGATCAATATTGTGAAAAACTGATTCACAGGAAATTGTCCTATACCTAATGGCTACAGATTGGGGTGATTCTCGATAATGGACAGATTACTTAATTTTTCTTTAGAGATTCTAGAAGACAACTCAAACCCCTGTCAGTCTTTTGAGGTGTCTTGGTCTTTTTAGGCTCCCCTCCTGTACTTTTTATTTTTCCTTCTTTCTTTTTTTTCTTTTTAGTCTAGTTTGTAGATCTAGAGATGACAGGGAATTGAACTAAATGTTTTACTAATCCCATGCATAGACGTTATTTTATTAAAAAAAAGATAACTAATTACAGGAGCTCAACCTCAAAAATTAAGTCAGGCCTTGGGCAGGATGTTGGCCTTAGCCCGAGGAGAAATAGACATTATTGAAAAGTTGTAAGCAGCCATCTGGATTTTGACAAGTTCACTCAGACTGACCTGCAGTATTTAATGTGACTGCAGCATCTGGATGGCTGTGTGGCTCCTGGGAGCCACAGGAGGTAATACACATAGCGATTCCATGGAACAAAGACTGTTTATGGCTCTTATAGTGTTTGGGAATACGTGACATGTCTTGAGCATTGTTAATTAGACATTAAAATCTATTTGACATGGAGAAAGGTGAGAATGGATTCTAGGGATCTGGTGTGGACATTAATTTAATGTAATTGACAGGGGAGGTAACGGGGGAGGGGAGGGGAGGATAAAAGAGTTATAGAGAGGGATTGGAGAAGAAATGGTTTGAGAGGGATTATATTTATAAAATCAACAGAAGATAAGGTGAGTGGGAATGTTTTGTGTTTAATGTATTACTGTTTTTTGTTATTTTCTTAATATTTAGCAATGTACATTTTGTATTTCAGATGAATTTACAGCTGATTTTCTGGATTGGGCTGATTGGTTCAGTTTGCTGTGTGTTTGGCCAAGCAGGTAAAAAAATAAAAAGTTTTCAGTTGTCTTTTCATTTTAGTGTTTTGTATTACTTTTTGACCAATTACATTCTTGAGCAAGTCTAAGCCGCAAAATACTGCTCCTTCTGAAAGCTGTGCAAGGGCCGAATTTCACTTGGGGTAAAGGTTCTTAGAGTGGTCTGCGAGACCCTTCAATATCCAGCCCCTCACTGCTGCCACCCAGAACAGCGACAGGGCGACAGGGCAGGTCGGCTAAAGAAATGCTGAAGTGGTAGTAATACAGAACACAACAGAAAGGTCTTTTAAGACTGTAATAGAGTGTTGAAGTGAGCATAGAGAAAGCAAAGGTGTGTCACACATTTAGAAGAAAATAAAGTGAGTGTGTAAAATGGTGGATTATAAATGAACCGTTACTATCTAAAAAAATGAAACCAGGAACAACTCACTTTCTAGAAGATGTTCTTACTTTTGATCAAAAAGTCTTGCAAAGGGGCACCTGGGTGGCTCAGTCATTAAGTGTCTGCCTTCGGCTTAGGTCAGAATCCCAGGGTCCTGGGATCACCGGCATCGGGCTCCCTGCTCAGCAGGAAGCCTGCTTCTCCTCCCACTCCCCCTGCGTGTGTTTCCTCTCTTGCTATATCTCTCTCTGTCAAATAAGTATAAAATCTTTAAAAAAAAAAAAGTCTTGCAAAATGTTGGCATGATCTAGAAGAGGAATGAAACAAAGCCAAAAAATATATTTAATCCTCTTACAAACCATGGTACATCCACATCTGGAATAATGGATTTGCAGTTCTCTTCTCCAAATTTCAGAAAATACATTGCAGAGAACACTTATTTAATCTTAGAATAAGAAGGACTTAACTACATGGAAAAGTGAAGAAAAACCTTAAAGGAAATTATTGATAAAGTTGATGATCTAAAACCAACCAACATAAAAACCCAAAGTGTCTGGATGTCAGAACACCATCAACAAGATGAGAAACTAAGCAGAGTTTTAATTTGATTAGCATGTGTTGATATCCAGTAAAAATAGAGGAGCATGACAGAAAAAAAAATTTGCTAAAGATACAAACAAAATGTATAAAAGATATGGTCAGTAAAATCTGGTAAAAATGAAACTTAAATAACTGACAATAGAATTGATATTCTAATTTATATTCATTAAATGAGTAAAAGATTTTTTATATTAAAAAAGTACTTTGTTTGTTGAAGGTTTGGTGAAAATGGTATTTGTATACTGCTTGTAGGATTATAAATTTGAATATTTCTTCTGGATAGAAATTAGTGTATACTGAGAATATTAAAAACATGAATACTCTCCAACTCAAGTATTCTCCTTTTTAGTTTGTGCTAAGGAAAAAAGGATCAGAGTTTTCCACTGTGAGAATGGTCCTCAGAAGGGTGCATGTATGTGCACATATGTGTATACATGTATTTGGAAGGTTCGTGCGTGCATTGTGAGCAAATGTGTGAAAACTACGCATGCATGCAATGGAAACAATCTAAATTTGTCCAACATCAAATAGGACACATTAAGATAATGAAATATATAATCATCAAGAGCCATTTTTTAAAGAATCTGTAATGAAACACTTAGGATTAAGTATAAAAATAGTATGCAAAATGTATATTCTCAATTTATTTAAATAATGTCTATATGTGTACTTTCTTGCTATTTTTTTTTTTAATCTACATAGAAAAAGGACTGGAAAGAAATATACAAAAATGTTAGCAGTAGTTATCCCTTAGTGAGTAGATTATGGGTGATTTTGAGTTTGTTCTTTATGCTTTTATATATTTTGCAAATTTTCTTATTTTGAATATATGTTAGATTTATAATCAGAGCAGACACATTGGAGACAGTCCATGTTAGTGCTTTTACCACATGAAAGGCATGCTGATCTTTAGGTGGATTCAAAGAAATGTGAGACATTCTTACCACATAGAGCCTGAAAAATCATGGGATTGTGGACTGGATGAATATGGGCTTTTTAAGTATTTACCTTCTTAAAAATGAAGGGAAGTCTTTTGCAGATGCTTTTGTGGGTATGGGTGTGGTAGTATGACTTAAATTAAAGGAAATAATATTATATGTAGTTGTAAGAAAACTCCAGATAGTTATGACTGTCCAACATAGTAGATCCTAAAATTATGCCTTTGAAGAAAGGAAGAATGTATAGATTACTAGTACCAGTACCTAGCCTTTGCTATAGAAGACAAGAAAGCTAACTATCTTTTCATGGCTTTCTATGCCAAGGTAATGTAACATCACCTCTTTGGGGTAGGTCTGGATCAGTGTATTAACAATTTTTATACGTTATTAATAAAATGTAATACATATTTATAATATATAATTGTAACAATACATGACATATGTTGTGTTATTCATACTTAAGGTTTATATGTATTGTATTTTGTCATTTTAATCATTTTTAATTATTTTCTTTCTTGAAACTTCAAGTAAAGTTGTCTATTCTTCGTCCTAACAGATGAAAATAGATGTTTAAAAGCAAATGCCAAATCATGTGGAGAATGTATACAAGCAGGGCCAAATTGTGGATGGTGTACAAATTCAGTAAGTAAAATTGTTCAAGGCCTTTCCATTTATTCTCTAGTCATTTACTATGATCCAATATTGAATCCTTGGGAAATGTTAGATAAGAATTTTCACTGAATGTTTATTGAGTAGGTATCAACTACGTGATGGTGTAGAGGTGTGCTGTTTAATTCAGTAGCCGCTAGGCCCATGTCACTGTCAGGCACTTGAAACGTGTTCCACATTGGTCCAAATTGAGAATTGCTATAAGCCTCAGATGTATCCTGGAGTTTGAAGACTTAATGATGAAAAAACAATCATTAATAATGTCGAAATGGTAATATTTTATATATATTGTTAAAATTAATTTCCTGTTTCTTTTTTCTTTTAATGTGGCTACTAGATAATTTTAAAATACATATATAGCTCACCCTTGTGGCATGCATTATGTTTCTATTATAAATGCATTATATTTCTATTATAATAGCTTCTCCAAATCCCTAGCCATTTAATTTGATTGTTTTTAGAGGGTTTTTTTTTTTTTTTTTTTTTTTTTCAGGAGAGGTGTAAGCTAATCTTACTAATTATATCTGAGTTAGAACTAATATAGGATTGATTTGCATCCCAAATAAAAACCTGTTCAGGTTACGGTTTAAATTTTATTCACTCTTGTCATCTGTGTACATTGCTTAACTTGATTCCTTTCACAAAGCCTACTAAATAAACGTGTGAATGAGTGTCAGAACAGGAAGTACTGGGAAGTCATTCGAGGAAATATAATTTATTCTTAGAGTGAATAATATCAGAAGCTCAAAGGTTTATTGTTGATTTTTACTCAGGCATTGGACTTTATACATTTCAGCTGTTTTGTTACTTCAAAATTTTTCCAGTGATACTTTTGTTCTCCTAAAAATGGTATTCTGGAATTCAGTTTGTCTCAGGAAGGGCTTAACTTGCCAAACTGTTCTTTAAATAATTTAGTCTTTGAAATTTGTGGCATGATTTTGGAATGTGTTTAGTGAAATTTTATTTGAGTTACGGTCTTGAAAGTTTCTACGCTAGGCTCCTGTGCTTTGGTGTTGTATTTTAGGTTTGATGATATGTAAAAGTTGTTCAGCTTTGAACTATCTGACCCTTTGTATTCCCTTCTAGTTGTTTTTCTGATTCCATAAATGCTCTCATTAGTGTTGTGTCCCTTCAAAATAACTGATTCAAACCATTGTGTATTCTTGTGTTTAAATATCCTCACTTAGGCATGAAAAAAATAGCATATAAAATTGAACACAAAGTGACCTCAGAGAAAAGGCATTTCCTCATTTTCCCAATGTCAAGATTAAAAAGAAAAAAAAAAAGAAATCTTTGGCTTAGTATAACTACATACAAAATTTGTAGGGATATATGTGAAATAATCACATGTCTATTATAATAATTGATTACTATAGGTACTTGTTTAAAAGTGACACATACCCACACACTAATGCCATTGTTTTTCTCCACTCTCACATTTCATGAAAAACTTTTATTCAAAGGTTTTGCATCCATCTTAACAGCAGTGTTTTTGCTTTCACTAAGATACTTATTCAGTCATCTGATAAAATTTTTATTTCCATCTAAGTTGGAGCTATAACACATTTTGAAATCATATCACTACTGGAAGTTTTACCCCAAGCTACAAGTAGCATTTATATAGCACTCAGACTTTTTTATTTTTATACTAAAATGTACTCTATGGAAATATACTCATGACCTTATCATGTGATCAGATTTTATTGATTACTGTTTCATATTGTCATGTAATCACCACTGTGATTATTGTTTTTCAAAATGAATTTTAAAAGCCTTATTTAAAGTAATAACCAACACTTGAAATTTTTTCATGTCTCCAGGAATACTTACTACCTCTGTGTTAAATTTCTCAGTCTCCTTTATAAAAATTGCGTCATTCACTGAAACACCTTCAGGGTAATATGTTTTCCCTAAACACTGAGTTGTTCAAAATAATGTGAGGAGAATACTACATAATATGAGAGAATTATATAGGACTTTTTGGGTATATACATTATTTATTAGTGGCCATTAAGCATGCTGACTGTGTGATTTTTACTGCAGAATTTCTTTGATTTAGATACTTTGAATTTGAAGGTGGGACAGTTAAAATGTACACTTAGGTCAACTCTATAGTACTAAAGTAATTCATTACTAGTAATATAGTAATTATAAAGGAATTACTCTTCTAGAGAATGAGTTCATTTTTTTAAAAATAAGAGCGTATGATTGGGGTGAAGGGAGCATTTTGTTTAAAAACCAGAAATGAAGTATATTAGTTGTGTCACTTGATTTTTTTTTTTTTGCATTCTAATTGCACATATGCAATTATGATTACTCAGAATGTTGGACCATTATACTTATTGTTTATACCTATATTTTGTGTGTCACTTAGACATTTTTACAAGAAGGAATGCCTACTTCTGCACGGTGTGATGATTTAGAAGCTTTAAAAAAGAAGGGTTGCCATCCAGATGACATAGAAAATCCCAGAGGCTCCAAAGATATAAAGAAAAATAAAAATGTAACCAACCGTAGCAAAGGAACAGCAGAGAAGCTCCAGCCAGAAGATATTACTCAGATCCAACCTCAGCAGTTGATTTTGCAATTACGATCAGGTACAGAAATCAAGTTGTATGACAACTTTTATTTCAGCTTGAGATTTTGACGACTATGTAAGCCTCTTTTGAGTTTTCCTTATAGGGCTCATTTTCACATATGGACCGGCACTCAAACAAAAATGTGGAATATGTCAAATTTTGGAAGTTTTTTGCAGACATAACAATTTGTTAGACACATATACTTGAAATAATGAAGGTTGCCTAATGTCTGAAGGAAATTCTGTGAAAGAGAAAGTATTCTATTTAATGGGTTTTAAAAATAAAAGTGTCCATCCTGTGGTACAATTACCTGATATAAACACACTGTTCTAACTTGTGTTTTTCCTTTGTATATGTTTAATGTCATTAACATATTAAACTATTATAAGAGTCTCTGACAGTCTTGCATTGAAAAAAGAAAAGAAAAAAGAAAACAAGCTCTTTTCCTACTCTTTCCAGTGTCCGTCCCTTTTCTCTGAAAAGAATGGTACACAGTCATTGTCTCCATGAGTTCCCCTCTTGACCGCTGTTCAGCCTGCTTCTCAACCTCTTCTGACAAAGCTCTGCCTTCACCTTGAACCACCAAACCTCATAGACTCTTGTCAGGCCCCCCCCCCCCCCCCCGCCCTTCCCTTAACCTTCTTGTACCAAGTAACACCTTTGAACTTCTTGAAATGCTCCCTCTTGGCTCTTACATCACTCCTGGTTTTTCTTCTTCTCTCTTAATATTGCTTTCCAGACTCCTTCCCGTGTCTTTCTACTTCCTTCTTCTTTGCAGTCCACTTCATTGTTGATTTTTCTCTCATGGCATTAAAACCATCTGTGTGCTGTAACATAGCCTTTTCTATTAAGCCCCAAACCCATTCACCCAGCTGCATACTAGAAATCTGTATAGAGAATATCTGCAAGTTAACATGCAATGGTTTTTTCACCCAAATATTCTCTTTCTCCTCTGTTTCCTGAGCAAATTCTACCTTAACGCCTCTTGTGTCTCTCTCCCCTTCTTATTCCTTATGGTTTTGGTTCGGATCTTCCTGTCTTCCCCTAAGAGTTTTGCAGTAGTTTCTTAACAAATCTCCTGTCTCTGTCATTCATTTTTAAAACTTTTTTTTTTTTTTTTTTTTGCCATGTTTTTGAAAGTAAAAATCAGATGATCTTGTTCACTTACGTATATAAACAGGGAACAGACTGTTTTTAGAACTTTTGGTCTCTAAAAGGTCAGGTGCACGCTGTAGTGCGCCCTGCCTCACCCAGCCCAGTCTGATGCGTGCTCTCCCATCTATTTGTTGTCCTTGGTCATAGTTCTAAGTCAGCTGTCTGTCTGTCTTGCCCACGTGGAGTGTTGTCCTTTTCATCTTGCGTGCCCAGGGTTGGCATGGTAAGTGTTTGTTGAGATTGAGTTTAGTTAGCCGGTGGACTTCCCAGGGTCTTGTAAAAATTATGGCAATAATACAGTCTGTAAATCCAGTTTGCTTTTCCTCATTTGTTTGTGATTGCTGGCAACTAACTTCATTTTCTAATCTCTGCTTAATTAGGGGAGCCACAGATATTTACGTTAAAATTTAAGAGAGCTGAAGACTATCCTATTGATCTCTACTACCTTATGGACCTCTCCTACTCTATGAAAGATGATTTGGAGAATGTTAAAAGTCTCGGAACAGATCTCATGAATGAAATGAGAAGGATTACTTCAGACTTCCGAATTGGTAGGATTATTGGGAACATTCGTAATTTTCATTTGTATAAGTCCTGGCAGTTTTGTTCTTCATTGTATACTTGTGAAATAAATAGGCCAGTTTTTAGCCTTTTCTTTCAGAGGTGAAACTGATAATTCCTGTCACATATCTGCAATTTTTGTGCCTCCTTGTTCCTCTTTTACTTTATGCTGTCATATTACTTAACACAGATTATATCACGTAGATAATGAAATGCATGCTTGTTTTCATAGGAGCGTATTCATTCATTTGTGAATTAGCATGTTGAGTATTCCAGTTCTGTTCCATTACTAATTAATATGACCACACCTGTCTGTACAGCCAAATAATAATCTAATAATCTCTAATAATAATGTAATAATCTCTCTTCAGCCCCGGATTTTTCATATTATAATGATCTCCTTTCCAAACTTTATTATTAAAATCTTATTTCTTATGGAAGATTGATGTACATGTGGTAACATAACTTTATTCTTTTTAACGCAAGTTTGTCTGCCCATCCATCTATCCATCTCTCTGTATGCATTTTTTCTTCACAGGATTTGGCTCATTTGTGGAGAAAACCGTGATGCCTTATATTAGTACAACACCAGCCAAGCTGAGGAACCCTTGCACAAGTGAACAGAACTGCACCAGCCCATTTAGCTACAAAAATGTGCTCAGTCTTACTGATAAAGGGGAAGTATTTAATGAACTTGTTGGTAAACAGCACATATCTGGAAATTTGGATTCTCCTGAAGGTGGCTTTGATGCCATCATGCAAGTTGCGGTTTGTGGAGTAAGTGCATTCATTTCCTACAAAGGAACATTACTTGTATGAATTGTAAGTGTGGTTTTACTATCGGTGAGGATGGAAGAACTTACCTGCTTACCAAATCATACTTCATGATCTCAGAGGAGTACAGAATTTGATCCCTTAAATTCCTTCTAGCTACACAGGTGCTTTGTAAAAGCTTATTTAATCATTATGTCCCCTGTTTCAACTGGGCAGCTACTTCATTTCCATAGGATCTTAAAAGCCAGCATGCTCACCATTTGAAACAGTGCGGCAGTGTAGTTGTACTTAGGCTGGTGTTCTAGGATTTTAGAAGAGGCGCAGGTGTCCTGACTCCGGCTTGTGCCAGACAAAGGTGGAGCTATGCTTGGCCAAGCACCAAGAGAGCCCAGCTAGAACAGCGTCTCAGGTGCCATTTCCTTTCGATGGGCTCTGCTCTGCCTGTCACCTCTGAAGGATGTCTTCCCTGTGTCTTAGTGACTCAAAAAGCAGGAACTTTTTGCATCCTACTTTATAAACTATATGAGAACTAGATTTTGAGAAGTCATAGCTTAGTAATCATTTTAATTGGGAGATTTTTAGTAGTGGCATGTTCATCTCCATTAGACTAGTGGTAGTATTTTATGACACATTTAGCAGCTGAAGGTTTTGAGGTGACGTTTTCATGACACAGCTGCAGCTCAAACTAGAGAGCACTGTGAGGTAAATAAGGTTTGTCTTAAGTACCTACTTCTGTCTCATTCCCGCCCCTTTTTTTCCTTGTGGTATCCCTGTTCCCTAGAAGACCTTCTCTGCTTCCAGGTGCTTTTTAATGATTATTCCTCAACCAGTTTTTGCTAAGGTACAGCTACATCCAAGATAATGATGTGGTTTAACAATACGGTTGTGGTGGTTGAGAGAACCATTTTTAGACTGTTAGGACACTGTTTCACATTGTCCCATTGCCGCCGAGTCTGGACAATGTACTTAGTCCCACTGGAGGGCGGTTTCCTTCTCCATGAGAAGGGATAGTAGGACTGTTAGGAAGCTTAAATACTAATTAATATGCAGAGCTTCAATACGGTATTTGCAGAGTGCCAGGAGGCTCTCTGCAAATATTAAGTACTGTATTAGTTAATTTTTTTTTTTTTTTAAAGATTTTATTTGACAGAGATCACAAATAGGCAGAGGGCAGGAAGAGAGAGAGGAGGAAGCAGGCTCCCTGCTGAGCAGAGAGCCTGATGCGGGGCTCCATCCCAGGACCCTGGGATCATGACCCGAACTGAAGGTAGAGGCTTTAACCCACTGAGAGTTAACCCACCCAGGCACCCATGTATTAGTTAGTTTTGATTTCTCCCTGGGACAGTTGTCAAAGGGTAGCCTCTGCTTTTAATGGGGAAGAAAGACTAATATTCCTGGTACTGCCTCGCCTGCCACCCTTCTCTTGGAGCTATTGATTCATGATCCTGTTAGCAGCTCAGTGTGGAGAGAACATTGTCTGGGCTGCTCCATCTGTGCCTCAGTCTTTGGGATTAAAACAAGCCATAGCACCCACGGCTGCTGCCGTCCTTCTGTGTTTTACCATGCTGACTGAGAGCAACCATTCCGCCTGCTTCTCTAGACGCAGCGTCCTAATGCTTGGATCACCGGCATCAGTGCCCTCCATTCTTGCCTTCAAGGAATTTACAGTTTTATGGGGCTATACACAGATGTATTGAGTAAATTTAGACAAATACAATTATAAATTTACCATAGAGAGAGAAGGATTTTTTTGCTACTTTATTGGGTTTTTTTAAGATTTTATTTTTTAAGTAATCTCAACACCCAAAGTGGGGCTTACAACCCCTACATCAGGAGATACATGTTCCACCAGCTGAGCCAGCCAGGTGCCCCTTTATTGCTACCTTAAATCCTTTGTTGAATGAGTAGGAGAATAAAGTACGAGAACAAATAGTACCGATGAGGCATGGTGGGTGGAATTAAGCAGGGCAGGTCTTGGGAGAAGATCATTTCTTCTGTAGTTAAAAAAAAAAGAAGGCCTAATGTGGAGTCTTGATAAAGGAGGTATATACTTTTGAAGCTAAAAGCAGGGTGAAGGATGGATGGGAACATGAGAGTAGCAGTAAGGTGAAGTACGGAATGGGCTGATACATTTTTATGCACCCATTGAACACCTGCTGTTTGTGAAGCCCTATGCTGGCTCCTGGAGGTATGATGATGAGCAGAGCCAGATGTGGTCGCTGCCGCACATGCAGTGAGCTTACCCTGTGCTCGGGGAGGGAGATACTGGTTTTAAAAGATACAGTTTTTTAAAAAGAGCTGAGAGAAATGGACAAACAGGCAAGACACAGTTTTCCTGGGGGATGGAGAAGCCCTCTGTCATGGTCTCTGTGCAGGTATCAGTACGAATGTTAGCACCGCAAAAAGACAAGCTACGGGGAATGTCTAGAATGAGGTTAAAAGTACAGTGGGAGCCTATGTGAGGATGACAGCTTCATGCCCAGTGATTGTGGATAGGGTATATAAGCTGAAATCTTTTTCTTTTCAAGTCCTTGATCGGCTGGAGGAATGTTACACGGCTGCTGGTGTTTTCCACGGACGCTGGGTTTCACTTTGCCGGAGATGGCAAACTTGGTGGCATTGTTTTACCAAATGATGGACAGTGTCACCTGGAAAATGATATGTACACAATGAGCCATTATTATGTGAGTGCTGAATTCCTTACATATTAAATGGATTTATGTGGGATTTTGGTGTTTAATACTAAATACAGTGTGGGCGACTGGCTTGTGGGTTTGTTATATTGGTAAGTACAGGCCCTAACCTAATGTGCAAGGAAGCTAGTGCCTGTGTCTGAAGATGTGGTTTTGTGCTTGTTTCCTGCTGCGTAGACAAGGGCCTCATTAGGTGAAAGCAGCTGCTTGGACACTCTCACTCCATGCCTCCGCTCATCGCTATGTGTCTTTTCCCTTGCACACATCATTTCATAGCAAATTTGGTACTATGTCCATACAGATGATTTGTATAGTCCAATACTCCTCCTCTTATTTATATAAGATTTTTGGAAGTAGGCACTCTGCTTTTACCAAAAACAAAGATTGGCAAATTATTCAAATTCTAGAAGCAGTCTAAACCTGGTGAATTTTGGTGATTCATGATATAACCTATAGTTATTGGCAGTTCTTTAATTTTATTGTTCTAACATTTAATAAGCATAGATCTTGCTTTTTAACACCTTTTTATTGTGGAAGTTGATTTATGTGTGTGTGTGTGTGTGTGTGTGTGTATGAAGATAGAAGATTAGAAACCCACATGTACACACCTCCCACTTCAGCAATTATTTGTGTTATTTCAAGCAGGCTTGTATAAGCAATGCAGTTAAATATGCAAATCATCATTTTGAAAAAGTATTGAAAAACTTGGAATACATTGGATGTAATTACATACTAAATTTTATTTCATTTTGTAGGATTATCCTTCTATTGCTCACCTTGTCCAGAAATTAAGTGAAAATAACATTCAGACAATTTTTGCAGTTACAGAAGAATTTCAGCCTGTTTACAAGGTAAGTATATGTGTGTGGAAGCAAAATATGTCTGATTGAAATATGGGAAGGTGTTACTAGCCAGACAGACTGGATTTTATAGTAGTGCTTTCTATTTTTAATTACATCTAAGACTAGTTTTTTTCAGGTTTGACTCCTTAAGTTATTTAGAGACTGTCTAGGGCGCTTATACTTCAGTATTTTACATATTCAGTCTGTGCTTATCGGTTGAATGAATACTGTTTGTATTCACAGTTTTTATCTTTTAATTTCAGGAACTGAAAAATTTGATCCCTAAGTCAGCAGTAGGAACATTATCTGCAAATTCCAGCAACGTAATTCAGTTGATTATTGATGCCTACAATGTAAGTACATTCTGCATAAGATCTCTTTTAAACAATACCCTGTTGAATGTACTTTGCCCAGAGAAAGTAAATGTCCCTTCATACATGATTTAGCAACCCAGAGGACAGCGTAAAACTAACATGTTGTGTATCTGGAGCAAAAACCACTTACATTTTCTTACAGAAGCAGAATTATGTACGTAACCTAAACAAAGCAAAAATACATTAAAGGCATGTTGGGGAGGTTTCTAAATGTCTGTTTGATGTTATTAAGTAGGTTTCCTTGTTGGAAAACAAGTGAAACATAACTTATATTTAGACTTAAAAGATTACCTCTGTCTCCTCTCCCCCTCCCCCCAGTTTAGATTCATCTCTTTTGAGGAATTGTTCTGGAAAAGCTTTTTTGCCAGTTCTTCTCTTGCCATGGATTCAGAGATACAGTTTTCTATTCTTAAGAGATACAGAGGCACTCATATATACGTTTGCCATAAAATATGTACATAGCTAAATATATGTGTGTGTGTGTGTGTGTGTGTGTGTGTGTGTAAGAGAGAGAGAGAGAGAGACTTGGCAATTTTAGAAAGATTGATATGATTTTTTTTTCTTCCCTCACACATGGAAGAAAGTCGAATTGTCTAGAGCTCTAATCCAGAGTACATTTAGTGATTCTCATTAAGCATTGGTGAACAATCATTTTAAGTAGTCAAAAGATATTTGTAATATTGTACCCATTATGTTTCTACCCCTCAACCTTTTGACAGGTTGAATTTTAGATACTTTTTACCTTATGCTGAGGACGGTTTCCCAAAATGTTTTGGAAAGACCCTACTCAAAGAGATCCTACTCAGGGAGGGTTTTTTATTGCAAAGATTTTCAAGACTCTAAATTATTCCATGTCTTCCCTATAGTTGTTCTCCAACTCAACAGAATATCGCATTATTTTCCTAACTCACATGCATGTAGGTGTGTGAATGAGAGACAGCTTGCCGCCTGGTCTGTAATGGCTCCTAAACAGATTTGTTCCTAGACTATATAGTCAGTTGTTTACCTGTGTCCTTAGTTGGCTGGAAGTGGTAGGGCCAGAGGAGAGCCATATTGCCAATGGGGCAATATGTTCTGAGTTCTTAGGATTCCTCGTATTTAATCTGAAAACTTTTCTGTACTGTATGATCAGCAATAATTAAGCACAAATACTCCTTTTTTTTTTTTTTTTTTTTTTAAGATTTTATTTAAGAGCGAGAGAGCACGAGCAGGGGTGAGGGGCTGAAGGAGAGGGAGAAGCAGACCTCTCGCTGAGCAGGGAGCCTGATGCAGGGCTTGATCCCAGGACCCTGAGATCATGACCTGAGCAGAAGGCAGACGCTTACAGTTAAGGGTCTGAGCCTTCGAGTTAAGATTGAGCCACCCAAGCCCTCCATCTTACTTTCTTTTCTTAATTTTTAAATATTTTATTTATTTGTCAGAGAGAGGGAGAGCACAAACAGGGAGAGTAGCAGGTGGAGGGAGAAGCAGGTTCTCCATTGTGCAAGAAGCCCAATGCTGGATTGGATTCCAGGATTCTGGGATCATTACTGGATCCAAAGTCAGATACCCAACATCTGAGCCACCCAGACATCCTGAAGTGTAGTTTTTATGTGGATGTGTTTTCGTGCGTTGTGGGCTGCTGAATTGCATGGTTAAGACAAGTTTATTTTATTAAGAAACTGTCAAAGTATCTTCCAAAGTGGTTGTGTCATTTTGCAATCCTACCAGTAAAAAATGATCACTTCTGCTGTGCCACATCATTATCAGCATTTAGTCCTGTTGTTGCCTGGACTTTGACCATTCAATAGATACATAGTAATGTCTTATTCATGTTTTAAATTGCATAGAACTGATGACATGTAATGTGAAACATTGTATGCGATGCTTATTTGCCATCTGTCTTCTTTAGTGATGGGTTTTTGGGACTCCTTTGATTTCTTTTTTCTTTTTTTTTTTTGTCCTAGTATTTAATTTGCTTGATCTTTTGTAAAAACACAAATGACATAAGAGTTGACATAAAACTTACACTTGTTAGCACAATCTGTGATTTTTGGACTTATCTAGCCCTGATACCTTAATGCAGTATCCAAATTAAAAGAGGCAACTGTCCTTGTGCTTAAGGCTCAAGAGAAAGACAGATGTCTAAAGGAGACCCTCCAAAGAAGGTTCATAAGAAATAAAAGTCTTAACCTAAAGGAACATATTACATTTTGCCTTTACTACTGAATTTTAAAATTTTGGTTTCCATGGTGATATATATTTTAAAGAAATGACAAAATGAATATGTGTGTTACAAGGGGATTCTTTTTTTTTTTTCATGAAATGGTATTCTTTTTTAATTTATTTTTTATTTTCAGCATAACAGTATTCATTATTTTTGCACCACACCCAGTGCTCCATGCAATCTATGCCTTCTATAATACCCACCACCTGGTACCCCGACCACCCCCTGCCCCTTCAAAACCCTCAGATTGTTTTTCAGAGTTCATAGTCTCTCATGGTTCACCTCCCCTTCCAATTTCCCCCAACCCCCTTCTCTCTATCTCCCCATGTCCTCCATGCTATTTGTTATGCTCCACAAATAAGTGAAACCATATGATAATTGACTCTCTCTGCTTGACTTATTTCACTCAACATAATCTCTTCCAGTCCCGTCCATGTTGCTACAAAAGTTGGGTATTCATCCTTTCTGATGGAGGCATAATACTCCATAGTGTATATGGACCATCATGTACAGTATTTTGAAGAATTTTGATTTGAGCCTGTTTCTCTGTAGTCATGTGTTTTCTGGTCATTCAGGATTTGGTTCCAAATCTTTTATTTAAATAATAACATTTCTTAGTAGTTCATTTTGCCTGTTGGTTTTATGCATTCAGTATATTTTATAGTTGTCTTTCTTTCAGTCCCTATCCTCAGAAGTCATTTTGGAAAATAGCAAGTTACCAGAAGGAGTAACAATAAATTACAAATCTTACTGTAAGAATGGAGTAAACGGAACTGGGGAGAATGGAAGAAAATGCTCCAATATTTCCATTGGAGATGAGGTAAGTTATATAAGCATTTTTCTGAAGAAAAGAAAAAAAAATGCTTGTTTATAAGCAAATCTAGTTTATAATTTGAGAAATAGTAAAAGAAATGAGCATTTTGAAATATTTTTTAACAGATTTAAATTGCCTAGTGGTTAATTTAATTGTTTTTTTCCTTCAAGGTTCAATTTGAAATTAGCATAACTTCAAATAAATGTCCAAATAAGAATTCTGAAACCATTAAAATTAAGCCTCTAGGCTTTACTGAAGAAGTAGAAGTTATTCTTGAGTTCATCTGTGAATGTGAATGCCAAAGCGAAGGCATCCCTAGCAGTCCAAAGTGTCATGAAGGAAATGGCACGTTCGAGTGTGGAGCTTGCAGGTGAGCTGAGGTTGATGGAGAATGACAGAGAGAGAGCTACATTAGGTTTAGAAAGTTGTGGGCAGGCTCTTTTGAGAAATCCAGAAAAAAGTCTGTTTAGAGTAAGTAAATTCTTTGTTTCAACCAGTGCTGCTCACCATGAGGTCAGTTTGAGGATCTTGTGTGGTATTTATAGAAAGTTCTTCCCTGCCTTCTTTTTTGTCAAGAAGATGTTCTTTGAAATAAAAAATTTTATAGCCATCTAAGACATACATTTAACAAATTGTTAAGGTAGCTTTTGGGTTTTTCCCCTCATATAGTAGCAATCTGAATTTTCTAGAGCTAAATAAGCTTATATAAAATACATTTACAGAAAGGGTTTTAGGAAGATATATCAAACTTCCAGTGGTTTTATCGGGGAAGTGGAACCAGGAAGCAGTAAAGGGTGTTCACCTTGTGCATGTACTTCTGCATTGTTGGAATAATTTTTTAAAAACAAATATATTTTGTGAAAGTAAAAAGAGAAACTATTTTTTGAACATGGAATCTACTAATAAAACTACAATCGAATCATTTAAAAAAATTTTTTTTTACACTGTGGTGGTTACCTTTTAATTAAAAATTAAGATTGAATAGATTCTGAATATAGCTTTCTCCTTGAAAGATAGGAGGAAGAGGAGAGTATTTTGATCTAAAGGTCAGCCCCAAATGACTAGGCGTTGAAGGGTTTTTAATCATGAGAAAAATAAATGGCTGGATTTCACCATCTGTTACTAGTTGTCTATTCTAGATAACAATTTAAATATTACATTTTACTTTTTTATGTTATATGTGTCCTGATGGAGTCATGTAGATCCATTTTTAGTAAAATTCATTAACTAAAGAATCTTAAAAATGTCTTGTCTTCCTGGGACTCCTGATGGTTCAGTTGGTTAAGTGGCTAGCTAGCTCTTGATTTCAACTCCAGTCATGGTCTCGGGTTGTGGGATTGAGGCCTAGGAGCATTGGATCCAAACTCAGTGGGGAGTCTGCTTAAGGATTCCCTCTTTCTCTCTCTTCCCCCGCCCCCAGCCTGCGGGCCTGCGTCCATGCTCACTCTCTCTAAAATAAATAAATCTTTAAAAAAACAATATTTTGCCTTCCTCCCCTTTACATTATTTACATAATGTATATACTAATATACATTAGTATATTTCCAGTGTCCTTAACCCTTGGCTGTTCAAAAAATGCAGTGTGTCCGAAAAGTCTGGACCCATAGGATGTACCTGTTTTTAAATAGTATATTTTTAAATGCTGTGGTCAGTATGTTTTTCTTTAACTTCTGTGCACTTTTTGGGGCGTGTTTATTGTACTTTTTTAGATTAATGGTTGGACCATTGCTTTAAATTTAGAGATGCTTCATCTATAATACCAAATGTGATAGCATATCATTTGAGAACAGAACTAACATACTCTTTTAAAGTAAGTTGTTCCTATATTTCCAAATGTTTTGTTTACCTGTTCAGTGCTAGATGATATTTTCATCCTGATCAAAATGGTTATTTTCCTGAATACATTTTTTTCCCCTAGTCTCTTTCCTATATTCCATGTGAACTTAGCTGGTGCATGCACACATACATGTGTGCACATATGAACACTTTCATACATGTCTGTGACATGTGGTGTGAACACTCCCATTAATATAATTGTATTTTGAAGATACCATTCACAGTCTTGTTTCCTCTCCCCATCTTTCTCACAGTATGACTTGTTATTTTAAATTTTTATTTTATGTGATTGAAATTTTGGGTTCTTTCTTTAGGTGCAACGAGGGCCGAGTCGGTAGACATTGCGAATGTAGCACGGATGAAGTGAACAGTGAGGATATGGATGCTTACTGCAGGAAAGAAAACAGTTCGGAAATCTGTAGCAACAATGGAGAGTGTGTCTGTGGACAGTGTGTTTGTAGGAAGAGGGATAATACAAATGAAATTTATTCCGGAAAATTCTGCGAGTGTGATAATTTCAACTGCGATAGATCCAATGGCTTAATTTGTGGAGGTGAGAAAAGGGTCTGAAAATCGTTCTAAAGTGTGATTTCATCTAATACAGTAAAAAAGCATTAGGAGTTTTCTTGGTGAATAAGTAGAAAAAGGGCAGCACTGTAGGGTCCGTGTATCCTTAGCTACGTGTTCTTCTACATCACTGCTTATTTTGACTTTGAAGTCGGTGCCATGGTTGATATCTTTACCACTGTTGTGAGAAATGATATTCTTAATCCCAGGAAATGGTGTTTGCAAGTGTCGCGTGTGTGAGTGCAACCCCAACTACACTGGCAGTGCCTGTGACTGTTCTCTGGACACAACTTCGTGCCTGGCCACGAATGGACAGATCTGCAACGGTCGGGGCGTCTGCGAGTGTGGCGCCTGTAAGTGCACTGACCCCAAGTTCCAAGGGCCGACCTGTGAGATGTGTCAGACCTGCCTCGGTGTCTGTGCGGAACATAAGTAAGTCCTTCCCAGGTGCCGGAAACAGTTGGTATTTGCTGTCTGTTGACCTGTGTAGTATTAGACTAGAACCAGAGTAGTACTGATACTCGGTCACGCTGGAAATAAAATCTCTGACACACGGTGGCCTGCTCTGCGTCTTAAAAATCCTTTCTCAGTTGCTGGTGTTTGTTGTATGATACTTAAGTTTGTTATAGGAGAGTAGTTGGTGCCATCGTTTTGGTCCGAATTGGCTATGTCTTTGACTCCACATGGTGACCTTTGTGAATTAGTATTACCACTTGTTTAATTACTGTCTCTTGACTAAACTAAGCAAAATTGAACGTTTTGCCTTTTGAAGAACTGTTGTATCAACAACGCATTGTTGAAATCATTTTGGTTTTGTGCTATGCATTTATAATGTCTGTTAAGGTTAGTCTTATTTTACTACTTTTTTACTTCTCTTTTTGATTTTAGTTTGAATTGTACTATGTAATTTCACTGGGGAAACGAGCATTTTTATATTTAATTTTTCCATCTAGAAGTGTCCTATGCGCCTCCATTTATTCACAGGAAATAGTCTTTCAGCAAATACTCATTTTAAATTTTAAATACTTTTTTAATATAATTTGTATTTTCACAGAGAATGTGTTCAGTGCAGAGCCTTCAATAAAGGAGAAAAGAAAGACACGTGTGCCCAGGAATGTTCACATTTCAACATCACCAAGGTTGAAAATCGGGACAAATTACCACAGCCAGGCCAGGTTGATCCCCTGTCCCACTGTAAGGAGAAGGATGTTGACGACTGCTGGTTCTATTTCACATACTCAGTCAATGGGAACAATGAGGCCATCGTTCATGTTGTAGAGACTCCGGGTAAAAATCTGATCGTTGTACATTCTTTTCTTTTTCTTTTTTCTTCTTTCTGCTACTACTTAGGCCTCTTGGCATTTTCTCTAACACCCAATGATAGCCTCCAGCTGGATTATTTTAGGTTCAAGTTAAGGCAGTTTAAATCTCAAAGCTTAAAATAGTATTGTTAACTATATAAGACATAAGGAAAAGAGAAAGCAGGTCTTGAATGTTAGGAGTGGAGAGTTTGAAGACTAAATGCGTGAATCCACATAAAACAGTTGGCATACACTCAGCATACTGCCGGACTCTTCTTTAACCAAGAACTTACTAGGACTTAGATCATTATTGATGACGCTTAAGTTTGAGCTTGATTTAGGTTTAGGTACTACTGGGAAAGATAATTTGTTAAAGGATATTGTAAAGCATGAAATTTTCAGCTTCTCAGAAGATGAAACATTTTTTATTTTGATTTTTATAGACACTTTTTTGTATATTCTCTCTACATTTGTATACAGGTTTTTGTGAAATGTAAATTTTCATTTCTTTTGGAAGTGTAGTAGGAATGAATTTCAGAGCATATGGTGAGCATATGTTTAACTTTGTAAGAAATAGGCAAACTGTGTTTTTGGAAGTTTCTGTATTGTTTTGCATTTCCAGGTATGTGTTTGACAAATATTGTTTACCAGTTAATGCTTCCTTCTCTTTTCACCTTTTTAACAGTGTTTTTTAAAAGAAGCTTTAATTTTGATGAACTACAGTTTGTCAAGTTTTTCTTTATGGATCTTGCTTTTACTATTACATTAGCACTCTTTTCCTAACTCAGGATCAAAAGGACTTCTCTCCTGTGTTTTCTTCGAGAAGGTTTATAGTTTCTGGTTTTCCATTTAGGTCTATAACTCATTTTGAGTTATTCTTAGTATATGGAGTGAGGTTCAGTTTTTTGCATGTGGATGTCTAGTCTTTCTAGCACTGTGTGTTGGAAAGATTGACCCTTCTCTATCTTTGTTGAAAAATCAGATGATCTTATGTATGTTGGCCTATTTCTAATTATTTATTCTGTTCCATTAATCTGAGCATCTGACCTTTAGCCAATATACCACAGTATCTCAATTAGTGTTACTTCATAGTTAGTCTTGTAATCTGGTGATAGGAGATATCCAACTTTGTTCTTTTCCAGAGTGTTTTTGAAACACTTGTAGTTCTCTGCCTTCCTTGTGCATATAGAATTAACTTGCTGATATCTATAAAATTCCCGCCAGGATTTTGATTGGGATTGCACTGAGTTTATGTAGATCAAATTGGGGGAGAAGTGACATCTTAGCATTTATTCAGGTCTTTGATTTCTTTCATCAGTGCTTAGTAATTTTTGCATGCAAATCTTGCCCATATTTTGTTGGATGTGCACATAAGTACTTCATGATTTTCGATGCTATTGTAAAACATATTATTTTCTAAATTTCAATTTCCAGTATGTAGAAATGAACTTCTGTATAATATAAATGCATATAGTTTTTATTTATTGATCATGTATCCTATGGCTTTATAAAGTCACTTGTTAGTTCTAGAATCATTTTTATAGATTCTTCAGAATTCTTTTCATTTACTTATTTTGGGTTTTTATTCCTATATGTTTTGGATACGAGACTAATGAGGTCTTTGTAGTTTGGGCCGTACTTTGCCTATATCATTCCTTGTGGGCTCACTCTTTCCTTTTGATTTTACAGAGTGTCCTACTGGTCCAGACATCATTCCAATTGTAGCTGGCGTGGTTGCTGGCATTGTTCTTATTGGGCTTGCATTGCTACTGATTTGGAAGCTTTTAATGATAATTCATGACAGAAGGGAATTTGCGAAATTCGAAAAGGAGAAAATGAATGCCAAATGGGACACGGTAAGTTGCAGAACATCTAAAATGTAAGGAGGTTTACAAAGTCAATGTAACACTTCTAAGGCTTGTCTGTTAACTCTAAAACTGATTATTAAAGTCCTCTTTAAGTATTTTTATTTCTCCGGAAGTTCGTCCCTCAGAGAACTTGTATTTAGTGAAAAGCAGAAAACATCTTAAATATATCCCCTTAAAACAAGACATTTTAAGAAAGGATCTTCTGAATACTGTGGTCATTGTTTTTATTTCCTAATTGTGATCTTAAATCTGCTCTTCTGCCTTTTCTCATCTCATGTAAAGTAGAATTCTAAATAATGTTACCTGTGTAAAAAGATGATCAGTGGAAAGCTTCTCTCTCTCTCCTTTCTAATGAAGAACCTTAATCAAAAGCAGCCAGACTCAAAAGGCTACACATTTTATGATTCTACGTATATGACATTGTGGAAAAGGCAGAATTATAGGGGCAGAACTAAATCAGTGGTTTCCAGAGGCTGGAGTTGGGGGGAGAGGGCACAAGGGATCTTCTTGGGATGATCTTGCTTGTGGGTATGTATGTACAACTCTATACTTAAAGGGGGTATATTTAACATTCTGCAAATTACAACTTAATAACATTTGTAAAAATTTTTAAAAGCTGTGAGTGGAATGTTGTGCTAGCATATAATGTATTTTGAAATATGAAGTCCAAGGGTGGGGTGGCCAAATGTTGGCCTTCATATATTTATCTTTTGACACAAGAAGGCAGTCTTTGGTAATTTTAAAGTATAAATGAATTTTAGTCATTTGCATTTTACTGCAGTTTGTTTTTTTTTATATAATGATATTTGGAAGTATAAAAGTAAAATTTATAACATAGTGAAAATTCTCTTATAGTGGTTAAACACTATACATGTCAATTTTTTTTTCTGATGAAATCATTAGAAACTATTTCTTTTACTTTAGCAAGAAAATCCGATTTACAAGAGTCCTATTAATAATTTCAAGAATCCAAACTATGGACGTAAAGCTGGTCTCTAAGTTGCCGTTCGTATTTTCTTTCATTTTCTGTCTTTGCATGTGAACTCGTATTATTTTTTACTGCACTGTGTGTGCTTTATCACTGGTGCTGTTTTTTTAAAGTCTGGCTTTATTTATACGGCTATATTGTGGCTTTTTTTGGTGTGTGTGTTAATTTAGAGTTAGTGTTTCCAAGGGCTTTAAAATCAGCTCTCTGGTGCAGGAGCAGCAGCTGGGTTGTAGTAAAAAGAGGACGTGCTTTGTGGTCAGACCGACCGGGGGTCAGAGCCCAGCCCTTCGACAGCACTGAGCCGCGTGGCTGTTCAGAGCTTAGCTGTCACATCTTTAACGGGGAGCTGTTAATAACCTCTGTTGTGTGGGTGTGGGTGTCTGGCTAATGAACTGCGTTTGTGATACCAGCCTGTCACTTATAATTTTCACGATGCTTCTGCGCTTCAGGTGGCATTATCCTTACATATGAGTCACTATTTGGAGATTTCAGGGTGAAATAGTGAAAAATAAAAGTGAAATCTAAATTGCAAGATAGTAAAATAAATGTGACCTGGTGAAACATTGGTATAATATGCAACGACAGTATCATTGGTTCTAGAACTATTTGGAGATTCTCTAGTTCTTGATTTAAGTTGAAATTCCATTAAAAACCAGAAGACCTTTTATTTATGTATTTTTTTTTCTGGTTATTGAATGGTTCTAATATTCAAATCTAACACTGAACTTCTTAAAAAAAAAATAAGACTTTAAAGAGAAAGTCCCATTTACAGTTTTAAATAAAAATTTAGTTGAAAATTCAAAATTGTAATAAGGCTTGCTTTTCCTATTCACTGAGCTAGGGTCATCTGTTTTGGTGAATGTACATTTTACATGAATGACAAATTTATTATTTTTTCTTTTGTTTTATTATTTTATAAAATATTAAATATTA
Source organism: Mustela lutreola (assembly GCF_030435805.1). Classification (NCBI taxonomy): domain Eukaryota; kingdom Metazoa; phylum Chordata; class Mammalia; order Carnivora; family Mustelidae; genus Mustela; species Mustela lutreola. The sequence goes on along the minus strand of NC_081297.1, from coordinate 31,646,304 downwards.
TTAAAATTTTATTTTATTTTATTTATTATTTTTTATTTTCTTTTAGTGGTCAGGATTTCCTTATATCTGAATTTTCATGAAATGCTTCTAGCATATTTTGATACAATTATGTAAGTCCCCAAAACTGATTTAAAAGGTTATAATAAGAACAGATTCTCTTGGTTGGTGATTCAGAATTCCTCTTTGCTTTCCCAAGGACATTTTTTAAAAATTTTACATATTAGAAAATGGAGACACAGAAGGGTTAGGTAACTTGACCAGGCTCACACAAGACTGGTTAGTGGAAGAGCTCAGAATCAGACCCAGGCAGTTTGGACTCCAGGGTCTGTGTTCTTACCCACTACAATGTACTAGCAGCAGTCACTCACCTTCAGGAGACTCTGTTACCTGGTAAGAAGAGGTAGATCATTCTTTATAGAGAATTTCAGCTTTTTAACGTTTGTAGTAACTTAGAGTAACATTGTAATATTAATGCATTGGACAAACATTGTAACAGACATACCACTTAATGACACTTTTTTTGCTTATTTACTGAGAGTATACTTTAAATACAGGATTGCTCAGTGTTTTTAAGACTGTTGGAAACCATTACTTGTCAGATTTTTCTTTTATTTCTAAGCAGATTTTAAGACTTATTCAATGGCAAAATTAAATTTGATGGCAGAAGATTACTGTCACATTCATATATGGGCAGGCTGGTACATTTTTGTAGTAGTCTAGACTTGGTGTGTTCTCTTTCCTTAATCCTTTCCATGGAGTATTTTTAGAAGGAAACAGATTTGCTCAATTTTCTTCCTTCTTTCCATCCATCCTTCCTTCTTTCCTATCCCCCTTCCCTCCTTCCTTCCTTCCCTTTTTTTTTTTTTTTTTTTTTTGGTAGGTCAAATATTGACAATTCTATATGGTTACTTCTCAAATGAGTTAAATTTCTGTGTATTCTATTAAAAGGTGTAATTTCTACCTTTACTACACATGAAATTGTACACTGAAGGAAATTAATCAGTAATAGTGAAACTTAAGGTTTATATCATTAATTTTGGCTAAAATTACTTCTTCAGCCAACATAAGCCTTTTGGATAACTCAAGAAGTAAAAGTTTCATTAAAATTTTATTATTCATTATTGAAATCCAATAAATTAATGGCTACCGGTTATTCTGAGATGTTTTCTCACAAAAAATTAAAGTAGAAATAAACAATAGAAATTAATGTGCATTAAGCAATGAAAATAAATTTTGATTGTGAAACACTTTTCTGATATGGGACCAGCGTTTACCAATCAATGAATTATGTTGTTAACATATTTCAGGTAATGAACAGACATTGTAATTACTTTATGTCGTAAGACTATTATGTAGGTAAAGTCAAATTTATTAACTTTATAATTTTAAAGTGGATTAAAAAATTGTCTATCTTCCTTGCTGTTATGCAAATTTAAATGCAGCTTCCTAATCTCTCACAGTTGTGTGTTGTCTATCTAGTATGTTATCTTATAATCCGTAATGATTCTGTAGCCACTGCTCTGTCATTCCAGTATAAACATAAAGATGACATTTTACTGAGTGCAGAAAACTTCACTGCTGAATATAAGCCTTTTCTCTTGATTTAAATATGCTTTTAATTTTTTTTTTTTTCAAGATAGGGGTGGGGTTGCACTCTGAACGATGGAAACTAATCTGGTTTACTTTAGTTTACCTCCATTTAAAAATGATGCCTAACACAGATAGTTTAATTTTACCTCTAACCTTGCATGTTAAACTTTTGTTTGGATGTAATAATAAATATATAAACATTTGTGTATATGAAAAGGCACTTTTCTCCAAAGGTAAGTTTCTGCCTTATGTACTTTGGACTCATCAGTAATTTGGGTGTTTTTTTGTTTTGTTTTGTTTTCTGGGTTTTTTTATTTTTGGGTTTTTTTTTTGTTTGTTTGGTTTGGTTTATATATGAGTTTACCCCCCTTACAATTCTTAAGTATGAAATATTTGATCTAATGTATTGTTTTAAAGAAAAATCGTGATTTGTTTTTGTCAGTATATTTGGAAGAATCTAGTTTTAGCATCATGGAAATAGAATGGAAATAGAGAGTTTAACTTATTTGTACTATATAACTTGCTAGGAATGTAGTTGCCAGGATCCAGTTTCCTGTCTCCGTTATGAAGTGTCAGTTGTAATGTCTGTATAATAATGTATTAGCTTCAGTTGGATAAGAGATAAGAAGTTGATATCCTCCTGTATTTTTTTTAATCATCCAGATTATATAATGTTTGTCTCTGAGGGATCCTGAGTTCCATGCTTCTGAAATGACTGGTCAAGTTGTATTTTGTGGGGTGGGATTGGGGTTGGACTAAAATATAGTGTCCTGTCTTAATAGGAATTCAGACTAACTGCTGAGCTGAAGTGGTAGTGGTTTATTTGATGTGTTTCAGGACCACCCAACTTTACACGCTATACTTTCCTCAATGATTTCCTATCTGTGCAATAAAATTCAGTCTTTTCAGGGTGGCCTACAGGACCTTTAGGATTTGGCACTGTCCTTCTCTCTTGTCTCTTCTCCCTTGCTGACACCTCAGGACATACACTTACACTCACACTGTTAAAAACTTCTAAACTCTATGTATTTCTACACAAATGTGACATTTTTTCCCCTAGACCTTGACTGCCTATGAACTTCGATTTTCCTTGTGTTTCTATTTATCTTTTAATATTTTATCTATAATCAATTTCTCTGAAAATACCTTTAATCTTCTCTAAGTCCCTTTTTTCTTTTACTGCTCCCATATTGTGTACGTAGTTGTATTTTGTACTGTATCAAAGTGCCTTAACTTATTTGCATGTGTGTCATCCACCAGATTGTACCCTAGTAGAGGGCAAAAATTGCAGCAATAAAAGCCGTATCCAAATATAATCTGCAGTGAAGTATAAATAAATTTTAAAAGCAAAAATCACTATTTAGATGCTTTCTACAAATATTTTTAAAAGTCACCACAAATGGCTCTATGGTACAATACAAAACCAAACAGCATTTCAAAGTCTTAATTTTTACCTAAAAATTAATACCTTAAGTTTTTATTTAACATTTATTGATTTGTGCTCACTGTAATTTCCTCTGATAGAGGATTATGGCCATACTTCTCAGTTGGCTTTTAAGGATAGGAGAAAGAAACTGCTATAGTAGATATTGAAATGTATCACTCTTAGCATAAGGGTTTTGTAAGGGTTTTGTTCTTTTTTGTTTTTGTTTTTGTTTTTTAAGAAAATGGTAGTGTGGGAGTGTATGTTGTTTGCCTGCTGAAAACATCAGTGCCTGCATATTTTTGGATCTTGGAAGAGCTCTTTTATTGATGGCTTGTAGTCATTCGCTGGGCTTGATTTCAGTACTCTTTAACACAATTTAGTATTGCAATAAAGATAAAACATTTTACCAGTGTGATACCGAAGGTTAACAATTATTTCATGAAGAATGGTATTATTTGTGTTAACATTTTAAGCAAATTTGGCAATGTGACAACTTGTGGAGGCACAGGACCCTCAGCAATCCTGTGACAGACAGCCTTGTCACAGGACTGTCTCTATCAGTAAGTTCTGTGGTGGAAGAGCCTCAGGAGAACGCTTCCCTCACAGAGATGACAGTACAGGATTCCCAGGAATTATCAAGAACCTTCTTACCCACAATGAAGGGTTAAGAATCAGGCAATTAATGGCAGAGGGGTTAATTCTTCTTTAAGACAGGCATTCAAAACTATAGTTGAGAGGAGAGAAGCCTTAATAAATAGCACATTCTCTGCCATGGAGGACATTCTTAATCCTGCTGTGTAGAAGGACTCTGGAATGAAATGATGCCAGATTACAGGGTCACCTTTCCACTTCAAGAGCCAAGCTTTCAGGTTTCATTTCTGTGTAAACTTTTATGAATGCCTTTTTATTTTTTTATTTTTTTTAAGATTTTTATTTATTTATTTGTTAGAGGGAGAGAGAGAGAGAGCACGAGCACAGGCAGGTGGAATTGTAGGCAGAGGCAGAGGGAGAAGCAGGCTCCCTGCCAAGCAAGGAGCCCGATGTGGGACTCGATCCCAGGACGCTGGGATCATGACCTGAGCCAAAGGCAGCCGCTTAACCAACTGAGCCACCTAGGCATCCCATGAATGCCTTTTTAAAAATTGAGTGTGATATCTGGACAGATAAGAATGGAAAGAATGTCCAAAAATGACCATTCACTTTCAATATTGTTTAATAATACTACACGATTTTAGTAAACCGATTGTTTTTCTTTTTTTTTTTTTTTAGGGTGAAAATCCGATTTATAAGAGTGCTGTGACAACTGTTGTCAATCCAAAGTACGAGGGCAAATGAGCGTGACCTGTGCAGACTGACGACACTGAGTGCAGAGTGGTAATTTTCACAGTCACAGTGAGGTAGCTTTAGGGCAGTAGCACTATGATTTCTCTCATGTGCAGTTTTTGGAAATGTACAATATGTATAATTTAAAAAGGTTTTTATTATTTTGAAAATAATGTTATAACCAATGCCAGGGACTGACAAAAAAACTTGAGACACGATGCTTATCCTCCTCAGCGAAGGTCACTTTGTGCCTTTTTGACCTTTTCCTCCTGGACTGTTGAAATCAGGCTCTTACTGGGGATTAAGTGATATTGCTAGAGTGATTGAAAGGACAGTAGTTAAAGTAACGAGTATGCTGAGAGTTTCCATTAATCAAGTATTAAAATTGATTTTTAGCTTTACAGATATGTCAGGTTTTAGTTTTACAGAATCCAAAGTAAATGTCCGACGTAGCTAGTTTAGAATTGTTTTAAATTTGTTACTTTGCTCTTTGCCTAGTAGACAAGACTGATAACATATCTGAAAGACTGAGCATATTGGGAATTACTGGTGTAAAATAGTTGAAATATTTGATCTACAGAGGCCACGGGAGAAAGAGAGTTAGGAAGGGAAAACATAGCTTTAAAACCTGTGTGCCATTTTAAGAGTTACTTAGTCTTGGTAACTCATTGCCTTTACTTTAGGAAGTCAAGCCTTGGATAAAAGTAATGGGAAATTTTCTGCAAAAAAGTCCTTAATTTAGCATCATTTACATAATGGCCTTAATTTACAAAATATTTGCTGAATTGAGGACCTTTGGGTGAATTTATTTTATTCATTGTATTTCTTTTAAAGCCTGGTGCTTTTTATCACCTCACCTCTTCTAATCATTTAATGTATTTGTTTGCAATTTGGGGGTTAGACTTTTTTTTTTTTTTACCAGTACTTTTTCTTTGACATTTCAGCTGTAAATTTGCCTTTTTAATGAACATGTGAAGTCCTCAGTCCTCACTTACTCACGTCCCCCCTTCGGCCCACGCTGTAACAGACCACTGTATATTTCCTTCTCACCATTTGCCCGTTTTGTTTCATCCTAGTCACATTCTTGTGTTAAGTGCCTTTTAATTTTAACAGTTCACTTTTTACATGCTGTTTACTGAAGTTATTTATTAAATAAATATGCCTAAAATATGTAAGTTGGATGTTTTGCTGTTTTGTCAGTTTCTGTGCATGACATTTTTATAGCTTAGACTGACTAAAAGTATTTCTGGTTAATGGATATTTCACTTAAGAAGATAAAATATATTTCTTAAAAAAAGAAAAGATGTGCCAGCGACAGAAGGAAAGTGGTGTGATCAAAGAGATTTTTCAGACTGTCTCTGGGCTCTTTAAATAATAGTGGTTAAATCCTCAGCCCTCTCTGGGCCACTCGCTCCCTGCTCCCTGCACCCTGTGGCGGGAGATGGCTTTCATCCCTGCATCAAGCAGGATTAACTCTGTGAGTATCTTAGAACTGGTAACTAGAAGCTGGAAATTGTTGTTTAAGATCCAGACAGGATTGTTACTTTTCTTCCTTTTTTTTTTTTTTTTAATATTTATTTATTTATTTAAGGGGAGAGGAAGAAAGAGTAGAGCAAGAGGGGCAGAGGGGGAGAGAGTCTCAAGCAGACTCCTGGCCAAGCCCAGGGCTCAATCCCACAAGTCAGTTCACGACCTGAGTTGAAACCAAGAGTGGAGCCCTCAACTGACAGCACCATAGGTGTCCCTGTTACTTTTCTGATAAGGAAATTTTATTTTCATTTGGTTTTGGTTTATTGGTGAGAAAGTATGTACACCTATAAAACATACTTGTGTAAAGTATATTAGAAGACATAATTCTTCCTAGAGCATACAACAAGTGTCAGAAACACTTGGGGGGAGGACTGTGTTCAGACTTTCAACTTCACATTTGCGGCATCCTCCCGTTTCTAAAAACTGGTGTCCGTTTGTACTTATTCCATTTAATTGTATTTCCTAGCTTAGACTAAACCATTTTTAATATTATAGGAACAAAGGCACTGTTGTATACATACATGTTTTTTTTTCCTGACATATATGTCCTTGAGGCTGAAATATGGTGAATTTTCAGGTTTTATATTACAACTTACAAAGATGGAAATTCTTTTATTTGGAAGCTGGTGGAACTGTATAGAGTTTATTTCTCATACTGACTGTAAGAGCATTGACATTTGAATAATTTTAGGTTGTAAAACTTGTAATTCCAAAATACAATTTCAAG